>NC_140989.1:275417692-276017692 GCF_052327205.1 Somniosus microcephalus | reverse complement strand
TACATTACAGCGCCGAACACCGAGTCTCCGGGAGCAAGCGAAGCCAAGCGCAAACAGCGGAAGGAGCGCACGTCAACCCAAGCACCCCACCCACCCGCCCCTTCAACCACCATCTGCCCCACCTGTGACAGCGACTGTAGGTCCCGCATTGGACTCATCAGTCACCTGAGAACTAATTTTTAGTGTGGAAGCAAGTCATCCTCGGTTCCGAAGGACTGCCTAAGAAGAGGAGGAGCTGGGTGACAGTTCCACAGAAAGCAACCCTACAGTATTTTGCTCAAGAAGCCATTCTTCATCTGTGAACCTGGATAGTTAGTATTAATATTTCACAAGGACCATCACAGTTGAACCTGGCCCAGTTCTCACCTGATGCCAATACGTACTTATTTCAGAGGCTACAAGACAGTGATTAGGAGCAGAAATGCTAGATTATTTTTTAAGCCCTTCCCTTGTTCCAATTAACCCAATTACAGAATCCCGATCAGATAACGCAACATAGACCAAAGATCTTACCTTATGGCCTTCCTGGTCTGTATAAACATAATGCTACACCTGTAGTGTATTTATCCAATGAATAATGTGGAGGGGAGGTAACATGTACCCATTTTAATGATCTGTATTTTAATAAATATGCATCAAGTCAGCTCTAAATCATCTTACTTTGATGGTTTATGACATTGTGTGAATAGTACAAATTCAGCATATTGTTTCAATTTTGAATTAAAATGGCTACCTAATTCCTCTCTTTACTTGCCAAAGTGCCAGTGAGACAGAAGAGGGAAGTAATCCAATTAAATGTCTGCTGTGGAGGGCACTCCTCAAAGCTAAAATGATGGTGCTTAAGCACTGAATATTCCAGGAATTCAGCCTATTCCATAATGTACCAAACAGAGCACACATCTACCAAACACAGCCTGCATCTTTTTAATGCGATTTTGTTTCTACACTGTGCTACTGATCTTTATAAAAAATTGTGACTTAAAAGGCCTTAAAGCTCAGTGTTTGAATCCTCACTGCACACAGGGTCGCAGTTCAAATCAAACTCAAAGGAATCGGTTATTTTTATTCTCTGGCTGTTGTCAAGTTTTTAGTAATTTTATCTTACCTGCACATATAGTTCCCTGAGTTCATATTGAAATTTCTTTGGATCGGTGGTAATGGTGACTGGACCAACCTCTGTAAGAAAAAATATATACAACAGTTTAAAATTTAAATAAAATCAGAGCTAACTATTCTGATCCATGTGAGCAAGGATTGCTCATTCACATCCTTGAGTGAAACCCCCAGTTCATCTACATTTCAGCATGAATTTAATTTCAGGTACATCACTGTAGGCTGTTACTAGTTTTCTTTTTCCTCCTAGAAAGCCCCTAAAAGGTTATAAATGAATGGATTAATAACAATTACAAACAGGCCAATACATGCACTGCTCTCATAGATACAGGAATTCCTTTATTTTATACAAGTAATTAGCTGTATAATGATATGGGAATGAAAAAAATGAATGAGAGCGGCCTCATGATCAGATAGCTGGAAATTATAAGTTTCACAAAATTAAATATATATTTTATATATATTAGACAATAATTCCACACAGCAGACGCACCAGTGCTTAGCACTAAGCATTAATATCTCCTCCACAAAGCCACACACTCACAGACAGTATGAAATCTTGAATAGACCCAGAAAATGAATTTTCTGATGTTCTCAAACTCTCCGAGGCCTCTGTTACTCAACTCCAGAACAGCACACATCACCGAATATAATTGATGTTGGCTGTTTCACAGCACAGAGTATGGATCGGGGAGTACCAAATGTTATCATTTTTCCACAGCCTATTCCACAGCCACATCCATCTACATCAACAAGCTGTCTGACCCTTTGGCCCACTCCTGTCCAGCAGAGACTGAGTGCATCATGTTTCACACTAAGTAGGCAATGGACTTCACAGGAAATTGAAGTGTTCATGTTTGCAATTTTATTAGGTAGTTTTATTGAACAAAGACACCCTGAGTTCTGGAAGAGATAATTTGTCAGCAGAGTGATTGAGTTACAGTATTTAGCAGAGAATACACAGCCTGCATTCTTCAGACTTGTGTAAAATTCCACACACATGGGTCAGTCTGTAAAAGAAAAGGCAACTTTATACCTTGCATACCCAACGTGATCTTCACTCCAGTCCGGATTTCAGCAAAGGATGAAAGTGTAAATCACGGTTAAACTTTTTACCATTGACTGCAGAAGTCTTCCCAAAGTAGTAATTTTAGTGATTGAAAGGACTCACTAATAAAACTTTGCTGTTTATCTGGGTGACTGTGATACACTGGGGGAAACTTTAAATGGGATGGGCAGATAGTTAAAATAGTCGTGCAAAGACTTACTGCCACATTCCCACTCGATTCCCACCCATCGCCACATCAACTGGGCCATTTTAATAGTCTACACCTGCAGGTGCCATGTGCAGCAAAACCCAGCAGGGAAGAAAAGGAGGCCCAAGGTAAGTTAAAAAAACTTCTCAATGGGGCCAGGGGATGAATAGGAGTGCTACTGGTCCCCCAAGGGAAGTCTGCAGCCCTGAGCTCCCCCTTTCCCAACCGTAAAGTGCCCCCAATTCCCCCCCACAACTTAGCTTGGTGCCAGTGGGCCCGCAGCTGGCCAGCTGCCTCATCCTGCCCATTTCAGACGAGTAGTTGGCCGGTGGGCTGCACGGTAAAATAGCCTGTGACTCAAATTGATGGCGTCGGGCGGGTCTGACACTTATCCTCTCTCCTCCCCCTCTGCCCCCGCCCCCTCAAAACCCTCTCCCAGTTAAGATCTCTCCCACTGTGCTTGTAGATGCTGCTTAACAGTTGCAATATTTCATCTTCAAAAGCAAACCCGGAATAGTACTTCAAATTGAATAGCGAGAGTAGGGCAAGGGAAGTAGTAGAAGGTAAATTTAGGAGTGATGCCAGGAAATTCTTCTTCACACAAAGAGTGATCAGTATATCACATAGACTTCCAGATAGAGCAATGGAGGTGAAAACCTTGAAATCTCTCAAGAAACAATTAAATGCTCAAATGGAAGGATTATAGGATCTTTCTGGATGAATGGATGAATGAAGACGTGCTGAATGGCCTTTCTGATCCGTAACTATCCCATGATCATGTGACCTATCAAACTACAGTAAATGTGTGTTTTCAATGTCATTACGTTTTTTTTTCTTTGTGTAATTAAACCCAAGCTTGGCATCATCTGTTTCCATATTTATCTCGTCTCCTCTCCTACTCTTTTCATCATCAATGGCACCCTGTACTAAGAGACTTGGTCCTTCACCTGAGATGGAATATAGTTTTGAATCACAAATATTCAAGAACATATTCTAATTGTTAATGTGATATCTCCAGTTCGCAGGGCAACTTTATGGAGGTACACAAGACAGCTAATGGTGGTATGGTACTAAACCTTACAGATGAGGAAAGTTCTAGGTTTGAATCCTGGTCTATATTGATCTGAGCTGAGACAATAGTTGTGGTAGGAGAAAAATGAGAAAAATTATAATTTTCATCTTTCCTGTTTAGAGTTGTCTCAAATCATTCCATTATATAAAAAATCCAACCAATCTTCTTGGAGGTGTGACCGTTCTCAACCTAACATGTTAATGCATAATTTCTGCTGGCCTAGATTTAAATTGTGGCAAAAAAAAAGGATAAACCTTTCTTCAGACACTGTTCATATTGTGTACTCCTGGAATTTTTCTAAGTCATCATCCAAAATTAAGTCTGACACTTTGACATAGAAGTTTGGTGCACTTGGCTCCAGGTTTAATAGCTTCAGGCAAAATTCCAAACTAATACATTCATACAAAACTACATTAGGACTGAATAATATTCTGATCTGCCTAGTACTAAATTATTGAGCTGCTCACATCACCTTGCATTTTACACAAAAGGCAGACATTTCAACCTTCTGTCACGTATAGTGAGGTCTGAAGTGACTCACTAGTCATTCTTACTATGCCCTGTTTGTGTATGAATAGGTCTGTAAAGCAGACCCATGACTGTGTCTGCGGAGATCAGAAATTTTGCTCAGTGGGAGGATCAAATCGTCCTATCATCATTGCGTTATTACGTATTGGTGATCCAACCCACAGTATTGCATGGCTGGGAATATGCTGCTTACCCATTATTAAATTCCTGATCACCGGTGACTGGCAAAATGAATGAATTGCTGTTATGTACAAACCCATTTGTGCCCAATTTTATAGGAACATAGGAACAAGATTAGGCCATTTAGCCCTTTGAGCCTGTTCCGCCATGCAATGAGATCATGGCTGATCTGTGACTTAACTCTATATAACCGCCTTTGCCCCATATCCCTCAATACCTTTTGGTGTATGAATGAGGAGATTTGGGCTCAATATTCTACACAGATTGCAATCAGGTTCAGAGAAGAACTGGTCACTTATTACCTGAGCGCACATTTGGCAAACTTTGTACGGGCTTTAAATTGGTGTTGGTCGCGCTCATTTTCCAAGCAGAAAACTGGGGCAAAACTGATGCAATGTCCCAAGGCTGATCTGCACCTGCGCTACGGGCATCGCCACGTTGATAAAGACAGCTTTGCAGGCATTCCGGGCAGCCACCTAAAACAAGTGTTAGGCCCCTTGCATATATTTTAGGTCCCCTTTACTGAAATTGTTTGCCGATCAGCAGGGCAGGTGCCGGCCTACTCGGCTTAGGATTCTTCAGTGGCTCCTGCACCAACGAAATGCAAGTTATTTTTTTTAAATCGCTCAGTATTCATTGCTGTGGAACCCAGAAGAGCAGGGGTGTTTCCCTGACTCCACAGCACTCGCAATCAACCTCCCCAACCGTTTCTGCTCCGGCCCCCCCGGCACCCTCGCAGGACTTGTTTCAGGCCACTGCCAGCGAGGCAAGTGGCCCAATATTAATTTCTTCAAATGGACAAGCTGCCTGTGGAGGCTCAACAAGTGCTAGCAGCTTGCCTAAATTATTGAAATGATGAAGCCCGAGGCCCAAATCCTGGTCCGGCCTCGGGCCTCCCGGTTGGAATGGTGAAGTCCCAGACTAATCTCTAGCCTGACGTCACTCAACTGCACAGTTAGTCACACTTACTGAAATGAGAAGGTTCTTGCATAGTTGACCTTAATACAATGTGTGTTTACTGTCCCCAGATTCACTTTCTGTTAAAAGTAAATTTCTTTTGGGAATTTACAATTCATGTAAAAGCTTTCAAGTGGTTTTGTTTATATTGAATAAGTAACATGGCTATTTTACTGCAGGTTATTGTGTTACTTCACAGTTGGAATCCACTGGTTGCAGTATTATACATTCTGTGCACCCCGCTCCCTCATTGATTTCTCTGAGGTCTCCTGTTGGGAAGACTTAGTTATGTCCGGCCTTGGTTGCTACAATAATGGCAGCTGCACCGGATTAAAATGTTTTATATTTAGTTTATTGTAACAACGGCTCACACTTCTATTACATTAAAAATCTGCAAACTGTACAATTTTCATCTCAGTTCAGTGTTCTACACATGTCAAGCACATGTTCATAACTCTCTATACTATTTGAAACTGGTTCCATCCCACAAGTTATAATTTTGAAAATCAATGTCCAAAAATTCACAATTCAAATCTATTCAAATTATAATAAATTAAAGTTTTCAAGTTGTTAAAAATGGCCAGTGTCTCCTCTTCTTCTTAGGCAGTCCCTCGGAACCGAGGATGACTTGCTTCCACATTAAAAATGAGTTCGCAGGTGACTGATGAGTTCAGTGCAGGACCTACAGTCTCTGTCACAGGTGGGGCAGACGGTGGTTGAAGGGGCGGGTGGGTGGGGTGCTTGGATTGATGTGCGCTCCTTGTGCTGCCTGCGCTTGGCTTCTGCTTGCTCCCGGTGAAGAGACTCGAGCTGCTCGGCGCCTTCCCGGACGCGTCTCCTCCACTTTGTGTGGTCTTGGGCCAGGGATTCCCAGGTGTCGATGGGGATGTTACACTTTTTCAAGGAGGCTTTGAGAGTGTCCTTGAAGCATTTCCTCTGCCCACCTGGGGCCGTGCCAGAGCTCCGAGTAGAGCGCTTGTTTTGGGAGCCTCGTATCGGGCATGCGGACAATGTGACCTGTCCATCGGAGCTGATTGAGCGTGGTCAAAGCTTCGATGCTGGGGATGTTGGCCTGAGCAAGAACACCGACGTTGGTGCACCTATCCTGCCAATGGATTTGCAGGATCTTGCGGAGGCAGCGTTGGTGGTAGCTTTCCAGTGCTTTGAGGTGCCTACTGTACATGGTCCGTGTCTCTGAGGCATACAGGAGGGCGGGTATCACTGCTGCTCTATAGACCATGAGCTTCGTGCCGGGTTTGAGGTCCTGGTCTTCAAACACTCTCTTCCTCAGGTGACCGAAGGCTGCACTGGCACACTGAAGGTGGTGTTGGACTTCGTCGTCGATGTCTGCCCTTGTTGACAGTAGGCTCCCGAGGTATGGAAAGTGGTCCAAGGCCTTGTTGTGGATTTTGATAATCGGGGGGCAGTACTGTGCGGCGGGGGCAGGTTGGTAGAAGACCTTTGTCTTACAGATGTTTAGTGTAAGGCCCATGCTCTCGTACGTTTCGGTGATTGTGTTGATGATGGTTTGGAGTTCGATCTCCGAGTGAGCGCAGACGCAAGCATCGTCTGCATACTGTAATTCGATGACAGAGGATGAGACGACCTTGGATCTGGACTGGAGGCGACGGAGGTTGAACAGTTTCCCGTTTGTTCTGTAAATTAGCTCCACTCCAGTGGGGAGCTTACTGAGGGCGAGATGGAGCATTGCAGCAAGGAAGATCGAGAAGAGCGTTGGTGCGATGACACAGCCTTGTTTGACCCCGGTTCGTATGTGACTTGGGTCTGTGGTGGAACCGTTGGTCAGGATCACGGCTTGCATGTCGTCGTGAAGCAGGCGGAGGATGGTGACAAACTTTTGAGGGCAGCCGAATTTGAGGAGGACACTCCAAAATCCCTCACGGTTGACAGTGTCGAAGGCCTTTGTGAGATCAAAGAAGGCCATTTACAGTGGTTGGCGCTGTTCCCTGCATTTCTCTTGTAATTGACGTGTGGTGAAGATCATGTCCATAGTGACCCTTACTGGGCGGAATCCACATTGCGACTCTGGGAGGAGCTCTTCGGCCACTGGGAGAAGGCGATTGAGGAGGATTCTTACGATGACTTTCCCTGTGGCACACAGCAGGGAAACTCCACTGTAATTACCGCAATCAGACTTGTCACCTTTCTTGAAGATGGCCACAATTACGGCGTCTCTGAGATCCCTAGGCATGCTTTCCTCCTTCCAAATAAGAGAAATGAGTTCATGAATTCGCGCCAGTAGTACTTCTCCGCCATGCTTTAGTGCCTCGGCGGGAATTCCATCTGCTCCTGAGGCCTTGTTGTTCTTCAGTTGTCGGATGGCCTTTTCAACCTCATGCTGGGCTGGGGTTGTGCTGAGATGGTGGCGGGTAGCATGCTGTGGGATGGAGTTGAGGACACTCGCGTCAAAGACAGAGTCGCAGTTAAGGAGATCTTCGAAGTGCTCCTTCCAGTGGGCACTGACTGCCTCTCTGTCCTTGATGAGTATCTCTCCGTTCTTGGCCCACAGTGGGGTAGGGCCTTGGGTGCTTGGGCCGTAGATGGTCTTGATTGCACTAAAGAATCCACGCATGTCGTGGTTGTCAGCTAGCTGCTGGATCTCCTGCGCTTTCTCCACCCACCATTTATTGATATTGGGATAGTTATAAGGATAGACTGAGAACGAGGAACTTAAAGAAGTTAATATTAGTAAAGAAATAGTACTGGAGAACTTAATGGGACTAAAAGCCGACAAATTCCCTGATGGCCTACATCCTAGGGTTTTTACAGAGATAGTGGATGCATTGGTTTTGATCTTCCAGAATTCCCTAGATTCTAGAACGGTCCCTGCAGATTGGAAGCAGCAAACGTAACCCCATATTCAAGAAAGGAGGGAGAGAGAAAACAGGGAACTATAGACCAGTTAGCCTGACATCAGTTGTAGGGAAAATGGTAGAATCTATTATTATGGATGTGGTAACAGGGCATTTAGAAAATCATAATATGATTGGGCAGAGTCAACATGGATTTATGAAAGGGATAGAGAGTTTTTTGAGGTTGTAACTAACAGGGTAGATAAGGGGGAACCCGTGGATGTGGTGTATTTGAATTTTCAGAAAGCATTCGATAAGGTGCCACACAAGAGGTTAGTACACAAAAGTAGGGCTCATGGGATTGGGGGTAATATATTAGCATGGATTGAGGATTGGTTAACAGACAGAAAACAGAGAGTAGGAATAAACGGGTCATTTTCGGGTTGGCAGGCTGTAACTAGTGGGGTACTGCAAGGATCAGTGCTTGAGCTTCAGCTATTTACAATCTATATTAATGACTTAAATGAGGGGACCAAGTGTAATGTGTCCAAGTTTGCTGATGATACAAAACTAGGTGGAAAAGTAAGTTGTGAGGAGGATGCAAGGAGGCTTCAAAGGGATATAGACAGGTTAAGTGAGTGGGCAAGAATGTGGCAGATGGAATATAATGTGGGGAAATGTGAAGTTATCCACTTTGGCAGGAAAAATAGAAATTCTGAATATTTTTTTAAATAGCGAGAGATTGGGAAATGTTGGTATTCAGAGGGACCTAGGTGTACTTGTACACGAATCACAGAAAGTTAACATGCAGGTAGAGCAAGCAATTAGGAAAGAAAATGATATATTAACATTTATTACAAAAGGATTGAAGTCAAAAGAAGTCTTACTGCAATTATGTAGGGTCTTGGTGAGTCCACACCCGGAGTACTGTGTACAGTTTTGGTCTCTTTACCCAAGGAAGGATATACTTGCCTTAGAGGGAGTGCAACAAAGGTTCATTCGACTGGTTCCTGAGATGGGGGGATTGTCCTATGAGGAGAGATTGAAGAGACTAGACCTAGAATTTAGAAGAATGAGAGGTGATCTCATTGAAATATATAAAATTCTTAGAGCTTGACAGGGTAGATGCTGAGAGGATGTTTCCCCTGGCTGGGGAGACTAGAACTAAGGGGGTCACAGTCTCAGAATAATGGGTCGGCCATTTAGGACTGAGATTAGGAGGAATTTATTCACTGAGGATTGTAAATCTTTGGAATTCTCTACCCCAAAGGGTTGTGAATGCTAAATCGTTGAGTATATTCAAGGCCAAGATAGATAGATAGATTTTTGGACTCTAGGGGGATCAAGGTATATGGAGATCGAGTGGGAAAGTGCAGTTAAGGTGGAGAATCAGCCATGATCTTACTGAATGGCGGAGCAGGCTCGAGGGGCCGTAAGGCCTACTGTTGCTCCTGATTCTTGTTCTTCCCCCGCCCCCCACACCACACTCCCCATCTCTATCAGACCATCAAAGGAGGATTTGAGTGCAAAGGCACTTCCCAGAGAGAGGAAGGATGATCCACCATTATTGCATCAAAAAGATCAAGGAAATTCACTCTTAGCGCATTACGCCTCTTATGCACTGTTATTTTGCTAAATGCAAATTTCTTCAGTCTATTTGGCAGTGCAAATCTTATGTCACTCAAAGTCCCTCAAGGGGCATTTGTAGAGCTGTACTGTTTAAATACAGGAATTTTCCTGGGTTTACACGCCTCTCCTGCAATCGGTATAACTTTACACCCAAAAAGAAAACGATCTAACAGTATTCCTAGCATTTCAGACAAGTGCAAGTGAGCTAGTGACATGAAGAAGGCTCCAGCTTCACTTACAGATTACAGGCTTCTGAGAAACATTTTTAACCCCCTTCCTTCACTGTTTTCACATCACAGGCACCTGAACTTCATTTTTCTGTAGCACTTTCCTCTCTTCCCAGAAACAAATTTTGGGACACCGCACCTCCCCCACAACTCCCACCCCCAAACCCACATTTAGATCAACTGCAGACAGGGGATGGTTTTCCCTATGGGAACACCACTCTATACCTCATAATGGAGGAGGACTTGAAGTAGCAGTGTGTCCAGGTCAGGAGACTCCGGCAGCTGGGCAGAGGACAGCAGCCCACCAGGTATGAACCCTCCCCAATGTGGGTACAGGCCGCACCCGTCCTACAAAGATCTCTCCAAGTAACCGTACATCCAATGGCTGCACCTCTCTAAGGATGCCATTGAGCATCTCTGCGAACTTCATCACAAAGATTTGCAGACTGGCTCCACTGCCTCCACTGTCCGTGGCAATTAAAGTGATCACAGCCTTCAACTTTTTTGGCTCCAGATCCTGCCAGGCCGATACAGGGCATGTGTTTAACATTAACCAGGGAGCTGTCAGGGCATCCATCCAGCAGGGGGCAATTGCCCTCTTTCATGAGAGCAGCCAAATTCATCCCGGCATCACCCCCAGGCAGCAGAGGCACAGAGCCAGGGACTCTGCAGGATAACATGATTCCCCAGGGTGCCACAATGGCACTGAAGGTGCCAACAATGCAGTTGCTGACATATGTGAATAGCAAGGGGATTAATTCCCAGGGCATCCAGCATGTGTGTGGTGTGTGGCTGGTGTGTGTGGTGAGTGAGTGAGTGTGAGCGAGAGAGAAGATAAGGCTGTCACTTAAGGAGTGTATGACAATTATGATTAGAGTGGTGAAGTGAGAATGAGGATGTTAGGGTGGAGGAAAGCGTTGTGCAAGTAGTTGGTGCATATTAGAGGAGTTGTAGGTGCCCTTACCCAGAGTGTAATGTGAAGACTTAGTAGTGCAAGTGTAGCTTTAAGAGGGTGAAGAGTGTGATGATGCCCAGGATGGGCAGGAACGAAGGGGAGAATTTTCTTTCTGCACCAGACTGTCAGGTGTGTCCAAAAATGCTGTTCATTTGAATATCTTCCAGTTATGAGGAAGGGATCAACAACCGAAACATCAACCTGTCTTCATTCGACAGATGCTGCTGAGTATTTCCAGTGTTTTTTGTTTGGGGATTCCTCTTACTATCCAGTTAGCGACTGTAAGGACAAACTTTTAGGAGACAGGGCTCTCATTCATCTATAAATTAAAAGGCTCAATTAAAACTGAAGGTGCTACAGATTTGGTAAAACTATCAATCTCGGTTTTTCAACCACCTCTATCCCCTTCCTGTGGGGCTGTGCTTGGCTTCTACTCAGCAATTGCCTGGGGTGGCACACATGCAATCTGGAGCACAGTGTGTGAGAAATCATGGGCACAGACTCGAATTCCAACACATTGCACTGTAATGCGGTGAAGCATTCTTGAGAGTGGCCCTCAACCAAGATACTAATTTGAGAATGTAACCCTCAGTAAAAAGTTAGTGAATAACAAGCTACAATGCAACCGGACTTGTTCATGACAGCATGGCATCGAATGACAATAACGTGACTCACTTCAACTTGGCATAAAAGTTTTCATCTCAATTATTTGCTAATATTGGATTTGCATAGATCACAAATTGTGCAGTTGCACATTTCTGGTCTCGAGAGATTATTTCCCGCACAATGTTTAGTGCCAGGATTTTTTCCACTATATTTGTGGAGTGAGGCCTTGATGACTTCCATATATACAAAGATACACGATAGTTGCTCAGTCTTCATTTCATGTAAATTGAAGCCAACTTCAGGGACTGTACTTTGATAAAAGTAAGTGCACTTTGCTGGTTAGTCAAGTTCTCGATAACGGTAGCTTGCCCTTGCCCTGATGTACTGCATTCCAATTCTATAGAGTACTTCCCTCGAATTACAATTGCAATGTAGAGGAACTTCCCTAGGCAGATCAGGTGTGTTTGAACATAATTTGAAGCTGGAATTCAAGCTCCATCATTCCAGTGAAGATCTCATACTCAACTCCTATAGATAATGAACAAGTTGTTTGAGGTCCTACACTACAGTCTAGAACAATGTTACCCCAAGAAAACATCCACAAAACACCGTCGTATTCATTACCATTATATTTTGAGATGGCCAAATAACTGTCTGTGAAATTATAAAATCGGTACACAGAACTAAGCAATGATGTCACTAATAAATGCAATAGGGAATTCAGGAGAAACTTCTTTACCCAAAGAGTGGTTAGAATGTGGATCTCGCTACACAAGGAGTAGTTGAGGCGAATAGCAGAGCTGCATTTAAGGGGAAGCTAGGTAAACGGGTCTTTTTCCGAATGGCAGGCAATGACTAGTGGGGTACTGCAGGGATCGGTCCTTGGACCCCAGCTATTCACAATATATATAAATGATCTGGACAAGGGAACTAGATGTAATATCTCCAAATTTGCAGACAACACAAAGCTGGGTGGGCGTGTGTGCTGTGAGGAGGATGTCGAGAAACTCCAGGATGATTTGGACAGGTTGGGTGATTGGGCAGAAACATGGCAGATGCAATATAATGTGGATAAATGTGAGGTTATCCACTTTGGTGGCAAAAACAGGAAGGCAGATTATTATCTAAATGGCAATAGATTGGGAGAAGGGGAAGTGCAACGAGACCTGGGTGTCCTTGTGCACCAGTCGCTGAAGGTAAGCATGCAGGTGTAGCAGGCGGTTAAGAAGGCAAATGGTATGTTGGCCTTCGTAGCGAGAGGGTTTGAGTACAGGAACAAGGATGTCTTGCTGCAGTTGTACAGGGCCTTGGTGAGACCACATCTTGAGTATTATGTGCAGTTTTGGTCACCCTATCTGAGGAAGGATGTTCTTGCCGTGGAAGGAGTTCAGCAAAGATTCACCAGGCTGATACCTGGGATGGCAGGAATGACGTATGAGGAGAGATTGGGTCGATTGGACTTGTACTCGCTGGATTTTAGAAGAATGAGAGGTGATCTCATTGAAACTTATAATATTCTGACAGGACTGGACAGACTAGATGCAGGAAGGATGTTCCCGATGGTCGGGGAGTCCAGAACCAGGGGACACAGTCTAAGGATAAAGGGTAGGCCATTTAGGACAGAAATGAGGAGGAATTTCTTCATCCAGAGTGGTGAACCTGTGGAACTCTCTACCACAGAAGGCGATGGAGGCCAATTCATTAAATATATTCAAGAAGGAGTTGGATATATTTCTTAAGGCTAAAGGGATCAAGGGGTAAGGGGAGAAAGCAGGGACCGGATACTGAATTTGGGTGATCAGCCATGATCGCACTGAATGGCGGAGCAGACTCGAGGGGCCGAATGGCCTACTCCTGCTCCTATCTTCTATGTTTCTATGTAAACACATGAGGGAGAAAGGAATAGAAGGTTATGCTGATAGGGTTAGATGAAGTAGGGTGGGACGAGGCTCGTGTGGAGTATAAATACCGGCACAGACCAGTTGGGCCAAAAGGCCTGTTTCTGTGCTGTACATTCTATGTGATACGCCATTACACTCCTGTGACTTTAGCAGTAAGCTATTGACAGTTTCCTCCAAGTTACATTAAATTGCAGCATTTTTGGAGCCCCCAGAGGCTACTTCACATCTTCAGCAGAAACTTTATGGAACCTCATTCATTCATGCTGCACATAATTTTGTTTGCAGGGTGAGATTCAAGAATTGACTCTAAACAGTCGTAAAACACAATTTGTTAAAACAAAAAATCTGCTGCTAATGGAGCCAGCATACAGGAAATTCATGGTTATAGCTGAAGGCACAGTACCTGAACTACTTAACTAATAACCCACTGGAGACATTATTATCTCACAGGAAACAGTCACACTAATTTGGGTGATAAATCCAGATTGCTTTAGGTTGTTATTTTTTGTATGAGGTCACGCAACCAGTACTGTCAAAAAACACAGAGAACCTCGAAAATGTATTAGAGATAAAGAGAAAAACTGAATCCTGGAAACCAGAACAAAAGGCAGAACATAGGAATAGGAGTAGGCCATTTAGCCCATAAGCATGTTCTGCCATTCAATGAGATCATGGCTGATCTGTGACCTAACTCTATATACCAAGGGGGAAAAATTCAGTTGGTTGCGCCACCTGTTAGTGTCTTAAGAGGGCGTTAAGTGGGGCACAAATCAACTAGCGCCCGGGTGCGGTACTGCCCACGCCTCCCGCCAAATTCAGCGGGAGGTTAGTGGTGGCGCTAACCGGTAGCGCTGCACCGCTGGCAATGACGTCATTGGTGTGCGCAGCGCCCCGCTCATGCCTCGGCTGCGATCTTCGGGAGCGCCCCCTGATTTACCACCGGACGCTATGTCTGACAGGGTCAAGTTGGCGTACCTGCGGCCGGGGAGGCACTATTTGAAGGCGAGGTGCGGGGTGGCCATTTTTGTTGCTGGCCGCCTGCCAGCACCTGCCTGTGCTCCCGTCCCCGACCTTCTGAACCCCACCCCCCGCGGAGTGCCGGCTGCGCTCCAAGAGCCCGGCACTTCTCTTGGGTGCCGGGCTCTTTTGCCGGCACTCCCGATCCCCGGGGGCCCAGCTGGGCTCCAGGTCGCGCTGCACAAGGCCCCTCCCCTTTAAGAAGGGGAGGAAGGCCTGCAATACCGCAACGCGACATGCCGCAGCGTGTGGCGCTGCAGCACGTAGCGCCACAATATTCACTCGCAGCGCCCCAAGAGGGAGGCGGGGCGCCTCCAGTAGCGCCCCGCTGCCCTCTTGGGGCGCAACCACTCAATTTCCGGTGTGGGGGCACTAATTTTTCCGGGGCGCTAGTTAGTGCCTCAATTGGGGCACTACTTAAATTTCACCCAAAAAGCTCCAAATACTGGAAATACAACACAGGTCGAATAGCATCAGAGGGGAACAGGTAAACTAATGATTCAGCTGTTGCCCATAATCAGATCAGTTCTAATTGAGGGTCCCACTCAAAATATTAACTTAAATGTCCTCTTCGAACCGACTGTCCATTCCAGCATTTTCTTTTTTTATTCCAGGAAAATTTAACAATATTTACTTGTTTTCTAATTATATAAATAGAAATAGAAATACAAACAAAAATGCTGGTAACGCACACCAGGCCCATCAGCATCTGAAAAGAGATCGGCCTAGAAATTAGTTTGCCCCTGAAAACAGGGGCGGGGATCATGATGCGCGATCAACCCACATCCATTCAGAGGGATGCAGGCAGTACATGAATTTTGTTCTGCCTGGTGTGCAGCCTAGCACTGAACGCGCTGCTGAGTGGCCGAACGCTCAGCAGGGGGCCCAAGTTCGTGCGAGGCTAACACCAATTAAAGCTAGCCTGCAGTACTTAAAGGCAGTCTGCACCTCTTAAAGGGGAGGTGAATTCTGCCTGCAACAGTTCATTCAACTGGCTGAGGAAGACATTGCAAAAGATAAATTAATGATGGCACAACAGGGGAGAAAGCAGCACCAAGGTTCTCCGATGTAGCACTGTAGCCCCGAGGACGTGGACACAATGCAGGAAGAAGTTTAATGACCTCACACGAGTGGTCAAAGTCAGTGAATTCATCTTCAAATGCCATATTCCACAAACTGCACCACTAACCTCACAAAACTACTCAATTCACCACACCCCCCAACAATCTCTATCAATCGCAACTCATACCTCACATTTATATGCTCCATCTCACCCTCACACACTTACCACTGCTGTAAGCCTCACACCCACATCTCACAGCTGGCACATCACCCAAACACATTACACCACACTCACTGACACACCTTTCTCTTGCAGGAAAAGGTGGCGCATAACCGATGCCAGCAGAATCTAACTGGCAGGGGACAGGCTTGCCTGCATCACCTCACCCCCTTGGAGGAGACAATGCTGGCCATGCTTGGGAGGGGCATGACTAAGCCCGTGGCCAGCAGCGAGGCTGAAAGAATACAAGATGCCGGTATCCTCATACATTATCCTCCTTCTCACATTCCACTTCCCCCTAATTGCACAATCTCTTCTGATTTACAAGGTGCACATGGTGTAAGCATGCACCACTTGCTTTCCCCCCCTCCACTCACCAAAACCCTACCCTTGTGCCTTTCTCATTTCAGAGACCCAAGAAATTCAACCTGCCCAGCCAGTGGTTGTAGAAGAGGGAGAGATGAGTAATGAAGAAGAAACATCATCACTCAATCTGACAGTGGCAGCCACCAGCTCAGATACTGGCACTATGTGGAATTTAGAGGGTAGCTTTGAGGCGGGATCTGCATGTGGTGAGTCACCAGGCATGACTGGGCTGCAACCGGGGCAGGGGTAAAGGATAGCGCAAGTGCCAGCTTCCCAGAGGGCAAGGTCACACACTACTACAGAGGACTCAGATGAGGATTTCGAGGGGTCGGCCTACAGAAGAACTGGCTGGGCAGGCTGATGGGTAGGCACAACAAAATGTTTGGTGCATTGGCAGACCTGCAATGTCAAGGAGCATGGAGGAGTCCGGCAAAAACCTCGCACAGAGCTTTGCGCAGAGCTTGGAGCCCATCCTTTCCAGCAAGGAAGGGGTGGGCAGATGCATTAGTGCACTTCTGGACCCAACCATCATGCAGCGTCCGATGTCTGAAGTCTCAATTTCCATTGCAGCACAAACAGCATCCAACCTGCGACTGAGTGCTGCAGGGGAAACTCAGACTGAAGTTGGGGAAGGAGATAGCGGAAGGGCTTGTCATAACTTTCCAATCTTCCCCAGATGCAGGGGAGGTGCCTGAGGATTGGAAAGTGGCAAATGTGACACCATTGTTCAAGAAAGGGTATAAGGACAATCCTAGTAACTACAGGCCGGTCAGTTTAACATCAGTGGTGGGTAAAGTTTTACAAACAATAATCAAGGAAAAAATTAACGGGCACTTGGAGAGGTTGAAGCTAAGTAAGGAGAGCCGACATGGATTTGTGAAAGGCAGATCATGGTTGACTAATCTAATTGAATTTTTTGATGAAGTAACAAAGAGGATTGATGAAGGGAATGCAATCGATGTTGTCTACATGGATTTTCAGAAGGCGTTTGACAAAGTACCATATAGAAGGCTGGTTAACAAAAATGAGGCTCATGGAATAGGTGGGTCAGTGGCAGCTTGGATAAGGAATTGGCTTAAGGACAGAAAACAGCAAGTTGTGGTAAATGGCTGTTTTTCAGACTGGAGGATGGTAGACAGTGGTGTTTCCTAAGGGTCAGTGCTGGGGCCACTGCTTTTTTTGATATAAATGACCTGGTTATTGGAATACAGAGTAGAATTTCTAAATTTGCCGATGACACCAAACTTGGGGGTGTGGCAAACAGTGACGATGATACCAATTGACTGCAACAGGACATAGAAAGGCTAGTAGAATGGGCAGACAAGTGGCAGATGGAATTTAGTACAGAGAAGTGTGAGGTGATGCATTTTGGCAGAAGGAACAGGGAGAGGCAATATACACTTAATGGCACAGTTTTAAAGAGTGTGCAGGGACAGAGGGACCTGGGAGTTAATGTGCATAGGTCCCTGAAGGTGGCAGGACATATTGAGAGAGTGGTTAACAAAGCATATGGGATCTTGGGCTTCATAAATAGAGGTATTGAGTACAAAAGTAGAGAAGTGATGCTGAACCTTTATAAAGCGCTGGTTAGATCACAACTGGAGTATTGCGTCCAGTTCTGGTCACCACACTTTAGGAAGGATGTGAAGGCCCTTGAGAGGGTGCAGAGGAGATTTACCAGAATGATTCTGGGGATGGGGGATCTTAGCTACAAGAACAAGTTGGAGAAGCTGGATTTGTTTTCATTAGAGCAAAGGAGGTTGAGGGGTGATTTGATAGAGGTGTACAAGATTATGACAGGTTTGGATAAGCTAGACAGGGAAAGGCTGTTCCACTAGTTGATGGTACAAGGACTAGGGGACACAGATTTAAGGTTTTGGGCAAGAGATACAGGGATGTGAGGAAAAACATTTTATGCAGCGAGTGGTGATGACCTGGAATTCGCTGCAGACGGAAGTGGTGGAAGCGGAGACACTCAATGTTTTGAAGGGGAGAATGGATAGGCACTTGAGGGAAATAAACTTGCAGGGCTACGGGGATAGAGTGGGGGAATGGAACTGACTGGATAGCTCTACAGAGAGCCAGCACGGACTCGATGGGCCGAATGGCCTCCTTCTGTGCCGTTATGACTATGACTCTAAGTCATGCAAGCTCAGCTTGCTGTCACGCAAGCTCAGACTGTTGCCATTGTGGCTGGGTTTAAAAGTGTGGAAAGGTGTCACAGCAGTCCAGCAATCTGTCCTCCAACAAATGGCTCGGAATGCTGAGGCGCCACCCCAGGTGAGTGGCAGTGGTATCATGGAGGACGAACCTGTTGTCCTCGCTCAGGATGACAGCATTCGTCTTCCCACCACTGCAACTCCACCAGTGCCCTTGCTGTTGCTGGTTAGCCAGCCAGCTCAGACTGTTGCTGCCCATGCAAAGGTGATGCTGTCCACAGCCGGGCCTTTTAGGCCCAGGGGTACTCGGCATTGTCCTGCAAGCCCATCTGCGGTCTCCCCCACAAAGTCAGCAGCCTTCCACCAGCCATGCTACAGCCACTGGGGTAGCACTTCATAGGAGCACTAGCACAGACAAAGGTACACTGAAGACAGGCACCAAGGGAATGCACAAGGGTGATTATTTGACTATGTTAGGTTATATTGGATGGATTGATGTCTAAAGTTGGATTGGAATGTTTCTTTTGTGGTGGCTTTTATTTCAGCATTGTGTCCAAGAGGACGCCGTGATGGACAGTAACAGAGGGAAAGTAAGGTGTGAGACTATTATTATATGGATAATTGGGCTTGCGTTCACTTGTACCGCAGTCGGATGAGTCGATCACAGACAGCCTGGGCAGAAAGGTGCTGTCTGGTTTGCCATCTCCTCTTCTGCTTCCTCCTCCTCCGGTCACCGTATGCCTGGTGGTAAGGGCTGTGCCCTCACTATGGCGAGATTGTGCAGCATGCAGCAGACCACAATGAATCTTGAGACGCGCTCTGGTGAGTACTGCAGAGCTCCTCCAGAGCGGTCCAGGCAGTGGAAGCGTTGTTTAAGGATGCCAATGGTCTGCTCTATCAGATTCCGTGTGGTAGCATGGCTCTCATTGTACATATGCTGCCTGATGTAATAAAACTCACTACGCACTTGGTTTGAGTAGAAAGCAAGGCTTTAATCAACTTGTTTCAAAACATGGAGGTCTAGTTGTACTTCACTAGTTCCTGTCTTACAAAATGTCCCTGGGCAAGCTGGGCCCACGTCCGAGTATTTTTACTCCTTGGACGGCGCCACCAGCTGGCCGTCCAGTGTTATTTCATGAGCAGTTTCTTTATGATGATGAGATTTATAACATTGCCCACATGTGGTTGGGTTGCGGAACGGAGTCATGGGCCATGTGGCCAGCGGCTAGCCCTCGTCGCCCAGTAGCCTGCCTCTGGTTTGTCTTGTTGGCTCAAAGACTAAGGGAACAGTGGACTGGTGCAGAATGAAAGCATCAGGACTGCTGCCAGGATACCAGGTATTCACCATGATGTGTTGAGCATGGTCGCCCACCAACTACACATTCAGCGAGTGGTAACCTTCATGGTTGCGGTAAATCTCAGCATTTAGATGCGGCGCCCGCAAAGCCACGTGCGTGCAGTCAATGGCGCCCTGCACCATGAGGAAGGCTGCTATCCTGACAAAGCCACGTGCATGCTCTGCTTGTTTCTCTCTGGTAAGAGAGAAGGCAATGAAGTCCCCTCTGCTGGCATAAGGAGCGCCTGTCACCTCTCTTATGCAGCAGTGAATGGCAAACTGTGAGATGTTACAGATGTCGCCTGCTCCAACCTGGAAGGATCCCGACGCAAAGAAATTCAGGGCCACTGGCAACGCTGTCCTTGCCCTGGTGTGAGGCTGCAGGTCTGGTTGCAAGAGGTGGCAGAATTCTGTGAGCACCTCCTTCATAAAGTGCAGACACCTCACACCCTGCTCCTGGCTCAGACTGAGGTAAGAGAATTGCTCTCGGAAGACCATAGATGGGTAAGGCCTCCTAGCGAGAGCCTTTCTCCCCTCCTCCTCCACCTTTTGCGTGCAGCTTGTCCTCTTCTTCGCTGCCTCGCCCTGTCATAGTGCAGGCCAAGGGGGATGACTGGGAGCAAGTGGTCTGACCAGAACCCTTGAAGTCAGAAGCAAGACCTTCTCCACTTGCAAGATCACTCCCTGTCACCTCACCAACCTTAAGTATCTCTGGAAAGCTCCAAACGCTTCCACAAACTTATGCAGAGGCAGTAGAAATTAATCAGCAACTGACCTGAGAGTGGTTGATGATCCCTTTAAATATCGCTGGTAGAGGTCATTGCTGCTGTTGAACACATGTTCAGCTGTGCGAGGGTAACACAGGGAGTTACTTCCAGCATTGAGGATGAAAATGGCAGCGCTGGCATCAAATCAGCATTGCACTTTGATTGATGTCACAATCTGCCTACTCTACATACTTCTGGCGCATGCTTCCAGCGCAGATGCCAACATCCTCACCAAGATGCCGTCCAGCGCGGCCTGCAGCAGAATTGTGTGCAAGCATGGCTCGGACGCCATTTTCGACCCAAAAGGCTCCCATAGCGCCCAAACAACCGGCGCTATGCAACCAAATTTTTAGCCCAAAGACAATTAATGTCTTAGTTAATGTACTCATCTGAAGTATTAACCTACCTTTCTCTTTCAGGTACTGTGCATTTCCTTAATGTTCCTTTCTTTTATTCTGTCCCCAAAGCTATAATTATATACAGTGAACTGAAATAACTATAATTTACTGGCAATCGATCTAGATGCCTGAATTACCTTACTTTGAATACTTTGATTTTGAAACTGTCTTCAACTGCTTTTGTCCTTCAATGTGCTGCAATATACATGCAATTTCAAGAGTTTCTTCTGAGCTCATTGTCTGTTGATGTTGCTTTCACAAGGCTTTTTTGATCCTCTATCTTGGATCCCCAATGGTTTATCAATATTGAACATACTGGACAGGAAAAGACCCATTACATGTTTCCCAGATACATTTGTCAATAAGAATTGTTTATCAGTCTACTGAAAGCTAAGGTGTTGATCTATCTGTTTATGTCTTGAGTGTAAAAAAGGGAAGGGGGAAGAGGATTTTTTTTTTGGTAACAGCCTTTTCCCCCTCCAAGATGGTGCGCTTGGCCAAACAACGATAGATAGATTAGATTCGATTAGATTAGATAGACAGACTTGCATTTATATAGTGCCTTTCATGACCTCAGGACATCCCAAAGCGCTTTACTGCCAATGAAGTGCTTTTGAAGTGGAGTCACTGTTGTAATGTAGGAAATGTGGCAGCCAATTTGCACACAGCAAGGTCCCACAAACAGCAATGTGATAATGATCAGATAATCTGTTTTAGTGATGCTGATTGAAGGATAAATATTGGCCAGAACATTAAGGATAACTGCCTTGCTCTTCTGCAAAGTAGTGCCATGGGATCTTTTGCGTCCACCTGAGAGAGCGGATGGGGGCTTGGTGTAATGCCTCATCCGAAAGACAGACTCTCCAGGGCCACCATCAACAAAGCACCCTAATTCTCATGTACAACTACACCAACAGGCTTAATGTTGAGTCAAGTATGACTCTCAAATGTCTTTCATCCTCTTCTCTAGCTGGTAGGGTTGCCAACCCAGCAGGATTGTCCTTGAATCTTCAGGAATTAAAGATCAATCTCTTGGACACTGCTGCAAGCAACCCAGGAGATGAATCATAGCAGGTCCTTAAAAAATTGTTTCTCTCTTTTAATTTTCTTTGAGCACTTCAATTTATTTGTCATAAAAATATTGGAGATGGGGAAAAAAGGCTGTTTGACTGCGTAGGGTGGCTGAAGGCAGGAGGTTATGTGATGAAACCTTCAGGAATACATTCAACCAGAGTTGGCAAACCTGCTAGCTAGTTCAACACCTTACATTAAGTAGGCCCCCTCCAACCAGTTTTTCTTCCAGTATGCATCACCAGAGGGGAAGGGTAAAGGAAGGTTTTTGCACTAAGGGCTAGTAGAGTATGGAATGCTTCATCATAAGTAGCTATTGAGGCACTTATTTAAAAGGGAATTGAATAAGTATTTGAAAAGGAGGATATAAAATGATCAGGGGGGAAATGGGGTTACAGGAGAGAGCGCTAGCACTGGCATAAGCACTGGGAGCAGAATGGCCACTTCCTGTACTGTAATTTCTATAATTCTATGAAAACTCTCCTTTATTGAGTCTGTACACAGGGAGTTATTTAGAAACATTGGTGCCACCTCTGGTTTCCCCCCTGCGAATCCATCTCCCACCTTTGGTTTCCCCTCTTCCCCGCCCTCTGTTCCCTTCTTCACCTGTTTGTGGTGGCTTCCTGGTTCTCCGAACTTCTCGCACAGCAGCTGCAGGCGTAAAACCACCAGCAAAGATATTCAACTACAGGGGACCCAACTTTTATATGGAAAATATGATCAAACTTCCAGGAATACCTCCAACCAGAGTTGGTAACCCTATATCCCATGCAATTTGATGGCATTATTAATATCAGTGCGCCATGAAAACATTAAGTCACTTGCATGTGAAGTCATTGTGGAAAATCAGCATGCAATTCCACTGAGCTTTTTTTCTCTCCCCAAAATTGGCAGTGATTCCCCCTTCAATGAAATCAGATCATCATTGTGTGTGAAGAAACTGAATGCAGCTTTACACAAGAAAATCTAGAACAAGGAAAAGCATGTGGCCCATCAAGCTCAGCCCTTCAGCAAGTTATGCATAATGATAAACTTGTATCTTTGAAGTAAAGAACAAAGTTAGAAACTGTGATATTAAATGGCAGATAACATTTGAAATATTAACCTACATAGATTTTAAGGGTATAATGCAACACTCAATCTAATAGCAATTTACACTTTTAGATTCATACAAGAGTAAATATGAACATGGCCATCATCCCTCAAGGTGGTCCACACAGAAAAAGGTATGACTCCCATGGACACTGGTTCAGTTTAAAAATAGTACATTTTTAATTCATTTTATCTATTGACATTGATGGAATCATTGACTCATAAAGGTTTATATTTCAATATAGTTTAGACAAGAATGGGGTAGATTTTCAGCTTGCTGCTGGGGGATAAACCTGCCGTTGTGGATCTGCTGCCCATTATATAATTTCCATTAATTTTAATGGAAATTAAAAATTCAATGGCCTAGAAATTGGGTATAGCCCCGCTTGAGGCGCTAGAACTGGCGGAGCGCTAAGTTTATAGCCAGACGAAAGTTATCGCTGCCTGGCGAGATATTGGGTTGCATCGCCCCCAAAGGGGATTGAGGCGCTAATTCAGCCGTTGCACGGTGCTCCTAAGGCGCAAAAGTTCAGGCGCTACTCAATATCGACGCGGACAGGCGCAGCGCAGGTGATCTCAATTACGGGAAACCACGAGACTTCCAGGCGCCGGCCGGCTCTTAAAGGGGTGGGTCAGTCAGCCTAAGCTTCAACACCCAATGCCCTGTAGGCCTCAGAATTGGCGCTCGCCCTTGTCTGGCGTTAGAAACTTGTTCAGCATGGAGAAGGTTAGACAGAGAGCAGAGCGCTTCAGCACTGAGGCTCTGGACCACTTGGTGGCTGCAGTTGAGCGCCGTCGAGATGTCCTGTATCCTGACAATGGCAAGAGGCCGAATCAGAAGGCTTACCGACGATCTTGACGGGAGGTTGCTGTGAGGGTCAACTCCAGCAGCATGGCGACCAGGACCCCTGTTCAGTGCAGGAAGAAATTCAACGACCTCACACGGATCGTTAGGGTGAGTGATGGTTTAGCAAACTTCTGATTCCCTCCATCTGCAGCTGACTTCGGGCACCCTGTTGCAATGATGCCCCAATGGCCATCTGTCAGCATGCACCCATGGCCCTTTCTGGGCACACACATGGACAGATGTCTCAAGGCCTCATGTAAGGGCTCTTGCACCATGGGGGGCATGCGATGATCTCTCAAGGCATCATGTTACAGAACTTCCCCTTCTCTCCCCTGCAGTCCAAGCTGGCGACGATCCGAAAGGAGCAGCGTCGAACCGGTGGTGGACCTCCACAAGTGGTCACTCTCACGGATCTGGAGGAGAGAGTGCACCAGATACTTGGAGGACGTCTGTCTGGTCCTGTGACCACTGCATCTGCCGACCCCATTTCCGACAGCGAGGGTAAGACTCACCTTTTTCACCTGTTGCCTTCCACTTGGTCCCCCCGCCAGCATGCATCCTCAGTGTGCAGCCATGTCAAAGCCTTGCCGCAATGTGGCATGCCTTTCAGCAAACTTGTCCTTTTGCTAAAGCCACTCTTCTACCTCCTTACTTTCAGATGAAGCAGCACCAACTCGGGCTCAACGCACTAAAGCTGCCAGTGCCAGTGCCACCGGAGGCGAGGACCAGGAGGAATCCGGACCAGCCGTTGCAGAATCCGGGGAGCAGACACATCTACAGACTGGGGATAGTAGTCCCCTGGAGGGGAGGGGGTGGGGCTCTGAGGATGAACCAGTTGCCGGACTGTTGTATCCGTGTGTTAATGGAGACACGGAATGCAGGAGTTGGTTTCACAGGTGTTTACTGAACAAAGTCTGGAGGTGAACTAACAGATACAAGACACTATACAGGCTTATATAGCCCGAGTGGCCATTACCGGCATTACAGTACACAGGGGGCTCTTAAAGGCACATACACCACAATTCCTCCCCTTTTAGACAACCAGTACAGAACATTTTAAGTAATCATTAATTAACATGTTACAAGAACAATAATCTACACATTTGCTGCCGTTAATCAATTATAAGTCAGTCTCTCTGGAGGCTTCCTGACTCGGTCCGGATAACGCCTCGGTGGTGTAGTAGGTTCTTTTGGCAAGGTCGATTCGGCTTGAATGCCAGTGTCGGGTTCATCTGGTTCCAGTATCACCGGATCGGAGGTAGATACTATGGGTATCTCTGCTTCATCATTAGGCGTATAGAGTTGTGGTGTAGGTTGTCCCTTTTCGGATGACTCTATGATCTGGTCAGCATGGCGCCTTATTATGCTTTCTCCAATGTCCACGGTATACATCAGCGGTCCTAGTCGTGTGCAGATAGTTCCAGGCTGCCATTTCTCGGTACGGTAGTCCCGGGCCAAAACTTGTTGACCTATCTGGAAGGTTCTAGTTGGCCTTTCATTCATGCCTTGAAATTGCCGGTTCTCCACGTCCCTTCTGATGTTTGGCTTGATCAAATCCAGCCGGCATCTTAGGCTTCTATTGAAGAACATCATGGCGGGAGTTTGGTTTGTAACCACATGTGTTGCATTCCTATATGCAAACAAGAAGTTATCCTCCTTGTGCTGAAGTTTTGTGTCTTCATTACCCATGGCCTTTATGGCCTTCTTGAAGGTCTGGACAAACCTGTCAGCCAATCCATTGGTGGCGGGATGGTATGGGGCGGACGTGTAGTGCTTAACCCCATTGTTTTTTAAGAACTTTCTGAATTCTTCGGACACAAATTGTGGTCCATTATCAGAACAGATCTGTTCAGGCAGCCCATTCCTGGCAAATATGGTCCTTAATACTGTGATGGTTTTTTCCGTGGTGGTGGAGGACATCTTTATTACCTCCGGCCACTTGGAGTGTGCATCAACTGCGATTAAGAACAGTGTGCATCAACTGCGATTAAGAACATGGAGTCCATAAATGGACCAGCAAAGTCGATGTGTACCCTTTGCCATGGAGATGAGGGCCACTCCCATGGATGTAGAGGGGCGTTTTGGACCTTCTGGCATCCTAGGCAGCTCTTGGTCATTTCTTCGATGTCTCCATCGATACCTGGCCACCATACAAACGCTCTGGCTAGGTTCTTCATTTTCACTCCACCCAGATGCCCCTCGTGAAGCTCCTTTAGCACTTTATCCTGGAGTTTGGGTGGAATCACCACTCTGGATCCACACATCAAGGTTCCTCGGCACACTGACAGCTGTTCTCTTCTTTGCGAGAATGCTGGCAACAGTGGTTCGCCATGTGCTGGCCATCCCTTCACCGTTAAATCGTAGACTCGTGAGAGAGTCGGGTCATTTCTCATTTCCTTTTCAATGGCAGAATTTGTTACTGGTAGACATTCCACTATGGTTGAGTGGAACATTTCCACTGGGTCCACTGTAGGTGCCTCTTCTACCATTGGCAACGGTAGGCGCGATAAACCGTCAGCATTCCCATGCTGTTTTGATCCTTTGTATTCTATATCATATTGGTGTGCCCCTAGGAAAAGGGACCACCTCTGTAGCCTTTGCGCTGTCGTAATGGGAACACCCTTTTTAGGGTTGAATATGGAGATGAGGGGTTGATGGTCAGTCAACAAGGTAAATTTTTGTCCGTGTAGGTAATGGTTGAATTTCTTCACTCCCCATACCAGGCTGAGTGCTTCCCTGTCGATCTGGGCATAGTTACGCTCAGCTGAGTTCAATGAGCGTGACGCAAAAGCTATCGGCTGCTCCGAGCCATCAGGGAATCTATGCGATAATACCGCTCCTACGCCATAAGGGGATGCATCGCACGCCAGTCTGATTGGCAGTGATGGGTTGTAATGAGCCAAAACTTCCTTGGACGTGATCAAGCCTTTGCATTTATGGAAGGCACGTTTAGTCTTCGCTCCATTTCCAAATTACTCCCGTTTGTAGCAGTTCGTTAAGAGGGTGCAGAAGAGTTGACAAGTTCGGTAAAAATTTATGATAGTAATTTATCAATCCCAGGAACGACCTTAATTGTGAGACATTTTCAGGTGCTGGGGCTTTTATGACCGCTTCAATTTTTTCAGGTGACTTATGCAACCCTTCCTCGTTAATTATGTGGCCACAATATGATATTTGTTTCTGGAAAAATTCGCACTTGGGGCGATTTGCTCGTAGGCCCCGTTCTTTCAGCCTAGTGAGCACCTGCTCCAAATTGGCAAGGTGCTCGTTGTCGTTTTCTCCTGTTACAAGGATGTCATCAAGGTAGCATTGAGTCCCCGGAATCCCTTGGAGGACTTGCTCCATAGCTCTTTGCCAGATAGCTGGAGCTGATGCTACTCCGAAAACCAGTCGATTGTACTGGTACAGGCCTTTGTGTGTATTTATCGTGAGATACTTTTTAGAGGCCTCTTCAACCTCCATCTGTAGATATGCCTGTGCCAAGTCAATTTTGGTGAAATGTTTCCCTCCGGATAGTGAGGCGAAAATATCTTCTATCCTCGGAAGAGGATACTGTACCGTGTGAAGGACCGGGTTTACAGTCACCTTGAAGTCCCCACAGATGCGAATTTTTCTCTGTTCTTCAATTTATCATTATTCAACGTTTTCTTCATGACCGGGACGATGGGTGTTGCCCACTCGCTCCAATCTATCTTGGATAATACGCCTGCCTTTTCCAAATTCTCCAGCTCTGCCTCGACTGCTGGACGAATTGCGTATGGCACCGGCCTTGCCTTAAAAAACTTGGGAATTGCCGCATCTTCCACTTTTATTGAGGCGGTGACGCCTTTCAAGGTTCCTAGTTCCTGTTGAAACACTTCCTTGGCGTTGGCCAAGATGTCTTTTAATCGTTCAGGTATGACGTCGTCATCATTTTTTTTCTTACTGGTCACCGTCAGTGCCTGAATGGCGTGCCAGTCTAAACGTATCTTCCTGATCCATTCACGTCCCAATAGCGGTGGACCACCATCTTGCAGAACGTATAAATACAACTTCTGTATTTCCTTGCCGTTGTATACAACAGGCACCCTTATTTTCCCTTTTGGGTATACTTTCTGACCCGTATATGTTTTCAAGATAATGGATGTGTCTTTCAAAGGTATATGCGGAAATAGCCGCTCGTAATCCCGTCGACTTATGACGGTCAGAGCCGATCCTGTATCTAGCTCCATTTTAACTGGGGACCCCGCTATCGTGAGGGTAACCCAAATGGTCTGGTAATCTTCTTTGGCAAGTACATTATGTAATTTGAGACAGCTTAGTCTCTTGTTTCCGGAGTCGCTATTGCTCTTCTGGTTTTCGGAGCTACTGTCCGTCATCATTTGTACCTTTCTGTACTTTTCCTTATTGATTTTTTTCCTGTCCGTGGATTTTTTGTTTCCAGATCGGCATACACGTGCAATGTGTCCAATCTTTCTGCATTGCCTGCATGCTTTGTCCTTGAACCAGCAGTCCCTCTGGTCATGGGTGGATCTGCCGCAGCGATAACATCTCTCGAAACCCAGTGTCATTTCATGGGTGCCGAAGTCCTGTGGCTTTTGCTGTATCTCTGCAGCTCCTCTTGCGGCTGCTTCGTATGATACAGCCACACTGAAAGCCTTGTCCAGTGTCAAATCTTTCTCAGAAAGTAGCCTTTTCTGTGTTCCTTCACTTAGGAGACCGCAGACGAATTTGTCTCGAAGAGAATCTGCCAGTCCTGCCCCAAATTGGCAGTGCTTTGACAACTTCCTTAATTCGGTGAGGTAATCAGCATTACTTTCATTCTTGTGCTGATTCCTCCTGAAGAATTTGAATCATTCCGCTATCAGCAGCGGTGTTGGGTTTAAGTGCTCCTGTAGGGTATCAACAATCTCCTTAAAATTCTTGTCCTTTGGTTTGGCTGGAGTGATTAAGTTTCGTAACAGCCCGTATGTCCTTGCGCCCATTAGATTTAGAAGTACTGATGCCTTACCATCCTCTATTTCATTTGCTGTGCAATATACCTCCACTCTTTCCACATATGTGGTCCAATCCTCTATATCGCTATCGAAAGCAGTAATATTGCCAGTCTTAGGCATCCTGAAAAAAAAATGGCGCCTCCCGCGCTTTCCTTTCTTCCCCACAGAAAAAAAAGTGGCGCCTCCCGCGCTTTCCGCCGCTGCCGCTTCTGACAACGCTGTTCTCCGCGGTTTTTATTTACATAGGTATTTTTAATGGAGACTCGTTCCCGCCGGACTCTCTGGGACTTTTCCCTCCCTCTGCTTGGTCCGAACGCCGACCTGCTTTGCAGCGCCGGCCGTCTCCCGAGTGCTCCACCCTCTGTCTCCGTTTGCCTCCGCCTTCGCTGCTCAGCCCCGCTGCAGAGCCAGCCGATGGAGCCCCAGCCCGCCGCCCAGGAAGGATTATTGCAGTACCTGCCACCAGCTTGGCTAGCTGGTGAAACCACAGTTTTATTTATTTATTTATTTTTTCTTGTTTTTCTTCGACTTTCGTCTGAGGAATCGATCTCCTTGAGGTGCTGCTGAATTGCAGGTAAGTCCGTTTCCAATTCGTCGCCACTATTGTATCCGTGTGTTAATGGAGACACGGAATGCAGGAGTTGGTTTCACAGGTGCTTACTGAACAAAGTCTGGAGGTGAACTAACAGATACAAGACACTATACAGGCTTATATAGCCCGAGTGGCCATTACCGGCATTACAGTACACAGGGGGCTCGTAAAGGCACATACACCACACGGACCAAGCGGCATGCAGCAACGCACGGGGGATAGGCAAGTTCGGCCACCGTCTCCCCGGAGGGCAAGGCAGGTAGTGATGACTGCTGCACAGAGTGCAGATGAGGTGCGTCGCCTGGCTGAAATGAGCAAACAGGCCCGGGTCAGACACACGGAGCTGATGGCTGCAGTCGAGAAGATGCCTGAGTCAATAGATTCATTGGCTAAGAGTATGTTGGACTTCGGGGCAACAATGGAGAGGACTCTCCAGGTCTTCGGGGCAACAATGGACAGGTCTATCCAGGGCTTCGGGGCAACAATGGACAGGACTGTCCAGGGCTTCGGCCCAACAATGGAGAGGACTGTCAGCGGCTTTGAGTCGGCTATGGAAAGGACTGTTCAGGGCTTCGGACAATCCCTGGAAAGGTCTGTCCAGGGCTTGTCCGAGGCAGTGGAGCGGTCGGCACCTGCCTTGTCCGAAGCAATGGGAAGAACTGTCCAGGGCTTCTCTGAAGCACTGGCACCTGGCACACAGGTCCTCACTGTTGCCACGCAGTCACTTGCTGGGCTCCTCCACACCCAGATTGAGGCAACGCGATCTCTCACTGTAGCCACCCTCTCTGCATCAGTTAGGATCACCCTGGGCCCTTCCAGTCCCATACAAGGCCAGGAATCAGTGGAGCATGCGATTGTGGCAGATGAGCCGAGCCGCTCCCCTCAGATAGCCAGTGTGTCGTCCGACCATGGTGCAGGTGTCCTCTCTCGGCAGGAGACCATTGCACATGCCAGCGCTGGGACATCTGCATTGCAGCTGTCACCACCTGCAGGCCACACTGCTTCCAGCCATGGTCACATCAAGCATCCTGCGTCCGCACCCTCCAAGCCCAGAGGTCAGCCAGGCCGTCCCTCAGGGGCTTCTGCGCTTCCACACAGTCAGCAGGCGTCCCCCAGCCTTGAGCCCGCCACTGGGGTCCAATTACGTAGGAGCAGCAGGGAGGGAAGGGGCCGGGCGCGAAAGAGAAGTCGTTATCCCTCAAGGGGCCAGTTGTAGAGGGAGGTGCTGAGACGTTTGTTTGTCCAAATTCAAGGACACCGTCACCTGTTGTTATATTTGCAGAAGGTTTGTTGAGTTTTGCGGCTTTGCCGAAGAGTTCACAGTTATTTTGAAAGTTATGGTTTCTGTTGACATTACGTTGTTTAGCTGTAATGAAAGACTTTTGTGCCAATAAACAGAAGTTTCAATGTGGCATGGTGCATGTGACTACTTTCAGTGATGCTGGCATTCAGAGGCTGTCAAACATCCAAAGTGCGCATGAGTTAAGACTCTCATCATTCCGCCACAGGGGTCTCGAAACGTGTCCAGATGAGCCTCTGACGTATGGCCCTTCCACTTTCAGCAGCCCTTCCATCTTCCTCCTCCTCCTCCTCCTCCTCTTGGGTAGGATTGATTGGGGAATGGCACTCAAAGGGTTGATGGTGGATAGGCAATGGCAAACATTCAAAGGCCGAATGGATGAACTACAGAATTTGTTCATCCCAGTTTGGCATAAAAATAAAACAAAAAAGGTGACCCAACCGTGGTTAACAAGGGAAATTAGGGATAGCATAAGGTCCAAGGAGAGGGCATATAAATTGGCCAGAAAAAGCAATAATACTGAGGATTGGGAGCAGTTTAGGATTCAACAAAGGAGGACAAAGGGATTAATTAAGAAAGGGATTAATTAAGAAAGGGAAAATAGAATATGAGAGTAAGCTTGCAGAGAACATAAAAACTGACTGTAAAAGCTTTTATAGATATGTGAAGAGAAAAAGATTGGTGAAGTCAAGCGTAGGTCCCTTGCAGTCAGAATCGGGGGAATTTATAATGGGGAACAAAGAAATGGCAGACCAACTAAATACATATTTTGGTTCTGTCTTCACAAAGGAGGACACAAATAACCTCCCAGAGATGCCAGGGAACATAGGGCCTGATGAAAGGGTGGAACTGAAAGAAATCAGTATTTGTAGGGAAATGGTGTTAGGAAAATTGATGGGACTGAAGGCCGATAAATCCCCAGGGCCTGATAATCTACATCCCAGGGTACTTAAGGAAGTGGCCCTAGAAATAGTAGATGCATTGCTGGTCATCTTCCAGAATTCGACAGATTCTGGAACGGTACCCATGGATTGGCGGGTAGCTAATGTTACCCCACTATTCAAAAAAGGTGGTAGAGAAAAGGCGGGGAATTATAGACCGGTAAGCTTGACATCGGTAGTGGGGAAAATGCTAGAGTCGATTATAAAAGATGTAATAGCAGAGCACTTGGAAAGCAGTGACTGGATCGGACAAAGTCAACTTGGATTTACAAAAGGTAAATCATGCTTGACTAATCTACTGGAATTTTTTGAGGATGTAACTGGTAAAATAGATAAGGGAGAACTAGTGGATGTGGTGTATTTGGACTTTCAGAAGGCTTTTGATAAGGTCCCGCATAAGAGATTAGCGTGCAAAATTAAGGCACATGGGATTGGGGGCAAGGTATTGACTTGGATAGAGAACTGGTTGGCGGACAGAAAGCAAAGAGTTGGAATAAACGGGTCGTTTTCCGAGTGGCAGGCAGTGACTAGTGGGGTACCGCAAGGATCGGTCCTAGGACCCCAGCTGTTCACAATATATATTAATGATCTAGACGAGGGAATTGGATGTAATATCTCCAAATTTGCAGATGACACAAAGCTGGGGGGGAGGGTATGCTGTGAGGAGGATGTCGTGAAACTCCAGCACGATTTGGACAGGTTGGGTGATTGGGCAGAAACATGGTAAATGCACTATAATGTGGATAAATGTGAGGTTATCCACTTTGGTGGCAAAAACAGGAAGGCAGATTATTATTTGAATGGTAATAGATTGGGAGAAGGGGAAGTGCAGAGAGACCTGGGTGTTCTTGTGCACCAGTCGCTGAAGGTAAGCATGCAGGTGCAGCAGGCGGTTAAGAAGGCGAATGGTATGTTGGCCTTCGTAGCAAGAGGGTTCGATTACAAGAACAAGGATGTCTTGCTGCAGTTGTACAGGGCCTTGGTGAGACCACACCTTGAGTATTGTGTGCAGTTTTGGTCGCCTTACCTGAGGAAGGACGTTCTTGCCATGGAAGGAGTGCAGCGAAGATTCACCAGGCTGATACCTGGGATGGCAGGAATGACGTATGAGGAGAGATTGTGTCGATTGGGCTTATACTCACTGGAGTTTAGAAGATTGAGAGGGGATCTCATCGAAACCTATAAAATTCTGTCAGGCCTGGACAGACTAGATACAGGAAGGATGTTTATGATGGCTGGGGAGTCCAGAACCAGGGGTCATAGTCTAAGGATAAGGGGTAAGCCATTTAGGACTGAAATGAGGAGGAATTCTTCACCCAGAGAGTGGTGAACCTGTGGAATTCTCTGCCACAGAGGGCGGTGGAGGCCAGCTCATTAAGTATATTCAAGAAGGAGTTGGATATATTTCTTAAGGCTAAAGGGATCAAGGGATATGGGGAGAAGGCAGGGACCGGGTACTGAATTTGGATGATCAGCCATGATCTCATTGAATGGCGGGGCAGGCTCGAAGGGCCGAATGGCCTACTCCTGCTCCTATCTTCTATGTATCTATGTATCCTCCTCCTCCTCATCCTCCTCCTCCGCCTGCTCTTCCTCCTCCTCCTCCTCATCCTCCTCATACTCCGCCTGCTCTGCTGGTCGTTGAGGGACAGCTGGAATTGGCTGGGTGCGTCGATTCGCCAAGTTGTGGAGCATGCAGCAGACGACGACGATGTGTCCCACTTGCTGCGGCGAGTACTGCAGGGATCCCCCCGAATGTTCCAGACATCGGAAACGCTTTTTGACAACACCAATAGTGTGCTGTTTACTGTGCCTGGTCGCCTGATGGCCGCTGCTGATCAGCTCTTCTGCTGGGGTGTCAGCCACACGGAGTGTTGTCATCAGCCATGGCCAGAGAGGATAGCCCCTGTCCCCAGTAAGCCAGCCTCGTCTTCGAAGCAGCCCCTCAAAAAGGTTACAAACTGAGGTCAACCACAGGATAAAGGCATGGTGGCTGCACCCTGGGAAATGCGCGGTGACTGCCATGATGATTTGGCGGTGGTCACAGTCCAGCTGCATGTTGAGGGAGTGGAACCCCTTGCGGTTGCGGAAGTCCTAAGGATGATGGCATGGCACCCTCAAAGCCACGTGTGTGCTGTCACTCGCCCCCTGCACCATGGGGAAGTGCGCAATAGAAGCGACACCCTGCGCGCGCTCCGCCTGCTTGTGCAGGGTCAGAGGGAAGGTCATGAATTGACGCCTTCGCCTATAAAGGGCACCTGTAACTTGCCGGATGCAACAGTGGACTGCAACCTGAGCGACAGTCGCAATGTCCCCAATGGCTGACTGAAAGGATCCATTGGCATAAAAATTGAGGCCATCAGTCAGTTTAGATATCACAGACAGAGAGGTTCTGCACCGTTCACGCAGCTGCAGACCCTGACCAAGTAGGTGGCACAGATCAGTAACAATGTCCCTCCAGAATCGGAGCCTTCCCAAACACTGCTCCTCCGACAGATCAAGGCTCGTCACCTGCTGCCTAAAGACCCTCGCAGCATCCCGTCGGATTGGCCGACCTCCATTGCCCCTCTTCCTTCTGGCCAATCCCGGCCCTCTCTCCCGCCGTCTCTCTGCCCCTTCACAGTGTTGGGCGATGAGGCCGTCGCCCTCCAAAGAAGCTCCCATTCCGATGCCAGTTGGTCAAAAGGCTTTTAGGTGTCGTGCTGCAAGTGCTTCGGACAGGTTTGAAGGTCCCAAGTACTCTAAAGCTAAATTCCCAAAACTCCGCTCCACAGTAGCTCACCAACTCTATCCAGCAACGATCGCTGTCCCCTTTAAATAGCGCCCCCCTACTCCGAGAAGGGCCTGCTAGCCCTCCCTCGAACTGTAACTAATAGCGCTAGGCGTTAAGGCTCCGGGCACCACCCAATATGCGCTCAGGCGTTCCTAAAAGGCGTTGCACACTTAAATGACGTCATGATCTGCTTGCGCTCGCGGGCGCGCGCAAACACTTAGCGCAGGCGCTAAATGTATAGTCAATATCTGAGTTGTCGCTATCTTCATAGTGAACACCCCAACATAGGGTATCGCCCCAATTCTAGGTCTCTTTAGGCGCTCAGCGCCAGCGCTACCAACCGAATTTCTAGGCCAATGTTTCTATAATAGGCAGGCCATCCGCAACACCATTTTAATACACAGGCAACAAGTTGAAAAATCTACCACAATGGTTCAGATTTTGCTGTAGCAGGGCAGCTAACAGCATCTGCCATTAGTTAGACTTGTCCTTGGGTTTTTACATTTTGTGTGTGGCAGGTTGCTGAACGTGCAAGCTGATAATGGTGCAGCGAGTAAACAGGGCACCTGGGACCTGAGTGAACAGGGAAAGCAACTTTGTATCTCCTTAAGCAATCAGATTGAAGGATTGTGAAATTAGCAGATCAAGGACTGAGAAGGAAGTTGTTATGTATTGTGTGTTCTCCTCCCACCTGTGGTGGCGCTGTCACAGCAGATAAATGGTTGGGTGTTCTCTTGGTTAAGTTTAGCTCTCTTTGTTCGAAACTCTCCAGAACTTTCCTTTCCTTCCTGAATAAAGCACTTCATGTTTGAATCTCTGAGTTCTGAGTTCTAATTGTGTCTAGGTAGAAAGGTACCGACACAACAAAGTGGCGACGAGGATCGGATGAATCTGCGTTGTGGGAACTTTCTTGTTTTCGACTACAAAACACTCGGAACAGAGATTGCAGCATCACATTAACGTTACGGGTGCAGTGAGTAAACCAAAAATAAAATTTGAAACGTGAGATGGCTACTATATTAGGAAACATCGGTGATTTTGATGAAAATGTGGAGCAATGGAGCGCTTATACGGAACGTTTGACTATTTTGTATTGGCGAATGCGGTGGCAAACGATAAGGTTGTGCCTACCTTTTTGAGTGTAATGGGGCCGAAGACATTCAATTTACTTCGCAGCCTTGTGCAGCCAGATAAGCCAGGAACTAAAACATATAAGCAACTAGTGGAAATTCTTGGAGCACATTTTTCACCAAAACCTCTGTGAAATCTAAATCTCTCAGCAATAACCAAACGGAATCAAGAGGAGGGGGAATCAGTGACGATGTTTATTGCTGCTTTAAAAAGGTTGTCAGAACACTGAGTTCAAGGAGATGCTGAATGACACCATTAGAGAAAGACTTGTGTGTGGTCTGCTAAGTGCAGCCACACAGAAGCGCCTTCTTACTGAGGACAACCTTACTCTTGAAAAGGCCATTGAAGTTAGTGTCTCCATGGAGATGGCGGAAAAGGAGGCTCACCAGTTGAGTTCAACAGGGAGAGTTCACAAGGTGTCGTCTGAGCCTAAAGGTGCGCGGAACGGCACATGTTACCGTTGTGGGAAAACGGGCCATCACGCTAATGACTGCTGGTGTACGGAGCTGGAATGCTGAAATTCTGGCAAAAAGGGTCACATTGAACGTGCCTGTAAAGGTAAAAAAAGAACAGACAGAGCTGGGAAGCATTAAAGCAAAATATCTGTATTTGGACAAGAGAGGAAAAAGAGTGTTCATTCAGTGCAGTATGATGGAACAAGCAAAACAGAGGGGAGCGACACCTCTGAGGAGGAAGAGGTGCACATATTGACGGTTGCAGGTGGTTCAAATGGCTACTGGGTGTCAGCACTGGTGGAGGGACAATCAGTGCAGATGGAGGTGGACACAGGTGCGGCTGTGTCCCTTGTTTCAGACACTGTCTGCAACAAAATGCTAAAGCATCTTACCCTTCAGCCAACAAACATTGTGCTAAAGACGTATACCGGCAAACCTGTGGCCATGAGAGGCGTCATTGAGGTGACAGTTAAATTGAACGGACAGACTGTGAAACTGCCACTATATGTGGTAAAGGGAAATTACCCATCGCTACTGGGACGTGCGTGGCTAGAGAAAATCACGCTGGACTGGCCTGCAGTCCGCATGATGTCAAAAGGGGAGTCAGGTCTGACTGCAGTGTTAAACAAACATGCAGAACTCTTCAATGGGGAACTTGGGAGCATGAAAAAGATCAGTGTGAGACTGGACATTAAACCTGACAGCAAGCCGAAGTTTCACAAAGCCCGACCTGTACCCTATGCAATTAGGCCAAAAGTTGAGGCTAACTTGGAGGCCTTAGTCGAGAATGGAGTCCTGGAGCCTGTGAGCGTGAGCAAATGGGCCACACCCATTGTTCCTGTCCTGAAAAAGGATGGATCTGATCGAATCTGCGGGAATTTTAAAGTGACTATTAACCCGGTGCTGTCTGCGGAACAGTACCCTCTTCCCCTCATTGATGCTCTTTTTATGGGCCAGGCCGGAGGGCAAAAGTTCAGCAAAACAGACTTATGCCAGGCTTATCTACAAATGCATGTCGATGACAAATCAAAGGAGCTGCTGACAATTGTGACACACAAGGGGCTATACAGGTACTGCCGCCTTCCGTTTGGAATTACGTCGGCCTATGCTCTATTCCAAAGGGCAATGGATCAGATTTTGAGTGGACTGCCAGGAGTCCAGTGCTACCTGGACGACATCCTTGCCACTGGGACAAATGAGGAGGATCATCTTCTGAACTTGGATGCGACACTACAACGACTGAAAGAGTACGGACTCAGAGCTCGTAAAGACAAATGTGAATTATTTCAGTCTTCAGTTGAGTACCTGGGGCATGTGATTGACGCTACTGGCCTGCATAAGGCACCGTCAAAGGTCAAGGCGATCGTGGAGGCCCCAGCACCCCAGAATGTGAGCCAGTTACGTTCATTTCTGGGGCTACTTAACTACTATGGGAAGTTTATTCCAGACTTAGCAACATTGCTGAAGCCGTTACATCAGTTGCTATGTCAAGGCAAAACATGGAAATGGACTGAACTGTGCAACGAAGCTTTCGCCCAAGCAAAGAAAGCATTGCTGAATTCGGAGGTCCTGACACACTTCGACCCAAAGCTACCCATGCAGCTAGCATGTGATGCGTCACCATATGGTGTGGGAGCAGTCATATCCCACATCATGCCTTCTGGGGAAGAGAAACCTATCGCCTTCGCATCACGCACCTTGAACAAAGCTGAGAGTAACTATGCACAGATTGAGCACGAGGCCTTGGGAATCATTTTTGGAGTTCGAAAATTTCATCAGTACCTGTTTGGGAGAAGGTTCACACTCCTGACGGACCACCGTCCATTGACTTCAATCTTCGGGCCCCACACCGGAATTCCGTCTCTTGCTGCAAGCAGGATGCAAAGGTGGGCTTTACTGTTGTCAGGACACACATACGACATCAAATATCGCAAATCAGACTTGCACGGCAACACAGACGGTCTTTCGAGGCTACCCTTGCCTGTTACTCCCCCAGAGCCTCGTCAGATAGACATCTTCTACTTTAGACAAGTGGAGGGAGCACCTGTCACGGCAGTTCAGGTGCGAAGGTACACCCGCAACGATCCAGTCCTGTCTGAGGTAATGGACGATGTCATTCGAGGGAGAGCTATAGGAGATTCTCCTAGTTTGAAACCTTACGTTTCAAAAAGAAATGAGCTCTCCGTCCAGGCAGGTTGTCTTCTTTGGGGACGCCGTGTCATCATTCCACCACCTCTGAGGGAATCTATACTGCAACAACTTCATACAGGCCACAGTGGGATGGTTCGGATGAAGGAACTGGCAAGAAGCTACTTCTGGTGGCCAGGTCTCGATGGGAATATTGAGGAGAAAGCCAAAACATGTTCCCCATGTCAAAGGGTCTGGAATGTTCCAAAGCTGGCAACCCTACACCCCTGGGATTGGCCTGCAGAAGTGTGGCAGCGAGTACATGTGGACTTCGCCGGTCCTTTCGAAGAGAAGATGTTTATGGTGGTTGTGGACGCTCGTAGCAAGTGGCCGGAGGTCGCTGTGATGAGGTCTACCATGGCAGAGAAAACAATTGAGAAACTTGGTGAGATGTTCAGCCGTTATGGCTCACCGGAACAACTCGTAAGTGACAACGGTCCACAATTTGTATCACAGGAGTTTGCAAGCTTCCTGCATGTGAATGGTGTCCAACACATCAGGTCTGCACCCTGTCATCACTCTACTAACGGCCTGGCAGAAAGGTTCGTGCAAACTTTGAAGCACGCCTTGAAGGCATCGCAAGATCAGGGCTCAATCCACCAACGTCTGAACAGCTTCCTGTTGTCCTACAGGAACAAGCTGCATGCCACAACCAAAACTTCCCCCGCTTCACTCATGATGAAGAGGCAGTTGCGGATAAGTTTTGACTTACTCAAACCTCCAAGGGCAGAACAGGGTGTCCATTGTCAACAACAAGCTCAAGTTGAAAAGAGAGAGAAAAGAGCCAAGGAGAGACGGTTTCACCCTAGAGAGCACGTCCTAGCTCGAAACTACAACACTGGACCGAAATGGGTTCCTGCTACGGTGATCGCGCAGACGGGCCCTGTGTCTTACACGGTTGAGACTGCTGAGGACGTCGTCTGGAGAAGACACACAGATCAACTGTTGCTAGGAGCAGAGACAGCCTCAGAGGCTCCAACGGCTGGTTGGCCTGAACTGTTTCCGGATGATACCGCAAACCAGCATCCTTTGCTACAGTGCTCTTCTCCAACACAGGAAGTCATAGAGACTGTTCCACCTGTGCAAACTCCTGACTTTCGACTGACACAGGCACCTTCTCTATCTAGGCCTGTGTCAATGCCTACTGCTGTGGAAGCCAGCGATGACCGCCGGTGTCCTGTCAGAGAGCGGCGGCCTCCAAGACGCTTGGATCTGTAGGCTTAGTGACTTACCCACAAGACTGGGGCAGAATAAACCCCAGGGTAAAGTCAGGGTTTGAGGCAGTCTACCTCTACCCTTGGTTAGTTGAGTGCATTGAAAGTAACTTACCTGTTGAGGAATAATGTGGACCTTTCATTTAAGAGGGGAGGAATATGTTATGTATTGTCTGTTCTCCTCCCGCCTGTGGTGGTGCTGTCACAGCAGATAAATGGTTGGGTGTTCTCTTGGTTAAGTTTAGCTCTCTTTGTTCAGAACTCTCCAGAACTTTCCTTTCCTTCCTGAATAAAGCACTTCATGTTTGAATCTCTGAGTTCTGAGTTCTAATTGTGTCTAGGTAGAAAGGTACCGACACAACAGAAGTGTAAATTAGAATGGGTGAATTCAATGTCAAATCAGGGGCAGAAAGAAAAATAAAGTAAAGAAAGATTGGATTGAGAGAGAAAAAAAGGGACAGAAAAGTAATTTAAAAAATAATTCTACACTTTTAAAATCTCCAACAATTAATACCTGAAGGACTGAGACTCCACACTTGTAATATTGAATTTTCAGTGCTGGAGCAGATGATTGAGAGTAATAAGGGGTACTTAGACTTAAAATGACAAGACTTAACTTTCTGTGGTGAGCTCAGTTCATATCAACCGAGCAAATCCTGCAAATTCAATGCATTTCAAATGATGAGGCATACAGCGAGATGCCATTTTCACGAAGCGAACGACACAACTCAAACAGTAACTTTTGGATATTTGCATTTAACGGCACATCTTCCCTCGCCTGAAAGTTGCTGTATCATTTGCGCATAAATAATGGTGAGTACCATTAGCCTCACAGTTATTTTGTGAGCAAAATCTGGCCCAATAAGTTTTGTTGAGATTGTATTTTAACACTTATGTTAGTTGGCTGGAGGCAGATATGTTGGCCAGTGATCCCACAGCTGAAAATGTCGACATTGCATTGAAAATAATGGAAATTCCAACAATGCGTGGGTTGAGCAACTATCTTAATACTCAGCATAGTGAACCTCAGCCAGCAAAATAGCAATCAATGTACAAAATAGCTGACCCTGCTGCCTTAACATCGAAAACACATTCAAGGACATTTTCTAATCTGCCGCAGTTTGGATCCAACACAAGGTCTGGGAAATAATCAATTTGATTTTGTATCTGTTCTAGTGATGACTCTTTTGATAATAAGAAAAGATAAACAGATCGTTCATTCCACTGATTACGTCAGTCAAACACTGATTTCAGAAGCCTCCCAACTGCCTCTGATCTGCCCATACTGGTACTAGACTTGTGCTATTGGGTATAGCGCATGGCATGTGCTGAAAATAATAGATTATCACAGTTCTAGAGGTAATCAGCAGGTTTATCTACTGCAGTATGATTCCTTTCTCACACAAAATACTAATTAACTGCAGATGAATAGCATACTCAGTTTTGTTTCCTCAGAACAGAATCAGATTAAGATACAATTTATCTACAGTACTCTCACTTCTTTAATGAGAAGCAGGTTGTAACATTGAAGCGTGTGGGATCCTTGAGTTAATGTAGCTTTGATCCCAGTTAAAAAGGGTATTTGGAAACTTCAAGGCAAGGAATGTTTGACAGTGATTGCTACAAAGTCTCGATGAGTGCACCCTACAAAGGGTGGGTCAAGTAAGAGCTCAGATGCTAAAGAAACAAAGGAGCAACAGATGCTATCTAAAGTCTCTCTGTGGGTCCCATTAATCTTCAGCAGAATTCTCTAAAATGTTTGATGTAGCTGCGTAATGGAACAATGTGATAAAATAGTGGTTGAAGGTGGGATCAGCAGCTCACACATCTGCCTCTGACCAACTACTGAAAACACTATCTAGACAAACCGTGTTCTGTATTTTTATCTTGCCTTGTCGAAACTATATTTAAATATATACTTTTAAAGACTATTGCAGAATTCTTCCATCAAAATTTAAAAGTATTATAAAGCTTCTGTTTTAAAACTCTTAGTTATTATTCCAAGTAAAAAGAAAATCCAGTTTCAACCTTTTTTGTTAAATTATACTTTACCCTATTGATATAGCAAGGTTGTAAATAAATAAGGTAACAAAATTGAATGCTGCTGAGTGACAACATTATTAGTTTATCAAAAATGTTTTATTCATAGTCTGGAAATTATGCTGTGTGATATTATTGTACAAATCCTCCGTCACACTTCTCTGTCCAATATTTTAAAAACTTTGTTTATATTCGCTCCTGGGATGTGGGCATCATTTGCAAGGCCAGCATTTATTGGCCATCCCTAATTGCTCTCGAGAAGGTGGTGGCGAGTCACCTTCTTGAACCGCTGCAGTCCGTGTGGTGAAGGTACTCCCACAGTGCTGTTAGGGAGGGTGTTCCAGGATTTGACCCAGTGACAATGAAGGGTCGGTGATATATTTCCAAGTCAGGATGGTGAGTGACTTGGAGGGGAACTTGGAGGTGATGGTGTTCCCACGTGCCTGCTGCCCTTGTCCTTCGAGGTGGTAGAGGTCGCGGGTTTGGGAGTTGCTGCAGTGCATCTTGTAGATAGAAACATAGAAGATAGGAGCAGGAGTAGGCCATTCGGCCCTTCGATGAGATCATGGCTGATCATCCAAATTCAGTACCCTGTCCCTGCCTTCTCCCCATATCCCTTGATCCCTTTAGCCTCAAGAAATATATCCAATTCTTTCTTGAATATATTTAATGAACTGGCCTCCACTGCCCTCTGTGGCAGAGAATTCCACAGGTTCACCACTCTCTGGGTGAAGAAATTCCTCCTCATTTCTGTCCTAAATGGCTTACCCCTTATCCTTAGACTATGACCCCTGGTTCTGGACTCCCCGGCCATCAGAAACATCCTTCCTGCATCTAGTCTGTCCAGACCTGACAGAATTTTATAGGTTTCAATGAGATCCCCTCTCAATCTTCTAAACTCCAGTGAGTATAAGCCCAATCGACACAATCTCTCCTCATACGTCATTCCTGCCATCCCAGGTATCAGCCTGGTGAATCTTCGCTGCACTCCCTCCATGGCAAGAACGTCCTTCCTCAGGTAAGGTGACCAAAACTACACACAGTACTCAAGGTGCGGTCTCACCAAGGCCCTGCACAACTATAGCAAAACATCCTTGTTCCTGTACTCGAACCCTCTTGCTACGAAAGCCAACATACCATTCGCCTTCTTAACCGCCTGCTGCACCTGCATGCTTACCTTCAGCGACTGGTGCACAATAACACCCAGGTCTCTTTGCCCTTCCCCTTCTCCCAACCTATTGCCATTCAAATAATAATCTGCCTTCCTGCTTTTGCCCGTGTTGGAGGGAGTGAAAGTTTAAAGTGGTGACGGGAGTGCCAATCAAGCGGGCTGCTTTGTCCTGGATGGTGTCGAGCTTCTTCAGTGTTGTTGGAGCCGCACTCATCCAGGCAAATGGAGAGTATTCGATCACACTCCTGACTTGTGCCTTGTAGATGGTGGAAAGGCTTTGGGGAGTCAGGAGGCGAGATACTCGCCGCAGAATACCCAGCCTCTGACCTGCTCTTGAAGCCACAGTATCTATGTGGCTGGTCCAGTTAAGTTTCTGCTCAATAGTGACCACCCCCCCCCCCCCCGCCCCAGGTAATGGCTTGAATGTCAAGGGGTGGTGGTTAGAATGGGTCTTGTTGGAGATGGTCATTGCCTGGCATTTCTGTGGTGCGAATGTTACTTGCCACTTAACAGCCCAAGCCTGAATGTCATCCAGGTCTTGCTGCATACAAGCATGAACTGATTCATTATCTGAGGAGTTGTGAAATGCAACTGAACACTGTGCAGTCATTAGCGAACATCCCCACTTCTGACCTTATGATGGAGGGTAGGTCATTGATGAAGCAGCTGAAGATGGTTGGGCCTAGGACACTGCCCTGAGGAACTCCTGCAGCGATGTCCTGGAGCTGAGATGATTGACCTCCAACCACCACAATATCTTTGTGCTAGATATGACTCCAGCCAGTGGAGAGCTTTTCCCATTGATTTCAATTTTACTAGGGCTCCTTGATGCCTCACTCTTATCAAATGCTGCCTTGATGTCAAGAGCAGTCAATCTCAACTCACCTCTGAAATTCAGCTCTTTTGTCCATGTTTGGTCTAAGGCTGTAATGAGGTCTAGATCTGAGTGATCCTGGTGGAACCCAAGCTGTGAATTGGTGAGGAGGTTATTGATGAGTAAGTGCCCCTTGATAGCATGGTCGATGACACCTTCCATCACTTTGCTGATGATTGAGAGTAGACTGATGGGGCAATAATTGGCTGGATTGGATTTGTCCTGCTTTTTGTGAACAGGGCATACCAGGGCAATTTTTCACATTGCTGGGTAGATGCCAGTGTTGTAGCCATACTAGAACACAAGTCTTCAGTACGACAGCCAAGATGTTCTCAGGCCCACAGCCTTTGCTGTATCCAATGCGCTCAGCCATTTCTTAATATCACATGAAGCTGGATTTTCCCATTTCCCACCCGCATAGTGTGGGGGGACACCCAAAAGTTCGGGTTTCCCGGCATGCAGTGGTGTTTTAACTCAACGATGTGTGCAACTTAAAGGACGGGTTCCCCGCCCGGAAGTCAGCCTGATTGACAAGCTGGCTGCCAGTTGGGCAGGGAGCGCAGACCAGGACGACACAGGACCAGGTACGTGCTGGGCCCAGGATGGTGGGGATCCAAACTGTGGGGGGCATCCGAGCCCAGGTGGGGGGGCTCCCATCCCCCAAGGGGGGTCTGATCTGCAATACAGTAAACTCTAAGGCCCTAAAATTAAAGCATGAAATACTAACATACAAATAATTAACAAGTTTGCCTGAAATTCTTCTCTCTGCTATTCTAGCAGAGGCGTTAACCAATATAAAATCAATTGGTTAATGCCTTCCTTAAAATAGTGGAAAGTGGAATTTCAGGTAAAGATGCTGAACATTTGTACATTAATATCAAACGGTGTATTTTCAGGGCCTAAATCTTCAAAAAGATGCCTGGGTATAAACTCTGGCCCCAGCAGTACTGTACACCTGGGCATACCAAAACCTGGTTGCATTAAAAGGAGTGCATCATCTTGCATGATGAAGAGTGTAAAAATGACTGTATATATCAGTTAATGTACAGCGCTTAGCAGAGCTTTTAAAACACCAGTCCAAAGCATCTCCGATGACTTAAGCCCCAATTTTATCCCCCACACCCGACGAGAACGGGGTGCACAGGGAATTAAAATAGTGACAGAGTACTTAACTCCCCACTGACATGCTATTCCCGCCGACTGTTATTTTTAATCTCAGGTTTTGGGAGGTGTGTGAGGCCCTCTCCACAGCCACGCAAGTCGTGCACAATGCTGACCGCAAAATGGATTCAGGGCCAGAAAAGAGCCAGCAAGGCAAGATTTTTAAGTGTTTCCTTGTGGGCCAAGAGGAGCAGGAGTGCTCTTCCAGGGCCCTACAAGGAAATCTTGGGCCTCTCTGACCACACGTAACCGTGATCGCCTCCTGACCCCAACCCTCTTACCTGGAGCCAGGCACAATTCCCACGGGTCCTCGGCAGCAGCCACCTGCCACCCAAAAACCTTCCCCCCTTCCGCTAGCCAGGGAGTGATTGCAGTCGGATTCGGGCAGAAGATTTGGCTTAAAATGGCCTGGGTCTCACGCCAGCACCACTGTGCAAGCTTGTCGCTCCCCTCCACCCCGTTCCAGGCTCAATTCCTAGTCTGTGCTCAGTTCAGGTGCTATTTATAGGTTACATTTGGCATAAAAATAAAACAAAAAAGGTGACTCAACCGTGGCTAACAAGGGAAATTAGGGATAGCATAAGATCCAAGAAGAGGACATATAATTTGGCCAGAAAAAGCAGCAAACCTGAGGACTGGGAGCAGTTTAGGATTCAGCAAAGGAGGACAAAGGGATTAATTAAGAGGGGGGAAATAGAATATGAGAGTAAGCTTGCAGGGAACATAAAAACTGACTATAAAAGCTTCTATAGATATGTGAAGAGAAAAAGATTGGTGAAGTCAAGCGTAGGTCCCTTGCAGTCAGAATCAGGGGAATTTATAATGGGGAACAAAGAAATGGCAGACCAATTAAATACATACTTTGGTTCTATCTTCACAAAGGAGGACACAAATAACCTCCCAGAGATGTCGGGGAACATAGGGTCTAATGAGAGGGAGGAATTGAATGAAAACAGTATTTGTGGGAGTTGGTGTTCGGGAAATTGACAGGATTGAAGGCCGATAAATCCCCAGGGCCTGATAATCTACATCCTAGGGTAATTAAGGAAGTGGCCCTAGAAATGGAAGATGACCAGCAATGCATCTACTAAAATTCTATAGACTCTGGAACAGTTCCCATGGATTGGAGGATAGCTAATGTAACCCCACTATTTAAAAAGGTGGTAGAGAGAAAACGAGGAATTATATAAGTCTGACATCGGTAGTGGGGAAAATGCTAGAGTCCATTATAAAAGATGTAATAGCAGAGCACTTGGAAAACAGTAACAGGATCGGACAAAGTCAACGTGGATTTACAAAAGATGCTTCACTAATCTACTGGAATTTTTTGTGGGTGTAACTGGTAAAATAGAAAAGGGAGAACCAGTGGATGTGGTGTATTTGGACTTTCAGAAGACTTTCAATAAGGTCCCGCATAAGAGATTAGCGTGCAAAGTTAAAGCACACGGGATTGGGGGTAAGGTACTGTCTTGGATAGAGAACTGGTTGGCAGACAGGAAGCAAAGAGTTGGAATAAACAGGTCTTTTTCTGAGTGGCAGGCAGTGACTAGTGGGGTACCGCAGGGATTGGTGCTAGGACCCCAGCTATTCATTATATAAAAAAATGATCTAGACGAGGGAACTAGATGTAATATCTCCAAGTTTGCAGATGACACAAAGCTGGGTGGGCGTGTGTGCTGTGAGGAGGATGCAGAGAAACTCCAGTATGATTTAGACAGGTTGGGTGATTATACTGCATTTGCTATGCATCTGCCCAATGTGGATAAATGCGAGGTTATCCACTTTGGTGTCAAAAACAGGAAGACAGATTATCTGAACGGCAATAGATTGGCAAAAGGGGAAGTGCAACGAGACCTGGGTGTCCTTGTGCACCAGTCGCTGAAGGTAAGCACACAGGTGCAGCAGGCGGTTAAGAAAGCAAATGGTATGTTGGCCTTCATAGCGAGAGGATTCGAGTACAGGAGCAAGGATGTTTTGCTGCAGTTGTACAGGGCCTTGATGGGACCACACCTTGAGTATTGTGTGCAGCTTTGGTCACCTTATCTGAGGAAGGATGTTCTTGCCATGGAGAGAGTGCAGCGAAGATTCACCATACTGATACCTGGGATGGCAGGAATGACTTATGAGGAGAGATTGGGTCGATTAGGCTTATATTCGCTGGAGTTTAGTAGAATGAGAGGGGATCTCATTGAAACTTATAAAATTCTAACAGGACTAGACAGACTAGATGCAGGAAGGATGCTCCTGATGGCGGGGGAGTCCAGAACCAGGGGTCACAGTCTAAGGATAACGGGTAAGCCATTTAGGACTGAGATGAGGAGGAATTTCTTCACCTAGAGAGTGCTGAACCTGTGGAATTCTCTACCACACAAGGCAGTTGAGGCCAATTCATTAAATATATTCAAGAAGGAGTTAGATATATTTCTTAAGGCTAAAGGGATCAAGGGATATGGGGAGAAAGCAGGGACAGGGTATTGAATTTGGATGATCAGCCATGATCTCATTAAATGGCGGAACAGGCTCGAGGGGCCGAATGGCCTACTCCTGCTGCTATCTTCTATGTTTCTATGAGAGACTGGCTTCAGTGAACTGGCACCCGCCATTTACACTGCTTAAGCTCTCACCTTTATCCAGGTAGCAGATTCATAGATCCATGAAAACCAGCACTACTAGTCCACTGGGATAATGGAGCAGGATTTACTAGTGTAAATGCATTGAGCCATCCCACAGACACCTGTCTCCTGGAATCTGATCCAAATGAGCTTTAGCTGATTTCGCAGTGGTGACGATACCAGTGCTGCAACTGACCTCGGTATTCCCGTACTGAAAAATCAGAGCAAATTCCGACCGCTGATCATTGTCCAGTGCGTCTGCTGCAAGATGTGTGTGTATAAACATGAAGTGAGAGCAGGATTGGGTAGGCCACTCGGGATCAAGTAGCCTATTCAGGCTCACCCATGAAAACTAGCCACTTGGACATGGTACGGTAGCGCAGCCAGCATCCTTGGAACTACGTCCCAGCATGAGTCAGTACTTTCAGGATAGATGGGGGCAAATATAGGCTCTTATTAAGTAACATTTTGATAATTAACTGTGGCAAAGCATTGAAACTGCCGAGATAGACTGATCCCTCAGCCATCAATATGGCAGAGTTTTGTTGTGGACAGGCGCTGGCAACCTACTTGCAAAAACTGCAACGGGACTGCGCTGCCCCTTTAAATGGGAATTTCACATCCAATGGCCACTGTATAACCAGGACATTCTGGCTTGTATGGTAGAAATTCCTGTTGACAAATATTCAAGGCAGGAGGTCCTTGTTGCAAAGAGTGTGGCAGGCAGACAGACAGATAAACAGAGTCTGCTGCACGATTACAATAAACATGTTTTGCACAGCCTCAATAACAAGTTTGTCAGCAAAATATTCTCATTTATGGAAAAACCCCACAATCGAGACATTACTAATATGTTTGTACAAGATATCCAGAGGAAATTGCTGCATTTCTGAGTAAATCACGCTCGCAGGAATTTGTATAGAAAGCAGCTGTTTGGCAGAATAATGCTATCACAAAATGCTAGCTTCAAACCCTTCAGTAATCTGGTGTTTACTGTTAATCTGAAATGTACTTTATCTAAAAAAGTAACAACCTGTAATCATCCCCACCGCCCTGCCAGTTTTTGGCCCCTCTCTTTGGAAGATGTTAACCTCCTCATTGGAGCACAGTTCCACAAACTGCCTTCAACCCCTCCCAGCACCTTGTGGTCCTCAATAGTGAGTGGCAGTAGACTATGTGAATGTGGAAGCCATCACAGCTGAGCCCAATTCTGACCTCACCCAGTGTCCTCATATATGTGCACTGCCAGTAGCAATCAAGAGCAGCCTTTTTTTTTTCCTTCTGTCGGCCAAAATGTTAACGGTAAATTTGAGTCTGCCCGTCACTGTCCCAGCCGAGATTTGCTATCTCAGCACACAATATTTATCTTATCAGAACAGGTAAGACATGCAATCATCTAGTAAGCATTGGCCAAAGATAATGTTAGGGTGGAGGTAGACAAGGAATGTTTGCATAAAGGCACTCCATTTTATTTTTCTTTGTTACATGTGATAACCCCCCTTCACCATTTTTTACAAAGAGAAAACTATTGTCCGTGTATAATTGAGACACGGACTGCAGGAGTTGACTATAACAAGTCTTTACTGAATGGCAACAACCTGGAAACTGAAAAAACAGAAGCCTGCTAGGGCCATTTATACAGGGGTGCTCACTGGCGGTACTGCAGTCTGAGACCAGTTATTCCCTTAAAAGGTACATACACAACAATTCCTCCCCTTTTAGATAAACAGTACATAACATTCATTTAACAACTAAATAATAACTAATTACAATTACAGTTGCTAGATACATTGGTTGAAGTTAAGCAATTATAAGTTCAGTCTTTGAGGAGGCTTCCTGATTCTGTCTGGATAACGCCTCTTCGGGATATCAGGTTCTTCTGGCAAGATTGAGTCGGGATCAATGTCGTTGTTTAGTTCGTCTGCTTCCAATATCACCGATTCTGCGGTAGATGCAATTGGTACTTCGGTTTCATCGCCAAGTGTATCAGATCGTGGTGTGGAGTTGCCGTTTTCCAGTGACTCTAGAATCTGGTCAGCATGGCGTCTTACAATGCTCTCTCCAACGTCCACGGTATACATTAGAGGTCCTTGCCGTGTACAGATCGTTCCTGGCTGCCATTTCTCTGTGCGGTAGTCCCGGGCCAAAACTGGTTGACATATCTTAAAACTCCTGGTCGGCCTATCATTCATATTCTGAAACTGCCTGTTCTCCACATCTCTTCTGACGTTTGGCTTAACCAAATCTAAGCGGCATCGTAATCTTCGATTGAAGAACATCATGGCTGGAGTTTGGTTGGTAACCGCATGTGTCGCATTCCGGTAGGCAAACAAGAAGTTATCCACCTTGTGTTGTAGGGGTATATCTTCATTACACATTGCCTTGATAGCCTTCTTGAATGTTTGAACAAACCTCTCGGCCAATCCATTAGTGGCTGGATGATATGGGGCTGATGTGTAATGCTTAACACCATTGTTCTTTAAGAACCTCCGGAACTCTTCAGACACAAACTGTGGTCCATTGTCAGAGCAAATCTGTTCAGGCAGCCCATTCCTGGCGAATATGGTTCGTAAGACTGTGATAGTTTTTTCTGTGGTGGTTGAGGACATTTTTATTACCTCTGGCCACTTTGAATGTGCATCCACCGCAATTAAAAACATCGAGTCCATAAAGGGACCAGCAAAATCAATGTGCACCCTTTGCCATGGAGATGAGGGCCACTCCCATGGATGTAGAGGGGCTTGTGGTGGGGCGTTTTGGACCTTCTGGCATCCTGTACAGCTCTTGGTCATCTCTTCGATTTCTCTATCGATTCCCGGCCACCACACAAACGCTCTGCTCTGGCTAAGTTCTTCATTTTTACCCCTCCCAGATGACCCTCATGAAGCTCATTGAGCACTCTATCCTTCAATTTGGGTGGAATTACTACTCTGGATCCACACACCAAGGTTCCTCTGCACGCTGACAGCTGTTCTCTTCTCGGCGAGAATGCTGGCAGCAGTGGTTCGCCATGTGCTGGCCATCCCTTCACCGTTAAATCATAGACCCAGGAGTGTGTCGGATCATTTCGTGTTTCCTTTTCTATGTTTGCATTCGTCACAGGGAGACATTCGACTATAGTCGAGTGGAATAACTCCACTGGATCCACTGCCAGTTCTTCTTCCACTGTCGGCAACGGTAGGCGCGACAATCCATCAGCATTCCCATGCTGTTTAGTTCCTTTGTACTCGATGTCCTATTGGTGTGCCCCTAGGAAAAGGGACCACCTCTGTAGCCGTTGTGCCGTCATTATCGGTACGCCCTTCTGAGGGTTGAAAATGGAGACGAGAGGTTGATGATCAGTTAGTAGAGTAAATTTCTGACCGTGCAGGTAGTGATTGAACTTCTTCACCCCCCACACCAGGCTGAGGGCCTCTCTGTCAATCTGGGCGTAGTTATGCTCGGCTGAAGTTAACGAGCGTGACGCAAAAGCTATCGGCCTCTCTGAACCATCAAGGAATTTATGTGACAGTACCGCCCCAATGCCGTAGGGAGACGCATCACACGCCAGTCTTATCGGTAGTGATGGGTTGTAGTGAGCCAATACCTCTCTTGAAGTAATTAGGTCCTTACTCTTCTGAAAGGCCCGCTTACATTCATCGCTCCCTTTCCAAGCTACTCCCGTTCGTAGTAGGGCGTTCAGTGGATGCAGAATTGCGGACAAATTCGGCAAAAACTTATGGTAGTAATTCACCAATCTGAGGAATGACCTCAGTTGCGACACATTTTCAGGCGCTGGAACCTTAACCACCGCTTCAATTTTGTCAGGGGACTTATGCAACCCCTCTTCATCAATCACGTGGCCACAATACGATATCTGTTTCTTAAAAAACTCGCACTTGGGGCGATTGGCTCGTAGCCCATGTTCACGTAGTCTAGTGAGCACCTGCTCTAGGTTGGCAAGGTGTTCACTGTCATCTTCACCTGTCACTAGGATGTCGTCCAAGTAACACTGAGTCCCCGGAATCCCTTGCATGACTTGTTCCATCGCTCTTTGCCATATTGCCGGAGCTGATGCTACTCCGAATACCAGTCGATTATACTGGTAAAGACCTTTGTGTGTTTATCGTGAGATACTTCCTAGAGGATTCTTCAACCTCCATCTGCAAATATGCTTGTGCTAGGTCAATTTTTGTAAAACACTTCCCTCCAGATAGTGAGGCGAAGATATCTTCTATCCTTGGAAGAGGATATTGTACTGTGTGAAGGACTGGGTTCACCGTCACCTTGAAGTCCCCACAGATGCGAACCTTCCTTGGCTCCTCAGACTTATTGTTTAACGTTTTCTTCATGACAGGAACGATGGGTGTTGCCCACTCGCTCCAGTCTACCTTAGATAACACGCCTGCATTCTCCAGATTCTCCAGCTCTGCCTCGACGGCTGGGCGAATTGCATATGGTACCGGTCTTGCTTTGAAAAACTTGGGAATTGCATTCTCCTCTATGTTTATCGAGGCGGTTACGCCTTTAAGAGTGCCCAGTTCTTGTTGAAATACCTCTTTGGCGTCAGCTAAGATTGTTGACAATCGTCCAGGAGTGACGTCGTCATCCTTTTTACCAGCCACCGTCAGTGCCTGAATGGAGTGCCAGTCTAAACTTATCTTTCTGATCCATTCACGTCCCAATAACGGTGGTCCACCATCTTGCAGAATGTAGAGATACAATTTCCGTATTTTCTTGCCGTTGCATTCAACAGGCACCCTTATTTTTCCTCTGGGGTATATTTTTTGCCCCGTATACGTCAAGACAATGGATGTCTCTCTCAAGGGTATGTGTGAGAATAGTCGCTCGTAGTCTCGTCGATGACGGTTAGAGCTGATCCTGTATCCAATTCCATTTTGACTTTGGACCCTGCTATCGTGAGGGTGACCCAAATGGTTCGGTGATCCTCTTTTGCGATTACGTTGTGAAGTTTGAGACAGCTTAGTCTCTTGTTCCCGGATTCACTATCGCTCATCTGGTCTTCGGAACGACTGTCCGTCATCTTTTGTACTTTCCTGTATGGTTCCTTAGTAGCCTTTTTGTCGTCATTGGTCTTCTTCCCAGACCTGCAATCTCGTGCAATGTGTCCCATCTTTCCGCATTGCCTGCATATTTTGTCCTTGGACCAGCAGTCCATCTGGTCATGGTTTGTTCTGCCGCAGCGATAACATTTTGCAAATCCCCATGTCATTTCGTGGGTGCCGTATTCCTGTGGCTTTTGTTGTATTTCCGCAGCTCCCCTTGCTGCTGCTTCGTACAATACTGCCACGCTGAATGCCTTATCTAGCGTCAGCTCTTTGAGAGTAACCTCTTCTGGGTTCCTTCACTCAGGAGTCCACAGACAAATTTGTCCCGTAAGGTATCTGCCAGTCCTGCTCCGAACTGGCAGTGCTTTGATAGCTTGCATAGTTCCGTAAGGTAATCAGCATTGCTCTCATTTTTATGCTGATTTCTCCTGTGGAATTTAAATCTTTCTGCTATCAGCAGCGGTGTAGGATTTAGGTGTTCCTGTAGGATAGCAACAATTTCGTTAAAACTCTTCGCCTTCGGTTTGGCTGGAGTAATCAGGTCCCGCAATAGGCCGTACGTTCTTGCACCCATTAAATTTAGCAATACCGATGCCTTTTTCTCATCGGCTATTTCGTTTGCCTCGCAATATACCTCGACTCTTTCCACATACGTTGTCCAGTCTTCTATTGCATTATCGAAGGCAGTGATATCGCCAGTCTTTGGCATCTTGAAAATCTAAGATGGCGCCTCCCGCGCTTTGCCTTCGTCCCCGATGGATCAAAATGGCACCTCCCGCACTTTTCCTTCTTCCCCGCCGAGTTAAGATGGCGCCTCCCGCGCTTTCCCGCCGCTGCTGCTGGCGATTATAATTTATTTTACTATCCTGTAATGGCGACGCCCTATGGTCTTCGCGCCTCCCCGATTGGTGCTGTCAACGCTGCTCTCTGCGGTATTTTTATTTTTCTATCGCGCTTCAATATTTGCTCCGTTAATTGAAGAACCGTTCCCGTCGTAGAGCGGACCCTCTGGGACACTTCCCTCCCTCTTCTTAGGTCCGAACGCTGCCCGGCTTCGAAGCACCGGCCGCGCCCTGTGTACTCCACCCTCTCTCTCTCTCTCTCTCTCTTTGCTTCCCGACTCGCTGCCCGGCCCCGTTGCAGAGCCACCCGATCGAGCTCTAGCCCGCCGCAGCCCAGGAAGGATCAGTGCACTACCTGCCACCAGCCTGATTAGCTGGGAAACCACAGACTGGAGAACCAAGCCTGGCTCTCGACAGTCTCTCCTGCACTTTTCAATTCGATGATTTGGAGGGCGGTTGCCCACGGTCGACGCCCGTTTCTCAAGTTTCTTTGGATTATTTTTTTTCTTTCTTCTGGCTTCGACCTTCAATAACGTTGTCTGAGGTGCTGCCGAGTTGCAGGTAAGTTCGTTTCTTACTCGTCGCCAGTATTATGTCTGCGTATAATTGAGACACGGACTGCAGGAGTTGATTATAACAAGTCTTTACTGAATGGAGACAACCTGGAAACTGAAAAAACAGAAGCCTGCTAGGGCCTTTTATACAGGGGTGGTCACTGCCGGTACTGCAGTCTGAGACCAGTTATTCCCTTAAAGGTACATACACAACAAAAACTGTCCTGTTTGCTTCCTTCACTGTGTCCATTGGAAAGATCTTCCAAACTTTCTTCACCAGTTTCAATATTTTCAAATGGGAAATTACATTCAACTTTTTATTTTCTCCCTTCCCCTCTTTTACGGTCTTGAAAATGGGCTCCTTGCTGGGGAGCAGTTATTCAGGGATGGACACCCTCTAGTACCCTGCCCAATTGGCCATGTTTTATGGGTGAGCCTTGATAGTAAATGCCGAACAGGCAATTCAATAACAGAGGGCATCACAGCCTAGTTGACCTTGTCCTCACCCAACATCTACCTGAGCTCAGAATTATTATACTGTGGAAACTTGATTATCTGCACTCAACACAATCTACCAGAATTTTCAGTAAAAATTGGACTTGCCAAATTCATTTTAGTAAAAAAAGAAAAATATTCCGTTTAGAATAAAACCAAGCAATTTTTGAAGTTCATTAAAAACACCTGTTGAATGGAGATTTGATTTGATTTTCCACCGAAGTTCCATTATGCACTGGCAGATGGGGGGTGGCCTTCATATGGGGGATAACTGAGGTTCCATTGTACTTCAATTTTCTTCAAGACACACGATTCAGACACAGATTCTGGCAGTGGAAGTAATGATTTTATTCCAAGAGTAAGAAAAGACCACAAAAAAAACATTTATAGGGCTTCACAGGAGTGCCTCGTCTCCATCAATGTTAATTTAGATGCAGTAAGATGGGATTCATTTTGCAGATTATAGCCTCTTCTTTTCCTCCTCTGAATTTTGCTAGCTGATGAATTAAATTTCAGCTCTCACTTGTGTCATTTGCTTCTTGCTGTTTATTAATACTTACAGAAATTATAAAATCACATTAGTGATAAAATAAAAATATTTACCACAAGATTATTGTGGTCAGTGTTTATAGCACTCTGCTTCAGCAGGCCCCTTGGGGACTTGTAAGTGCGTGCTTGCTTTAACAGTGAATCATTTCATAATAAATTCACAGATTTTTTAGTTGCCATGACATGTTGAAAACATGTGCTTAGTAAAGACATGGGAGAATAACAGAGGTGTACACACAGGCCCGGAATTTGCCGTCAGGGTGAAGCGAAGGTAGTCACCATTATCCCCAAAGTACGCTTCGCACAAAGATCTTGCGATCTCGGTGTCGAGAAGTTTGGGTTTTCCGACGTTCAATTCAAATCAATGGAATTTGGTGGGGATTCCCTAGTGCGAGCAGCTGTGACGTCAACAGGCTGTCCAAGCAACCAATCAAAACGCAGAATTCACAGAGAGCGAACAAGGAAGTGGATAAGCTCGTAAAATTCTAACTTTTAAAAAATGTTAGAGAGAGCAAAACAAAGATTGAGGCTTTCACATGGGGGAAAAGGCAAATCTGAAATAAAGATGAACAAGCTTTAAAAAAAAAATTAAGTTTCTGAAAATTTTAAATTTTTATTCAAATTGATAAATTTCACACTGCACAAAAGTTAAATTAGTTTTTCAAGCCCATAACCTTTGTTTAGCAGTAAATACGCTGTTAAAAACCCAGTTACACCTAATCCCTTTGGGTCTAACTTTTAGTGGGGAATTTAACACCGTAATTGCTGCTAAGTAAAGTTTATGGGCCTCGACAACTAATTTTAATTTTGAGCAGTGTGAAGTTTATCCATTTTAATAAAAATACAAATTTTTCAGAAACTTTAAAAAAAAATACACTGTTAAAAGCCCAATTAATCCCTTTGGGCCTAACTTTTAGTGGGGCATTTAAGAGCGTAATTAGGGCGGAAGAGCCGAAGTTTTTGTCAGTTTCCCGGATTGCCAGCTCGGGGGGCGGGTGGGGGGGGGGGGGGGTGTCTGAGCAGTGAATGGCAGACAGCAACTTCAGGATTTCCACATGCGCCTGCACATATGCCAGATCCCAAAGTTGCGGTCAGTTTCAGAGGTGGAATGACGGCAAATGCTGCCAGTTCGCCATCATCCAGACCATTATACATAAAGGAAAATATATAGTTGACATGGCAGAAATTCAGCTATGCACTTCTGGCTACATTAGAAATATCAGCAAAACTCCACAATTTAAATCTATTTTAACCTTACTGCAAGCTTTGTATTATTCTTTATAACAAATGTGACATTCCTTGTCTACCTCCATTCTAATGTTTTCTTTGGCTGGTACTCAATGACTTCATTGCTGGCTTTGAAGCTTTGCTACTGTTATATGGTAACCACACTGAGTGGCGTCATCGCTGTGTGTGCCCCAAGTTAAATGAGTTTGGACAGTGTCAACCCATCGAGCACAATTGCTCCAAGTAATTTGGCACAATTGAGCAATTTTTTGTGTTCAGTGAGGCCATAATCACGGCTGGTGTGGGAAGTGGTAAAAAAAACACACACTGCTGCACTATTTTCTGTAACATTTTGTGTTTCACTTAATGCCAATAAAAAGGTTTTTTTAAACTTGTGTTATGATATTGCTGAATGATCAGATTTGCCCTGGGCTCTCCTATCTCCTATTAAATGGGGAACATTTTGATTGACAGCTTGCAGGCCATTTCCCTGAACACAGAGTTAAAGGAGGGTTCAGAAGATCCTATTGTGTTTCTTTCTCATTCTCTTAGAGACACTAGAATGAGAAGAGTGAATGTGTGCAGCCTGCAACAACAAAAATAAAACCAGTTAACTTGGGATTAGCTAGTTTGAAGGGGAGTTCTGTTCAGATTGTCAACAGAGTCGCATTTTTATTGGGGCAGAATTTGCAGTCGATATGATGGCGCCTTTGAAATGGATAAGTTCACACGCACTAAATCCCGAACTTGCGGTCTGTCAAGTTCCGACTTGACAGATCATCCGCTCCGACTGTATTATCCTCATTGCTGGTGCAAAGTTCAGCTAATTGCCCACTAACTACCCAGCAATTACACATGAAAATTTTACAGATGGTGCAAACAGATGCAGGAGCCTGTTCACACAGCGTAAGGGGACACCCGTCATGATAAAAAATCTTAATCTGATGCTTTTTTGTTTAAAATTACTATAAATATGTTTTTCCTTTACACTGAGCCTGTCTGAGGGATTAGCAAACCCCCAAACGTTCAGTTGAATATTATCCAAATGTACATCTCTGCTGGAATAAAGTAGTTAAGCAGCCTGTAGTGTAGCGTGATTGCTTCTGGTCTATTGCTAATTTTCCCAAGAATTCATTTCTAATTCTAAGAATGTAAATCAAGTGAGTGAGAGAGTTGGGGCGAATTAGAGACCTTCTGTTTCCCAATTGGAGCAGCACCCCACACGAACACACACGAACACGCGCACACACCCCCACACCCCCCCCTGGGATCTGTGGGCCACTATGCTGCGCTCAACTCTGCAGCATCGGACAGCAACTTCTCGAAGGAGGGTTCCCAGCAGGTTAGTGCACATTCAGTTTGGAGGTCAGCAGCATACTCTGTAGCTACGCCGCTGACAACAATTTCAGGCCATTTTTTTGTGCAATGAGGAGTGAAAAGAAATTCAATGAGGAGATACTGGATGGGATAAAAATTGATAGAGGTACTAGAAAGGCTGGCTGTACTTCAAGTAGATCACCAGGACCAGATGGGATGCATCCTAGGATGCTGAGGGAAGTGAAGCAAGAAATCGCGGAGGGACTGGCCATAATCTTCCAATCCTCCTTAGAAACGGGGGTGGTACCAAAGGACTGGAGAATTGCAAATGTTAAACCCTTGTTCAAAAAAGGGTGCAAGAATAAACCCAGCAACTACAGGCCAGTCAGTTTAACCTCGGTAGTGGGGAAGCTTTTAGAAACAATAATCTGGGACAAAATTAACAGTCACTTGGACAAGTGTGGGTTAATTAAGGAAAGCCAGCACGGATTTGCTAAAGGCAAATCGTGTTTAACCAACTTGATTGAGTTTTTTTGATGAGGTAACAAAGAGGGTTGATGAGGGCAATGCGGTTGACGTGGTGTATATGAATTTCCAAAAGGCATTTGACAAAGTGCCACATAATAGATGTGCGGGTTAGGTTGATTGGCTATGATAAATTGACCCTTCGTGTTAGGGGGATTTAAATACGTGGGGTTACGGGGATAGGGTGGGATATGTGTTGGTGTAGGGGTTACGTGGATCGGGTGGGATGTGTGTTGGTGCAGGCTCGATGGGCCGAAATGGCCTCTATCTGCACTGTGGGGTTTCTGTGATTCTGTGATAATAGGCTGGCCAGCAAAATTGAAGCCCATGGAATAAAAGGGACAGTGGCAGCATGGATAAGAAATTGGCTAAGTGACAGGAAACAGTAGTGGTGAACGGTTGTCGGACCGGAGCAAGGTATACAGTGGTGTTCCCCAGGGGTCGGTTCTAGGACCACTGCTTTTCTTGATATATATTAAAGACTTGGATGTGGGTATACAGGGCACAATTTCAAAATTTGCAGATGACACTTGGAAGTATAGTGGGCAGGGAGGAGGATAGTGATAGACTCCAAGCAGACATAGACAGGCTGGTGGAATGGGCGGACACGTGGCAGATGAAATTTAATGCAGAAAAGTGCAAAGTGATACATTTTGGTAGAATGAAGAGGGGAAATATAAACTAAAGGATACAATCCCAAAGAGGGTGCATGAACAGAGAGACTTGGGGGTGTATGTGCACAAATCATTGACGGTGGCAGGGCAGGTTGAGAAAGTGGTTAAAAAAGCTTACGGGCTCCTGGGCTTCATGAATAGAGGTATAGAGTACAAAAGCGTAGAAATGATGATGAACCTGTATAAAACACTGGTTCAACTGGAGTATTGTCCAATTCTGGGCACTGCACTTTAAGAAGGATATGAAGGCTGTAGAGAGAATTATTGCAGTTACGTGGATAGACTGGAGAAGCTGGGGTTGTTCTCCTTAGAGCGGAGAAGATTGAGAGGAGATTTGATAGAGGTGTTCAAAATCATGAGGGGTCTGAACAGAGTAGATAGAGAGAAACTGTTTCCATTGGCAGAAGGGTCGAGAACCAGAGGACGCAGATTTAAGGTGATTGGCAGAAGAACCAAAGGCGATACGAGGGAAAACTTTTTTTTACTCAGCGAGTGGTTAGGATCTGGAATGCAATGCCTGAAAGGGTAGTGGAGGCAGATTCAATCGTAGGTTTCAAAAGGGAGCTGGATAAGTGCCTGAAGGAAAAAGATTTGCAGGGCTACGGGGAAAGGGCGGGGGAGTGGAATTAGCTGAAGTGCTCTTGCAGAGAGCCAGCACGGGCTCGATGGGCCAAATGACCTTCTTCCATGCTGTAACCATTCTATATCACAGTGAAAACGTTTTTCTATTCATTCATGTATTTTATATAAAAAAAAACAATTTGCTGGTTTACAATCTCACGAGTGTTTTTCAGTCTTTCTTCTTTAAAGACTGCAGAATACATGAGATGGCACATGTGAGGTTTACATGCAATAAAGTTTTGGTGTTAGTGTGACTTAGGGATCCTATCATCTAAATAGATATTGGGTTGGAAAAAGTGCTCTTGAATCATAGCAGATGCAAGGCACAATTACAGGAGTGACTGGTGATGCTGAAACTGAGAGACTAGTGTGAAACTCAGATATTTTTAACATTATGGTTAAGCTGGTTGTTGAGGAAAGAGAAGATAGAACTTTACTCGGCATCTGACCTGTACTGTATCTAACCTGGGAGTGCTTGATGTGGACACCAAATACAGGAAGTGGAAAAATGTTCTATTCCCTAACAATGACAGCTCTCATCTTGATCTGCACAAAAATCCCCCCTCCCAAATATATAATCCTGAACTGCTACCCCATTCATGCATCTACAAGTCCAAACCAAATGACAGCTGCCCAAACCTTATAATATAATTTAAACATTTTAACTTGCATTGTTTCTTAAAAGATAGCCCACATTTGTGTTACTGTGATTAGATTACACAGCTAAACTGATGGCTTGTCATTTTTTTTAAAAATGGATGAGTGAGGGCAGAAAATTAAAATTATAGGGTTGTTCTACTGGACCCACAAAAGCCCAAATTACTGATCATCAAAATGCTATCTATCTAATAAAACAGTGTATGAAGTTTGCATAAGCAGCAGTTCCATACAAACCTAAAACCAGTGAGAAATTCCCATGCACATTAGCAAATAGACTTGTATTCATTATTTTTTCTTTTTACTTTATTTTGGTAATTATGTTGAAGGAGAGGGCTGTTATTGCCAAGGAATGGAACAATTTCCATTTTGGACATTTGCAAATTCAATAAGGTGTTACTTCCAGGAAGCCTTGCTAAACACAAGTGTATCTCTGACTCGTGCTCCCTAATCTACTGAGACCTTACTCTACAAATCAGCCTCTAATTTTGGCTCAGAACAAATTTGATTGGACAATGGAGAATGTGATTTGTACAGCAAAACTAGTTTGTTTTCCCTCCAAAGAAAGCAGTTAATTTGGAAATTTTGTAATCTGTATGGATTATATACAGGATCTCTCAGCAAATTACATCAAGAATAACAGGAGGGAGTGATTAGAAGAAAATAATCTTACCAAGGGTTTTAGATTAAGCCATAAACTTTCAAAAGTATAGTTCAAGGTTTCTTATCATCCCAGAGGTAAGATTTATGTTACAGTCATTCCCACATATTATTTAGAATATTAAGTATAGTCAAGATAATTGTAATACTTGCTGATTTTAGCAAACACACACACACTCACTCGCCAACTTTATTCCAAGATGGATTTAACTCTCCATTGTCCACTCCGAGACATTATCAACTGTACTCTAATTAATGACGGAGCTTTCAACCACCTCGGGCCTTCTTTCTGGAACTCCCTCCATAGATCTTTGCACCTTGCTTCTTCTCTTCCTACAATTAAAATCCTCCTCAAAAGCTATTTATTCACATGTGCCTTCAATCATCTCTCCCAACTCTTCTACAATTGCTTAGTTTGCACTCTTCCCTGCAAAGTGCTGTGGAATCTTTCAGTGGATTAAAAGCAGTATAAAAATGTAAACTGTTGTAATAGACAGGCAGGCATTCAAAAATGTATTTGCTAATGTAAAACTATGTGCAGAGCACGTAACTTTACAATATCGTAAACCACAGGAGTGAAGTTCTAGTTGTTTACCAGCATAATCTAAACCCCCGAGACTGGATTGCTTCCCTTCGCCCACTTTATTAGATTAGAGGTAATCATAAAGAGACAATGACGTCAAATTAGGGATCTTTCTGGTGGCTTAGTTAGAAGAACGAACTCAGGACGTCGCAAAGTGTTTCATATCCAATGAATTACTTTTGAAGTGTAATTTGAACTTATACAATATAAACTTTAAATGATAAGTCTAGCAAAGGCAAGTGCCTTGCTTCCACTGCTGGTTGAAATGTACTAGTTATTCTCACTGTTAAAATGTTCAACAACTTGCATTTATATATTGCTTTTCAAATGCAGGAAGAAATCTCAGAGCACTTTGCAATATGGAGAAAAAGGATACAGTGCACATCAAGTACAGAGACAGTGGAAGGGAATGAAAAGGCTAGATGGGGAAACGAGGACATAGTCAAAGAGGAGAGCTTTAAGGAGATTTTTGAAAACGAGAGAAGTGGCAAGACAAAAAAACGGGATAGCGATTCCAGCTGACAGAAACATAGGGGGCAGTTTTAACACCCCCACCACCTGCGCCACCCCCCCCCCCCCGCCCCACCACAGGCGAGAGAGGGTGTTAAAAAAAAAATCGGAAACTTCTGGTTTTAAGAGAGGCGGGTTGGGGGGCGGGCGACGAACCTCCTCTCCGGAGGCGGGTCCAGAGTTTAAATATTTTAATGAGACGGCGTGCCTCACATTTTACCTCCATTTTAAATTTAAACGCTGGCCGGATGGATTTCCCAGATTGAAGGATGACAAGAATGGTTGGATGGAACAGGTAAGTGCCTTTCCAGCAATGTTTGTGGGCCAGAAAGAGTAGCTGTGCTTCCCCCAGCCCCCAAGTTTACTTGTAAACCACCCTGCGATCGGACCCGCCTCCTGATGCCCCAGCCCTCCCTCCCAATAGAAACAGGAGTAGGCCATTTAGCCCCTCGAGCCTGTTCTGCCATTGAATAAGATTATGGCTGATCTGCGACCTAACTCCAGAGACCCCACCTTTGCCTCATATCCCTTAATACCTTTGGTTAACAAAAATCTATCAATCTCAGATTTAAAATTAACAACTGATCTCGCATCAATTGCCGTTTGCGGAAGAGAGTTCCAAACTTCTACCACCCTTTGTGTGTAGAAGGGTTTCCTAATTTCACTCCTGAAAGGCCTGGCTCTAATTTTTAGACTATAGCCCCCTAGTCCTAGACTCCCCAACCAGCAGAAATAGTTTCTCTCTATCCACCCTATCGGTTCCCCTTAATATCCTGAAAACTTCGATCAAATCACCCCTTAACCTTCTAAATTCCAGGGAATACAACCCTAATTTGTGTAATCTCTCCTCGTAATTTAACCCTTGAAGTCCGGGTATCATTCTGGTAAATCTACGCTGCACACCCTGTAAGGCGAATATATTCTTCCTAAGGTGTGGTGCCCAGAACTGCTCACAGTACTCCAGGTCTGGTCTAACCAGGGTTTTGGATAGCATAACTTCCACTCCCTTGTATTCTAGTCCTCTAGATATAAAGGCAGCATTCTATTAGCCTTTTTGATTATTTTCTGTACCTGTTCATGACATTTTATGATCTATGTACCTGGACCCCCAAGTCTCTTCCACTGTTTTTAGCTTTTCACCATTTAGAAAGTACCCCATTCTATCCTTTTTAGGTCTAAAGTGGATGACCTCACATTTGCCTACATTAAAATCCATTTGTCACAGTTTTGTCTGTTCACTTAATCTATCAATGTTTCTTTATAATTTTATGCTTTCATCTACACTGTCTTCAATGCTGCCTATCTTTGCGTCATCAGCAAACTTGGATATGTGGCTTTTAGACCCCCGGCTGTAGCCTGGAGCCACAGGCCTACCCGCCCGACAGCCAACCAGATCTGGAGTGATAAACAAAGGAGAATGCACTTTTAAAGGTTACCTCCTCAAATCCATCATTGAAAAACTGCACATCAATTCTCCTCTCAAAAAAATGGCCCATTCGCTTTAAAGCCCAACACAAGTCTGTTCCGCATATTTAAATGGAGTCAAGGGGACGTGGTTAATCCCTCTGCCCCATTCCTTTCCAGTTCTGTACCAACGCACCCCAAATAATTATCACCACTATATCTGTGGTGGAAAGAGGTGCTACAAGGCAATGAGGAGGCCATTGTTTGCTGCTACTGAAGGATGGTGTTTGTCTATAAAGCCATTTTTTTTGTGCTTTGGGGGTTGAGTCAGGCGATCTGCTGCTACTTTTACTCAGCTCTGCTCAGACTACTATTTGGCACTCTAAACATGGGTTTCCTCAATGGGAATACCTTTATTTTGAATTTATGAAGAGGAGGAGAATGAACACATGGAAGAAACTAGATTGGAGGCTCTTAAGGTCAGGCATCACCAAATGTATTTCTTCCCTACATACTCACACTCTCAGGGTCAAAAGACAAAGATGTCTTACTAATGCATCCCCACAGCACAAGGAAGGTGAATTAGAAGGCACAATTTAGCAGGACAATGGAGAGCAAGCAGCCAGAGCAAGGAAAGCACAAGCTCGGAACTTTCAATAAATAAAAGATGACTCATAAATGTCAGTTCTCCCTGCCACTTCCTTCCCCCTGTCCCCCCCCTCCACACACACACACTCACACAAAAAGTGTCTCATTTTCCAAAACTTCTGCCAAGTCTTCATTAGACAGAACTCTACATTTCCACTGTCATCATCCAACTCTCAAAAGTTGAAAGCAGGCATAGAAATGAACTCATAACTCTGTGATTGAGCTGCATTTACTTTAACTAAAATCTCACCAGCAAGTGCCACAGAAATTCATTCTCCCCATCTTCAACTATTTCTTTGCACTACTATAGTGATCTGGGTTGTTATGGTTGGGGTTGTCCACCGGGTGGTGCTGTAGCCAATGCTGCTGCTAAGGTCAGGGGTTTTGCTTCCTGCATAGGTCAGCACAAGGTGGAATGCCAGGATGCTGAATGCAGGCCTGATGTTTGCTACTCTGTATGTGTTTCCCAGTTGTTAATAAAGTACTCGTGTTAATTCTAACATCGAGCCTCTTTGAGTTCCTTGTTCCACATTCTGGGTTTATCATATTTGGCGATGAGGTAACTAAAAGGACCCTGATTAAAGAAGAGAAGTCTGCCAGGACGTTTAAACAACAAAATTACGAGCTACGGTTAGCTACCAGTTGGAAGAGAGCATGGGCTGCCACGGTCGGAACGGTTTCCGCCTTTGATATTCAAGCACAAACCTGGGAAGAATACTGGTGAAGTGTTGGGTTATTTTTTCGAAGCAAATGAAATAAATGATGCCGGAAAAAGGAAAGCCATTCTGCTTAGTTCAGTGGGAAGCCAGACCTACAGTTTGATGAGGAATCTGCTCAGTCCTGAAAAGCCTGGAGACAAATCATTTGTTGAATTAGTGGCCTTGCTAAAAGAACATTTCAACCCTAAGCCTACTGAGATTGTACAGCGGTTCAAGTTTAATTCAAGGAACAGGAAAGAGGAAGAGAGCGTAATGGACTATGTAGCGGTGCTGCGTAAATTAGCACAAGATTGCAATTATGGGAACAACCTGAAGGAAATGCTGCGAGATAGGCTAGTTTGCGGAATTATGGACGACCGAATGCAGCGTAGATTATTATCCGAGACTGGGCTTACTTATGAAAAAGCATTGGAACTTGCTCAAGCCAGAGAGACAGCGAACCGAGATGTAAAAGAAATACAGGGTTCAGACAGGGCTAATGCTACGCAAGTTGCAGGTCAGGTTGTTGTGCACAAGTTGAACATGCGTCAGAAACCACAACGTGAGCATGTGAAGGCATGTTATAGATGCAAGGGCGATCACCTGGCGAGTGAATGCCGGTTTCTGGAGGAAAAGTGCTACAAGTGTGGGAAACAAGGACACATAAAATGAGCTTGCAGGGCGAAATCACCTGTGGAGGAATCCAAACCAAAAAGGGGGAGGACAGCAAAGCCAAGGGAGAGAAGTGAAAAAACATGGAGCACACCACATCAGCGGGGAAGCTGAGGAAGAAGAGGACATGTTCATAATGTATAGCATGTTAGAGAACATTCCAAAAGTGGCTCCTATCACATTGCAACTGACAGTAAATGACTCTAAAGTGAACTTTGAAGTGGATACAGGATGCGGCATAACCATAATGAACAAAGCAGAGTACTCAAAATTGTGGAACCGTGCAAAAGTTCCACAGTTAAAGCCTTGCTCCCTGCATCTTAAAACATATACAAGTGAACGAGTAGTGACATTAGGTACAGCTAAGGTAACTGTGTAACACAGCGACACAGTAGAACAGCTACCTGTAGTTATAGTATCGGGTACCGGACCAAACCGGTTAGGTCGGGGCTGGATAAAAGAACTTAAATTAGACTGGGGAGCAGTACATCAAATAGATGCGGGCAAACAGTTGACTTTGCAAGAAGTGTTGCGTGAACATGAGAATGTGTCCAAGGAGGAACTTGGCACATTTAATGGCCCCCCAGCTAAGATTTATGTAGACAAGGAGGCACCGCCAAGGTTTTTTAAACAACGACCTGTGCCTTATGCCATGAAGCCAAAAGGTAGAGGCTGAGCTTGACCGTTTATTGAGAGAAAACATACTGGAGCCAGTGAAATGTTCGGAATGGGCAGCTCCCATAGTACCTGTTTTAAAACCGGACAATTCGGTAAGACTCTGTGGAGACTAGAAATTGACTGTCAATCGGGTGTCCAAACTAGAGCAGTATCCTATTCCCAAAACCGAGGATCTCTTTGCAAACCTGGCTGGAGGGAAGAAATTCACAAAGCTGGATATGAGTCATGCCTACTTGCAGATTACACTGGATGACGAATCAAAGAAGTATGTCACCATAAATCCACACAAGGGCTTGTTTACATATAACTGCTTACCGTTTGGTGTCTCATCTAGTCCAGCTATCTTCCAGAGGACAATCGAAGGTATACTGCAAGGGATTCCACATGTTTCCATCTATCTGGATGACATTCTGGTGATGGGAAGAACCGACCAGGAGCATCTGAGCACTCAGAGAGGTACTACAGAGATTGGAGAGTGCAGGGTTCCGGCTCAAGAGGAGTAAGTGCACTTTCCTGGGGAATGAGGCAGTGTTCCTGGGACACAGAGTGGACGCCACCGGGCTCCATCCACTCAAGGAGAAGGTACAAGCACTGCAGGACGCCCCTGCTCCTACAAATGTGGCTGAGTTAAAAGCTTACCTGGGACTGAACTATTATAACAGGTTTTTACCAAACTTGTCAACTGTTTTAGCACCTCTTCACAAACTACTGCACAAGGAGACACAGTGGCAGTGGGGAGAGGAGCAGGGGGTTTCATTTGAACAGTCCAAGAAACTGATGCTGTCCTCGGGTGTGCTGGTTCACTACAATGCAGAGAAAGACATCATTCTCTCTTGTGATGCTTCAGCTTACGGGGTGGGGGCAGTTCTTTCACACTGCATGGAAGATGGAACTGAAAGACCAATAGGGTTTATGTCCCGAACTCTAACACCAGCGGAAAAAAACTATTCCCAGTTAGACAAAGAGGGGTTAGCAGTAATGTTTGGGTTGCACAAGTACATATATGGCAGGAAGTTCACCATATGCACCGATCATAAACCTCTTCTCTCTCTTTTCAATGAAATGAAAACAGTTCCACAGATGGTGTCACCCCGGATCCAGAGGTGGGCCGTGACGTTGAGGGCATATGAGTATGTCATCGTCTACAAGGCGGGCAAGTACCATGGGAACGCAGATGCCTTGAGCCGTCTTCCACTGCCAGGTACACCTATTTGTGCAGCTCCAGAGGACAGAGTGTTGATGTTGGAGGACACTGACATGGCACTTGTGACTGCAGAACAAGTAAGAACATGGACAGGTAAAGATCCAGTACTGTCTAGAATTTGAGAATATGTGGTGAGGGGATGGCCACAGCATCCAGAAGGGGCGGACTTCACACCCTACAGTGTCAGGAAAACAGAGCTGAGTGTGAAGGATGGTTGCGTGTTGTGGGGAGCACGAGTGATTATTCCACAGCCAGCATGACAGTCTATCCTAGAGCAACTACATCAGTGTCATCCTGGGGTCTCACGTATGAAAGCCTTGGCTAGGAGTTACTTGTGGTGGCCAAAGCTAGATGAGGAGATAGAAAATCTAGTCAAGACATGCAGCATTTGTCAGGAACACCGGAAGGCACAAGCAGCGGCTCCTCTCCACCCCTGGGAGTGGCCGGATAAACCATGGAGAAGATTGCACTTAGATTATGCGGGTCCATTCATGGGGGGAGATGTTCCTCATAATCATTGATGCACATTCCAAATGGATGGATGTTTATCTTGTAAATTCTGCTTCCACCACTACTACTATAGACTGCCTGCGTCGGAGCTTCAGTAATCAAGGGCTACCAGAGATCGTGGTAAGTGACAATGCCACTTGTTTTGTGAGTACAGAGACAAAAGAGTTCTTGAGGAAAAATGGCATAGTGCAGGTGACCTCGACTCCATATCATCCGTCCTCAAATGGACTTGCAGAGAGAGCCGTACAAACATTTAAAGAGATGATGAAAAAAACTGCAGAAGGGAGTTTAGCAGCCAAAGTGTCACGGGTTCTGTTCAGCTACAGAATAACACCTCAATCCACCACAGGACTCTCTCCTGCGGAGATGTTATTAGGTCGTAGACTACACTCCACTCTTGACCTTGTCCACGCAGACCTAAAAAGGAAAATGGAAAACAGACAAAACAAACAAAAAGAGAACCATGACAAAAGAACAAAGAGCCGAAGTTTTGGAGAAGGAGATGCGGTCCTTACCAGGAATTTCAGTTATGGACCAAAGTGGATTCCTGGTTTCATAGACTCAACTTCATAGACCGGTCCAGTATCATACAAGGTCATGTTGGGAGAAGGTAGGGTAGGGTAGGGTAGTACGCAGACATGTAGATCAGATGCTTACCAGACAAGGGGAAATTGAAATGAAGGTTCCAGATGCAATGGCTGAGGACAGGTTGGCCCCCAGTTATTCAAGTGCATCTGTGGTGACACCACCAGGGACAGAGACAATTCCACAGGAACCCAGTCATCAAGAGGGAACCATCGTTGCAGAGTCAGATACTCCGAGCACTGCTCAGGAGCAGCTGGTGGCTTCACCACAAACAAGCAGGGACTTTACTGTTAGACGTTCACAAAGGACTCGCAAGCCACCAGATTGATACTGACCTGATAGATTCGTCAAGTATGGAATATGGTGAATGGAGACTTCTTATGTGACCCTTAGGAATGGTTGTTTGTTAAGAAATTCACTCTGAAATCTTAAGGGGGAGGGATATAGTGATCTGGGTTGTTATGGTTGGGGTTGTCCACCGGGTGGTGCTGTAGCCAATGCTGCTGCTAAGGTCAGGGGTTTTGCTTCCTGCATAGGTCAGCACAAGGTGGAATGCCAGGATGCTGAATGCAGGCCTGATGTTTGCTACTCTGTATGTGTTTCCCAGTTGTTAATAAAGTACTCGTGTTAATTCTAACATCGAGCCTCTTTGAGTTCCTTGTTCCACATTCTGGGTTTATCACAACTACGACTACCTATTGTGCCGGCTATCTTACTTACTCTAGTTCCTAACCTACTACTCCTACAAAATATTCCCCGAGTGGCACGAGCTTAAGCGTTGGGTGATTGGGCTGGTTCCTCGGGAGCCTTAGAGACCAATATGATTCTTCTCAGTGTAGCAGCTTCTGGCAATTTCGTGCTTATAATAGCAAGGGGTGCTGGGCCAGGCCTATAGAAATAAAGAAAGAATTTGCATTTACATAGGGCTTTTCACAACCTCAAGGCATCCCAAAGCACTTTACAGCCAATTAAGAACTTTTGAAGTGTAATCATTGTTGTAATGTAGGGAAACACAGCAGCCAATTTGCACACAGTAAGGTCCCACAAACAACAGTGAGGTAATCACCAGATAATTTGTTTACAATGATGTCGGTTAAAGAATAACTATTGGCCAGTACACCGTGAGACCTCCCTTGCTCTTCTTCAGATAGTGCCATGGGATCTTTTACATCCACCTGAGAGATCAGCTAGGACATTAGTTTAACATCTAATCCAAAATACAGCTTCTCCAACAGTGCAGCACTCTCTCAAAGTTGCACTGAAGTGTCAGCCTAGATTTTGTGCTCAAGTCTCTGGAGTGGGACTTGAATCTCAACCTCCTAACTCAAAATGAGAGAGTGCTACTACTGAACCAAGTTTGACAACTTAGCTCCCTCATGGGAAAGCATTGGAGGGGGTCTTGAGGAAGTGGGCTCATTAACAATATCCAGAGAGACAGCGACATTTGCACCCATTTCTTGAGGCTCAGTTGTGCTGGGCACAGCCTCAGGTGCTATTGATCAGTGTCAGGATAGGTTCAGAGGTGGGTGAAGCTGCATGAGTGGTAGAGAATGTATGTTGCACCACAGCCTTGACTTACTTTTAATGCACTTGTGAGGTCATTAAACCTCTTCGTGCATTGTGTGGCAGTTCTTTGGGTGATGGAGGTTGTACTGACTGCCTTTGCCACCTCCTGCCAGACAGCCAGCACCATTTTCCTCTGGATCTTCATGCCCTTATTGCTTTTAAGATGGTCCCTCCTGGGCCTCACATCTGCCAGCTCCACTTACTCATCAAAAAATCTAGGATGCTTCCAGCTGCTGACAACTCCAGACGCTGCTGCTCCATCTTGCAGAGAAGGAATATTACCCTTTAACTCGCTGCTCCTCCCTCCCAGTGGTAGTAATCCAATGAAGGGTGCTTTACTGGCCTCCAAACATGTCTAATGGCAGTTCGGAGAAGACACTGTGGTGGGTTAGCAGTGGTTTCACATTGGCATGTGCTAAGACCACCCCGTTGCAAACCCAGCAATGGGAAGAGAATTCAGGCCAATGTGTGCAACTGATTAATTCACATCAAAAATTCTTTCCCAATCTGACTTCAATGAGATGACAGACTTTGCAGTCAGATGCACAGTGAGCAAAGGAGATAAATGGAGACATGCTGTCTCCAGTGTAAACATTGACTTAAGGATCACTTTCAAGTCCCACAATGGCTTTGCTCCTCCATGATACAGTACATCTCCACACACACCCTCGTTTCCCTTCCTCTGCTCCACCATTGATGGATGCTCCTTCAGCCACTGTGCACCACCCTCTGGAATTCCTTCCCCAAATTCCTTTGCCTTTCTCCCTCCCACTATACTTGTAAAAGCCTTCTAAAAATTGTTCTCTTGAACTGGGCTTTTGTTCCGACCCTAACTTTCTTCCATTTCCCTTTATCATTCTTCGCTTGGCATCCACTGTTTCACACCACCCTGAAAAGTCTTTCCCTATTTGAGGTGCAGTAGATCAAAAGAAAAGGAGGTTCAAAATCTATAAACTTTTCCTATTTTTGTTAAGTACTTTAACGTTTTATACTCTCTATGTCAATGTTTTACAATTTGTTGCATCAAAATAAGCTATAGAATTACTTTCTGAAGTTTGAGTATGTGTATCTTTCATAAAGCTATTGGTAAAATGTGGGTAAAGCTTTGTCAAGACTTTATCATTTTCTTCAGATGCCTTTAATAAAAGTTCTGTTGCTAGGCTGCAATTATTCCAGCAGCTGCAACACCAGTCCCCAAACGACACCTTATGGTGACCAGAATGTATGATAGACATTCAAGGAGCTTTGGTACCACTACCATAAAACTCTGCAAAAAATCTAAAACAAATTGACAGTCAATGTATCAGTTCACAAAGCTGAAATGAATGCAGGAGTGATGACTGCATTTTTCCAGCCATTGGTATTCTTGCAGGGTTTTGGGCTGAGAGGTGGAGAAGAGTTTCTACTCCAATCAAATCCCATCAAGTGTCTTCTCTGAATACGAATGCCTAGACAGGTTTGAGGAAAGCTAGCCCTGATATTATCATGAGTTATCGAACAATTTTGGAACCCCCTGGGTTTCTTTGTTACAAACAAGCAACCAGCTGGTTACTGCTAGGAACTTGTAGTGTATGTGCTTTAAGTCAGAACTACTTTTTACAGCTCCTGTATACTGTAGTACCGGCAGTGACCACACCGGTATATAAGCTTTGCGCATGCCTCTGTACCCCAGTCTAGAGATTACCCTCCTCCAGTAAAGACCTGTTATTTGTTAATGTACAGCATCCGTGTGATTATTTATCCACTGAACCACGGATCTAACAGTGGCGACGAGTGTTGATGCGAATCTACCTGCAACATAAAATTTAAAAAAAAGTCGAGTCCAGGAACACGGGCGTCGACCACGAGCAACTGCCCAGCAGTCAGGCAGAGATCCAACTTCGCTGGGGAGGCTGTGGAGAGCCGGGCTTGGTTCCCCAGCCACAATGAGCAGTAAGAGACCGACGACAGGTCCAGAGCAGACCCTTCCCGAGCAGCGGCGGCTGGAGCCGACCGACGGCAGAGAGAGAGCCGAGCAGCGTCGACGGGGTAAGAAAGAGGGTGAAGAGAGCAGGGCGCAGCCAGGGGTTGAACACCGAGCGGCGTCGAGGAAAAATACTGCAAACCAGAGAGAGAGAGGGTAAGAAACAGCCGGGCTCTAGACTGAGCGGCGTCGACAAATATCAAGAGAAGAACGCGCAGAGCACAGCCAGGGATCACGGGCTAATCAGGGTCCGTGGGGCGAAGCAAGCGGAGACGCCATTGAGCCGCGGAGAAGCAGGGAGAGCGCGGGAGGCGCCATTGAGCTGCGAAGAAGAGCGCGGGAGATGCCATTTTGCGAAGCCGCAGCGGAGAAGACGGGCGAGCGCGGGAAGGAAGGAAGGAAAGCGCGGGAGGCGCCATTTTGTGCCAGCGAAGAAGGGGAAGCGCGGGAGGCGCCATTGGGGATAGTTAACGCACAACCAAGGATGCCGAAGAGTGGCAGTATCTATACGTTCAACAATGAAGTCGAAGATTGGGCGACATATGTGGAATGTATTGAGGTGTACTGCAGGGCGAATGAAGTGCCAGATGCTAATAAAGCACTGGTTCTGTTAAATTCCATGGGTGCAAAAACTTATGGGTTACTGCGAAATCTAATAACCCCAGAGAAGCCGGTAAACAAGAATTTTGAAAGCATAGTAGAAATCCTACAGGACCACTTAAACCCCACACCGCTGCTGATAGCAGAACAATTTAAGTTCCATAAAAGGAACCAACACAAAGGCGAAAGCAATGCTGAGTACCTAACGGAACTGCGCAAGCTATCGAAATACTGCCAGTTTGGAGCGGGACTAGCAGACACGTTAAGGGACAAGTTTGTGTGTGGGCTACAAAGTGGAGGAACCCAGAAACGGCTTCTATCAGAAAAGGACCTTACGCTGGACAAAGCTTTCAGTATGGCAGTATCACACGAAGCAGCCGCAAGGGGCGCTGCAGAGATACAACGGAGACCGCAAGAATATGGCACCAACGAAATGACCTATGGAACAGGGAAGTGCTATCGCTGCGGCAGAACAACACATGACCAGAAAGATTGTTGGTTCAAGGACCAAGTGTGCAGACAGTGTGGGAAAGCAGGACACATAGCAAGAGTCTGCAGGTCTGGGAAGAAAACCAACAGTAAGAAATCTCCACAGGAGAAGTACAAAAAGGTACACCAGGTGATGGACAGTGGTTCAGATGAACAGAAAAGTGACACAGACTCCGGAAGCAAGGAGCTGGGTTGTCTGAAACTACATAATGTAACCGAAATGGAGGATCACCAGACTATCTGGGTTACACTCAAGATAGACGGAGTCCAAGTGCAAATGGAATTGGACACAGGGTCAGCTCTAACAGTCATAAATCAAAGAGACTACAAGCGGCTATTTTCACACATACCCTTGAAAGCTACAGAGATTGTCTTGAAGATGTATACGGGGCAAAAAGTCTACCCCAAAGGAAAAATAAGGGTGAAAGTGACATATAAAGGTCAGGAAATACCTAAAATGGATATATATGTATTGCCAAATGGAGGACCACCACTGCTATGATGTGAATGGATCTGGAAGATACATTTAGATTGGCATTCCATACAGGCACTGAAGGTGGAGGCCAAAAAGGACGACGTCACACCTGGACGACTGTCAAAAATGCTAACTGACGCAAAAGAAGTGTTCCAGGTGGGACTAGGAACACTAAAAGGAATAACAGCAACAATTAAAATAGAGAAAAATGCAAGCCCAAAGTTTCTGAAGGCCAGACCAGTGCCTTATACGATCAGACCAGCGGTTGAAGCAGAGCTGGAAGGGTTGGAACGTTCAGGAGTACTGTCCAAAGTGGACTGGAGCGAGTGGGCTACACCCATTGTTCCTGTAATGAAGAGGTCGTTGAGTAATACGCCTGGGGAACCAAAGGAGGTCCGCATCTGTGGGGATTTTAAGGTGACAGTGAACCCAGTCCTTCACACGGTGCAATATCCGCTTCTACGAATTGAGGATATTTTCGCCTCGCTATCTGGTGGTAAACGCTTCACCAAAATTGATCTAGCCCAGGCGTACTTGCAAATGGACGTAGAAGAAGCTTCGAAACATTACCTTACGATCAACACCCATAAAGGTCTCTATCAATACAACTGGCTGGTGTTTGGAGTAGCCTCGGCTCCGGCTATCTGGCAAAGGGCGATGGATCAGGTCCTGCAAGGGATTCCAGGGACCCAGTGTTATTTGGACGACATCTTGGTCACGGGCGAAAATGACGGTGATCACCTCGCTAACTTGGAGAAAGTGCTCTCCAGATTAAAGGAATATGGGCTACGAGCTAATCGCCAGAAGTGCGAGTTTTTCCAGAAACAGATCTCGTATTGCGGCCACGTCATCGATGAAGAGGGGTTACATAAGTCCGCTGACAAGATAGAGGCAGTAGTCAAGGCTCTAGCACCGGAAAATGTGTCACAACTGAGGTCGTTCCTTGGGCTGGTAAACTATTACCACAAGTTCTTACCAAATTTGTCTACGGTATTACACCCGCTGAACACCCTACTGCAAACAGGGGTACCATGGAAGTGGGATGACAAACGTAGACGAGCTTTCCAGAAGTGTAAAGAATTGATCACATCAAAAGAGGTGTTGGCCCATTTCAACCCAGCACTACCAATTCGTTTGGCATGTGATGCATCACCCTACGGCATTGGAGCGGTGCTGTCGCACAAATTCCCAGACGGGTTGGAGAGGCCAGTAGCCTTTGCGTCTCGGTCACTAACCTCAGCCGAGCGCAACTACGCCCAGATTGACAGGGAGGCCCTCAGCCTAGTATGGGGAGTAAAAAAATTCAACCACTATCTGCATGGACAGAAGTTCACCTTGCTGAGTGACCACCAACCACTTGTCTCCATCTTTAATCCTAAGAAGGGCGTGCCAGTAATGACTGCACAGCGGTTACAAAGATGGTCCCTGTTTCTAGGGGCGAATCAATATGAAATAGAATATAAAGGCACGAAACAGCATGGGAACGCTGATGGGCTATCGCGCCTGCCACTGCCTACGGTGGAGGAAGCACCAGCAGTGGACCCTATCGAGATATTTTATTCGTCGATAATTGAACGATTGCCAGTAACAAACGCGGATATAGAGAAGGAGACCCGCAATGATCCGACGCTGTCACGGGTATATGAATTGACGGTGAGGGGATGGCCAACATATGGCGACTCACTGTTGCCAGCATTCTCATCCAGAAGAGAACAGCTGTCAGTATGCCAGGGGACAGTGATGTGTGGATCCAGAGTGGTGATTCCACCCAAGTTAAGGGAGAGTGCTAAAGGAGCTACATGAAGGTCATCTGGGGGGAGTGAAAATGAAGCGCCTTGCTAGGGCTTATGTGTGGTGGCCGGGAATCGATCAACAAATCGAAGACCTAACCAAGAGCTGCTCAGGATGCCAGAAGGTCCAAAATGCACCACCACATGCCCCTCTCCCATGGGAGTGGCCCTCCTCTCCATGGCAACGGGTGCACATTGAGTCCATGAATGGACCAGCGAAATCAATGTTCTTAATAGCAGTGGATGCTCATTCAAAGTGGCCTGAGGTGATAAAGATGTCTTCAACCACTACAGAGAAAACGATTGCAGTCCTACGGACCATATTTGCCAGAAACAGTTTGCCAGAGCAGATCTGCTCTGATAATGGACCACAGTTTGTGTCCGACGAGTTCCAAAAATTCATGAAAAGGAATGGGGTAAGGCATTACACATCCGCCCCGTATCATCCAGCCACCAATGGATTGGCTGAGAGGTTCGTACAAACCTTTAAGAAGGCGATAAAGGCCATGTGCGACGAGGAAATTCCACTGCAGCATAAGATGGACAACTTATTAGCCTACCGAAACACGACACATGCAGTTACCAACCAGACCCCGGCCATGATGTTCTTTAACCGAAGGTTGAGAACTCGTCTGGACTTGCTCAGACCAAATGTGCGAAGAAATGTTGAGGACAAACAATTCCAGCACATCAATGAGAAGCCGACAAGGAGCTTCAATGTAGGGCAACCAGTCTTGGCCCGGGACTATCGAACAGAGAAGTGACAACCCGGAACGATATGTACAAGGCAGGGGCCATTAATGTACACAGTGGATGTCGGGGAGAACATTGTGAGACGCCACGTCGATCAGATCTTAGCATCACAGGAATGCGTCAACCCCATGTCTCGAGTACCTGGGGATGAACCCGACATACCGGTAGCATCTACTTCAGACCCAGTAGCAGTGGAACCCGATGAACTACCCGATGAAAAGGGGTCAGAATCGCCTCTGCACCAAGAACAAGAACCTCCGGAAAGGCGCTATCCCGAAAGGGTCAGGAAGCCGCCCCAAAGACTGAATCTATAAATGGACTTTTGTTATTGAATGTACATGTAAAAATGTAATTGTTATTTGAATATTAAGGGGGAATTATTAATCTAAAAAGGGAGGAATTATAGTGTATGTGCCTTTAAGTCAGAACTACTTTTTACAGCTCCTGTATACTGTAGTCCCGGCAGTGACCACACCGGTATATAAGCTTTGCGCATGCCTCTGTACCCCAGTCTAGAGATTACCCTCCTCCAGTAAAGACCTGTTATTTGTTAATGTACAGCATCCGTGTGATTATTTATCCACTGAACCACGGATCTAACAGAACTGAAGTAATTTTTTCCAAGACACTTCATTATGTTATGCTAAAGTTGTAATGAACCTTGGTTAGACCACACGGAGTACTGCAAGGCACTGGAGAGGGTGCAAAAAAGATTTACAAGGATGATACCAGAAATGTGAGGATGTACCCATCAGGAAAGGATGAACAGGCTGGGTCTCTGTTCTGTTGAAAAGAGAAGGCTGAGGGGTGACCTAATAGAGGTATTTAAAATTATGAAAGGTTTTGATAGAGTGAATACAGAGAGAATGTTTCCACTTGTGGGGGAAGAGCAGAACTAGAAGCTATCAATATAAGATAGTCACCAAGAAATCAAATAATGAATTCAGACGAAACTTCTTTACCCAGAGAGTGGGGAGAGTGTGGAACTTGCTACCACAGGGAGTGGTTGTAGCAAATAGTATAGATGCATTTAAGCGGAGGCTGGATAAGCATAATGGAGAGGGGAAGAGGGTTATTGCTGATAGAGTTAGATGAGGAAAGACTGGAGGAGGCTCGAGTGGAACATAAACACTTGCATGGACTGGTTGGGCCGAATGTTTCTGTGCCGTATTCTGTGCCGTATATCCTATGTGGCTTTATTTCTATATCACCCTTTTATGAACCTAAAAATTACTCTTTCCAATATCATACCAGTGACACTTCTCCATTGTTTTAACAGAAGCATGAACCTGCATAAAATAGCAGACAAAGGAATGCCATACAAATAAATTGGCCCCAAAATTTCATGCCATTTTCAATGTACTGTAGTTTCAGCATATAAATCAGGGCAAATAATTTTTTTGTTAACCATTTCTGCCAGTTTGCCATCCCAAAAATCAATCCCCCAGACTCCCTTGCGATTCTTGGCCCCTCTTGCGATCTGCCCGCTAAGTCCCAAGTGAGCTCATTTAAAACATTAGAATGAGGGCCAGTGGCACTTTTACACTCACAAAGCACCGAGAAAAGTTAGAATAAAAATAGTACATTGAACACAGGACACATGCAGCCTGATTCTAAACACACCACCAATATAACATTATCCTAAAGACAATGCTAATGCAGCCCAGTTCTGAACACAGGGCAAACACAATCCTATTCTGAACAAGGTTAAATGAAGCCCTATTCTGGACAAAGATCTATTGCAGCTCTATTCTAAACACAGGATAAACATAATCCTATTATGAACACAGGACAAACACGTCCCTGTTCTGAATAGAGGACCAAACAGACACAGTGCCAACAAAGCCCGATTCTGAACACAGGACCAATGCCTCCCTGTTCTAAACAGAGGACAAACACAGTTGGTTTCTGAATACAGGAAGAACACGGCACAATTCTGAACACAGTACCAACGTAGCTCTAATCTGAACACCTGGCCAACTCAACCCTATTTTGAGGCCATACCAGCGCTATTCTGAACACAGGGCCAATGTAGAATTCAAGGCCATACCAGCGCTATTCTGAACACAGGGCCAATGCAGAATGCAAGGCCATACCAGCGCTATTCTGAACACAGGGCCAATGCAGAATGCAAGGCCATACCAGCACTATTCTGAACACAGGGCCAATGCAGAATGCAAGGCCATACCAGCGCTATTCTGAACACAGGGCCAATGCAGAATGCAAGGCCATACCAGCACTATTCTGAACACAGGGCCAATGCAGAATGCAAGGCCATACCAGCGCTATTCTGAACACAGGGCCAATGCAGAATGCAAGGCCATACCAGCGCTATTCTGAACACAGGGCCAATGCAGAATGCAAGGCCATACCAGCACTATTCTGAACACAGGGCCAATGCAGAATGCAAGGCCATACCAGCGCTATTCTGAACGCAGGGCCAATGCAGAATTCAAGGCCATACCAGCACTATTCTGAACACAGGGCCAATTAAGTCTTATTCTGAACACATCAAGTGCTCTCTTTTCAGGTAGAGTACGGGCAAGGGTAAACAAATTATCCTGCCAATAAAATATTTTCATAATGCCATGCACAATTTTTCTCACAGGTGAAAAATGAGTTATTAAACATGTCTGAAATATCAAACTATCCTTGCACACATGCCACCGTCTGGTGCTGAAGAGTGAGAGAAATTATCATAGTAAATTTAGGGCTTACTTACATCAGCAGGGAGTGGGGCAAGGGGAAATCTTTCAGTTGTGTGAGAGATCTACATCACTCAGGCATCAGGGCAATACCACTCAGTAACTTTATACATCAAGGCACTTTTATATTTTACAGCATTTCTCATCCTGTTTTGGGAAAGCGAACTCTAGACATTACTCTCTGCTTTTTGCTATTGGGGATCTCGGTTCCCATTATACTGCTGGGCTCCGCTGTTACTACAGTCAGATTGCAAACTTGCCATACCAGCTCCCCACATTTATATTTCAATAAAAGTAGCAGCTGCACCCTAACAGTGAACTCAAAAGACCCTAATTTTCTTCTGTTAATGATGACGTCACTTTAGTGCAGCTCAGCTACTTTACAATATGGAGTTCAGCTGACAGTAATAACCCCATATCTCTGGTTGGCTGCACTCTAGTAATGTAACTCCCCTTTTATAAAAAGAGTACGTGCAGCAGTTTATGTACAAGGAACAGGTGCTCTTATTAATGCAGCATTTGTATTGCTGAATTGTTCCTAAACGTGGTCCTGCAATATTGTTTGAGGATCACAAGACTATAGAATCGTGTTTATATTACTGAACAGATTCCACAGCAGCCAGAGCCAGTGGTTTGTGTAAAAGTGAATGCACTGTACATCAAATGCAGGATTTAATTTCTAAGGGGTCTGGAAACATGGGCCCCATAAAATGTTGATTGACACTTTATTTGGTGTATTTTACAGCATTTTGGAGTAGACTTTTTATATATACACTATTTGGTCTCCTATGGCACTGTACACAGTAAGTCAGAGAATATGGTCTCTCTCTTACCTGTCTCTGCTGTCTGCATGCTGCTGTTTCTCAGTCTCTCCTGCCCTGGTTCAGTGTCTCTCTTTATTCTCTTCTGTGTTTCTCCCCTTAACTCTTTTTGCTTCTCTCGGTCTTTTCCTTTTCTTACAACTGAGATGGTAGGTCGTGTACCGGGGAAAGGAGCCACCAATGACTGCAGGCTACATTTGGGGTGGGGGTTGCAGGGAAAATAGGTGTCTCTCCCCTCTATCCATTAATTAGTCACATTTCTATGCACCACCATGTCCACTACACTTTCACCTTCCTACCTTCCATACCCCTTCCTACCACAACCTCACTCCTATTACTACTCCTACCACTTCCCCTTTGAACTTGCCACTCAACCCGTTATCCTTACCACCCCTCTGCTCCGCTGGTACTCACCTCACCCTTAACTCTCATGACCCCATTCGCTCACAAAAGGGCAGGTGGCGAGATGCCGCAGGACCCTTCACCCTCAACATGCTTTTCTCCTCCCCACCTTTTTCCCCTCAAAGAGGCTTAATTTGCTTTCAAAATTCAACTTTCTTTCTCTGTCCTCTCCCCCCACAGGTGTGATAAATTAGAGCCTTTCTCTCACAGGTGGAAGCGGTTATCAGTGACCTTTTCTAATTGCCAACAAAACACGGGTGAGGTCATTAGCGGGCTTCAAAATTCAACTGGGGGTTTTTCTTTAAATTGAAATAACATTACACAAAAAAAGTCAAACTGTTTTCCCCCCTCACACCTCTCTCTCCCCGTCACCAGTCCCTTATTTTTTTTTAACTGAGGTTTATAGAACATAAAATAAAGGTTGTATCAAATGTATAATCAGAACATTCATCATTTCTCTCTCTATCGCACACCTATACGCAAACTCTTTTTTAAAAAGATGTTCAATATGAATTTTACCTCCGAAGCTTTGGAAATTTGTCTCCTAACTTTTCTTCAAATAATTTTGAAAAACTTGAGCAGAATGCTAGATGCAAAAGAGAAATATTGCTCAGTATAGCTGACGGAAAGGCTCTGATGAATCCTGGGAAATTAGGTACACGGCATAGCAAAGCATATGCTCAGACTGAACATTACAAATTCAGCTCCCACCATCACACCTCAAGGCTAAAATGTTTACTCCATGCCCAGGCTTTTGGGAAAGGCTGAGGACTTTCAAGTTAAAGCATTAATGAAAGCATTGAAACACATAAAAGACAATTAATGGACAAGTTTAATTACATTGTTGTGAAATACCTGTATGCAATTTTCTTAAAGCCTTATTTTGGGCATTAGAAATTTTGGTTACGGAGGAGAAAATAGTGGATGAAAAATATTTCAGAAAGCATTTTGAGTGTTTTGGGGAAACCGGATTGTGCAATCATAAAGTGATGTTCTCTCACTATAAAATAGCAGCTATAATATGTCTTGATCATTGGAAATATCGATCACTGCGCCATCTACAGGAGCAACATGAACTGTAGATACTTTTATATGTAATGCATGCCCCACTTACTAAAATTAAATATATGCACGTGGGGAGTTGAGATTCAGTCCAGAATTCAGGTCAAGCAGATTAGAAGGCAGTGGGATAAATGAACCTAGGTGGAGAAGACAGGGGTCAGGGGAGGGAGGAGGCGGCAGATAGGTAGGAAGAGAAGGAGAGGGGCAAGAGGAAGGAAGGCTGGCTAGGAGGAGCAGACGGAGCAATAGAGGACAATGAAGGGGTGAATGGTGCTGGGGCAGAGCCCATTTCTTCACAGTGTGGGGTGATGAGAGGAGAGCGGATGGCGAGAGAGAAGAGAAGGGAGAAGAGGAAAGGAAGAGGAGGGACAGAGGTGGAAGAGAGGGGACAAGAGTGGATAGGGAAGATTGGGTGACACTGGGACAGGCCAATTTTTCTGTCAGGTGAGAGGAGGGAGCTGCACTGGACCAGGACTCAATTCCATCTTCATGCAGGTGGAGTGTTTTTTGATTCATGTGCGGGCATTACTGAGAGTAGGTTTTTTGGCTCATTGCTTTCTTTGGATTGAAGTGAGTTACTGCTCATGTGGGGCAAGTATATGGTCAATTTTTATGTACAGAGGGGTCAGGTCAAATTTCAGCTCAGTTGGGGGTGGGGATTTGATCTCAGTTGGGGTAAGGGGAGGGCTGAGTTTCTGTTCAATGTCGGGGGGAGGCTTGGTTTCTCCTTTGTGGGGCGAGGGATGGAGATGATGAGCTTTTCTTTGCTGCTGGGGCAAAATTATTTTTCTTCTCAGAGGGAAGGGGAAGGTTAAGTCTGTCTTCACTGCATCTGGGGTGGGGTGTGGTGGGATTGTCTGAATTTCTGCTGGTGAGGGGGATGAGGAGTTAGTAGGTAGTTTAGTGGGGGAGGGGTTCTTCTGCAAGAGAGCTGGTTGGTGTACTGATTGCATCTCAATGTGGGGAGTAGCGGGGTTGGGGGGGGGGGGGGGCAGGGGAATGGTGTTGGTGGCAACATTTTAGCTCGGTTGGAGGGGAGAGGTGACTGGCCAGAATCTATGTTCAGGGAGGGAGTGGCAGGGGGGAAAGGGACTGTGCTTCAAGACTTTTCTTGAACAATTCTTCAGCTTCATGCTTACCTGTTTATGTTACAAGGCCATAAATGTCATTGGGTTCATATTACAGTTTCCACACCTCCATTCTTCTATTTCAGATGTCTCCAAACTTTGTGTACTTGGTTGAAATTCATTCAATGCCAATGTACTGTTTTAGTTGTATTTTTCCCCCAATTACACCAGTGCTCATGTTCATGAGCATGTTCAGTAGTTTCAGTCGGCTGTTCAATGGCCCCAGGCATGCCTGGATTGAGTTCCAGCAACTTCATGTGACAGATAGTACAAGGCTTATGAATTCCAACCATAAAGGATGCTTTACACTATCATCTGTTTGGATGGCGGGTTCCTATTAGGCTATAAACACTATTTTCTTCTGAAATAAGTAACTAGAAATTATGGAGGGTACAGTTTGGTGCTGTTACATAACATTAAGAGTTGCTCCTTTGTTTTCAGTTGAAACAGAACGTTATGGTTAGAGCATCACTTTCAGGTGCAGTACTTGTGCACCTGACACCACTCATTCTTTTTTAATATATAAATAAATGGACAGATGTCTCAAGACAGAAACAAACATTCTTATTTTTGAGGAAGGTCCAACACCAGGAAGATAAAAACTAGAGCAGAGCGAGTAACACTCAGAAAAATTCCCACCCCTTTGATATGCACACACTGTTATGCACTATTGTTATTTTCACATTGTTAAAAGAATGGCCACATTCAACCACCTTGGGAATTTAATATCCAAGAAGTTAATTTGCAATGATTACAGTAATTCACGTGATGTGAGGAAGAGAAAATATAGTACAAGATAAATATTTTTAAATCTCAATACGTTCTCTTCTGTAGTAATTACTATTTTTCAAAGATTTGAGTGCACAGTTTTCCTTTAACGCACTCCAATCTTTATAACTCACAACATGCACTGTAATAATGTATTGTGTTAGTTAGATTTCGAGATCACAATCGGAGTGGATCGCAGAGTGGAGGAATTTTGTGAGCGCAGGAATCGGTGGAGAGGAGGAAGGCAGTGGAGACATCTGATTGAAAAGGAGGAGTGGTGCCACAGAACCCAAGCTCTCTAAGTTAATAGACACGAGAGCGGACCTGCGGGAGAGCGAGAGGAACGGCCGCAGATAAAGGTAGGCCCAAGACGTGATTCCAGGATGGTATGTCGCCTACCTAGTGCCAGGGTCAATGATGTCACTGAGCGGCTGCAGAACATTGAGTGGGGGGGGAGGGTGAACAGCCAGAGGTCATGGTCCATATTGATATCAGAGGGAGGAGGTCCTGCAGGCAGATTTTAAGGAGCTAGAAAAGAGATTCAAAAGCAGGGCCTCAAAGGTAGTAATCTCCGGATTACTCCCGGTGCCACGAGCTAGTGAGTATAGAAATAGCAGGATAGAGCAGATGAATGCGTGGCTGGAGAGATGGTGCAGGAGGGAGGGCTTTAGATTCCTGGGACATTGGGACCAGATCTGGGGGAGGTGGGACCTGTACAGGCCGGACGGGTTGCACTTCAACAGAGCTGGGGGGGTTTGCTAGTGCTGTTGGGGAGGGTTTAAACTAATTTGGCTGGGGAATGGGCACCAAGATGTAGCATTAGAAAGGAGAAACAAGGTGCACAAAGGAGTGGGAAAGACAGATAGCACTAGAGTAAGAAATAGTCTGACCCCACCTAATACCGTACTAAGAGAATACAAGATGATTGAAGATAGGTTTACAGTGCATGTGTGTGAATGCACAGTGCATGTGTGTGAATGCAAAAAAAGTGTGGTAAAAAAGGTTGGTGAGCTGCAGGCACAAAGACACATGGGAATATGATGTTGTGGCAATAACAGCTGTAATGTATATACCTTTAAGGGGGGAACTATCTTTTACAGCTCATGTATACTGCAGTACCGGCAGTGACCACACCTGTATATAGCACTGAGTAGTAATCTGTACAGATCAGTTCAGTGTGAGCCACGTTGAGTAAACACCTGTTGTACCGTTCTCCTGCAGTCTGTGTTTTATTATACACGGACACAACATTGGCGACAAGGCAAGTTCGAACCTACCTGCAACTCTGCATCACCTCCCGGGGATTCGTTCCTGGAGATCAGTGGATTGGAGGTCAAGACCAGAGACTTGGGCGTCAACCACGGGCAACCGCCCAGTCATCCAGCAGACACTCGAGAATTGCGGGGCAGGCTGTCGAGAGCCAGGCTTGGCTTTCCAGTCGAGGTGGTCCAGCGAAACGGCCTGGCAACAGGTAGTGCGCAGACCCTTCCCGGACAGCGGCAGGCTAGAGCCCGACCGAGCGGCACAGCAAAGGGCCGAGCAGCGTCAACGGGGGAGAGAGAGGGCAGAGCGCAGCCGGTGTTCAGGGGCCGAGCAGCGTCGAAGAGAGGGAGAGAGAAATGCACAGAAATCCACGGCGTTGGCAGCAGCGCAGGAGAAGCGCGTGAAACCTACAGGGCGCCACCACTGCCACGAGAACCGCCGGGAGCGGCGTTGGCAGCAACAGGGGAGGAAGGAAAGTGCGGGAGACGCCATTTTAAACCACACCCAAAATGCCGAAGAGTGGCAGTATCACCGCATTTGACAATGAAGTCGAAGATTGGACTACATATGTCGAACGAATAGAGGTATACTGCAAGGCAAATGAGGTGCCAGATGACAAGAAAGCGTTGGTATTCTTAAATTTAATGGGTGCAAAGATGTATGGTTTATTACGAAATCTAGTAACCCCAACGAAGCCAATGGAAAAGAGTTTTGAAGACATAGTAACGATACTACAGGAACATTTAAACCCCACACTGCTGCTGATAGCAGAAAGATTCAAGTTTCACAAACGGAACCAGCATAAGGATGAAAGCAATGCTGATTATTTAACAGAACTGCGCAAACTATCGAAACACTGCCAGTTTGGATCGGGACTGGCAGATACCTCAAGGGACAAGTTTGTGTGTGGGCTTCAAAGTGAAGGAACCCAGAAACGGCTTTTATCTGAAAAGGACCTTATGCTGGAAAAGGCTTTCAGCATTGCGGTATCATATGAAGCAGCAGCACGGGGCGCTGCAGAGATACAACAGAGACCGCAAGAATATGGCACAAACGAAATGTAATATGGAACAGAGAAGTGCTATCGCTGCGGCAGAACAACACACGACCAGAATGATTGCTGGTTCAAAGACAAAGTGTGCAGACAGTGTGGAAAAGTAGGACACATAGCACGAGTCTGCAGGTCGGGAAAGAAAACCAGCAATAAGAAACCTACCAAAGAAAAGTACAAGGTGGTACATAAGATGACGGAGAATAGTTCAGACGGACAAAAGAGTGATAACGACTCCGAAAGCAGGGAACTGAGTTGTCTGAAACTACATAATGTGATCACAACGGAGGATCACCGAACCATTTGGGTCACTCTCAAGATAGCAGGAGTCCAGGTAAAGATGGAATTGGACACAGGATCAGCCCTAACAGTCATAAACCGACGGGACTACGAGCGGCTATTCTCACACATACCCTTGAGAGACACAAAAATTATTCTGAAGACGTACACGGGGCAAAAAGTCTACCCCAAAGGAAAAATAAGGGTGACCGTTATATATAACAGTAAGGAAACACCAAAACTAGACCTGTATGTATTGCAAGATGGAGGACCACCATAACTGGGACGTGAATGGATCCGGAAAATACAACTGGATTGGCATTCTGATGTAAGAAAAAGGAGGCTTACCATCAAGTAACTTTAAAGTAAGCTTTAAGTAACTTATAAACACACTATATACAAGAGAGGTCTTTACCATGCCTCTGGTAGAAGCCTCTTACAATACTGAACAGACCAGTATTTATACCAGTCCAACAGGAAGTGACATGACAGGAAGTGAGGTATGTACACAGTTCATAGTTCATAGTTCACAGTTCACAGGAAGTGATGACATAACTTCCCGGAAGTTATTATTTTTATCACATTCTTCCCTCCTGCAGGTTTAGGAGGCTGTGGTCTACCTTTTGGTCCGCAGCCGCCGAACAAGGAAGAGTCGCACCCGTTTGGATTCCCGTCGTAGAGGGTCGCTGGTCTGCTTACATGCGGTTGGCCATTGGCCAGAGTCCGTGTGGCCTGGATTGCCCTGTGAAGGGTCGGGGAGATCATGGCTTCGAGTACGAGCCCCAATAGGTTCAAAGTCAGACTGCCTCTGTTCAGAGGGAGGTGCAGAGCTGGTCTGCCTTCAAGGGTAACTGATGATAGGCACTTTTTAAATCGTAAGTTGAGAACACTTTGTATTCGGCCAGTTTATTAACCATATCATCAATGCGTGGCAATGGGTAGGCGTCCAAGTCGGTATATTGATTGATGGTTTGCGAATAATCGATGCATAGTCGCTGTTTGTGAGGTTTTAGAGGGTTCTTGACAATGACGACTTGAGCCCGCCAGGGCGACGAACATGGATCAATGATATCCTCTGCTAGAAGTCGAGAGATTTCAGCCGCAATAAAAGATTGGTCTTCCTGATTAAAGCGCCGCGATTTCGTTATTATCGGTTGGCATGGAGGCGGAATACTGGCAAATAATGAGGGTTCATCAAGTGAAGCTGCTGATAATGCACAAAATGGTAATTTAGACGGTATATTAGAAATAGTAAGTCCGGGTTTGGATCCACCAAACTCAATGGTGAGTTTCTTATGCTGTTTTTGGAAGTCCAGTCCTAAGAGGAGATCACTACATAAGTCCTTGAGCACCGAAAGTCGGGTGGAGGGATACATACGACCATGAAGTGTCATATCAACAACACAAAAGCCGGAGATTCTGGTATTAAGTGATGACTGGGCCATCGCAATTGCCTGGTCTGATGGGAAGACATGTAGTTTCAATTTCGCAACAATCTGTTCCTTAATGAAACTATCAGTACTTCCTGAGTCAATTAAGGCATCTAAGGTATGCCCTTTAATTGAAATTTTTGTGGCAGCATGAGACAGGTTCTGTGGGCAAGCAGCTGTAATTGGTGTCGTTGCACAGAGAGTGGCTAAAACTCTCGGTGTGCTTCTTCGGGAGAGAGCTCGAGAGGAAGCTTGACAGGTCCTAGCTGGAGCATCTTGATAGGCCCTAATTGGGGCAGTTCGGTAGGCCTTAGCTGGATTGGCCCTCGTAGAGGCCCTTGATAGGCAAACTTTAGCAAAGTGTCCTTTTTTCCCGCAATAACTGCAGATTGCATTGCGAGCAGGGCAGGTTTTCCTAGGGTGAAAAGCATCTCCACAAAAGAAGCATTCCTTCCTAGATTGCCAAGAGGCTGCTAAAGTGGGGTCGTCCTCTCCTCTTCTTCATCAGAATTAGATTCCCCCATGATAGGGTTCACCTGAGACCGCTTGAATTGTCTGGTTGCAGCTACAGCAGCAGATCGAGATCTGGGCAGCTGATAGAGGTCTGCATTTCTCTTTGCCAAATCCAGTGAACAAGCTAGGTCAAAAGCTTTTTGTAGCTCAAGTGTTTTACTTTCTAGTAGACGCTGGCGTATAAATGGAGAGGCAATCCCGCAGATGAAAGCATCACGAATCATTTCTTGGCGGTACAGCTCAGCTGAGGCTGCCTGAAAGTTACAATCTACGCTGAGCCTGCGAAGTTCTTGCAGGAATTCGTCAATTGATTCCCCTGGCCCTTGTCGGGCTGTGGCCAGTAGATGTCTAGCATAGACCTCATTTGGGGTCTTGGCATACAGTTTCTTAAGTGCCCGAATCACCTCATCGTAATTATCCCATTCATCAACATATTCGAACACTTTTGGGGTCACATAATTGATAAGTATCTTCAATCTAGCAGGAGCATCCGCTTCACATTCATCCAGAAAATTCTCAAAAGTACGGTACCAATGCTTCCATACCCTGCCAGCTGCTGGTGCATTCGGGTCCAAGTCCAGACGAATAGGTCTAAGGATTTTCTCCATGATGGGTGGTTCCCTGGATCCTTAATTCCGAGTTTGTCCGAAGGTCTAGTATTCGTGAGTGTAAATACTAAGTTACTTAAATTGATGTAAGAAAAAGGAGGCTTACCATCAAGTAACTTTAAAGTAAGCTTTAAGTAACTTATAAACACACTATATACAAGAGAGGTCTTTACCATGCCTCTGGTAGAAGCCTCTTACAATACTGAACAGACCAGTATTTATACCAGTCCAACAGGAAGTGACATGACAGGAAGTGAGGTTTGTACACAGTTCATAGTTCATAGTTCACAGTTCACAGGAAGTGATGACATAACTTCCTGGAAGTTATTATTTTTATCACACATTCCATACAGGCACTGACTGTGGCTGACAAAAAGGATGACGACGTCACACCTGGGCGACTGTCAAAGATCTTAACTGACGCAAACGAAGTTTTCCAGCAAGGACTCGGAACACTAAAAGGCATGACAGTGACGATTAAAATTGAAGAAAACGCAAGGCCAAAATTTTTTATGCGATCCGCCCAGCCGTCAAAGCAGAGCTGGAGAGTCTGGAACGTTCAGGTGTACTGTCCAAGGTAGACTGGAGTGAGTGGGCTACACCCATCGTCTCTGTAATGAAAAAGTCGTTGAGCAGCACGCCTGGGGAACCAAGGAAGGTTCGCATCTGTGGGGACTTTAAGGTAACAGTGAACCCGGTCCTTCACACTGTACAATATCCACTTCCGCGGATTGAAGATATTTTCGCCTCGCTATCTGGAGGGAAACGCTTCACTAAGATTGATCTGGCCCAGGCGTATCTGCAAATGGAGGTAGAAGAAGCATCAAAAAAATACCTCACAATCAACACCCATAAAGGTCTCTACCAATACAACCAGCTGGTATTCGGGGTAGCATCAGCTCCGGCTATTTGGCAGAGGGCAATGGAACAAGTCCTGCAAGGGATCCCAGGGACCCAGTGTTATTTGGACGACATCCTGGTCACGGGTGAAAATGACAGTGATCACCTTGCCAACCTGGAGCAGGTGCTCACTAGATTGCAGGAATATGGGCTCCGAGCTAACCGCCCCAAATGCGAGTTTTTTTAGAAAACAGATCTCGTAATGTGGCCACGTTATCGATAAAGAGGGGTTACATAAGTCCCCAGAGAAGATTGAGGCAGTAGTCAAGGCTCCAGCACCGGAAAATGTGTCACAACTGAGGTCGTTCCTCGGGCTGGTAAACTACTACCATAAGTTCTTGCCAAATTTGTCTACAATACTACACCCACTGAACACCCTACTGCAAACTGGGGTGCCATGGAAGTGGAGTGACGAATGTAGATGAGCTTTCCAGAAGAGCAAAACATTAATCACATCGAAAGAGGTATTGGCCCATTACAACCCAGCATTACCAAGTCGGTTGGCATGTGATGCGTCACCCTACGGCATTGGAGCGGTGCTGTCGCACAAATTCTCGGACGGCTCAGAGAGGCCAATAGCCTTTGCGTCACGATCACTAACCTCACTGAGCGTAACTACACCCAGATTGACAGGGAGGCCCTCAGCCTAGTGTGGGGAGTGAAAAAGTTCGATCACTATCTGCACGGGCAGAAATTCACCTTGCTGACTGATCACCAGCCTCTTGTCTCCTTTTTAGTCCGAAGAAGGGCGTTCTGGTGATGACTGCGCAATGACTACAAAGATGGTCACTTTTTCTAGGGGCGCACCACTATGAGATTGAATATAAGGGCACGAAACAGCATGGAAATGCTGATGGGCGATCACGCCTGCCACTGCCTACTGCGCAGGAAGCACCAGCAGTGGATCCTGTCGAAATATTCCATTCGACTATAGTTGAATACCTACCGGTAACTAACGCTTGTATCGAAAAGGAAACCCGAAATGACCCGATACTGTCTCGGGTATATGATTTGACGGTGAAGGGATGGCCAGCACATGGCGACTCACTGTTGCCAGCATTCTCGACAAGGAGAGAACAGCTGTCAGTGTGCCGGGGGACCTTGATGTGTGGATCCCGAGTGGTAATTCCACCCAAGTTAAGGGATAGAGTGCTCAATGAGCTTCATGAGGGTCATCTGGGAGGGGTAAAAATGAAAAGCCTAGCCAGGGCTTGTGTGGTGGCTGGGAATCGATAAACAAATCGAGGACCTGACCAAGAGCTGCTCAGGATACCAGAAAGTCCAAAATGCACCACCACAGGCCCCTCTACACCCATGGGAGTGGCCCTCATCTCCATGGCAATGAGTGCATATTGATTTTGCTGGTCCATTCATGGACTCAATGTTTTTAATAGCCATGGATGTGCACTCGAAATGGCCTGAGGTCATCAAAATGTCCTCCACCACCACGGAGAAAACTATTGCAGTCCTACAGACCATTTTTGCCAGGAATGGCTTGCCAGAACAGATTTGCTCCGACAACGGACCACAGTTTGTGTCCGAAGAGTTCCGGAGGTTCTTGAAAAAGAATGGGGTAAGGCATTACACATCCGCCCCGTATCATCCAGCCACAAATGGATTGGCCGAGAGGTTCGTACAAACCTTTGAGAAGGAAATAAAGGCTATGTACAATGACAACATTCCGCTGCAGCACAAGGTGGACAATTTCCTGTTCGCCTACTGGAATGCGACACATGCAGTCACCAACCAGGCCCCAGCCATGATGTTCTTCAACCGAAGGTTAAGATCTCGCCTGGATTTGCTCAGACCAAAACGTACAAAGAGATGTTGAGAGTAAGCAATTCCAGCACATCCATGAGAAGCCAACAAGGAGCTTCAATGTAGGGCAACCAGTCTTGGCCCGCAACTACCGAACAGAAAAATGGCAGCCAGGAACGATATGCACACGGCAGGGCCCACTAATGTACACAGTGGACATTGGGGAGAGTATCGTGAGACGCCATGCTGACCAGATCCTAGAGTCACAGGAACAAGTCAACCCCATGCCTCGCCCATACGTACCTGGTGATGAACCCGACGTCTAGGTCGCATCTCCCCCAGAAACAGTAGCATCGGAAGCTGATGAACCAACCGACGACAGGGGGCCAGAATCGCCTCCGCACCAAGAGCAAGACACTCGGGAAAGGCGCTATCCAGAAAAGGATCAGGAAGCCTCCCCAAAGACTGAATATATAAATAGACTATTTTCAGCTAATGTTGCATGTTAAAAGTGTTAATTGTAATTAGTTTGATATTTAATTGTTAAATGAGTGTTATGGTACTGTTAATCTAAAAGGGAAGGAATTGTAATGTATATACCTTTAAGGGGGGAACTATCTTTTACAGCTCATGTATACTGCAGTACTGGCAGTGACCACACCTGTATATAGCACTGAGTAGTAATCTGTACAGATCAGTTCAGTGTGAGCCACATTGAGTAAACACCTGTTGTACCGTTCTCCTGCAGTCTGTGTCTTATTATACACGGACACAACAACAGCGACTTGGCTCAAAAAAGGGCAGGATTGGGTATTAAATATTCCTGGATATAAGGTGAGAAAGAAAGCAAGCAAGCAAGGATGGCAGTATTGATTGTGGGATGGCAGTGTTGATTAAGGAGAATATTACAGTGTTGGACAGAAAGGATGTCCTGGAGAGGTCAAGGACAAAATCTATTTGGTTAGAGTTAAGAAACAATAGAGGTGCCATTACACTACTAGGTGTATTCTATAGGCCACCAACTAGTGGGAAGGATATAGAGGAGCAAATTTGAAGGGAAATTACAGAGAGGTGCAAGAACTTTTTTTTTTTAATTCGTTTATGGGATGTGGGTGTCGCTGGCAAGGCCAACATTTATTGCCCATCCCTAATTGCCCTGGAGAAGGTGGTGATGAGCCACCTTCTTGAACTGCTGCAGTCCGTGTGGTGAAGATACTCCCACAGTGTTAGGTAGGGAGTTCCAGGATTTTGACCCAGCGATGATGAAGGATCGGCGATATACTTCTAAGTCAGGATGGTGTGTGACTTGGAGGTGGTGGTGTTCCCATGCGCCTGCTGCCCTTGTCCTTCTAGGTGGAATAGGTCACGGGTTTGGGAGGTGCTGCCGAAGAAGCCTTGGCGAGTTGCTGCAGTGCATCTTGTAGCTGGTACACACTGTGGCCATGGTACGCTGGTGGTGGAGGGAGTGAATGTTTAAGGTGGTGGATGGGGTGCCAATCAAGCGGTCTGCTTTGTCCTGGATGGTCGAGAGCTTCTTGAGTGTTGCCTGGAGCTGCACTCCTCCAGGCAAATGGAAGTATTCCATCACACTCCTTACTTGTGCCTTGTAGATGGTGGAAAGGCTTTGGGGAGTCAGGAGGTGAGACACTCACCACAGAATACCTAGCCTCCGACCTGCTCTTGTTGCTACAGTATTTATGTGGCAGATCCAGTTAAATTTCTGGTTAATGGTGACCCCCAGGATGCTGATGGTGGGGGATTCAATGATGGTAATGCCAAGGGGCAGTGGTTAGACTCTCACTAGTTGGAGATAGTCATTGCCTGGCACTTCTGTGGCACAAATGTTACCTGACACTTATCAGCCCAAGCCTGAACGTTGTCCAGGTCTTGTTGCATGCAGGCATGGACTGCTTCATTATCTGAGGAGTTGTGAATGGCACTGAACACTGTGCAGTCATCAGCGAACATCCCCATTTCTGACCTTATGTTGGAGGGAAGGTCATTGATGAAGCAGCTGAAGATGGTTGGACCTCGGACCCTGAGGAACTCCTGCAGCGATGTCCTGGGGCTGTGATGAATGACCTTCAACCACCACAACCATCTTCCTTTGTGCTAGCTATGACTCCAGCCAGTGGAGAGTTTTTCCCCCCAGATTCCCATTGACTTCAGTTTTACTAGGGCTCCTTCATGCCACACTCGATCAAATGCTGCCTTGATGTCTAGAGCAGTCACTCACACCTCACCTCTGGAATTCAGCTCCTTTGTCCATGTTTGGACCAAGGCTGTAATGAGGTCAGGAGCCAAGTGGTTTGGCAGAACCTAAACTGGGCATCAGTGAGCAGATTATTGGTGAGTAAGTGCCGCTTGATAGCACTGTTGATGACGCCTTCCATCACTTTGCTAATGATTGAGAGTAGACTGATGGGGCGGTAATTGGCTGGGTTGGATTTGTCTTGCTTTTTGTGGACAGGTCGTACCTGGGCAGTTTTACACATTGTCGGATAGATGCCAGTATTGTAGCTGTACTGGAACAGCTTGGCTAGAAGCGCGGCTAGTTCTGGAGCACAAGTCTTCAACATGATAGCCGGGATGTTGTCGGGGCCCATATCCTTTCCTGTATCCAGTGCACTCAGCAGTTTTTTGATATCATGTGGAGTGAATCGAATTGGCTGAAGACTGGCTTCTGTGATGGTGGGGACCTCAGGAGTAGGCCAATATGGATCATCCACTCGGCACTTCTGGCTGAAGATGGATGCAAACACTTCAGCCTTGTCTTTTGCACTCACGTGCTGAACTCCACCATCATTGAGGATATTCATGGAGCCTCCTCCTGTTTAATGGTCCACCACCATTCACGACTGGATGTGGCAGGGCTGCAGAGCTTTGATCTGATCCATTGATTGTGGGATTACTTAGCCTTGTCTATAGCATACTGCTTCTGCTTTTTAGCATGCATGTAGCTGTACTGCAGCTACCCCAGGTTAGCACCTCATTTTTAGGTACGCTTGGTGCTGCTCCTGGCATGCTCTTCTACACTGCTGGCTTGATGGTAATGGTAGAGTGAGGGATATGCCAGGCCATGAGGTTACAGATTGTGGTGGAATCCAATTCTGCTGCTGCTGATGGTCCACAGTGACTCATGGATGCCCAGCTTTGCTAGATCTGTTCTGAATCTATAGCACGGTGGTAGTGCCACACAACACGATGGAGGGTGTCCTCAGTGTGAAGAAGTTGAAGTCCCCCACCCAGAGTACATTCTGTGCCCTTGCTACTCTCAGTGCTTCTTCCAAGTGATGTTCAACATGGAGGAGTACGGATTCATCTGCCGAAGGAGGGTGGTAGGTGGTAATCAGCAGGTGGTTTCCTTGCCCATGCCTGACCTGAAGCCATGAGATGTCATAGGGTCCAGAATCACTCCTTCCTGACTGTATACCACTGTGCTGCCACCTCTGGTGAATGAGGAGTTTGGGACATTGGCTGAAAGGTATGATTCGGCGAGTATGACTGCGGCACAAGTCCCCAGATGTTGATGAGAATTTTACAAGGTCGACTGGGCTGGGTGTGCCATTGTCGTGTTGATGCCAGGTGGTCAGTCGGGCTTTATTCTTATTATTGTGTTTCGTAGTGGTTTGTTACAACTGAGTGGCTTGCTAGGCCATTTCAGAGGGCAGTTAAGAGTCACATTGGCCAGACCAGGTAAGGACAGCAGATTTCAGTGAACTAGATGAGTTTTTATGACAATCTGATAGTTACCATTATTGATACTAGCTCTTTATTCCAGATTTTTATTTAATTAACTGAATTTAAATTCCCCAGCTGTCGTGGTGGGATTTGAACTCACGTCTCTGGATCATTAGTCCAGGCCTCGGGATTTCTAGCCCAGTGACAATACCATTATGCTACTGTTCCTGATACCGATCACTAGAGTAGTGATAATGGGGCACTTCAACTATTCTAATATAGACTGGGATAGTAATAGTGTAAAGGGCAGAGAGGCGGAAGAATTTCTGAAATGTGTTCTTAAAGTAGATCAGTCACCAGGAGTGGATGCAATGCATCCCAGGATGCTGAGGGAAGTAAAAAGGTGGAAATTGCGGAGGTACTGACCATAATCTACCAATCCTCCTTCGATACGGGGCTGGCGCCAGAGGACTGGAGAATTGCAAATTTTACACCCTGGTTCAAAAACAGGTGTAAGGACAAACCCAGCAACTACAAGCCAGTCAGTTTAACCTCGGTCATGGGGAAGTTTTTAGAAATGATAATCAGAGACAAAATTAACAGTCACTTGGACAAGTGTGGATTAATGAAGGAAAGCCAGCATGGATTTGTTAAAGACAAATCATGTTTAACTAACTTGATTGAGTTTTTTGATGAGGTAACAGAGAGGGTTGATGAGGGCAATGCAGTTGATGTGGTGTACATGGACTTCCAAAAGATGTTTGATAATATGCCACATAATAGGCTTGCCAGCAAAGTTGAAGCCCATGGAATAAAAGGGACAGTGGCAGCATGGATACGAAATTGGCTAAGTGATATATGAAACAGAGTAGTGGTGAACGGTTGTTTTTCAGACTGGAGGAAAGTGGTGTTCCCCAGGGGTCGGTACTAGGACCACTGCTTTTCTTGATATATATTAATGACTTGGACTTGCGTGTACAGGGCACAATTTCAAAATGTGCATATGACACAAAACTTGGAAGTATAGTGAACAGTGAGGAGGATAGTGATAGACTTCAAGACAGACAGACAGGCTGGTGGAATGTTCAAACACGTGGCAGATGAAATTTAACTCAAAAGTGCGAAGTGATACATTTTGATAGGAAGAATGAGGAGAGGCAATATAAACTAAAGGATACAATCCTAAAGGGGGTGCATGAACAAAGCAACCGGATGGTATGTGCACAAATCATTGAAGGTGGCAGGGCAGGTTGAGAACAGAGTTAAAAATGCATACGGGATCCTGGGCTTCATAAATAGAGGCATAGAGTACAAAAGCAAGGAAGTTATGATGAACCTTTATAAAACACTGGTTCGGCCTCAACTGGAGTATTGTCTCCAATTCTGGGTATCGCATTTTAGGAAGGATGAAGGCCTTAGAGAGGGTGCAGAAAAGATTTACAAGGATGGTTCCAGGGATGAGGGACTTCAGTTACGTGGATAGACTGGAGAAGCTGGGGTTGTTCTCCTTACAGCAGAGAAGGTTGAGAGGAGATTTGATAGAGCTGTTCAAAATCATGAGGGGTCTGGACAGAGTAGATAGGGAGAAACCGTTCCCATTGGCGGAAAGGTCGAGAAGCAGCAGACAGAGATTTGCAGAAGAACCAAAGGTGACATGAGGAAAAACTTTTTTACGCAGCGAGTGGTTATGATCTGGAATTCACTGCCTGAAAGGGTGGTGGAGGCAGATTTAATTGTGGCTTTCAAAGGGGAATTGGATAAGTACCTGAAGGATAAAAAATTGCAGGGCTACAGGGAAAGGGTGGGGCACTGGGACTAGCTGAAGTGCTCTTGCAGAGAGCCGGCACAGGCTCAACGGGCTGAATGGCCTCCTTCTGTGCTGTAACCATTCTATGATTCTATATCTACACTTCTGTGCTTTGAACGAACTCCACATGTCTAGCCAGGTTCTCTGGATAGCTATCAGGACAGAATCCCAACCAATCTTTGTACCCTTACCACCTCTCTAGCCGAGATCAGCTAACGAAGCAATGGCTGGGGATGGAACTGGGAACTGAGATCATCTTTGTCCTTATGACGCAACTAATCATTTCTTTAACAAGCTGCGCCATCAGAGAAACAGGCTAATTATTATGTCTTTATTTGCACGTAGTGTGGTTTTACTGTGATTGGGAATTCATGTATCCCATTAATACAATTATAATATTTACTGTTGGTTGCCAACAAATGCTTTGCCAGGGTATTAAGCACTCGTGTTGAGCTACATATTTGGATCTCCTCATACTGCCGTCACTTAAAAAGACAAATTGCATCGCCACTGTGTGATTCAACGAGATAAACCCTGTTTCCTTCAATTACTCATTAAGGCATTACCATGCACAATAGAAAACAGCTTTCAGGGTTGACATATATTTTTGTTTATTGTAAACAAAGAAGACATGATGTACCAGCTCACCACATAGACATGCTCAGTAAATGATTCAGCAACTCTTTGGGTCTCTGGGGCACTTGGTCTGAGTTCGGCAAAAGCACGCAGGTTTGCAGATATCTAGGCATTAACATTTGAAATAACAACAGAAAATGCTGGAAAAACTCAGCAGGTCAGGCAACATCCGTGGAGAGAAATTTGAGTTGACGTTTCGGGTTGGACCCAACCCGAAACGTCAACTCAAATTTCTCTCCACGGATGTTGCCTGACCTGCTGAGATTTTCCAGCATTTTCTGTTGTTATTTCGGATTTCCAACATCTGCAGTATTTTGCTATCGTATTAACATTTGAATGCCTTCCTGCTCACACACAGCCATACTGCTAATTTAATCAAGATGGTAGCGCTCCAGTGTGAGAGAATTTGGGCCAACAAAGTACTGTACCCTGTCTGCTTATATCACTACAAGTCTGTAGTGTGTATCTGTCTAGGTCTGGTGAGCCTTAGTTATTTTTAATTAAACACAAGGCTAAATGTACTAATCACATTTTTTATTTCAGCCTTTAAGAGACTGTTTCTTCTCATTTGCCAGACATTCCTAACCTGCTATATGTAGCCTTTCCAATCTGACAGCCCCCTATGATCTTGAAATATTAGGGTCAGACATCAGCCATGTATTGTACAATTACAGTCAGACCCACTTAGCTATACACTACATGTTGTTTAAGGAATCATCGAGCTACTACCCTTCGTTAGGAGTCTGCTTTGGCTCCATCACAAATGTGTGTGAAAAACTGTTTTAATAGCAAGACTGGAAAGGACTCTTTTCTATACAGCTGTCTATATTTCTGTGCAAGTTATGTAAGAACATAAGAAATAGGAGCAGGAGTAGGCCAATCGGCCCCTCGAGCCTGCTCCGCCATTCAATAAGATCATGGCTGATCTGATCCTAACCGCCAATCCACTATCACAGAACCATCTCCTGAATCTAACAGAATTAGACACACGAAATAGGAGCAGGATCAGGCTACACGGCCCCTGGGCCCGCTCCGCTACCCACAGGGCCATGACCGATCCGAACCTAGACTCATGTCCAAATTCCTGCCCGCTCCCCGTAACCCTTAATTCCCTTTACTTCTAGGACATGTCTGGACAAAATGCAAATGGGAGCAAAAATTCAAATGCAAATGTGCATTTAAAGCTATTTTCTTTTTCTCTCAGGTCTCCCCGCCCCATGAACCCACATGTGCCAACCTAGAGAACCAGCAAAAATTGACCAACAACTTCAAAAAAAGTAGGCAACTCAAAAACACCAATCAACATGATACGTAGTTACACAAGACACAGACTTGTCATAAGTTGCCGTTATATCCAGAGGATTGTGACAAAGAATGTAAAAATTACCTCTAATTTCTTGCGGAGAAATTGCACGCTACTGTGGATATGTTATGGCACATATTTTTACTAAATCTGGTAAGTTGTTTAAAAATTATTTTTCCACAATGACAAGAGGCAAACTTCATGGAGATATTGGGGGAGAAATTCGACTTGCATCCCAAATGGGCACAAAGTTGGTGAAGCTTGAGCCAAATTCAGTTTTGGGCCTCATTTAAATGGCACCGTTTGGTGCCTGCGAGCTGCAGCTTGCTGGTCAGGTGGGGCTGGAAACAGCCGGCTCTCAGGTCAGGTCTGGGAGGGCGAAGGTGATCCCAGGAGGTGGGGCTCGAACGAGCACTCCTGTTTATCCCAAGCCCAGAATAATAAACTGAAAATTTCCTGGGCCCTTTGATTTTTAAATTTTTTTTAAATGGCCTCCAGCAGTCCCTTGAAGAGCGACACTCATTGTTCCCCTTCCTTCCTCAGATCAAATGGACACTCTCCTCCCATCCACCACCGTGCTGGCATTCCTCTCTCCCATGGCAGTTTTCTCCCCTCCCACTCACTGCTGCTCCCAACTCCTACTATAAGCAGCTGCTGCTCAGAGGGAGGGAACTCTGTTGTGGGTGCGAATTCCTGATCTTGCAAAGCTATCACAAAGATTCCCATCCACAGCAGAATTCCATCCCCTAAAGCATCAAAGGGTGGGAGTTGGAAGGGACTCTGCTGATTCTTGTCTGAGCAGGCAGACAAGCAGATATGGATTCCAAAACACTGACTACCTGCGTGAAAATGGAAGGTTGGTGCGTATATGCACCATCCCCAGCCAAGTGGGCAGACAAACTGTTGCAATGACAGACCTGAATTGGGATGTGACAATTTGGTATTTCCCAGGCATCTGTACTTTGGCCTCAGCAGTTATTAGTTAGTTAGGATATAGATGAGAGAGAGAAAGAAAGAGAGAGAAAGAAAGATGGATGAATAATGTCATCTGCAAACTTGGATATACAACTCCAACTCACTAAGTTAGGAGGCACAGTAAGTTGTGTGGATGGGAGCAGGATGTTGCAAAGGGACATAGACAGACTAAGTGAGTGGGCAAAACTATGGCAGATGGAGTTCAATTAAGTCAAGTGTGAGGTCATCCAATTTGGATCCGAGAAAGACAAAATCAGAATATTTTTTAAATGGTGAGAGACAAGGAGCTTTGCAAGAGCAAAGGGATTTAGGTGTCCATGTTCACATTTCACTAAAAGCAAATGCACAGGCACAAAAGTAATCAAAAAGACTAATGGAATGTTGGTCATTATCTCAGGGGGTTAGAATTCAAAAGTGAGGAAGTTGTGCTTCAGTTGTATAGAGCCTTGGTCAGACCTCATCTGGAGCACGGTGTTCAGTTTTGGGCACTGAACTTCAGGAAAGATATATTGGCCTTGGAAGGGATACAGCACAGATTCACTGGAATGATAACAGGGATTAAGAGGTTAAATTATGAGGACAGGTTGCATAAACTTGGCTTATATTCCCTGGAGTTTAGACGGTTGGGGTGATCTACTCCAGGAATTTAAAATGATAAAAGGTTTTCAAGAGAGTAGATAGAGAGAAACTATTTCCTCTAGTGGAGGAAATCCAGAACAAAAGGGACATAATCTCAGTGAAATCAGGAAGCACTTTATCACACAAAGGGTCGTGGAAATCTGGAACCTACTCCCCCAAAAGGATGTGGAGTCAGTTGAAATTTTTAAGACTGACATTGATAGATTTTTGTTAGATAAGAGTATCAAATTGAATGGTGGAACAGGCTCAAGGGGCTGAATGCCCTACCCCTGTTCCTAGGAATTAGTGCAGCATCAAGAGCTGCACTTGAGTGGTTGAGTATGACTCTCCAAATAGCCTTCCCTAGATTCAAATTAAAGTCTGCAAAGTGAATGGGCAAATTTCAAACCTACTTTTCTACCCAACCTCCTCAACCATGTTTAGTTTTACAATGAAATCTGACCCAATACTGAAACAATGAGATCCAAGGGCATGTAAAATAGGACAATGTTACAAAGCAGCTTTGACTGAATTACCCATCTTCTCTTAGGCAGTCCCTCAGAACGGAGGATGACTTGCTTCCACGTTAAAAATATGAGTTCAGGTGACTGAGTCCAATGCAGGACCTACAGTCTCCGTCACAGGTGGGGCAGACGTGCGCTCCTTGCGCTTGGCTTCTGCTTGCTCCCGGCGAAGAGACTCGAGGTATTCGGCGCCTTCCCGGATGCTTCTCCTCCACTTTGTGCGGTCTTGGGTCAGGGATTCCCAGGTGCTGGTGGGGATGTTGCACTTTTTCAAGGAGACTTTGAGGGTGGACTTGAAGCGTTTCCTCTGCTCACCTGGGGCTCTCTTGTCGTGTCGGAGCTCCGAGTAGAGCGCTTGTTTTAGGAGTCTCGTATCGAGCATGCAGACGATGTGACCAGTCCATCGGAGCTGATCGAAGCTTTGACCACGCTCTATGCTGGCCTGAGCGAGAACGGTGCGCCTATCCTGCCAATGGATTTGCAGGATCATGCGGAGGCAGCGTTGGTGGTACCTCTCCAGTGCTTTGAGGTGCCTGCTGTACATGGTCCATGTCTTTGAGGCATACAGGAAGGCGGGAATCACTACTGCTCTGTAGACCATGAGCTTGGTGCTGGGTTTGAGGTTCTGGTCTTTAAACACTCTCTTCCTCAGGCGACCGAAGGCTGTACTGGCACACTGAAGGCAGTGTTGGACTTAGTCATCGACGTCTGCCCTTGTTGACAGTAGGCTCCCGAGGTATGGAAAGTGGTCCACGTTGTCCATGGCCTCGTCATGGATTTTGATAATCGGGGAGCAGTACTGTTTGGCGGGGGCAGGTTGGTAGAAGACCTTTGTCTTACGGATGTTTAGTATAAGGCCTATGCTCTCGTACGCTTCAGTGAAGGTGTTGACGATGGTTTGGAGTTCGACCTCCGAGTGTGCGCAGACGCAAGCGTCGTCTGCATACTGTAATTCGATGACAGAGGATGGGACGACCTTGGATCTGGACTGGAGGCGATGGAGGTTGAACAGTTTCCCATTTGTTCTGTAAATTAGCTCCACTCCAGCGGGGAGCTTACCGAGTGAGATGGAGCATTGTAGCAAGGAAGATCGAGAAGAGCGTTGGTGCGATGACACAGCCTTGCTTGACCCCATTTCGTACGTGAATTGGGTCTGTGGTGGAACCGTTGGTCAGGATCACGGCTTGCATGTCGTCGTGAAGCAGACGGAGGAAAATAGGCCAAAGTTACATAGCAGCTTTGACTGAATTACCCAACATCATTAGATATCACCGTAAATCCAAATAAGTACACATACAGATCATTGTCAAAAGTTTCAGTGACTAAAAATGCTGACATTTATGTGTGAACAGAATATGCATTTTGATGTGGGGGTAGGTGGCTGTTCAGTGTTAAATGCCATCAACACAGTCCAATTCTCAGAAGCTTCTGTAGGATATATAGTTGAATTGTCATTGAATATTAGCCGTATGTGACATGCTGCTGTACCAAAATGTATATAGAGTCATCCTTGGTCTAGTTATTTAAAACACTTCCATATAGTCTGCTCAGCACTCTGTACACTGGAACAGTATTTACCCCCCCACACACACAGTATATCCATTTCTGGAACAGTATTTACCCCCCCCCCACCCCCACCCCACAGTATATCCATTTCTGGAACAATATTTACCCCCCCACAGTATATCCATTTCTGGAACAATATTTACCCCCCACAGTATGTATATCCATTTCTGGAACAATATTTACCCCCCACAGTATACCCATTTCTGGAGTGCTTCACAATTCCTAGAAATGCACAGCAGCCTTTAATCCTGATTTTTATTCCCCTCCAAAATCACAGGTTTAAATGTTACACATTGCAGACACTGTTATTTACTAAAATCTACATTCCAAAATTGATAGTAAAACTCCAGACAGACATTTCTTTGCCACCGTGTGTGATATTTCTAAGATAGGTTTATTATTGTTCCATGGACTAAATTAAAGGAATGCACTCGCTAATAAAATGAATAGTACAGCTATTGCTCTTGGTCCAAGAGATTCTGCAGCACGCAATTTAAAAAAATATACAGGGTTTAACTAATATTTCTCCTTCTTTCCACTTTCCATTTCTGAGCCTTTCAATATTTCTAATATGAATCCTTCAGTTATGGGGAGGGGGGGTGGTTGAACTGCAGGCTGTTCCACAGCTCAGATTCTACTTCAACTCTGTTCATTCTTGCAGACAGAGCAGAGGGAGAGTTACCCTATATCTAATGTGCTGGACTTGAATCTCTGAGTATTTGTTGGAATGGTGTAAATAAAATTCTAACTTGTATCTAACGTATGCTGTTTCCCCATCCATGAAACTTTGATGACAGCATTTGGAAAAATGCTCCATTCTCAAGACTATTATCTGATTGAACAAAATTTACCCCCTCGTGCCCTCCAAAAAAAAAACATTCAATTGCAGATTAGATAGAGTGCATCAAAAAGTGAAAGAGGCTGCTGCCCATGGATATAATGTTTATTTAAAAAAAATCAACCTCAACTAAATTTTAAATATTAGCAAATCTAGAACTGAAAATTGTGCTGGAGCAATAGTATCAGTAGCCAGGACCCAAAGAGATGTTGATGCTTCCTTAACATGGTGAGACCACGGTGACAACAGGCCCAGGGTGAGGCAGTGGAGTTTTTACAATGCAGCAGGTTACCAGCACAGAGCACTCTCCCTGCTAGGGTTGCCAACCCTCCTGGATTGTCCCGGAGTCTCCCGCAATGGAAGATTCATCTCTGCTGTGAGCATCCCAGGAGAAAAAAATTTGCACCACTCTTTGATTATAATGTAGGTGACTGTGCCATTAGTAGCAACAGAAACGCAAAATTAAATTTTACATGAACTTTGAGATAGTTTCATGTTTCCAGCCAGATGCATAACAAAGTTGAACAAACAACAGATTGTAATGTGAGCCTGGCACGTATGTACTCTAACCAGTAAATGGATAGAGCAGTTTCTGGAGCATAGAGAATTGTGGGTATTATAGCCGTCATTAATGACTGAGCTTCGCAAGGATGGATGATTCAGGCACCTATGGCAGGAGTGTGAAGGTGGGTGGATGGAGGCAGGAGCTCATGTTGGTGAAACCGCCCAGAATAAGTCCAACCAGAGTTGGCAACCCTACTCTCTGCAAAAATTTAGTTTTTCTCTAGGAGAAATTTAATTTTTTTTTAGAAAAAAACAATTATGATGTTGAAAAGTACTTCAGATTGCATCTATATAGCACCTTTCACAACTTCAGGACATTTTAAGTGCAGTCACTGTTTTAATGTAGGAAACATGGCAGTCAATTTGCACACGGCAAGGCCCCACAAATCGCAGTGAGATAATTACCAAATCATCTATTTGAATGATGTTGGTTGAAGGATAAATATTGGCCAGGACACATGGGAAAATTCCCCTGCTCTTCTTCCAATAGTGCCATGGGATCTTTTACATCCACCAGAGAGGGCAGATGGGGCCTCATTTTAACAACTCATCTGAAAAACATTTCATCCGAAAGACAGCACCTTTGACAGTGCAGCACTCCATCAGTACTGCACGGAAGTGTCATTCTTTATTATGAACTCAATTCATGGGACTAGAAATCACAACCTTTTAACTCGGAGGCAAGAATGCTACCACTGAGCCAAGGCGGACACCTATCATCTACAGGCACTTAAACCCAAGATTCGTGTCTATTAACACCTGATCACTGCCCGGTGACCCCTGCTAGAAATTATGCATAGGAGGGCGAGGGCAGGATCAAGCTTGCTTGTGGTAAACCCAGATTGAAAAGCCGGTCACAATTCACTGCCTAGCCTCACAGTTGGGTGGGGCCCTGAAGCAAGGGATCAGCAACCAATATCATCAAGTAGGAAGGGAATACTAGAAAAAAATAAGATGCATGCCAAGTTAAACGTGCATTATTAAATTATATATTAAACAAATTTACTTGTAGCCACCTTCTTTATTTTCCCCTCTTGATTAATAAAATATTTTGATCCAAATGAATGTCATGGATACTAGTTAAAGCAATTATTTTGTGATTTACTGCAAGATATTTGATAGCTGTCCTGTGAAGTGTTATTGAGCTAGAGAAGTTTGAGGGGTCAGGAAACAACTCCAGTGAACTGAGAGAAAGAATGAAGCAGAATCTGCAAACTCTGCACAGAACAGGGGTTGAATTTTCCTGATCTGTATGACACAGTTCCACAATGGGCAATGCATTTATTGAGCTATTTGGGAAGCTAATGGAGAACACACACACACATAATAAACTCCCATATATATGTTTCACATAAAGATACCAGGTGGCTGGCAGGCAGGCAGGGAGCAGCAAGGCAATAACCCTGATGGTCAGTCATAATCTCCGACAGTGAAACTTGGGTGGTTTATTATCAACAGATCCCCGGAGATAGATTTCCTGCTTTAAACTCATATGCTGGAGATGGCGATGCTTTACTCATACTCATCATAATAATATGTAGGAAAAAAATGGCAAATATTCTAATCAATTCAGCAGTACAACCTTAATTCCCATGTAATAACAATAGAAAATGCTGGAAAAACTCAGCAGGCCAGGCAACATCCATGGAGAGAAATAGAGTCAACGTTTCGGGTCGAAACCCTTCTACAGAACTGAGAGAAAAGGCAGGAAATGAAACAAAAGACTGTTTGGGGGCTGGGAAAGGGGATGAAAGAGACATCAAGAGATATTCAAGGTGAGACGAGATAGTAATAGGATACATAAAGAAACAGACAATGGCTCCAGATGAAGTGTGAAATGCGCTGGCAGAGTGAAAGACAGCTGCCGTGTGGGAGAGAGAGAAAAAAGGAAAAGGCACAAACCAAAAGTGTGGATAAAAAATATAAAAGGGGCCGAGGTTATAATCTGAAGTTGTTGAACTCGATATGGAGTCCGGAAGGCTGTAAAGTGCCTAATCGGAAGATGGGGTGCTGTTCCTCGAGTTTATGCTGAGCTTCCGTGGAACAATGCAAGAGGCCGCAGACGGTGAGGTCTGAGTGGGAATGGAACGGTGAATTGAAATAACAGGCGAACAGAAGCGGCTTCCTTTTCAACTTTGACCCTTCATCCCCTGGCATGCTGGGTTTCCGGTGCGTATCCCTCCTGTACCTCACACAAGTGTTCTTTCTTTATGTGGGAGTCTAAATAGAGAGTGCTGTCAAGCTATTCAACTATGGAAGGTATGCGCACTCTGTCCTCACTTGATGTCCACATTTGTGCACTTTCCAACAGGAGTCATTGGACAACAATCGGGATAGAGAACCCTGGCTTATTTCCCACCCACCCCCCCTCCTCTATAGCCTAGATGTGCTGAGGCCCACTGTACTGTCTACCTGCTGCTCTGACGGAGCAGCTATCTGCACACAGAACAGGAATGGAGCCTGGCATTTCCTGCATGTCTTAGTCTTGTTCTAGGTGATACTAGAAAGCAAGACTTTGGTAAATGCAAGTCTTATGAAGTTTAACTTCAAAAAGCTGAAACTTTTCTAATAATTCAATCAATGCTTGATAAGAATCATGTCATTACTTCAAAGTAGAGCGGAAGTCACTAGAATTTTACCAGAGTCCCTAGCATTGTGACTCCACCCACCTCCATCAAATTAAAGTGTAGGAATGTGCAATAGTCTCAAGATCAGTAAGTGTGTTACCTCTATTAGGCTATAATAAAGCACCCCGTTATTGTAAAATAACTTTCTTAATTGAATGCTCCTGGTTCAGAACAATAATTAGTAAATCACCCCAGGTATCATAGTGACGCCACAAAAGTAAAGGTCAGAATCCTTATGAACCAGAAACTGCTGAGCACAACTTCATCAAGGCAATAGTTGAAAGGATTTGGGCACATGACCAGAATGAAGACAGAGGGGAGGTCACCTCAAACAAGCAGTCTATGGAGAATCTGGTCTACCAGAAGGGGAAATAGCAGATGTCCCTTACCCACCACTGGGCATCATTTTAAATCTACCACTTAGGCATGAAGGACAGCAACGAGCCAGTTTGCCAATATTGATGCCCTAACAGATTAAAGCTCTTATGTTCGGATTAATCCTGCACTACCCCTCCCCCATTAAGCCAACTGCCAATCAATAGCACTAGCAGCTAGCCTATTTTATGATCATTTTGATTCCTAGTTGCACCCATGTGATTGGGCTTGAGCTGGCTGGGCTTGAGCTGGCTGTGCAGCACCAATTCTGAGCCCAGTCGAATTTCTGTCCCTAGGATTTTCCTCTCATTTAGGTCTTGTTATTGATTTTACTTTCTGTTTGCAGAGGGCATATTGCTGATGTCTTCCCTTGTGAATACTTGGAGGAAGTAATCATTCAGTAATAAGAGTTTTCCTTATCAAAGCTGTTCAATATGCAACAGGCAGCACTCCAACACGATTCTGATGGAGGAGCCATGATTCTGCTGGAGAAGCCACAAATTGCAATAAAAACTAGCTCCAGAGTTTTGGCTCTACACAAGTGCCCCCACCAATTGCAGTCCACAGTGGGAACATTCCTGGGCTACCCAGGGAATTCCCAGCTCACTGGATAGGCCCAGCAGAATGTGTGCCTGCTCTCAACAGGTACTGGTTTTATTGGACCACGAAGGTCCCAACGTTAAAGAATTCAAAGGCATTTGATCCCAAGGAGGTTGATTGCCTTAAGACTGCTGTCCATCGATTCCCTGCAAAGAATTGTTCTTTTTGTGGCCTTTAATCTTCAGTTCAATAAAGGCCTCAGAACAGCAGGGTGCCACTACAAGTTCCACCACCTCAGCAGGTTAAGTGCTTCTGCTGTGCCTTTACAGGCACATGACAGCTGCCCCTAATACTTAAATGTCCCCATCCCCAGGATTTTGGATGGTGTCACTGGCTGACCAAAGTGGCAGGCACAATGCTCGCCCTGCCACACTTTCACCCCTTCGAAAGGGTCCACAGAACATGTAAGCTAATATACCTAAATGACATCCTCTTAACCTTCTCTCTAGACTGTAGAGAGCTTAAGCAAGTCTTTCCTCATAGCTCAACTAATTTACACCTGGAACCATTCTTTTGCTGTTCTCCGTGTCCAGTAATAGGAACACCAATAGAATTATACTGTTACACATTTCGGGTGCATTCACTTTATAAAATGTAGTGTAATTGAAGAAAAGCAGAGCAAGACTGGTTGAAGGAGGGAGTCTCACGCCACTTTGAAGCCAGTTCGGAACTCAGTAAGGATTTACACTACACACGTTTAGTGTTGGTTTGAAGCTGAAACCACTATGCATTAATGCTAAACGTGTAGTGCAAATACATAATAGCCCCACTGCTTCTATTGTGGGACTCAGAACTAGGGTTTTCATTTTTCCGATTGTTGATTGTAATTGTTGCAAGAACACTGGAATCGATACCTTGACAAGATTATTCATTAGGAGCACCAGACAAATACTTAACCCCTTCACTTTGATCATCATCATCAAGGAATTGTCTGAAGTTTACCACCCATTGATGCCCAGGAATGAATGATGCCTAAATGTGGCTCACTGAACTGTCTTGCATCAATCAGCTTGTATTATATTAGCATTTACATAGCCAACCTCCCATCAGGATCCAGACAAGCTACTGAATGAATGAATTAACCCTTTCTTGCCAATTGTCAAAGAAGAAATCAGAGAGTCATGAACTAACAATTGTTTATTAATCTTAAAATCAGTTAGCAGTGCAAATTTAAACATTGAATATGCAAATAATTAGTAGATCGGGTTAATTGACAAAATTAATAAGCAATTACAAAGACAATTTAGTAATGCCACAGTAATTCAGCATTAACTACTTGTTGATCATAAAGTTATAGTTAAGATCAGTGTCCGAGATGGATATAAATTGGTGAGATTAATTTAGGATTAGACTCCTTAGATAGCTAACATTAGATAGCCAGTCTATTAAATAAAGTTTATATGCTTGTAGTTAGCAAAGCTTCATGAACTTATACAGCCTCATCCTTATGAGCTGACATGGATGAACTGGTTGCTTCACCTTCCTCTGGGAGGATGCTGTTCATTGTCTGACAGCAGAGTGATGAACCTCCATCTGTAGAGGTGCTATCCATTCCTTCTGGATCCTCTGCTCCTGGGTAAATTTACCTTCCACATTGGTAGCTGTATCTGGACTAGTGGGCTTATATCTAATCTCCCTTGATCTCAGGGAAACTTGTACATCCAAGTGGCACACTTGTATCTGAGTATCTGGCTGGCATAACTGTCTAAACTTAACTTCTGGAACCTTTCTCTGTAAAATTATAAAGTGCATCACCAACAGAGACTCATCTACATATACTAGACAAAGAACTCCTACAATTTCTACTTCAAAAGAACTACTAAAAGAACTAGAACTAGACTTTAGTGTCAAAAACACCATCTTATATATCCTTTAATTTCGAAAGAAACCTCCAGTTCTATTCACCAATATGAGCGACGCATGTTGAAGAGTTCAGCCCTTTTGACGTCAATTAGCTCACACAGCCCTGTTAGACCCCCCGATGACCTCCAAATGAATGAAATACCAGCACCTAGACGTGCCAGGTTGCTCATTTACTCTCTAGCTTCTCAGGTCATTGCTAACAAAGGGCCTCACATTGGTTCAGATAAGGCAGGACATCTTTATGTTCCCCTTAACAAGCCATCTCTGGACATGTGATCTTGATGGCTTGTCTTCTATCACCGTTGAATAAGCTGTCATAGTTTAATTAGCATTAGCCCTTTCCTAGCATTCAGTCAGACTACGGACTCCATTTTGAGGACACGTTTAAGACAATTCTTCATGCATTTCTCCTACATTGGCCAATCCATCTACTTACCAAATATTGTGTTAATGCAATTGACAAATGGAGAGAGAAGGACCATTTTTGCATCTCATGTTCAGAGGGAGTATTCAAGTCACTCAGTTTAAGGGCCAAAATGCCATATTGGACCATTCTGACCAACCTTAACAATCACTGTTTGGCGAGGTGTTGAACCCTCTTTTGGGGAGTAGTTCCCCCAAAGTTAGTGCTTTTGTTAACAGTTCTGTACTCTGATGTCCATCCAGCATGCTAGAAATTATGGAAGTCTCACCAAAATAACCACATTTGCAACGTTTCTGTAATATGCAAGGCATACGAGTTAATGGAAAAGACTGGTATTGTGATGTCCTGTGGATTTAAATGGGGAAGATCTGGTTGCATCTCAGAATCGGACAGGAAAATCTAGTGGTTCAGTAGCAAATCTGCTGCAATTCTCAAATATTCATTAATTGGAAATGTATTGAGGCACTAGGTACCACTCAACATTACCTACCAAGCAGGTCACATACAGGATTTTCAGTCATTAAAATAGGAAGACGACAAGAAGCACCAGAGGTTATTTTAAAAGTCTCTGGGGTAGATTTTGACTTTGTGCAATAGTGTAAAACAGGTGATAAAGGCTGACCTTTATTTCCATTGTAGCATCTTGCCCAACTGATCATTCTTCATGCATGAGCCTAGATTGGGTTAACCAACAATTCAAATGTAGGGGCATCACTTCCTTATCTGAGCCACCCGGCAAACTTATACTTAATATCAACTAGGGTGCTTATTTTAAACATGTCCGAAGAAATGTATTATGCCTACCTAATTTGCTAAATAAAAGACAAAAGTCTGCACTCATGACATTAAAAGAGGCAATTCTCTAACTTCATGTTCCCAATGACAAGCCTCGCCCACTGGGAACTCAGGAGTGGAGTTCTCTGCCCTAACAATACAAAGAAACATGGGAGGCAGACAATTTAGACTGGAATTCTTTCTTGCATATTAACCCTCAAGACAGTTGGTAGGTCCTGTAGAATTCCAGCCTCTCTAATCCATCTCACATGCCAACACTGGAATAAACATTAATATTTCAACATTTAAGCTCCCCCTAACAATAAAATTAACATTTAAATGTTCCAATCAAGACCAAAAAAATTGACACTGCTCAAAATGCCTTTATTTCCTCAACCATTTTAATTGTCTTAACTTTATTATCCAGTAATGTATTCAAACCCTTTTTTCCCCTTTAAAATTAATACTTCCCTACTCCCACCATTTACTTTGGAGGTGGAAACAGCATCCAAAGAATTGGCCTCAGACTTGTATTGGAAATATTTTTACAGCTAATCCAATGCCACAAATATAAAATTGACATGACCGGTCATATACGAGACCAGATCAATCTTTAATGCATCAAACTAAGAAGGGCTACCACTAGATTAATTATCTTAGCAGCCCCAAGAGAGCCTGATTCCGATATAGTTTAGTTAGTATGATAGGGTACAGCCAGAGCAACAGTAACAAGCACAGATGCCTCTTGAAATTGACCCAGTTGTATGCTGGGAGCACAGACTTGGGGACATTAGGGGGTACAAGTGAGCACTGTAGAAATTACTCAGACTAACTTGGTGGCACCTTGATACTAGTGACAATATAGTACAGTAGGAGTAATAGTTACAGTGCTTGCAATCTGCATTCACTGATGTAACTCCTTCCAGGAAACTGTTCCAAGACTGTAACCCAGCTGAGCACAACAGCCCCAGGACATTATGCGTAACAGTAGGAACAGAATCCAGAATTTGTATCAAAGTCTCTCTGTGCATAATTGTTGCAACAACAAAAAGTAGTAGCTTCTACTGGGGTAAAATATACTATCAGAGGATTCAGATGCTTTATTGCAGCACAACTTTTTTGAAACAGAGATCTGTCCTATCCTGGTAAATGGAGTTGGCATTTTACGCACTTCAGGAGAAGGACTGCTCTGGTGGCTGTGTCTAGTGACATTGTAAATGTATTCAAAAGCCACAATGTGGCTTCTAACAACCATAACAATTTTTCCACTTCAGTAAAAGTTGCATCCAAATCTGTACACTGTTTTACTGGTATCCTTGAATAAAGGGCAGTGATTTATGTCCAATGTGTTTATTAAACAATCGTACAAAGGGATCTTTAGACAGTAACAATCACTAGCTTCACATGATGCAGATAAATGGATTGAGATTTGCTCTTGTAACTTATTGGCTAGTCAGTTTGACTATATAAAAAGATAAGTTGTTGTTGACTGTGCTTGTCTTGTGACTCCTAGCCATAATCTCATCTATATAAACCTATATTAAAAGTATAGTATGTACTTCCTGTGTCACACTTACTTCCTCAACACTTTTCCAGTCATGTTTTGTTGACTGACACCCCTATTGTTATAAAACAAAGTCCTCCAACTCATGGTGATCTGCCAATATATATTGCTATACATACATACACGTGTTCCTCTATCAAATAGGATAAAATTCCTCTTTTCAGCAAAGGGTGGGAGAAATTTCAGAGAACGCCTTTTATTTCTCCTGTTAAAGACCCACTAGCCTCATCATCGGAACACTGTGGCTTCGAAATGTGCGATTCCTGAGAATGGGACTTCCTCAGCAGACCACTAATTCTGGCGAGAAACAGACATTCTCCCGCTTTTTGTTCAAAGTGGAATCCTAGTCTTGTCGAGAGTGACTTTCATTCAGCCAGGAGCCAGGCCACCTCGGTTTCATTCTCTGCCAAGTAGAATATACCCATCAACATTTCCCAGTGTACAGGGAATTGCATGGATCCGATTTCCTCTGCAGTTGGCTGGTTCTGTTTAGTGCTCACCACATTCTGCTGATTTCATCCTGTAGAGATGCGGCAATTAATTTGTCCCAGTGGCTATGTTCTGCTGCTATGCCCTGAACAGTCTGACGTTAGCGTCCTCACACACGCTAATGCTATGTAGTCGCCTGAGCATTTTTCAGACAAGTCACCGTTAGACCAATAGGGATACTCTCAAAACAGCAGGAGAGTTCAGATCTTAAGAGTCCCCGGAAGAGTGGAATCTTAAATAGTAAGTGGAGCTATATCTGTACTCACTGAAAAGGACGTGCCCTTGTTCATTTACATTTTGCAAAGGAAATGACAGATGTTTCATCTACAGCTGGCGAAACATGGGGAGAAACAGTTCCCAATTCATGCAACATTGAAAACAGCTGACAATGCAAAGGAAGTTAATAACAGTAACAACGTGGACGTGTTTCAGACAAGGACCGCGTGAATAACCGAAACAAACAGAAAGCGTGCCCAAAACGTTGCGACAATGAAATCGGTTCGGGTCATAAATGATCGTGTGGCTTACCTGGGTCGTGAAAGGGCACAAGAGCAAAGTTATGTAGAGGCTTCTTGGGTCGACTTAGGGACGTCTCTAAAATCTTTGAGGCTCCTTCAATAACTTGAACCAAATCATCATACATGGACCCAGTCACATCAAACACAAAGGCCAGGGTGGAGGCTCCCTCCGGGATGTCCTCCGCCTTCTCCTCGCCTTCAGGAGCATCTTGAGCGGTCGAATGGGAAACGAGGACAAGGCACACTGTGCAGATTTTAAATAACCATTTAAAGTTCGTTAGCACAGTCATTTTAACTAAGAACAGGGAAAAAAATTAAAAAGACACCTCCTTCAAAAAGTCAAAAGACGTCTAAATCTAAACGATGCACTTAAAAAAAGTTTTAAATAACTTTGATCTGAGTATCAATAGAAATAAACTTGTATCTCGTCTGTTTCTGGTCTTCAAAGACAGACAAAGGTTAGTCAAGGCTGCAGATAGCCAGATCTCCTCCTCCTCTCGGTTTCGTGTCCCTCTATTATACAGTCGGGCTGGTTAATGTCCCCAGATCTCTGAAGCAGCCTGGCTGTTGGAGAATTTGGCTCAGACTGCAGCTCCACCGCTCCGGTCAGCCTCTTCCCTCTCCTCAAGAAGGCAAGATGATACCCTGGAGAGTGCTGTGTGCCGATTGGACCACATTAGACTGGAGTCATTCGGATTTTAGGGGCCCCCTTTGGGGTGAGTGTTAAGTTTAAAGGTCAGCCCTTAGTAGTTTTGACTCTAGGGATCAATGGAAAATGCACCGCGCGCTCAGCACTTTTTTTAAGTTTATTTTTTCTAAAGCGAGCTTGGTAATTACAAGTATGTTTGTGATTAAAGTTGATGGAGTTGTGCTGGGAGCCGGCATTTAATTACATCACGAGTTACAGAACCAAAAGTAATTACAAGAAAACAGATTAGCACTCGGTAATTGATGAAGGCAGAAAAGCGGAGCTTCTACTTACAGAAACACTGGAGAAAATAGTTGGAACTGGCTTAAAGGCTCGACCTTTGCTCCAACTGCACTGTACAACCGCTCAACTCCGGGCGACCCGAACAGCACCTGGCTGCAGTCCTTTTCTAGACCTGGTGAATTGTAGGAAATCAGTCTGTTATTCAATTATCTCGATTACCTTTCTTATAGAATAACATTTTAAAATACATTTTTAAGATCGGTGACGCTTTCTAGAAGACGAATGCAGTAAAAGCGATTTACAGCAGGATTGTTACTAAACACACAGCGACCTTCAAAAAATATAAACAGAAAATTCAAATTCCAGATTTGAGGTGGAAAGCTGTCTCCCCCGGCACTATCTTCCTAAGTGGAACCCCTTTCTGTTGTATTGGAGTTGCTGAACATTCATGAGCCGTGTGATAATAAGAAACGAAGTCACATTTCACGGCATCAGTAGTTATTTATGCATAAACTACTTGTTAGTTAGGAGAGCACTGATTTAATACTATATGTTAATTCAAACCTCTACCACAGCACCAATTTACTTCAACAGCGTGTAGTATTCAGAGAAAAGCGCTTCCTGGAATTAATCCCACTCAAATGCCCCCAATGCAGTGCCTATTTAAAGTGAGAATCACTTACCCAGGTACCATTCAAAATAGTAATTGTTCAATTCCTTATCAGAGTCTCGCCAGTGAAAACCCTCATACCACACGGTGTTCCGGGATACATCGCGATCTGCAATGTGTTAAAAAAGATGGAATTTGGTTTTTGCACCTGGGTCGAGAGTGCAGTTTTCTGTAGAACCAAATGAATCAGTGGATTTTGCTCAGCCTGGGATCCTTCGAATGTATTTACACTACAGCCTTGATCTCACTGCTGTTTGCAGTACCTTGCTGTGCAAACCGACAACATTGCACTTCACACTAACTCACTGGCTGGGAAACTCTTTGGTTGTGAAAGGTGCTCTCTATATTTGCAAGGTATCTTTTCTTTGTTTCACTGCACTTTTTCCTCATCAGTGCTGTTTAATGTTAACATCCGGATGAAAATAGGCCAGTGGAGAAGAATGGATTGCAGCAATTGTGTATTTATTGTAAATAAGCTAAATGTTTGTACGGAGCCATAACTTAAAGGAACACTGCTGTATGTTTTAGAGTGTCTTGCAAAAAACACTTCGAGTTTGTAAATGGAGGTGTACACAATGATAATGTAGCCAGTAACCCAAAAGACTGGCATCACCATATCTCCACTACCTTCCGAGACTGGTGGGCGCCGTGGGGACTGGAGCGCATCATCACCCTGGGCAATGTAATTTTAATTTGATTTGATAAGTTTTATTTTAAGTTCTGTTTAATTTACAGTTAAGTGGTTCTAACCAAAAGAGGACCATATCTCCACTAATGTTTAAGTTTAAACTTGGGGTGTGTTAGGGTTGGCGGAATGGGAAAAAAAATCCAGACTTCTGCAGGTTCAGCCTCTACACCACAACAAAGTGAACTTTGAGTGCAGCATTCAGTGAAAGCTCTTACTCATAACTTATCCTGCTGGAATGTCCCAAAAATAGTGATTGTTTACAGTGAAAAAATTGGGAATGGTTAGATTTTTTTCAATAAAGGACTGGCTCTTTATTCCTCTCTATAATGTACCAACTGTCGATGCCCGTTTCAAATTACCCAGCACATTGGTTCCTCCAGCATCTCCTGCCATGAAAAGTATCTGAAGATTTATGACTCCCCCTAGTGGTGGTATAGGTCAAGTTGGGTACTGTTAAATTCATACTTATTATTTGTATAATAAAGATAAAGGGTCAGATTTTGCTGGAGCAGGACATCTTGCAGCGTGCTCCGTTAGTTGGACTTGTTCATACATATTTAGGTTTTTACATTTTTGCCTACAAAGTTGCTGGCTCCACGGTTTCTAAAATGTCAGACTCTTCTGACCTCCAGTTCTGGCTCGGTAGCTCGGTCAGTAGTGGTGCTACCGAGCAAAAGTGGCTCGGTAGCACCACTACTGACCGAGATGGCAGAGTCCTGAAGGACATAACTGCCAGTCTGGGCCTGCGACAGGTGGTGAGTGAAACAACATGAGGGAAAAACCTACTTGACCTCATCCTCACCAATCTACCTGTCGCAGATGCATCTGTCCATGACAGCATTGGCAGCAGTGACCACCGCACAGTCATTCAAGAAGGCGGCTCACCACCATCTTCTCAAGGGCAATTAGGGATGGGCACTAAATGCAGGCCTAGCCAGCCAGCAACGCCCACATCCCATCAATGAATTAAAAAAAAGTCCCATCTTCACACTGAGGACACCCTCCATCATGTTGTGTGGCACTACCACCATGCTAAATGGAATAGATTCAGAACAGATCTAGCAGCTCAAAACTGGGCATCCATGAGGCGCTGTGGGTCATCAGCAGCAGCAGAATTGTATTCCACCACCATCTGTAACATCATGGCCCGGCATATCCTTCACTCTACCATTACCACCAAGCCAGGGGACCAACCCTGGTTCAACAACGAGTGTAGAAGAGCATGCCAGGAGCAGCACCAGGCGTACCTAAAAATGAGGTGCAAACCTGGGGAAGCTGCAACACAGGACTACATGCATGCTAACCAGTGGCAGCAGCATGCTATAGACAGGGCTAAGCGATCCCACAATCAACGGATCAGATCAAAGCTCTGCAGTCCTGCCACATCCAGTCATGAATGGTGGTGGACCATTAAACAACTAACGGGAGGAGGAAGCTCCATGAATATCCCCACCCTCAATGATTGTGGAGCCCAGCAAGTGAGTGCAAAAGACAAGGCTGAAGCGTTTGCAACCAACTTCAGCCAGAAGTGCCGAGTGGATGAGCCATATCGGCCTACTCCTCAGGTCCCAGAAGCCATTCTTCAGCCAATTCAATTCACTCCACGTGATATCAAGAAACAGCTGAGCGCACTGGATACAGCAAAGGCTATGGGCCCCGACAACATCCCGGCTATCGTGCTGAAGACTTGTGCTCCAGAACTAGCCGCGCCTCTAGCCAAACAGTTCCAGTACAGCTACAACACTGGCATCTATCCGACAATGTGGAAAACTGCCCAGGTATGTCCTGTCTGTAATGATCAATAACATGTCATTCTAGAATGGTACACTAGGTGGAGCTGTATGTTGCTGTATGTTTAGCTGTATATATAAGAGTGGGCTACCCAGAAGGCAGTAGTCAAGATGGATGCCTGTAGAAGTCCACATGGCATGAATAAAGTGACTAGCTAGAAGCTAGCTGTTCATAATGAAAACGACTAGTTATTAATGAACATAACATGGTACCAGGATTGGTAAAATCTGCTGAATATTGTGAAACACGACATGGAGACTTTGAGGCCACCGGAGGGTTTGAAACTCACGGGGAATGTCGACTGCAATTGGCGGACTTTCAAACAACGATTCGAACTCTACATTGCTGCCATCGGATTTGGTACGAAGCCAGACACAAGGAAAATAGCGTTGCTGCTCATGGTTGCAGGCCCGCAGGTGATAGAGGTATTTAATATGTTTGTATTTGATCCAGAGCAGGACAGAAAAAAATTGGACGATGTGCTAAAGAAATTTGATACACATTGTTCTCCCAAAAAGAACGAAACCTATGAGAGATACGCCCAGATTGAAAAGGAATGTCTAGGCTTGGTAGTTGGACTAGAAAAGTTTCATGGCTACATATATGGACTTCCCACCTTCACAGTTGAGACAGACCACAGCCCACTGGTTGCCATCATTAAAAAAAATCTGAATGAGATGTCTCCAAGGATTCAACGACTCATGATGAAGCTGCAAAGATATGACTTTGAACTGATCTACACACCAGGCAAACACATAGTGTTAGCAGATGCACTATCCCGAGCACCCACAATGAGTCATGTGAGCTCTACTGAAGAAGACGTGGATGTTCATGTGAGCACTGTTCGGGGGGGTTTAAACTAAAATGGCAGGGGGTTGGGAGCCTGAGCAGGGAGACAGAGGAAAGGGAAACAGGGATAAAAGTAAAAGATAGGAAGGAGAAAAACAAAAGTGGCAGTCAGAGAAATCAATGGTTTAAATCAAATGTGGCCACAGTAAATAATAATTCTAATAGGTCTAAGAGCGTTAAAAAAACAAGCCTGAAGGCTTTGTGTCTTAATGCGAGGAGCATTTGTAATAAGGTGGACGAATTGGCTGCGCAAATAGAGGTAAACGAATATGATTTGGTTGGGATTACGGAAACGTGGCTCAAGGATGGCCAAGACTGGGAACTCAACATCCAGGGGTATTCGATATTCAGGAAAGATAGGCAAAAAGGAAAGGGAGGTGGGGTAGCATTACTGATTAAAGAAGGGATTAATATGATTGTAATGAAGGATATTAGCTCTGATGATATGGAATCTGTATGGGTAGAATTGAGAAATACTAAGGGGAATAAAACATTAGTGGGAGTGGTATATAGACCTTCAAACAGTAAGGTGGAGGTTGGGGATGGCATTAAAAGGGAAATTAAAGAAGCGTGCAATAAGGGCACAACAGTCATCATGGGTGACTTTAATCTACATATAGATTGGGCCAACCAAATTAGTAACAATACTGTGGAGGAGGAATTCCTGGAGTGTTTACAGGATGGTTTCCTGGACCAATATGTCGAGGAACCAACCAGAGATCAGGCCATCTTAGACTGGGTATTATGTAACGAGAAAGGATTAATTAGCAATCTTGTTGTACGAGGCCCCTTGGGTCTGAGCGATCATAATATGATCGAATTCTTTATTAAGATGGAGAATGAAATAGTTGACTCAGAGACTAGGGTCCTCAATTTAAATAAAGGAAACTATGATGGTCTGAGGAGCGAGTTGGGTAGGATTGATTGGGGAATGGCACTCAAAGGGTTGACGGTGGATAGGCAATGGCAAACATTCAAAGACCGAATGGATGAGCTACAGAATTTGTTCATCCCAGTTTGGCATAAAAATGAAACAAAAAAGGTGACTCAACCGTGGCTAACAAGGGAAATTAGGGATAGCATAAGATCCAAGGAGACGACATATAAATTGGCCAGAAAAAGCAATAATCCTGAGGATTGGGAGCAGTTTAGGATTCAACAAAGGAGGACAAAGGGATTAATTAAGAAAGGGAAAATAGAATATGAGAGTAAGCTAGCAGGGAACATAAAAACTGACTGTAAAAGCTTTTATAGATATGTGAAGAGAAAAAGATTGGTGAAGTCAAGCGTAGGTCCCTTGCAGTCAGAATCAGGGGAATTTATAATGGGGAACAAAGAAATGGCAGACCAACTAAATTCATACTTTGGTTCTGTCTTCACAAAGGAGGACACAAATAACCTCCCAGAGATGCCGGGGAACATAGGGCCTGATGAAAGGGTGGAACTGAAAGAAATCAGTATTTGTAGGGAAATGGTGTTAGGAAAATTGATGGGACTGAAGGCCGATAAATCCCCAGGGCCTGATAATCTACATCCCAGGGTACTTAAGGAAGTGGCCCTAGAAATAGTAGATGCATTGCTGGTCATCTTCCAGAACTTGATAGACTCTGGAACAGTACCCATGGATTGGAGGGTAGCTAATGTTACACCAATATTCAAAAAAGGTGGTAGAGAAAAAACGGGGAATTATAGACCGGTAAGCCTGATATCGGTAGTGAGGAAAATGCTAGAATCTATTATAAAAGATGTAATAGCAGAGCACTTGGTAAGCAGTGACAGGATCGGACAAAGTCAACTTGGATTTACAAAAGTTAAATCATGCTTGACTAATCTACTGGAATTTTTTGAGAATGTAACTGGTAAAATAGATAAGGGAGAACCAGTGGATGTGTTGTATTTGGACTTTCAGAAGGCTTTCGATAAGGTCCCGCATAAGAGATTAGCGTGCAAAATTAAGGCACATGGGATTGGGGGCAAGGTATTGACTTGGATAGAGAACTGGTTGGCGGACAGAAGGCAGAGAGTTGGAATAAACGGGTCATTTTCCGAGTGGCAGGCAGTGACTAGTGGGGTACCGCAAGGATCGGTCCTAGGACCCCAGCTGTTCACAATATATATTAATGATCTGGACGAGGGAATTGGATGTATTATCTCCAAATTTGCAGACGACACAAAGCTGGGTAGGAGGGTAAGCTGTGAGGAGGATGTCGAGAAACTCCAGTACGATTTGGACAGATTGGGTGATTGGGCAGAAACATGGCAAATGCACTATAATGTGGATAAATGTAAGGTTATCCACTTTGGTGGCAAAAACAGGAAGGCAGATTATTATTTGAATGGCAATAGATTGGGAGAAGGGGAAGTGCAAAGAGATCTGGGTGTTCTTGTGCACCAGTCGCTGAAGGTAAGCATGCAGGTAAGAAGGCAAATGGTATGTTGGCCTTCGTAGCAAGAGGGTTCGAGTACAGGAACAAGGATGTCTTGCTACAGCTGTACAGGGCCTTGGTGAGACCGCACCTTGAGTATTGTGTGCAGTTTTGGTCACCTTACCTGAGGAAGGACGTTCTTGCCATGGAAGGAGTACAGCGAAGATTCACCAGGCTGATACCTGGGATGGCAGGAATGACGTATGAGGAGAGATTGTGTCGATTGGGCTTATACTCACTGGAGTTTAGAAGATTGAGAGGGGATCTCATCGAAACCTATAAAATTCTGTCAGGCCTGGACAGACTAGATGCAGGAAGGATGTTTATGATGGCCGGGGAGTCCAGAACCAGGGGTCATAGTCTAAGGATAAGGGGTAAGCCATTTAGGACTGAAATGAGGAGGAATTTCTTCACCCAGAGAGTGGTGAACCTGTGGAATTCTCTGCCACAGAGGGCGGTGGAGGCCAGTTCATTAAATATATTCAAAAAGGAGTTGGACATATTTCTTAAGGCTAAAGGGGTTAAGGGATATGGGGAGAAGGCAGAGACAGGGTACTGAATTTGGATGATCAGCCATGATCTCATTGAATGGCGGAACAGGCTCGAAGGGCCGAATGGCCTACTCCTGCTCCTATCTTCTATGTTTCTATGTATGGTCACTGCTGCGCTGCCCGTGTCAGACACAAAATCAAAGCAAATAGCAGAAGAAACAGTAAAAGATACAGTGTTACAAACAGTAATAGAGAACATTCATCATGGTTGGCCAAAAGGTTCCTGTCCAAAGTACTATCACATCAGGTCAGAGTTGAGTGTCGCAAGTGGACTATTACTAAAACAGAACAGAATAGTCATTCCACAGGCTCTACGTCAAGACATGCGCAAAAGGATTCATGAGGGACACCTCGGAATTGAAAAATGCAAAAGGAGAGCAAGAGACACTGTTTATTGGCCTGGCATAAATAAGGACATTGAGAACATGATAGGCAAATGTGAGACATGTCAGAAACACCAAAACAAACAAGCAAAAGAACCAATGATAGTAGCTGACTTACCAACAGCACCATGGCAAAAGGTTGGTATGGACCTTTTTCATTTGAATGGTAAAGACTATCTATTAGTGATTGACTACTATTCTAACTATCCTGCGATGGCGCTGCTCTCAAGCACCACAGCAAGCAGTGTCATAATGCATGTGAAATCCATCTTCGCCAGACATGGAATTCCCAGGATTGCCGTTAGCGACATTGGTCCGTGCTTCAACTGTAAGGAGTGGCAACAGTTTGCAGCACATTATGACTTGCAGCACATCACATCCAGTCCTTTGTATGCTCAGTTGAATGGTAAGGCAGAAAAAGGTGTTCAAGTTCTCAAACAGCTACTGAAGAGAGCAACAGAAAGCAAGTCTGATCCTTATCTCGCCCTGCTGAGCTACCGAGCCTCCCCTTTAGACTTTGGTTCTTCACCTGCTGAACTCCTAATGGGTCGCAAGTTGCGCACCACGCTACCCTGCTGTGCAAAAGAAAAGCAGAGTAAGGAACTGAGACAGAGACTTCAACTGTTAAAGCTGAAACAGAAATCATACTATGACAAGTCATCCAAAACTCTGAAACCATTGACAAGGGATGATGTTGTCAGGATTGAGGATCCAGATGCATGGAACAGGAAAGCTACAGTTCTTGAGGAAGTAGGACCAAGGTCATACACTGTTAGAACTGAGGAAGGACAGATTCTCAGGAGGAACCGCCGTTCCCTCCTAAAAACACAAGAAACTATTCAAGAGCAAATCGATGACAATGCCGCAACTGAATCTTGTCACTCACCACCAGAACAATCTAACACAAACACACATACAGGCTCTCATGAAAACACATCAGACTTACCTGTGCTGAGAAGATCCACACGTGAAGTAAAAAAGCCTGATAGACTTAATCTTTGAGTATAAAGTAAAGCTTTGAAAATGTGTTGACTGTTGTGAAAATGTTTATGTTTATAGAGCACTAACAAAAGTGTTACTGATATTATCTTTATCGTTTTTCTTGAAAGTTGATTGATATTGATTTTGTTTAACCTCAAAGAAAGGGGGATGTAATGATCAGTAACATGTCATTCTAGAATGGTACACTAGGTGGAGCTGTATGTTGCTGTATGTTTAGCTGTATATATAAGAGTGGGCTACCCACGATGCACTAGGCTACCCAGAAGGCAGTAGTCAAGATGGATGCGTGTAGAAGTCCACATGGCATGAATAAAGTGACTAGCTAGAAGCTAGCTGTTCATAATGAAAACGACTAGTTATTAATGAACATAACACTGTCCACAAAAAGCAGGACAAATTCAACCCGGCCAATTACCGCCCCATCAGTCTACTCTCAATCATCAGCAAAGTGATGGAAGGTGTCATCAACAGTGCTATCAAGCAGCACTTACTCACCAATAACCTGCTCACTGATGCCCAGTTTGGGTTCCGCCAAGGCCACTTGGCTCCCGAGCTCATTACAGCCTTGGTCCAAACATGGACAAAGGAGCTGAATTCCAGAGGTGAGGTGTGAGTGACTGCCCTAGACATCAAGGCAGTATTTGACCAAGTGTGGCATCAAGGAGCCCTAGTAAAACTGAAGTCAATGGGAATTAGGGGGAAGACACTCCGCTGGCTGGAGTCATACCTAGCACAAAGAAAAATGGTTGTGGTGGTTGAAGGTCAATCATCAGATCCCCAGGACATCGCTGCAGGAGTTCCTCAGGGCAGTGTCCTAGGCCCAATCATCTTCAGCTGCTTCATCAATGATCTTCCCTCCAACATAAGGTCAGAAATGGGGATGTTCGCTCATGACTGCACAGTGTTCAGCGCCATTCGCAACTCCACAGATAATGAAGCAGTCCATGCCAGCATGCAACAAGACCTGGATGACGTTCAGGCTTGGGCTGATAAGTGGCAGGTAACATTCGCGCCACAGAAGTGCCAGGCAATGACTATCTCCAACAAGCGAGTGTCTAACCAACTCCCCTTGACATTCAATGACATTACCATCGCCAAATCCCCCACTATCAACATCCTGGGGGTCACCATTAACCAGATACTTAACTGGACCATCCACATAAATACTGTGGCAACAAGAGCAGGTCAGAGGCTGGGTATCCTGCGGTGAGTGTCTCACCTCCTGACTCCCCAAAACCTTTCCACCATCTACAAGGCACAGGTAAGGAGTGTGATGGAATACTCTCCACTTGCCTGGATGAGTGCAGCTCCAACAACACTCAAGAAGCTCGACATTACCCAGTACAAAGCAGCCCGTTTGATTGACACCCCATCCACCACCTTAAACATTCACTCCCTCCACCACTGGCGTACCGTGGCTGCAGTGTGTACCATGTACAAGATGCACTGCAGCAACTCACCAAGGCTTCTTCGACAGCACCTCCCAAACCCGCGACCCCTTCCACCTAGAAGGACAAGGGCAGCAGGCGCATGGGAACACCACCACCTCCAAGTTCACCTCCAAGTCACACACCATCCTGACTTAGAAGTATATCGCCGATCCTTCATCGTCGCTGGGTCAAAATCCTGGAACTCCCTACCTAACAGCACTGTGGAAGTAACATCACCACACGGACGGCAGCGGTTCAAGAAGGCGGCTCACCACCACCTTCTCAAGGGCAACTAGGGATGGGCAATAAATGCTGGCATTGCCAGCGACGCCCTGATCCCATAAACAAATTTTTAAAAAAAATTTCTCCAATTAAATATTGGGAAGACCAAATCTATTGTTTTTGTTCCCTAGCCACTGACTCGATCCATCTCCCTAACATCTGTCTGAGGCTGAACCACACTGTTCGCAACCTTGGTGTCATATTTAACCCTGAAATGAGCTTCCAACCACATATCCGTGGCATAACTAAGACCGGCTACTTCCACCTCCGTAACATCGCCCGTCTCCGCCCTTGCCTCAGCTCATCCGCTGCTGAAACCCTCATCCATGCCTTTGTTACTTTTAGACTTGACTATTCCAACACACTCCTGGCTGGCCTCCCACGTTCTACCCTACGTAAACTTGAGGACATCCAAAACTCAGCTGCCCGTGTCCTAACTCGCACCAAGTCCCATTCACCCATCACCGCTACATTGGCTACCGGTTAAGCAATGTCTCAATTTCAAAATTCTCTTCCTTGTTTTCAAATCCCTCCCTGGCCTCGCCCCTCCCCATCTCTGTAATCTCTTCCAGCCCCACAACTCCCTGAGATAGTTGTGCTCCTCTATTTCTGCCCTCTTGAGCATCCCTGATTATAATCGCTCAACCATTGGTGGCTGTGCCTTCTGTTGCCTAGGCCCTAAGCTCTGGAATTCCCTGCCTAAACATCTCCACCTCTCTACCTCTCTTTCCTTCTTTAAGATGCTCCTTAAAACCTACCTCTTTGACCAAGCTTTTGGTCACCCGCCCTAATTTCTCCTTAAGTGGCTCAGTGTCAAATTTTTTGTCTTACTTTACTCCTGTGAAGCGCCTTGGGATGCTTTACTATGTTAAAGGCGCTATATAAATACAAGTTGTTGATGTTGGAAGTGCGAGCTAATAACGAGCAGCGAGGGCAACAGGGCATCTGGGATAACAACAGAAAATGCTGGAAAAACTCAGCAGGTCAGGCAACATCCATGGAGAGAAATTTGAGTTGACGTTTTGGGTCGAACCCTTCTTCAAACCTGGAAAGAAAAGAAATTAGATCGAAGGCAGGGCTGCGATCGGACAAAAGAAGTGAAAGAAACAAAAGAGCTAGACGAGATGGTAATAGGCTGAGATTCGGTGTGAAGTGTACTGGCAGGGCAAGAGATAGCTGCCAGGTGTGAGAGAGAAACAAAAGGAAAGGCGGGGGGAGGGGGAAAGGAGTGGAAAAATTACAAGAAAAAATGTGTAATAGGGGCCGAGGTTATGATCTGAAATTGTTGAACTCGATATTGAGTCCGGAAGGCTGCAGAGTGACTAATCGGAAGAGGAGGTGCTGTTTCTTGAGTTTACGTTGAGCTTCTGTGGAACAATACAAGAGGCCAAGGACGGTGAGGTCCGAGTGGGAATGGAGCGGTGAATTAAAATGACAGGCGACCGGAAGCTCAGGGTCACCCTTACGGACTGAACGGAGGTGTTCCGCAAAGCGGTCACCCAATCTGCGTTTGGTCTCCCCAATGTAGAGGAGACCACATCGTGAGCAGCGAATACAGTATATTAGATTGCGAGAAGTACAAGTAAATCGCTGTTTCACCTGGAAGGGGTGTTTGGGGCCCTGGACAGTGAGAAGGGGGGAGGTATAGGGGCAGGTGTTACATCTCCTCCGCTTGCACGGGAAGGTGCCAGGTGAAGGGGAAGGGCTGTTTGGGGTGATAGAGGAGTGGACTAGGGTGTCTCGGAGGGAGCAGTCCCTACCGAATGCTGAAAGGGGAGGGGATGGAAAGATACGTTTGGTGGTGGGATCACTTTGGAGGTAGCGGAAATGCCGGAGGATGATCCGTTGAATGTGGAGGCTGGTGGGGTGAAAGGTGAGGACAAGGGGAACCCTATCGTGGTTCCGGGTGGGAGGGACAGGGGTGAGGGCAGAAGTGCGGGAGATGGAACTGACACGGTCGAGGGCAGTGTCAACCACGGTAGAGGGGAATCCTCGGTTGCGGAAAAAGGAAGACGTGTCTGAAGCACTGGTATGGAAGGTGGCATCGTCGGAGCAGATACGGTGGAGACGGAGAAACTGGGAGAATGGAATAGAGTCCTTACAGGAAGCGGGGTGGGATGAAGTGTAGTCCAGGTAGCTGTGGGAGTCAGTGGGCTTGTAGTGAATATTGGTCGATAACCTATCCCCAGAGATGGAGACGGAGAAGTCGAGGAAGGGAAGGGAAGAGTCAGAGATGGACCATGTGAAGATGAGGGAAGGGTGGAAATTGGAGGCAAAGTGAATGAAATTGTCAAGTTCGGGGCGAGAGCAGGAAACGGCACCGATACAGTCATCAATGTATCGGAAAAAGAGGTGAGGGAGGGGACCTGAGTAGGACTGGAACAAAGATTGTTCCACATAGCCCACAAAAAGGTAGGCATAGCTAGGAGCCATGCGGGTACCCATAGCAACACCTTTGATTTGGAGGAAATGAGTGGAGTTAAAGGAGAAGTTGTTCAATGTGAGAACAAGTTCAGCCAGGCGGAGGAGGGTGGTGGTGGATGGGGACTGGACGGGCCTCTGTTCAAGGAAGAAGCAGCGCGCCCTCAGGCCATCCTGGTGGGGGATGGAGGTGTAGAGGGATTGTACGTCCATGGTGAAAAGGAAGCGGTTGGGGCCAGGAAACTGGAAACTGTTAAAGTGGCGGAGGGTGTCCGAAGAGTCGTGGATGTAGGTGGGAAGAGACTGGACAAGGGGAGAAAAGATAGAGTCAAGATAGGAAGAGATAAGTTCCGTGGGGCAAGAACAGGCTGAAACGATGGGTCTACCAGGGCAGTCCTGTTTGTGGATCTTGGGAAGGAGGTAGAAGCGGGCTGTGCGGGGTTGGGGAACTATGAGGTTGGTGGCAGTGGGGGGAAGATCTCCAGAGGAGATGAGGTCAGTGACAGTCTTGGAAACGGTGGTTTGATGTTCGGTAGTGGGGTCATGGTCCAGGTGGAGGTAGGAGGAGGTGTCGGAGAGTTGGCGTTCAGCTTCCGCTAGGTAGAGGTCAGTACGCCAAACAACAACAGCACCACCCTTGTCAGCGGGTTTAATGACAATGTCAGGGTTGGATCTAAGAGAATGGAGTGCTGCAAGTTCAGAGGGAGGTAGGTTGGAGTGAGTGAGGGGAGCAGAGAAATGGAGACGGCCGATGTCACGGCGGCAGTTAGCGATGAAAAGATCTAGAGAGGGTAAGAGGCCAGGGGGAGGGGTCCAGGTCGAACGGGAATTCTGCAAGCGGGAGAAAGGGTCAGTTGTGCGGGGGGAAGACTCCTGGCCAGAGAAGTGGGCACGGAGACGAAGGCAGCGGAAAAAGAGCTCAACATCGTGCCGAGCTCGAAATTCATTGAGGTGGGGGCGTAAGGGGATGAAGCTCAGGCCTTTGCTGAGGACTGATCATTCGGGGTCAGAGAGTGGAAGGTCAGAGGGGATAGTGAAAACGCAGCAGGGGATGAGATTGGGAGAAGGGGGGTCAGAGGAAAGTGAAGGGGAAGAAGGTTCCGGAGGGGCGTTGGTGTCCAAGAGTTGATGAAGCTTGCGATCCTTGACATCGGAAAGGAAGAGAAAACGTTTTTTGTTGAAGCGTCGGATGAGTCAAAGGATGAAATGGAACTGCGGACCCGGACAGCTTTGAGATAGAGTGCGCTGGTGTTGCTGAAGAGAGAGGTCGAGAGTGTTCATGTGACGTCGCATGGCCTTGAGCGTGGATCTCAGGATGCGGCGAGAGCAGTAGTTCGAGGAACGATGAATATCTTGAAGATATTTGTAATCCTGGGTGGATCCGAAGCACGAAGGGTGGAAGTTTAGTTGGAATCCATGTGGAATAAGTCGGAACCGGAGACAGATGCTGAGGAAAATAATGTGGCTGTGAAACCGAGTCTTGGCAGATACCTGATCAAACACGAGAAGGGAAACTGAAAGTAATGAAGATGAACAAGGTTGAAGAGCCAAACGGAGATCCCGTCGAAGAGAAGAGCAGAACTTCTTCAAGGTAGGCATTCCTAGAAGAAGTGTGGCAGTGAACCAAACACTAGTACGATAGCAAAATACTGCAGATGTTGGAAATCCGAAATAACAACAGAAAATGCTGGTAAAACTCAGCAGGTCAGGCAACATCCGTGGAGAGAAATTTGAGTTGACGTTTCGGGTCGAACCCTTCTTCAAAACTGGAAAGAAAAGAAATTAGATCAAAGGCAGGGCTGCGATCGGACAAAAGAAGTGAAAGAAACAAAAGAGCTAGACGAGATGGTAATAGGCTGAGATTAGGTGTGAAGTGTACTGGCAGGGCAAGAGATAGCTGCCAGGTGTGAGAGAGAAACAAAAGGAAAGGGTGGGGGGGTGGAAAAGGAGTGGAAAAATTACAAGAAAAAATGTGTAATAGGGGCCGAGGTTATGATCTGAAATTGTTGAACTCGATATTGAGTCCGGAAGGCTGCAGAGTGCCTAATCGGAAGATGGGACCTTGGTGAACAATGAGACAAATTGTGTATCTCCTTAACCAATGAGATTAAAGGATTGGGAAATAAACAGAGGAAGGACTTAGAAGGAGGGTGATTTAGAGTGGGTGAATTCAGTGTCAAATAAAAGAAGAGAAATAGAGGCAAACAAAGATTGGATTGAGAGCGAGAAAAAAGAGACCAAAGGGTAAAGTAAGAAAAAAATGTAAATTTTAAATTTGACATTTAAAAAATCTCTTAAAGCAATTCACAACCTAAAGGAGTAAGACTCCACATTTATAATTGTTTACTTTCTGGGCAAGAGAGGTTGGATGAAAGTCATTAACAATTATCACATCATTAAAAGGGTACTTACGCTGTTAATTATTAGACTTAACTTTCTGTGGTGATATTAATGGCCAATTAATGTGCAAATGCAACAACGTCATGAAAATCACAGGAAGGTTAAGCACAAGATGCCATTTTTGCAAAGCTAATGGTGGAGTGATGCAAGTTGACCAGCAACTTGTGGCGATTCGTAATTCACAGGGTATCTTTTCCTCGCCACAAGTTGCTGGCCGATTTGTACATTTATAACGGTGTGCATCGTTCACACGCCATTATTCTTTCAGCAAAGTTTTTTTTGGTAAAGAATCATTTGTCACCTTAACTTCAAATCTTTCAAGAAAGGTGGAGAGATGGTGCAGGAGGGAGGGCTTTAGATTCCTGAGGCATTGGGACCGTTTCTGAGGGAGGTGGGACCAGTACAAGCCAGACGGGTTGCACCTCAACAGGACCGGAACCAATGTCCTTGCGGAGGGGTTTGCTAGTGCTGTTGGGGAGGGTTTAGTCTAGCTTGGCAGGGGGATGGGAACCTGTGAGTGGATTCAGAAGGGAGAGAAGCAAAGCTGGAAAGGGAAGGCAGAAAATTAGTAAGTGAGTTTGTAGGCAGAGGAAACAAAGACGAGAAAATAGACAACAAGGGAGTTTGGCAGTGCTAAATGGTATATACTTCAATGCAAGGAGTCTAGGGAATAAAGCAGATGAACTGAGAGCACAGATAGACATGTGGGAGTATGATATTATAGCTGTTACTGAGACATGGCTGAAAGAATGGCAGGAATGGCAGCTCAACATTCCTGGTTACAGGGTTCTCAGATGAGATAGAGAGGGGGATAAAAAAGGAGGGGGGTCACTATTGATTAAAAAATCAATTACAGCTGTGAGGAGGGAGGATATCTTAGAAGGATCATCAAATGAGGCCATATGGGTTGAACTGAAAAACAAAAAAGGGGCAATCACACTGCTGGGTGTGTACTATAGACCTCCGAACAGTCAAAGGGAGATAGAAGAATAAATATGTAAGCAAATTTCTGAGATGTGCAAAAATAGGGCAGTAATAGTAGGGGATTTCAATTTCCCTAATATTAACTGGGATAAAATTAGTGTGAAAGGCATAGAGGGAGCAGAATTCTTAAAATGCGTTCAGGAGAACTTTTTTAGCCAGTACATAGCAAGCCCAACAAGAGAGGGGCTGGTTTTGGACCGAGTTTTAGGGAATGTAGCTGGGCAGGTGGAAAGGGTATCAGTGGGAGAGCATATTGGTGGTAATGATCATAATTCAGTTAGAATTAGGGTAGTTATGGAAAAGGACAAGGATAGACCGGAATAAAAGCTCTCAATTGGGGAAAATCTAATTTTACTAAGCTGAGAGGTGATTTAGCCAAAGTGGACTGGAGATAGAAACTTGAAGGTAAATCAGTGTCTGAGCAATAGGAGGCATTCAAGGAGGAGATAGTGAGGGTTCAGAGGAAGTATGTTCCCTTAAAGAAAAAGGGTGGGACTAACAAATCTAGAGCTCCCTGGATGTCAAGGGGCATACAGGGTAGGATAAAGAGAAAAAGGGAAGCTTATGACAGATACCGAGGACTCAATACTGCAGAAAGCCGAGAGGAGTATAGAAAGTGCAGGGGTGAAATTAAAAAGGAAATTAGGAAAGCAAAGAGAGAGCATGAAAAAATATTGGCAAGTAAAATCAAGGAAAACCCAAAGATGTTTAATAAATACATTAAGAGCAAGAGGATAACAAAAGTAAGAGTAGGGTCTATTAGGGACCATAAAGGTAACCTGTGTGTGGAAGCAGAAGACATGGGTATGGTTCTTAATGAATACTTTGCGTCTGTTTTCACAAAAGAGAGGGACGATGCAGACATTGCAATCAGGGAGGAGGAGTGTGAAATATTAGATGAAATAAACATAGTGAGAGAGGAAGTATTAAGGGGTTTAGCATCTTTGAAAGTGGATAAATCCCCAGGCCTGGATGAAATGTATCCCAGACTGTTAAGAGAAGTAAGAGAGGAAATAGCAGAGGCTCTGACTATCATTTTCCAATCCTCTCTGGTAACAGGTGTGGTGCCAGAGGACTGGAGGACTGCTAATGTGGTACTGTTGTTTAAAAAGGGAGAAAGGGATAGACCGAGTAATAACAGGCCAGTCAGCCTAACCTCGGTGGTGGGAAAATTATTGGAAAAAATTCGGAGGGACAGAATAAATCTTCATTTAGAAAGACACGGATTAATCAGGGACAGTCAGCATGGATTTAAGAGAAGGTCGTGTCTGCCTAACTTGATTAAATTTTTTGAGGAGGTAACGAGGGTCAATGAGGGTAGTGCGGTTGATGTAGTCTATATGGATTTTAGCAAGGCCTTTGATAAGGTCCCGCATGGCAGACTGGTCACAAAAGTAAAAGCCCATGTGATCCAAGGCAAAGTGGCAAGTTGGATCCAAAATTGGTTCAGAGGCAGGAAACAAAAGGTAATGGTTGAAGGGTGTTTTTGTGACTGGAAGGCTGTTTCCAGTGGGGTTCCGCAGGGCTTAGTACTGGGTCCTATGCTTTATGTAGTATATATATCAATGATTTGGACTTGAATGTCGGAAGTATGATTAAGAACTTTGCAGATGATACAAAAATTGGCCGTGTGGTTGATAATGAAGAAGGAAGCTGTAGACTGCAGGAAGATATCAATGGACCAGTCAGGTGGGCAGAACAGTGGCAAATGGAATTCAATCTGGAGAAGTGCGAGGTAATGCATTTGGGGAGGGCTAACAAGGCAAGGGAATACACTGTAAATAGTTGGACACTAAGAAGTGCAGAAGATCAGAAGGACCTTGGAGTGCATGTTTACAGATCCCTGAAGATAGTAGGACAGGTAGATAAGGTGGTTAAGAAGGCATACGGGATACTTGCCCCTATTAGCCGAGGCATAGAAAATAAGACCAGGGAGGTTATGCTTGAACTGTATAAAACACGAGTTAGGCCGCAGCTAGAATACTGCGTGCAGTTCTTGTCACCACATTACAGGAAGGATGTGATTGCACTAGAGTGGGTGCAGAGGAGATTTACAAGAATGTTGCTTGGGCTGGGGAATTTTAGCTATGAGGAATGATTGGATAGGCTGGGGTTGTTTTCTTTGGAACGGGGAGGCTGAGGGGAGACTTAATTAAGGTGTATAAAATTATGAGGGGCCTCGATAGAGTGGATAGGAAGGGCCTATTTCCCTTAGCAGAAGGGTCAATAACCAGGGGGCATAGATTTAAAGTAATTGGTCGGCGGTTTAGAGGGCATTTGAGGAGACATTTTTTCACCCAGAGGTGGGTGGGGGTCTGGAACTCGCTGCCTGAAAGGGTGGTAGAGGCAGAGACCCTCATCACATTTAAAAAGTACTTGGATATGCACCTGAAGTGTCATAACCTACAAGGCTATGGACCAAGTGCTGGAAAGTGGGATTAGGGTGGATAGCTCTTTGTCGGCCGGCACGGACAAGATGGGCTGAATGGCCTCCTGTGCTGTAAATTTCTATGATTCTAAACATAAAATAATTAGTCACCAAATAATAATATATTATAATTTTTTTAAGTATACTATTGTCTTTAAATCAAGGCCATGTCTGCCCTCTCAGGTGGACATAAAAGATCATTAGGCACTATTTCGAAGAAGAGCAAGGAAGTTCTAGACAATATTTATCCCTCAACCAACATCACTAGAAACAGGTTATCTGGTCATTATATTGCACTTTGTGGGACCTTGATGTGCGCAAAATTGGCTGCCGCGTTTTCTACATCGCAACAGTGACTACGCTTCAAAAGTACTTCATTGGCTATAAAGATGTCATATAACTACAAGTCCTTCTTTATTTTCCATTAACCAGCAAAATAACTGAAGTATTTGATCTCAGTATTTTAATTTTTTTAAACAGTGGGGTATAATTACAAGGGAAACACTTGCTATCTGCATTGATAAGATGGAACCCAAAACACATACAAACCCACTTCTATTATTTGAATGCAAATTAGAGATTCTCTGAAAAAACATTGTGGCTCCTTATAAAAATTAAATAATTATGGTAGCTATCCATTTTCATGTAGTCCTGTAGATTTTTTATGGGTTTTCCTCAAAGTTACTTGAATAAATAATAAGTACAAATGACATCATCAGAGGAATTGCCTTGGAGGAGCTATCAAAATCACAGTGCTTTGGAGCTGAATATAAGTCATTAGATTTAGAGTAAAGTTATATTGCCACTTTCTTGTCAATGTGAAGAGGTTTTGGCTGAGCACTGACACAAAAACAGATTTGATGCCCAAGGTACTAAAGTTAAATGATGTGAGACCCCGCCTCGAAGAGGCCATCTCCAGTTCAGTGCAAAGCCAGTTTTTAAAAGTGCCTACTCAGTCCATTGGACCACTTCTATGAGGAGGATGCCGAGAAACTCCAGTATGATTTGGACAGGTTGGGCAGCTGCATGGCAGATGCAGTATAATGTGGATAAATGTGAGGTTATCCACTTTGGTGGCAAAAACAGGAAGACAGATTATTATCTGAATGGCAATAGATTGGGAAAAGGGGAAGTGCAACGAGACCTGGGTGTCCTTGTGCACCAGTCGCTGAAAGTAAGCATGCAGGTGCAGCAGGCGGTTAAGAAGGCAAATGGTATGTTGGCCTTCATAGCGAGAGGATTCGAGCACAGGAGCAAGGATGTCTTGCTGCAGTTGTACAGTGCCTTGGTGAGACCACACCTTGAGTATTGTGTGCAGGTTTGGTCGCCTTATCTGAGGAAGGATGTTCTTGCCATGGAGGGAATGCAGCGAAGATTCACCAGACTGATACCTGGGATGGCAGGAGAGATTGGGTCGATTGGGCTTATACTCGCTGGAGTTTAGAAGAATGAGAGGGGATCTCATTGAAACTTATAAAATTCTAACAGGACTAGACAGACTAGATACAGGAAGGATGTTCCCGATGGTGGGGGAGTCCAGAACCAGGGGTCATAGTCTAAGGATAAGGGGTAAGCCATTTAGGACTGAGATGAGGAGGAATTTCTTCACCCAGAGAGTGGTGAACCTGTGGAATTCTCTACCACAGAAGGCAGTTGAGGCCAACTCATTAAATATATTCAAGAAGGAGTTAGATATATTTCTTAAGGCTAAAGGGATCAAGGGATATGGGGAGAAAGCAGGGACAGGGTACTGAACTTGGATGATCAGCCATGATCTCATTAAATGGCAGAACAGGCTTGAGGGGCCGAATGGCCTACTCCTGCTCCTATCTTCTATGTTTCTATGTTTCTAAAATTTCCTATAGTGTCTTTCCTACTGCTCTCTAAAAACATTAAAAATGAGTTGCCGTAAAAGGGGAGCTTTGTATATGCAGTAAAACATTGGTAGTGCTGCAAATTGGTGCCAGCCAAAATGGATTTGGTCTACAACTTAGAAAGGTACTGCCAACTGTGCTTTGTATATGGCAGGCACCTGTCTCACATCAATAGTATATAGACTTCTAGAATGTTACAGCACAGCAACAGGCCATTTGGCCCATCAAATCTGTGCTAGTGCTTTCCTCCACACAAACCACCTAGACTAATTCCACTCTTCTGTTTGTGCCTCATACCCTTTAATGCCGGTGTTCCTCTTTTTCAAGCAGCAATTTCTCTTTTAAAAGAATTTGTGGACTCTGCTTTAACAACAGCATGTTAAGTCCTTTATTATATTTATTTAGCCAACCTTTTAATTCTTTTTTGATTATCTTCAATTTGTGTCCTCTCACTACTGTCTCACTGACCAGTGGAAATAATCTATCACTATTTACCACTCTTATATTAACTCTTTATTGTTGAACAACAACAGGCATCCTCAATAAAACATTAAAAAGGACTGATTGCCTTTGAGGTCTGTTGCAGAAATGCTTATACAAACATTAAATAACAGCAACATTTCACAATGCAAAGTCCCACTTGCATACATGCTTCCACATCCAATTCTATGACCATACAACAACTAAAATGATGCTCAGCTCCTTTAATGAAGAAAGATAGAAGTTGTGTTAATATAGCATATTTCATGACCTCAGGATGCCCCAAAGTGCTTTACAGCCAATTAAGTACTTCTGAAGTGTAGTCACTGTTGTAATGTAGGAAACGAGGCAGCCAATTTGCGCACAGCAAGCTCCCACAAACAGCAATGCGATAATGACTAGATCATCTGTTTTAGTGATATTGGCTGAGGGATAAATATTTACCAGTGCACCAAGGAGAACTCCCTGCTCTTCTTCGAATAGTGCCATAGGATCTTTTATGTCCATCTGAAAGGGAAGACGAGGTCTCAGTTTAATGTCTCATCTGAAAGATGGCACTTCCAACAGTGCAGCACTCGCTCAGTACTGCACTGAAGTGTCAGCCTAGATTGTGTGCTCAAGTCTCTGGAGAGTGCCTTGAACCCACAACCTTCTGACTCAGTGGTGAGAGCCATAACTGAGCCAGGACTAATACCTTAGGCTCTCTCATCCCAAAACAGGAAAAAAAATCATCCTTTGTATGTAATACTAACAAAACTTATTTACTGTCTAAGAATGAAAAACTTTAAAAAGATACAAATTTGTAGATAGAGTGCAATTTCTGTACTCGAGGTAGACAAAAAAATGCAATAAATTGCACAAATTCTACTTCTGTGCTTTCAAAAGTCAAGTTGCTAAAGAGCTATGACTAGCTATGGAACAGACGCCCAGAGAATGCAATTAGCACCTTTACAAAGGAGTTGGATCAGTATCTGTTGAGAAGAGGGATTGAACATTATAAAGATATTAATGGCATTGCTTGATTTATTTTCAAGGGAAGTAGGAGAAGGAGCTGAGTGTTCCGTAAAGTAGATGATCCGCTGGTGGTGTGGAAGGGAAGCTCATGATAGAATACACATACTCTAGAGGGAGCAGGTATAGCTGGACAAATAGCCTTTCCTCCCTCCAGACTTTCTTATGTTCTAAAATCCTTTTCAATTTTTTCACAGTTCAATTTTTATGGATGGAGGGCATTTCTTTTGTTCAATGGTTGAGTACTGATGCCATTATCAAGAGAACTGGCTGGGAAAATTTTTGAAGTTCCATCTTGTCAGGGAAGTAAATTAAGATCAGTCATTAATCCAGGGCATTTTAATAAAACGGCAATTACCTCCATTTGAAAGCTGAAATGTTACGGTTATGCTTAAATTTAAGATTTACTGTTATGCTTAAATTACTGCATATTGCTTGAAGGCAGATTTATCTCTATCTTTCTGGTTGGTTCATATTTCTGACTTGCTGAATGACAGCAAGGAACACTATTGTATTGCAATGATAGCTTTCTAAAATGCTGGGGGGTTTCGAACACAAATTGATCACAAAATCCTGGAGTTTGTAATTCTACAAGTATTCCTTATTGTTTTGTTTACATGTGCACACAGATGCCCAAGAGATGCTGTGATATGTAGCTGTAATATTAGCAACAAGCTACTCCCCATCTATCTGGGCCCAATTCCCATCCAATCATAAGAACATAAGAAATAGGAGCAGGAGTAGACCATTCGGCCCTTCGAGCCTGCTCCGCCATTCAATAAGATTATGGCTGATCTTCTGCCTCAATTCCATTCACCAGCCTTATCGCCATATCCCTTGATGCCCTTACTAGTCAGAAATCTATCAACTTCTGTTTTGAATATACCCAGTGACTGAGCCTCCACAGCCCTCTGGGGTAGAGAATTCCAAAGATTCGCCACCCTCTGGGTGAAGAAATTTCTTCTCATCTCAGTCCTGAATGGCCTATGCTTTATCCTGAGGCTGTGGCCCCTGGTTCTAGACTCCCCAGCCAAGGGAAACATTCTCCCAGCATCCACCCTATCAAGCCCTGTAATAATTTTGTATGCTTCAATGAGATCCCCTCTCATTCTTCTGAATTCAAGAGAATACAGGCCTAGTTTACTCAATCTCTTCTCATACGACAGTCCTGCCATCCCAGGAATCAATCTCGTGAACATTCGTTGCACTCCCTCTATGGCAAGTATATCCTTCCTTAGGTAAGGAGACCAAAATTGTACACAGTACTCCAGGTGTGGTCTCACCAAGGCCCTATATAATAGGAGTAAACCTTCTTTACTCCTGTACTCAAATCCTCTTGTAATGAAGGCAAGCATACCATTTGCCTTCCTAATGGCTTGCTGCATCTGCACATTCACTTTCAGTGACTCATGTACAAGGACACCCAGGTCCTTTTGAGCATCTACATTCCCCAATCTTTCACCATTTAGGAAATATTCTGCTTTTCTGTTTTTTCTACCAAAGTGGATAACTTCACATTTATCCACATTATAATCCATCTGCCATGTTCTCGCCCACTCACTGAACCTGTCAAGATCCCCTTGAAGCCTCTTCACATCCTCTTCACAACTGACACTGCCACCTAGCTTTGTGTCATCAGCAAATTTGGAAATGTTACATTTAGTCCCCTCATCCAAATCATTGATATAGATTGTGAATAGCTGGGGCCCAAGCACCGATCCTTGCGGTACCCCACTAGCCACAGCCTGCCATCCTGAAAAAGACCTGTTTATCCCTACTCTTTGTTTTCTGTCTGTTAACCAATTCTCAATCCATGCTAGTATATTACCCCCAATTCCATGTGCCCTAATTTTGTTCACCAACCTCTTGTGTGGGACCTTATCGAAGGCCTTCTGAAAATCCAGATACACCACATCTACCGGTTCCCCTTTGTTTACTCCACTAGTTACATCTTCAAAGAACTCCAATAGGTTTGTCAAACAGGACTTCCCTTTCATAAATCCACGTTGATTCTGCCCAATCTTACTATTAGTTTCTAAGTGCCCCATTATTGCATCCTTTATAATAGATTCCAGCATTTTCCCAATGACTGATGTGAGGCTAACAGGTCTGTAGTTCCCCGTTTTCTCTCTCCCTCCTTTCTTAAATAGCGGGGTTACATTTGCTATCCTCCAATCTGTAGGAATCATTCCAGAATCTATAGAATTTTGGAAGATGACAACAAATGCGTCCACTATCCCAATGGTCACCTCTTTCAAAATCCTAGGATGTAGGTCATCCGGTCCTTGAGATTTATCGACTTTTAGTCCCGTTAATTTTGCTAGTACTGTTTTTTTACTAATAATAATTTCTTTCACAACAGCAGCCAGAGAAGGGGAAATGCAACATCAAAAATTAGCACATAAAGCAAAGACAACTGTAGCATTTAGAAACAACCAAAGGACTTGGTTCAATTCAATTGAAGTGATGTGGTACAACAACAACAACTTGCAATTATATAGCACCTTTAACTCAAGTCCCACTTATTATGTCCGTGTATAATTGAGACACGGACTGCAGGAGTTGGTTATAACAGGTCTTTACTGAATGGAGACAACCTGGAACTACTATGCAAATGTTACTACACAGGCTTATATACAGGGGTGGTCACTACTGGTACTGCAGTATACAGGGGCTGCAGAATATAGTTCCTTCTGCAAAGTACATACACTACAATTCCTCCCCTTTTAGCTAAACAGTACATAACATTCGATTAACAATGAAATAACATATTTACAATTACAGTTGCTAGATACATTAGTTGAAGTTAAGCAATTATAAGTTCAGTCTTTGAGGAGGCTTCCTGATTCTGTCTGGATAACGCCTCTTTGGGGTATCAGGTTCTTCTGGCAAAGTTGAGTCGGGATCAATGTCGTTGTTTGGTTTGTCTGCTTCCAATATCACCGATTCTGAGGTAGATGCAATTGGTACTTCGGTTTCATCGCCAGGTGTATCAGATCGTGGTGTGGAGTTGATGTTTCCCAGTGACTCTAGAATCTGGTCAGCATGGCATCTTACAATGCTCTCTCCAATGTCCATGGTATACATTAGAGGTCCTTGCCGTGTACAGATCGTTCCTAGCTGCCATTTCTCTGTGCGGTAGTCCCGGGCCAAAACTGGTTGACCAATCTTAAAACTCCTGGTCGGCCTTTCATTCATATTCTGAAACTGCCTGTTCTCCACATCCCTTCTGATGTTTGGCTTAACCAAATCCAAGCGGCATCGTAGTCTTCGATTGAAGAACATCATGGCTGGAGTTTGGTTGGTAACCGCATGTGTCGCATTCCAGTAGGCAAACAAGAAGTTATCCACCTTGTGTTGTAGGGGTATATCTTCATTACACATTGCCTTGATAGCCTTCTTGAATGTTTGAACAAACCTCTCGGCCAATCCATTAGTGGCTGGATGAGATGGGGCGGATGTGTAATGCTTAACACCGTTGTTCTTTAAGAACCTCCGGAACTCTTCAGACACAAACTGTGGTCCATTGTCAGAGCAAATCTGTTCAGGCAGCCCATTCCTGGCGAATATGGTTCGTAAGACTGTGATAGTTTTTTCTGTGGTGGTTGAGGACATTTTTATTACCTCTGGCCACTTTGAATGTGCATCCACCGCAATTAAAAACATCGAGTCCATAAATGGACCAGCAAAATCAATGTGCACCCTTTGCCATGGAGATGAGGGCCACTCCCATGGATGTAGAGGGGCTTGTGGTGGGGCGTTTTGGACCTTCTGGCATCCTGTACAGCTCTTGGTCATCTCTTCGATTTCTCTATCGATTCCCAGCCACCACACAAACGCTCTGGCTAAGTTCTTCATTTTTACCCCTCCCAGATGACCCTCATGAAGCTCATTGAGCACTCTATCCTTCAATTTGGGTGGAATTACTACTCTGGATCCACACATCAAGGTTCCTCTGCACACTGACAGCTGTTCTCTTCTCGGCGAGAATGCTGGCAGCAGTGGTTCGCCATGTGTTGGCCATCCCTTCACCGTTAAATCATAGACCCAGGAGAGTGTCGGGTCATTTCGTGTTTCCTTTTCTATGTTTGCATTCGTCACAGGGAGACATTCGACTATGGTCGAGTGGAATATCTCCACTGGATCCACTGCAAGTTCTTCTTCCACCGTCGGCAACGGTAGGCGCGACAATCCATCAGCATTCCCATGCTGTTTAGTTCCTTTGTACTTGATGTCATATTGGTGTGCTCCTAGGAAAAGGGACCACCTCTGTAGCCGTTGTGCTGTTATTATCGGTACGCCCTTCTGAGGGTTGAAAATGGAGACAAGAGGTTGATGATCAGTAAGTAGAGTAAATTTCTGACCGTGCAGGTAGTGATTGAACTTCTTCACCCCCCACACCAGGCTGAGGGCCTCTCTGTCAATCTGGGCATAGTTACGCTCAGCTGAAGTTAACGAGCGTGACGCAAAAGCTATCGGCCTCTCTGAACCATCAAGGAATTTATGTGACAGTACCGCCCCAATGCCGTAGGGAGACGCATCACACGCCAGTCTTATCGGTAGTGATGGGTTGTAGTGAGCCAATACTTCTCTTGAAGTGATTAGGTCCTTACTCTTCTGAAAGGCCCGCTTACATTCATCGCTCCATTTCCATGCTATTCCCGTTTGTAGTAGGGCGTTCAGTGGGTGCAGAATTGTGGACAAATTCGGCAAAAACTTATGGTAGTAATTCACCAATCCGAGGAATGACCTCAGTTGCGACACATTTTCAGGCGCTGGAGCCTTAACTACCGCTTCAATTTTGTCAGGGGACTTATGTAACCCCTCTTCATCAATCACGTGGCCACAATACGATATCTGTTTCTTAAAAAACTCGCACTTGGGGCGATTGGCCCGTAGCCCATGTTCACGTAGTCTAGTGAGCACCTGCTCTAGGTTGGCAAGGTGTTCACTATCATCTTCTCCTGTCACTAGGATGTCGTCCAAGTAACACTGAGTCCCCGGAATCCCTTGCAGGACTTGTTCCATCGCTCTTTGCCATGTCGCCGGAGCTGATGCTACTCCGAATACCAGTCGATTATACTGGTAAAGACCTTTGTGAGTGTTTATCGTGAGATACTTCCCAGAGGATTCTTCAACCTCCATCTGCAAATATGCTTGTGCTAGGTCAATTTTTGTAAAACGCTTCCCTCCAGATAGTGAGGCGAAGATATCTTTTATCCTTGGAAGAGGATATTGTACTGTGTGAAGGACTGGGTTCACCGTCACCTTGAAGTGCCCACAGATGCGAACCTTCCTTGGCTCCTCAGACTTATAGTTGAACGTTTTCTTCATGACAGGAACGATGGGTGTCGCCCACTCGCTCCAGTCTAACTTAGATAACACACCTGCATTCTCCAGATTTTCCAGCTCTGCCTCGACGGCTGGGCGAATTGCATATGGTACCGGTCTTGCTTTGAAAAACTTGGGAATTGCATTCTCTTCTATCTTTATCGAGACGGTTACGCCTTTAAGAGTTCCCAGTTCTTGTTGAAATACCTCTTTGGCATTAGCTAAGATTGTTGACAATCGTCCAAGAGTGACGTCGTCATCCTTTTTACCAGCTATCATCAGTGCCTGAATGGAGTGCCAGTCTAAACTTATCTTTCTGATCCATTCACGTCCCAATAACGGTGGTCCACCATCTTGCAGTATGTACAGATACAATTTCTGTATTTCCTTGCTGTTGTATTCGACAGGCACCCTTATTTTTCCTCTGGGGTATACTTTTTGCCCCGTATACGTCTTCAAGACAATGGATGTCTCTTTCAAGGGTATGTGTGAGAATAGCCGCTCGTAGTCTCGTCGATTCATGACGGTTAGAGCTGATCCTGTATCCAATTCCATTTTGACTTGGGACCCTGCTATTGTGAGGGTGGCCCAAATGGTTCGGTGATCCTCTTTTGCAATTACGTTGTGAAGTTTGAGACAGCTTAGTCTCCTGTTCCCGGATTCACTATCGCTCATCTGGTCTTCGGAACTACTTTCCGTCATCTTTTGTACTTTCCTGTACGGTTCCTTAGTAGCCTTTTTGTTGTCGTTGGTCTTCTTCCCAGACCTGCAAACTCGTGCAATGTGTCCCATCTTTCCGTATTGCCTGCATATTTTGTCCTTGGACCAGCAGTCCTTCTGGTCATGGGTTGTTCTGCTGCAGCGATAACATTTTGCAAATCCCTGTGTCATTTCGTGGGTGCCGTATTCCTGTGGCTTTTGCTGTATTTCCGCAGCTCCCCTTGCTGCTGCTTCGTACGATACTGCCACGCTGAAAGCCTTATCTAGCGTCAGCTCTTTCTCTGAGAGTAACCTCTTCTGGGTTCCTTCACTCAGGAGTCCACAGACAAATTTGTCCCATAAGGTATCTGCCAGTCCTGCTCCGAACTGGCAGTGCTTTGATAGCTTGTGTAGTTCCATAAGGTAATCAGCATTGCTCTCATCTTTATGCTGATTTCTCCTGTGGAATTTAAATCTTTCTGCTATCAGCAGCGGTGTAGGATTTAGGTGTTCCTGTAGGATAGCAACAATTTTGTTAAAACTCTTCGCCTTCGGTTTGGCTGGAGTAATCAGGTCCCGCAATAGGCCGTATGTTCTTGCGCCCATTAAGTTTAGCAGTACCGATGCCTTTTTCTCATCAGCTACTTCGTTTGCCTCGCAATACACCTCGACTCTTTCCACATACGTGGTCCAGTCTTCTATTGCATTATCGAAGACAGTGATATTGCCAGTCTTCGGCATCTTAGAAATCTAAGATGGCACCTCCCGCGCTTTGCCTTCTTCCCCGATTTAACAAAATGGCGCCTCCCGCGCTTTGCCTTCTTCCCCGCTGGATTAAGATGGCGCCTCCCGCGCTTTCTGTCTTCTCCGCTGTTGCTAGCGCTGTTGCTGGCGTTTTATGCCTTGATGGCGACGCCCTATGGTCTTCGCGCACTTCACCCCGCGCTGCTGCTAACGCCACTCTCCGCGGTTCCCGTGGCAAACTGCAGCTCCTCGCGGCTTTCTGCGCGTTTAATTTTTATTATTTCCCCCTCGTCGGAACAACCCTGTGGGACACTTGCCTCCCTCTTCTCGGGTCTGTACGCTGCCCGGCTTTGTAGCACCGGCCGCGCCCTGTGTGCTCCACCCTCTCTCTCTCTCCTCTTCCCGACAACGCTGCTCGGCCCCGTTGCAAAGCCACCCGCTCGAGCTCTAGACCTCCGCAGCCCAGGAAGGATCAGTGTACTACCTGCCACCAGCCCGATTAGCTGAAGCACCATCGACAGGATAACCAAGCCCCGCTCTCGACAGCGTCTCCTGCAAATCTTCAACTCCGCTGACTCAGAGGCGGATGCCCACGGTCGACGCCCGTTTCTTCTGTTTCTTTCTTCCTTCTGGCCTCGACCTCTGATAACTTCGCTTCAGGGATGGATCCCCATGAGGTGGTGCAGACTGTAGGTAAGTTCGTATCTGCTCGTCGCCAGTATTATGTCCATGTACAATTGAGACACGGACTGCAGGAGTTGGTTATAACAGGTCTTTACTGAATGGAGACAACCTGGAACTACTATGCAAATGTTACTATACAGGCTTATATACAGGGGTGGTCACTACTGGTACTGCAGTATACAGGGGCTGCAGAATATAGTTCCTTCTGCAAAGTACATACACTACACCACTCCAGAGACTTAAGCACAAAAACTAGGCTGACACTGAGGTGCCGTCTTTCAGATGAGACGTTAAACCAAGGCCCAGTCTGCCCTCTCTCAAGGCACTATGTAAGTTAGTTCTTTCTTTCTTTTTTTCTTTCTCTCTCTCTTTCTTTCTCTCTTTCTTTCTCTCTTTCTGTCTCTCTCTCTTTCTGTCTCTCTCTCTAAATTGTCAGACTGCTTGTCCGATATCCAGTGCTGGATAAGCAGCAATTTTCTCCAATTAAATATTGGGAGGATGGAAGCCATTGTTTTTGGTCCCCACCACAAACTCCGTTCCCGAGCCATTGATTCCATCCCTTTCACTAACATCTGTCTGAGGCTGAACCACGCTGTTTGTAACTTTGGTGTCATATTTGACCCTGAAATGAGCTTCCGACCACATATCTGTGGCCTAACTAAAACTGCCTATTTCCACTTCCGTAACATCGCCCGTCTCTGCCCCTGCCTCAGCTCATCAGCTGCTGAAACCCTTATCTATGACTTTGTTACCTCTAGACTTGACTATTCTAACGCACTCCTGGCTGGCCTCCCACATTCTAACCTACGTAAACTTGAGGTGATCCAAAACTCGGTTGCCCATGTCCTAACTTGCACCAAGTCCCATTCACCCATCACCCCTGTGCTCGCTGACCAACATTAGCTCCTGGTTAAACAGCACCTCGATTTCAAAATTCTCATCCTTGTTTTCAAATCCCTCCATGCCCTCACCCCTTCCTATCTCTGTAATCTCCTTCAGCCCCACAACACCCCCCCTCCCCCCCCCCGTCCCCCGAGATATCTGCGCTCCTCTAATTCTGCCCTCTTGAGGATCCCTGATTATAATCGCTCAGCCTTTGGTGGCCGTGCCTTCTGTTGCCTAGGCCCTAAGCTCTGGAATTCCCTGCCTAAACCTCTTCGCCTCACTACCTCTCTTTCCTCCTATAAGACGCTCCTTAAAACCTATCTCGTTGATCAAGCTTTTGGTCACCTGCCCTAATTTCTCCTTATGTGGCTCGGTGTCAAATTTTTTGTCTTATAATACACCTGTGCAGCGCCTTGGGACGTTTTACTACGTTAAATGCAAGTTGTTGTTTTTCTTTCTTTCCTTCTTTCTTACTTTCTTTCTTTCTTTCTCCATTCCATAAATTTGACTGGCATTCGTGATAAGGTTTGAATGCAGCTTAAATTCTAAACTAATCTGAATTTGAATGAATAACAGATTAAGCATAATTTGGATGCAACTGTCCCATCAGAGAAATATATGCTAAACAAATGCAGTGGGATATTCTGCCACATGTTGACTATTCTTTGCAAGTGTTATACTACGTTGGCAGTAAAACATCATAGGGTATGTTCCCATGTTTCATGAGTTTCTGGTATCAATGGCTCTATGTTATAGATAAGGAAAAAGATGGTAACAAGGATAGATTCTTTGGGGTCAGTGTGTGGGTGGGAAGAGAAGCCATTGCTAGAGTGGCTGTGGCTATGATTGGATAGGAATCAAATGAGAGTAGCCCTACGTAGCTGGACAATGGAGGACAGGCAACCGAGTGATCAACTGTGTCAAAGCCTGCTGAGAAGTCGAGGAGGGAAAAATGCACTTCAGTCACAGTCATATAGAAGGACATTCATGACTTTGGTTCGGGCTGATTTTGGTGCTGTGGGAGGGATGGAAACCTAATAAGGTGGATACAAAAAGGGAGTTGCAGGTGGTCACAGATCTGGGAGGTGACAACACATTCAAGGACCTTAGAAAGGGGGTTTGGAGGTGGGATGGTAGTTAGTGAGGACAGAGGGATTTGTTTTTTGAGGAGAGGCATGATGATGGCAGGTTGGAGAAATAAGGGTACAATCTGAGGAGAGGGAACCATTTACAATATTGGCTAAAGTGGAAGTCAGGAAGGGAAGATGGGTGATCGGGAGTTCAGTGGGAATGAGATCATGGGAGCAAGAGTTAGGTATCATGGATAAAATGAACTTGGAGATGGCAGGAGAGATGGGGAGAAACAAGAAAATGGAGGTTCAGGCCAAGGATATGAGGGGGATTGGGGGAGGTTGCCTTAGTGGGCAAGGAGGAGGGAGGAAGCAGCTGAATGGATAGTCTCTATCTTGGAGACTAAGAATAGGTTAGTTAGGTGGTTGAAGGAATGGTGATAAATGATATGGGAACAAGGCAGTTACATGGGATTAGGACTACTGCTCATGTAGAGTATAAACATCAACATGGATTGATTGGGCCAAACAGCCTGTTTCCGTGTTGTAATTTCTATGAAATTAAATTCATGAGCTCCTCGCACTTATTGTTAGCGGTGAGTGGAGGGGACAGAGGAGAAATGTTTAGGGAGGCAGTTTGCTATAGGGAAAGGGAGCCTGGGGTTATCTTTGCCTTCAGGATGATCCTAGAGTACTGGGCCATTTTGAAAGAGTATAGCGTGACCCGGCAGAGCTTGATGTGCTCAAACCAGATGGTGATGGATGTCTAAGCCAGTTGTATGCCAGGTATGCACAAGTTTGCACCCCTTGGACTTGAGGGAGGGAAGTTGAGGCCGTACCAGGGGAACAACTGAGATGGGGAATGGTGATGATTTAGCTGGGGAAAAGGCCATCAAAGGTGGAGGTGAGGGAGTGGTTGAGCAAATCAACAGCTGTGGAAGTATCGTGGCAAATGAAAGGTCAACGGTTATGAAATTTGAGAGTGCAGCTGTAACTGACTTGGGGGAGAGCTTTGTCCAGGGGTGGATGCAGAGGCCGTGGGGTTGAAGAAGAGTAACGGAATATGGGTGGCAAAAATTGGTGCCACATTTCCCTACTTCACAACAGTGACTACAATGGCTGTGGGACATCCTGAGGCAGTGCAAGGCACTAAATAAATGCAAGTTCTCCCTTTCTTCTTTCACAGAAAAAAAATGTAAAACAAATGTGATTGGTTAATGCAACATAAGACAGAATTGGGCACTTGGTAAATCCTATTGAAGATAAATTAACTTTAAAAATATCCATTTCAGAGACTTTCTCATTGTCAGAGTAAATATCAAAAATTCTCTTACAAACAGTTGTGCCCCTCCTCTCACTACTGCACATTACAAGTCTCTGCAAAACTAACAAGAGGTAAATGTCATTTCTAAACAAATCACATGGTTTGGGATCTTCATGTCACCTACCAAAATAATTGGATCATATTTGAATTTGGACTTTTGGTGATTGCAGTGAAAAAACATATTTCTGGGGCATTGCAGCTTTCATAGACACAAATATCAGGGCCGAGCACTCCACCCAAAACCATAATTAGGATGGTTGCACCAGTGACTGCAACTAGAACTAGAACTGGAAAGGAGAGAGGTAAGAGGGAGCAATTAATGTCGACCATGCTAAGAGACATCCCTCCCCCAAAAAATTCTAGTTTTATTAGACCATAAAGGCTTTCTAGTCTATCCTCTCTATTCCAAAATACCTGGCTCTGCTCCCAGTTTGAATTTGACACTGTAAAATTGAGACGCAATAATTTAAAACAGCAAAATTGAGAAGCAGTTTATGAATTGACTTTCTACCTGAGCCAAACATCCTTAATCTGCCATTTCAGTTATTATTAGAGTTAGCATTAGAAATGACTTGAGTGGGAGGGGGAACAGGATGGAGGACGGGGCTTTATAGAAAATTCTACTGCTGTTTAAGCTATTTGGCAAATTGTGAAGTTCTTTCTAAAGGTGCTCCACAGTGGGATCTGTACGATGCTCCTGAGGGTGTAGAACATCTGCTAAAATCTGCATTGAAAAAATCCCTTGAACAAGTCAACAGAAGAAATTTATGAGCAAGAAAAAAAGAGATAACTTTGGTTCCCACAAAGTGCTTTTAACTTGTGTTTTGTTGGAAACATACCACAGAATAATTTCCAATTTCTGATTCTTAAATAAGAATAAAGGAGGGCAGTAAAAACAAACTCAGCAGATTCTGTAAAGTCTGCATGTAAGGTCTTTAATTTGAAGAAGTCAAAGGACTTTGAAGTTTATAGCCATTAGAGTAATGGGAATTTGTGGTCGAGTCCAGACTGAACTGAGGCTGAATAAAGAACAAATTCAGGCAAAGTATTACAGGCTTAGAGCGCCCAGCTTTTAGAATCCGACCTTAACAGAGCCACCATTTCACTCCCTGCTAGCCAGAACATTTCACGCAAGTGCGTATTTGAGGTATGCTTGTGCCCATGTGCGAAGTATTTTCTGTCAAGAATGCCCTGAACCCAGGATATTAAATACATAGGGAAATACCAGCACAATCCCAGAAATTTAGAGATGATTGGAATCTCAATGGACTATATTTAAAAAGGAATTGCCCCATAATCCCACTTGTTATGAGGTGAGAGACCTGCACATTAACCAGTATCACTCTGTTGGTTCTCAGAAGATAATTGAGGCCAAATGTTTTCACTAGAGTCCCCGCAACTTCTTCAACTAAGGTGGGGAGATAGAATGCATTTATAGAAGCGTTCTACGGACTATTACACCAACCCCTCCCCACGCGTCCCGCCCCGCCCAACTTCATGGAGCTTCAAGGACTCAGCAAAAAAATGCTTTCTGCACAGAATGCATGACCTTAAGGTCCATGTTCTATGTACATACTAAAAGGTCAAGTAAAGACCATCAGGATCCTGCAGCCCACCCCATCCAGCTGACAATACAACTTTGCACACTGTCCACCCACCCATAAGCAATGTTGTTTTCTGGGAGAGGTAACAAAAAAGAGGAAAAAACGTCAGCCTATTCAGAAAAAAAGAGTAGGAGATTCCTATCTGACATCCTAAGACAATCAAGCAAGCTCCAGGAGACAGGTTATCCATGACTCACAACAATCTCAATTTACCCCCTGTAACTGAAAACACCCTCTTCTCTCAGGAGCCTGTCCAGTTCTTTTTTAAATATCTCCTTAATGTTATATCTAGTATTCCAAAAAGGACATCAGACTTGTGCTAATTTGATGTCCAGTTGCAACACTAAACAAACAACCATTGTATCTCAACCCTGAGTTGGCTGAAACTAGCCTCATTCATCAGTCTGGTCCCAAAGTGACTGGTAGTTCAGGGTTTCAATGGCAGTTATGAATTCTGTACATCAAAACATGGAAGTCACCTCCCTCAAACATACCCAGTGTGCATCACATGTGCAAAGTGTTTGCTCCAGACTGCCTCCAACTAGCAACTTCAAACGACAAACACAGTAACAACAGGGAACAGAGATTACAGTAAATGTACAGTTATCCCACTTTATAACATTCAAGATATGTAACAATTCAGCAGAATGCTCTTAAGAGCAGTTCTGATTTTTATGTTTCTCAAGTTTTTTGGGGGGTGGAGTTCAGCAACTCGATCGTCTCTCATAAGTTAGCCCTTGCTCCCTATGTCCTCAAATAGGGTGCTTCCACTTGCCCAGCTAAGTAAGTAGATTTGTAACGTGTCCAGAAATCAAACACAGAACTGTCTCGACTTTATTCCTGTTTATTGATTTTAATCACATGCCCTTGTCGGATATTTCTTGTCTTCAAAAGAGGGTAGAATAAAATTACCTTAGACTTTGACTTGGGCTTTAACTACCAAACTCATTCATTGAGTGGTAAAAGAATAAGTGAATGGTAGCAATGACACAACATAGATTTTACATTAGTTATTAAGCTGAACTATCTCCTCAAGTAAATAGAAAAGAACAGTAAATCCCAAATATCACCTTACAATATGGCAGGATATACATCAACAAGTTCTGCCACCCCCAACTCTTACTCGCTACGAAGGCCAACATACCATTGCCTTCTTAACGGCCTGTTGCACCTGCATGCTTACCTTCAGCGATGTGGTAAACCACTGTATTGTATATTGCCACCTCTGGGTGGCGCTGTGTATGGAGGCATGCCTCAGCTGACTCCACCCACCACTGTGTGGGTTTCGTTCAGACTTGTTCAGTCACTCACGAAGAAGCATGGTCTCTTCTTAGCTAATAAAAGCCTTATTCATCTCTTCTTTCGACTCATCATCTCTTCTTCGACTCATCACCTTTTATGAAGTAATTGATAAGCGTATCAATTTTATTAGCTAAAAGTTAAATGGCGACACCTGAGGAGCAACAACAGCAACGGATACAGCAGACATTGCTGAGAGCCCTCAGACCACCACGCCTGGACCTCGACCCTCAAGATGTGGGTGCATCAGCCAAGTTTGAACACTGGCTGAGCTGCTTTGAATCCTTCCTCGCAATCTCACAGGTTACAGAGGAGGATCACAAACTGAAAATTTTGACCGCCCAGGTGAGCCATCAAGTATATATGCTAATCCGGGACTCTAATACGTACGTGGCGGCCCTCGAGCTACTAAAAGGGCAATATACGCGCCCAGTGAACACAATTTACGCCCGACACCTCTTGGGATCCCGCAGGCAGCAACCGGGAGAATCGGTAGGGGCATTTGCACGGGCGCTACTGGCACTCTGCAGAGACTGCGATTGTAAAGCGGTAACGGCTGTGGAGCACGCGCAGGGACTCGCCTGTGATGCTTTCGTCAGGGGCCTCCAGTCAGACCACACCCGGCAGAGACTGCTAGAAAGCAAGGAACCCGACCTGAAGACGGCCATTGCCCTTGCGCTCTCGTTAGAGGAGGCCCACCGAAACCTCGAGGCATACCCCCGTAACGGCGCCGAGACATGGCAATCGAAACCGTGGGACACGGGACCGCCGCCCCCGGCACCAACCGCTGCAGCGACCCAACCGAGACAGCAGCCTCCGGTAAGAACTGCTTCGATGCCCAGTAACCAGGCCCAAAAATGCTATTTCTGTGGCCAGTTAAAACATCCCAGAGCGCACTGCCCAGCTAAGACAGCTACCTGCTCGGGCTGCGGGAAGAAAGGCCATTACGCTAACGCCTGCAAGGGGAAGCCAGCCAGCAGCGCAGCGTGCGGGCCGTGGGAGCAGCCATCTTATCCGCCATTTTGTGTACCCCCGGCCGCATGGCATCCGCCGCCATCGTATCCAACGCACTCAACCGCCATTTCGTCACCGGAACCGACCACCGTCTCGGCGGATGACTATAGTGACTCACTAAGCCACATACTGGCCTCCGTGACGCTGGATCAAGGCCACCCTCACCATCTATCCAGCTCCATGATGGATATCGCGGTAAACGGCCGCGCCACCAGTTGCCTGATCGACAGCGGGAGCACAGAGAGTTTCGTCCACCCCGACACGGTACGTAGCCACTCCCTCACGATTCTGCCAACGCACCATCGCATTTCTATGGCGTCCAAGTCCCAGTCAATGGACATCAGCGGCTACTGTGTGGTGACCCTGTCAGTAGGGGGCACTGAATATCAAAAATTTAAACTGCTAGTCCTGCCCCGTCTTTGCGCTGCCGTCCTGCTAGGGTTGGATTTTCAGTGCCACCTTAAGAGTGTCACACTAGCATACGGTGGACCCCTCCCCCCACTCACAGTCTGCAACCAACAACTTTTAAATCGCCCGCTGCAAACCACCTGCAGCCTTTCCACATTAAAAGTCCCCCCCCCTCCCCTGTTCGCTAACCTCACCCGCGACTGTAAACCCATCGCTACCAAAAGCAGGCGGTACAGTGCCGGGGACAGAGCTTTTATCAGCTCTGAGGTGGAGCGGCTCTTGAAGGAGGGCATTATCGAAGGTAGCACTAGCCCCTGGCGAGCCCAGGTTGTAGTCGTTAAAACCACTGCAAAACGCCGCATGGTAATCGACTACAGCCAAACCATAAACCGGTACACCCAGCTGGACGCGTACCCCCTCCCTCGCATATCTGATATGGTCAATCAGATTGCGCAATACAAAGTATTCTCCACCATCGACCTTAAGTCAGCGTACCACCAGCTGCCCATCCGCCATGAGGACCGCCAGTATACTGCCTTCGAGGCAAACGGCCACCTCTACCACTTCCTTAGGGTCCCCTTCGGCGTCACCAACGGGGTTTCGGTCTTCCAAAGGGAGATGGACCGAATGGTTGACCAGAACGCGCTGCGGGCAACCTTCCCCTATTTGGATAACGTCACCATCTGCGGCCACGACCAGCAGGACCACGACGTTAATCTAGCAAATTTCCTCCGTACGGCCCAACGGCTGAACCTAACGTACAATAAGGAAAAATGTATGTTTCACACCAAGCGCCTGGCCATCCTCGGCTGCGTGGTGGAGAACGGAGTCATCGGGCCCGACCCCGACAGAATGCGCCCCCTAATGGAGCTACCCCTTCCCCACTGCCAAAAAGCACTGAAGAGATGCCTGGGGTTTTTCTCCTACTACGCCCAGTGGGTGCCCCTCTATGCAGACAAAGCCAGGCCCCTCATCAAAGCCACCTCCTTCCCCCTGACACCAGAGGCGTGTGCAGCCTTCACTCTTATCAAGAACGATATCGCGAAGGCCGCAATGCACGCGGTGGATGAGTCCATCCCCTTCCAGGTGGAGAGCGATGCCTCCGACTTCGCCCTAGCCGCGACCCTTAACCAGGCGGGCAGACCCGTGGCCTTTTTCTCAAGGACCCTCCAGGGCCCCGAGACGAGACACTCCTCCGTCGAAAAGGAGGCCCAGGCTATTGTAGAAGCGGTGCGTCACTGGAGGCATTACCTGGCCGGGAAACGATTTACCCTGCTCACTGACCAGCGTTCAGTAGCTTTTATGTTTAATAATAAGCAGAGGGGTAAAATCAAGAACGACAAGATCTTGAGGTGGAGAATCGAACTCTCCACCTACAATTATGATATCTTGTATCGGCCAGGGAAACTCAATGAGCCCCCAGATGCCCTATCACGTGGTACATGCGCCAACGCGCAGAGTGATAGGCTGCAGTCCCTCCACAATGACCTCTGCCACCCGGGGGTCACCAGGTTTTTCCATTTTATCAAATCCCGTAACCTGCCCTACTCCATCGAGGAGGTCAGGACCATGACCAAGAGCTGCCAAATCTGCGCCGAGTGCAAACCGCACTTCTATAGGCCGGACAGAGCAAGCCTGATCAAGGCCACCCGCCCCTTCGAACGCCTGAGCGTCGATTTTAAAGGGCCCCTCCCCTCCGCTGACCGCAATGTGTACTTCCTCAACATAGTTGATGAGTACTCCTGTTTCCCCTTTGCCATCCCTTGCCCAGACATGACCAGTACCACGGTCATCAAGTGTCTGAATGACATCTTCGCTCTGTTCGGGTTCCCCAGCTATATACATAGCGACAGGGGCTCATCGTTCATGAGCGACGAACTTCGGCAGTACCTGCTAACAAGAGGTATCGCCACGAGCAGGACCACCAGTTACAACCCCCGGGGGAACGGCCAGGTGGAAAGGGAGAACGCGACGGTTTGGAAGGCAGTCCTCTTAGCACTAAAATCTAAGGGCCTTCCGACCTCCCGCTGGCAGGAGGTCCTCCCTGCAGCGCTTCACTCCATTCGGTCACTGCTTTGTACTGCCACTAATGCGACCCCTCATGAGAAAATGTTCGTTTTCCCCCGGAAGTCTACATCGGGAACCTCGCTACCGGCATGGTTGACTTCTCCTGGGCCCGTCCTACTGCGGAGGCACGTGAGGACGCATAAAACGGACCCCCTGGTCGAGCGGGTGCACCTCCTACACGCCAACCCCCAGTATGCCTGGGTGACATACCCAGACGGGCGGGAGGACACGGTCTCCATACGAGATCTCGCACCCTCGGGTACCCCTGAATTACCACCGTTATCCCCCTTACCACCGTTATCCCCCTTACCACTGTTATCCCCCACCACCCCTCCCAACCCAACCCCTGCAGACGGCATGCCAAAGCCCCAGGAATCTTCGCCAACCACCCAGACACCAGACCCGACGTCGGATGCTGCAACACCACCGCCGCCACCACGACGATCAGGACGTCAGACAAGGCCTCCTGATAGACTTAACTTGTAGTACCCTTCACCCCGCCGGACTTCACATTAAACAAGGGGTGAATGTGGTAAACCACTGTATTGTATATTGCCACCTCTGGGTGGCGCTGTGTATGGAGGCATGCCTCAGCTGACTCCACCCACCACTGTGTGGGTTTCGTTCAGACTTGTTCAGTCACTCACGAAGAAGCATGGTCTCTTCTTAGCTAATAAAAGCCTTATTCATCTCTTCTTTCGACTCATCATCTCTTCTTCGACTCATCACCTTTTATGAAGTAATTGATAAGCGTATCAAGCGACTGGTGCACAAGGACACCCAGGTCTCGTTGCACTTCCCCTTCTCCCAATCTATTGCTATTCAGATAATAATCTGCCTTCCTGTTTTTGCTACCAAAGTGGATAACCTCACATTTATCCACGTTATATTGCATCTGCCATGCTTCTGCCCAATCACACAACCTGTCCAAAACATTCTGGAGTTTCTCGGCATCCTCCTCACAGCACACACGCCCACCCAGCTTTGTGTCATCTGCAAATTTGGAGATATTACATCTAGTTCCCTTATCTAGATCATTAATATATATTGTGAATAGTTAGGGTCCAAGGACCGATCCCTGCGGTACCCCACTAGTCACTGCCTGCCATTTGGAAAAAGATCCGTTTATTCCAGCTCTTTGCTTTCTGTCTGCCAACCAGTTCTCTATCCAAGTCAGTACCTTGCCCCCAATCCCATGTGCCTTAACTTTACACGCTAATCTCTTATGTGGGACCTTATCGAATGCCTTCTGAAAGTCCAAATACACCACATCCACTGGTTCTCCCTTATCTATTTTACCAGTTACATCCTCAAAAAATTCCAGTAGATTAGTCAAGCACGATTTACCCTTTGTAAATCCATGTTGACTTTGTCCGATCCTGTCACTGTTTTCCAAGTGCTCTGCTAATACACCTTTTATGATGGACTCTAGCATTTTCCCCACTACCGATGTCAGGCTTACCGGTCTGTAATTCCCCATTTTCTCTCTACCACCTTTTTTGAATAGTGGGGTAACATTAGCTACCCTCCAATCCATGGGTACTGTTCCAGATTGCATCAAATGTTGGAAGATGATCAGCAATGCATCTAGTATTTCAAGGGCCACTTCCTTAAGTACCCTAGGATGTAGATTATCAGGCCCTGGGGATTTATCAGCCTTCAATCCCATCAATTTCCTTAACACCATTTCCCTACAAATACTGATTTCTTTCAGTTCCTCCCTTTCATCAGACCCTATGTTCCCCGACATCTCTGGGAGGTTATTTGTGTCCTCCTTTGTGAAGACAGAACCAAAATATATATTTAATTGGTCTGCCATTACTTTGTTCCCCATTATAAATTCCCCTGATTCTGACTGCAAGGGACCTACGCTTGACTTCACCAATCTTTTTCTCTTCACATATCTATAAAAGCTTTTACAGTCAGTTTTTATGTTCCCTGAAAGCTTACTCTCATATTCTATTTTCCCCTTCTTAATTAATCCCTTTGTCCTCCTTTGTTGAATCCTAAACTGCTCCCAATCCTCAGGTTTACTGCTTTTTCTGGCCAATTTATATGTCCTCTCCTTGGATCTTATGCTATCCCTAATTTCCCTTGTTAGCCACGGTTGAGTCACCTTTTTTGTTTTATTTTTATGCCAAACTGGGATGAACAAATTCTGTAGTTCATCCATGCGGTCTTTGAATGTTTGCCATTGCCTATCCACCGTCAACCCTTTGAGTGACATTCCCCAATCAATCCTACCCAACTCGCGCCTCAGACCATCGTAGTTTCCTTTGTTTAAATTCAGGACACTAGTCTCTGAGTCAACAACTTCATTCTCCATCTTAATGAAGAATTCTATCATATTATGATCGCTCCGATCCAAGCGGCCTCGTACAACAAGATTGTTAATTAATCCTTTCTCGTTACATAATACCCAGTCTAAGATGGCCTGATCTCTGGTTGGTTCCTTGACATATTGGTCCAGGAAACCATCCCGTAAACACTCCAGGAATTCCTCCTCCACAATATGGTTACTAATTTGGTTAGCCCAATTTATATGTAGATTAAAGTCACCCATGATGACTGCTGTGCCCTTATTGCACGCTTCTCTATATTCCCTTTTAATGCCACCCCCAACCTCCGCATTACTGTTTGGAGGTCTATATACCACTCCCACTAATGTTTTCTGCCTCTTGGTATTTCTCAGTTCTACCCATGCAGATTCGACATCATCAGAGCTAATATCCTTCCTTACAATTGTGTTAATCCCTTCTTTAACTAGCAATGCTACCCCACCTCCCTTTCCTTTTTGCCTATCTTTCCTGAATATTGAATACCCCTGGATGTTGAGTTACCAGCCTTGGCCACCCTGGAGCCATGTTTCCGTAATCCCAATCAAATCATAATCGTTTACTTCTATTTGCACAGCTAATTCATCCACCTTATTACGAATGCTCCTCGCATTAAGACACAAAGCCTTCAGGCTTGTTTTTTTAACACTCTTAGACCTATTAGAATTATTATTTACTGTGGCCATGTTTGATTTAAACCGTTGATTTCTCTGACTGCCACTTTTGTTGTTCTCCTTCCTATCTTTTTCTTTTATCCTTGTTTCCCTTTCCTCTGTCCCCCTGCTCAGGTTCCCAACCCCCTGCCATTTTAGTTTAAACCCTCCCCCAGAGCACCAGCAAACACTCCCCCTAGGACATCGGTCCTGGCCCTGCCCAGGTGCAAACTGTCTGGTTTGAACTGGTCCCACCTCCCCCAGAACCGGTTCCAATGTCCCAGGAATTTGAATCCCTCCCCCTCGCACCATTCCTCTAGCCACGTATTCATCTGAAATATCCTTCTATTTCTACTCTGACTAGCACGTGGCATTGGGAGCAATCCTGAGATTACTACCTTTGAGGTCCTATTTTTTAATTTACCTCCTAACTCCCTATATTCAGCTTTTAGGACCTCATCCCGTTTTTTACCTATATCGTTGGTACCTATATGCACCACAATAACTGGCTGTTCACCCTCCCCTTCCAAAATGTTCTGCAGCCGCTCTGAGGCATCCTTGACCCTTGCACCAGGGAGGCAACACACCATCCTGGAGTCTCGTTTGTGGCCGCAGAAATGCCTATCTATTCCCCTTACAATAGAATCCCCTATTACTATAGCTCTACCCCTCTTTTTCCTCCCGTCCTGTGCAGCAGAACCACCCCTGGTGCCAGGAAGTTGGCTGCTGCTGCCTTCCTCTGATAAGCCATCCCCCCCAGCAGTACTCAAAGTGGTGTATCTGTTTGAGAGGGGGATGTCCACAGGGGATCCCTGCACTACCTACCTGCGCCTAGTACTCTGTCTGTTGGTCACCCCTTCCCTTTCTGCCTGTCCAACCTTTGCCTGCGGTGTGACCAACTGATTAAACGTACTATTCACGACGTCCTCAGCATTGCGAATGGTCCTTGCACTTTTCCCTTTTGTCCTCTAAGCCTACAGCGCTGTTTGGCTTCCATTCCAACACACCAACTCCACAGCACACCCTATAATGTGAAAGGTAGGCTGACAGGAAAAGGAAGCGCACAAGGCCACCTGATTGGTTCTCCAAGAATGCTGGACCCAAGCAGCTGCCAATCTAGAGAACTTTCCAACAGCAACAGTCATTAGCCTTAGATTGACATCAGTATGCACCTATTTTGACCATATTCCCCACAGAGAGTAACAGAACAATTGACATTAAAGGGATGTGGCAGGTTAGCAGCTAAACATCACAATCCTGCCCCAAACTACCCATGAGGGACACCATGGGGAAATCAGCTAGCATTACAAAATAGAAATGGAGAAATATACCGAACAAGCTAGCATTACTGAGCTCAGAGTATTTGAAAAAGAAATATTGCTGTCTCGTTATATTTTTAGTTTGTGCTCCTCAGAGGGCATTTAACCTACTCTTGCAATGACAGATTAGACTCTAACCTAAAATCATGTACTTGGAGTAGATGAGGGTTTTCAGTGAAGAGTTTAATTTTATAAAATCTAATTGAGTGTGGTTTGGTTTAGCTTTGAAAATATACCATGCTGTTTACTTGTTTTTCTGCTGAAAAATTATTAGATTTGGGATAAACAACCACTAAGTATCCAATCTGAAATCAATTTAAAAGTAAATTCCTAACTCCAAGCAATTTCAGTTCCAAGAACAAATCGTTTTCTTGCAGAAATCTGCTTCCTGTCACAAGAAATTGGCTGAGTATTAAAATAAGAAAAGTGCACTGACCTTTAATGTAAGGTTAAGTACAAAGAAATAAATACAAAAAATGCTGGAAATACCCAACAATCTGTCAGCATCTGTAAAAAAGATAGGCTAACGTTTCAGACAGAGGCCTTTCAGCTGACCAAATTCAGACAAAGGATCTGTACACACCATGTTAACCTGGCTTTTCTCCTTTTAGGTGCTGTGCAGTTCCGGTGTTTTCTGTTTTTATATCCGAATTTTAGCCTTTGCAGTTCTTTTTTTCTTTGAAGTACAAGGAACTGCCCATCAATTTCAGAAACACTGCGGTGACATTAGAATGGATGGTTCCTTTACATCATGTCATTTACACAGGCCCGATGGTGAATGATTAGATAACAATCACTGAATGGGGGAATTTTAACAGGCAAGTACAGGTGGGTTGTAAGCGGGTGGGTAGTTAAATTCGGCAAAAGAAAGATCGCAACCGCAACCCAGCTCCAATGTGCCACCTTCCAGGTTTCACTGAGGCGCATTTGGCTGCGTGCGAGCAACCTGCTCGTCAGAGTCGGTGCAATCATTAGAGCAGGAGGGTGGGCAATGAAGACATAATTTAAGGTGATAATTGGATGCAAATATGGGCCTTTTCACTGGAATTTAACTTTAGTTCGGATTTAACACCTCCAGTACGGGTTCTGACCAGTAAAAAGGAGGCGAGTTGCAGATGCGTACATGGGGGTCTCTCAGCTTCAGATAGCCCAAACTCAATTAGAGTTCTTGTCATCATACAGATATTGGAGAACTTTGGAGGCAGGATGGGAGGCACCTTGGATGTTTTTGACAGTACATAAAATTACATTATTATTTTATATATATAAAGCAGTATGTCTGTCTGTATGTCTGTCTGTCTGTCTGTCCGCTATACACTCAAAAGTTATAGAGCGTACCTACACATATGTTATATCAAAAGAAAGCTGATGATTAGGGGAGTGTCATAGGTATATTTACTTTTTGGTCAGACAAAAATTGTTCCGACAGTATACAAAAAACGTTCAAAAATCCGCTCATTACCGGTTGACCAATCCTACCGCTCATTAGCGTTGAGTGACGTGATGGTTGACCAATCCTACAGTTCAGTGGCCTGATCGTTGACCAATCGGTGCATCACCGGTGGGACCTAATCCTGCAGCCTCCCGAAACTTCGCCGCCATTTTTTCCCCTGCTTTTCCTCCACAGCGAGCGGGGCAGGGTCGGCCCGCCGGAGCGGCAGGTGAGTTGGGGTCACTCGGGCCGGGCTTCACAACCGCTCAGCCCGAGTCACACAGCGGGGGACCGGCAGCGGCCGGCTGTCAACTGCGCGGCCCGACACACAAAGCGGGGGAGCGGCAGCGGCCAGCCGTCAACCGCGCGGCCCTCTAAACTGCCCTGGCAATGCCGGGCCCCCCCTGCTAGTAGAATATATAGCACAGAAACAGGCCATTCGGCCCAACCAGTCCATGCCAGTTTATGCTCCAATCGAGCCTCCACCCATCCTTCCTCATCTAACTCTGTCAGAATAACCCTCTATTCCCTTCTCCCTCATATGCTTATCTAGCCTCCCTTTAAATGCATCTATACTAATCACCTCAACCACTCTCTGTGGTAGCGAGTTCCACATTCTTACCACTCTCTGGGTAAAGAAGTTTCTTCTGAATTCCTTATTTGATTTCTTGGTGACTATCTAGTTTTGCTCTTCCCCACAAGTGGAAACACTCTGGCCGGAATTTTCTGCGGTAAGAACAGGTGGGTTGGAGGCAGGGGGGAAGTGAAAGTTCTGCAAATGTGAACGCCGACCCCAGCCCGCCCACTTTTACTGTTCACTCAGGTGAGATGGGGGGGGGCGCGGGCTGCCAACCCATTGCCAAGAAATGGGTTGGCAATTTACATATGATAATGAGGCCTGAAGCCTCTCCTTTAACCTGCTGTTCAGGTTTTACTGCAAGCGGCCAGGGATCCCGGGGCTTGGGATTCCCGGTGGCTGCAACAAGATGGCCTCAGCCTCGGGGAGCAATGCTTGTGGGCCGGGAAGAGCAGGAGTTAAAACTCCACAGCATGCCGGGAAACCTGACCTTCCAGGTTTCCCGCTGCCTCCCGGGTTCCCCCACACCTTATGGGTTAGACCCGGCAAAATCCAGCCCTTTGTGTCTACTCAATCAAAACCTTTCATAATTTTAAAGACCTCCATCAAGTCACCCCTCAGCTTTCTCTTTTCAAGAGAAGAGAGCCCCAGCCTGTTCATCCTTTCCTGATAGGTATAACCTTGCATTTCTGTTATCATCCTTGTAAATCTTTTTTGCACCCTCTCCAGTGTCTCTATATCCTATTCATAATATGGTGACAAAAACTGTACACATTATTCCAAGTGTGGTCTAACCAAGATTCGATACAAGTTTAACATAACTTCTCTACTTTTCAATTCCAGCCCTCTAGAAATAAACCCCATTGCTTGGTTTGCTTTTTTTTATGGCCTTATTAACCCGCATCGCTACTTTCAGTTATTTGTGTATTTGTATTCCCAGATCCCTTTGCTCCTCTACCCCATTTAGATTCTTAGGCCACAAATTTGCCATCGCTCAGAGGGCGGGTTTGGAGGCGGGTCGGGAGTAAAAATCTAAATGATTGACGGCGGGTTGCAAACCATCCCACCTCCACGCTACGTTGCCAAGTGTCGGGTCTGCGATTCCCGATCAGACCCGACACCAAACGGCAGGAGAGGCACTTAGAGTCATAGGGCTAGATTTTCAGTATAGGCAGTTTTGGGGCGCTAACTTTAGCGCCCGCCCGAAGTTAGCGCCCGCCCCAAAGTAGCGCCCCGTTGCCGGGAATTCAGTGGCTTCGCCCTAAGAGGTTGGTGGAGCGCTAAAAGAGGCGTTCCACTACTCTCTTTAGGCGCTAAGCCGGCGGTCCAGAGGGATAGCGCCCAGGCGGGGCGCAGCACGGGTGCGGTCATTTTTGCACTGACAGCAGACCCCGTGGTGCCGACCAGCTCTTAAAGGGGGAAGGGACGAATTGGTCTGCTGCCACGCCCTGCACACTGCAGCCTTGCAAAGAGGCCTCAACACTACTGCTCAGCCCCAGGGAGTCATGGCAACGCCAGAGAAGGCCCGTCAGCGTGCCCTGCGCTTCTCAGAGGGTGATCTGGACATAATGGTCACAGCTCTGGAGGTGAGGCGCAAGATCTTGTTTCCAGAGAGTGGGAGGAATCCAACCCACCACGACTACACCAAAGCCTGGAAGCAGATCGCCCAGAGGGTGACGTTCACCGGCGAGGCCCCCAGGACCCACAAACAATGCCGTAAGAAATACAACGATCTGACCAGGATTGTGAGGGTGAGTAGCCTTTCCAGTCTCCTCCTCATTCTTGCATGTACACCTGACATGATGGGCAAAGGGACCTGAAAGTCCTTTTGGCCAGCCCTCAGCCAGCAGCATTGGGACAGTCATGAGCATCAAATGGCCATTCGGCACTCTACACTTTGGCCAAGCTATTCCACCATGGGAGGCAGTGGACAGTACATCAGGGCTTCACTCTGTCCAAGCTATTCCACCATGGGAGGCAGTGCACACTACATCAGGGCTTCACTCTGTCCAAGCTATTCCACCATGGGAGGCAGTGCACACTACATCAGGGCTTCACTCTGTCCAAGCTATTCCACCATGGGAGGCAGTGCACACTACATCAGGGCTTCACTCTGTCCAAGCTATTCCACCATGGGAGGCAGTGCACACTACATCAGGGCTTCACTCTGTCCAAGCTATTCCACCATGGGAGGCAGTGCACACTACATCAGGGCTTCACTCTGTCCAAGCTATTCCACCATGGGAAGCAGTGCACAGTACATCAGGGCTTCACTCTGTCCAAGCTATTCCACCATGGGAGGCAGTGCACACTACATCAGGGCTTCACTCTGTCCAAGCTATTCCACCATGGGAGGCAGTGCACACTACATCAGGGCTTCACTCTGTCCAAGCTATTCCACCATGGGAGGCAGTGCACACTACATCAGGGCTTCACTGCGCACTTACAGCCCGTCCTTTCTCTTGCAGGCTAAAGTAGCGTTTAATCGCCAGGCCCGTGCCAGGGGTGGCCGCGCCAAGCTGCAGAAGCTCACTCGGCTGGAGGAGCGCGTGTGTGTGCTCATGGGAGCCCGTGTGATTGTCCCCACAGCGTGCGGTGTATCCGACCCTCCACTGCCCGGCAATGGTAAGGACCTCGCCTTTTGGCCCTCTCGCGTCGCACTGGCCCATCCGAGCTACCTCCTTTGCCACTGTCCCACCAATGCGCTGAATCCCACCAGTCCTAACTCCCTCGCTGACGCCGTCTCCTCACTCTGAAGCTACTCTTGTGCATTCCTGCTTTCAGCTGGTGACGACCAGGACCCTGAGGCTGCCAGTGACAGCACCTCCGACCAGGAGGAGGAGGAGGAGCAAGCCGGACCTTCGGGGGAACAGTCACGTCCCGCAGGAGAGGAGGAAATGCTTGACACCTCCTCACTGGACGAGTGCCTGGAGGAACTGTCGCAGGGCAATGCAGCTTCTGGGACCAGTGGCGTCCAGCCACCCAGCAGCCGTGCGCGTGGCCCGCGGCCTTCCCCCCAAAGGGGGGAAGGATCAGAGGGGAGTGCTGCTGCTCGGCACACTCGCCGTCACCAACGCGGCAAGGGTCCCCTAGTTCGGCCCCCTCCTCCCCAGCGGGAGAGTCGCGACTCCAGTCCGGACACCTTCACTTCGGAGGAGGTGCGGAAGCTCGATCAGATGGCCGACGACTCGGACCGGCGCCACACGGAGCTCATGAGCGTGGTGGGGCGCATGCCTGAGGCCATCGAGTCGCTGGCGACCAGTGTGCGCGAGTTCGGGGCAGCAACTGCCGCGACTGGCCGCATGCTAACTGATGCCGTCAAGACCCTGGCGGATGTGATGCGCGCGCACACCAGGACCACAGGGCCACTCACTGCTGCCACACGCGCTGTCTCAGGCAGGCATCGCCAGGGCAGGCGCCGCGCTGGACCATCCCAGCAAGCCGGCCATCGGCTGATTGCTGCGGATCCTGCAGTGCGGGCCCGGCCGAGTGCCACCGCGCCACAGCACCAGCCAGCGCATCCCAGACGCCAGCTGGCCCACATTGCGCCATCCGTCGCCGCCATTCCCCCTCTGGGGCGTCGACGGCAAGCGGCTGCAGCTGATGGTGGCCAGGCTCAGGTGCGCCACTCAGCAGACGGCCCCTCGAGGCCCAAACGCCGTGTAGGCCGCCCCCAGCGGCATCTGGCGGAAGGGCATCTGAGCCTCAGGCGCCTTCCCCCAGCCTCGCAGCAGCCACTGGGCAGAGCTTGCGAAGGAGCAGCAGGCAGGGCAGGGGAGGCAAAATGCTGGCCAAGGTCTCGCCCTCGCGGGCCACTCAGTAGAGGGTGTGGCCAGCTTTCCTTTAATATGGCGGTGGCCATCTTTATTTTGCCCATGGTTGTGCTTTTGGAGGGCTTTTTTTTTGCGTTAGGCCGACGTTGAGGCCCGGTTTCAATAAAGGTGGAGTGGCTCCTCCCCAGTTTGTGCGAGTGAGTCGTTTGTTGGGCTTTTTGTGGGGCCCGTTTATTGTTTTTGGGGATTCATGTGGGAAGGGCTTTTCATTTTTGTGCAATAAAAAATTATCTTTATTCATGCAGTCTCCATGGTTGTTCTTCTTAGTGTTTGTTGGCTTCGCCGGCTGAGGGCTTGCGGAGCGGCTGCATTCATCTTCCCTCATGGCCCCTGGCCATTCCCTGACAGGGGGCTTAGAAGTACCGTGTAATAAGGTGGCGTCGTGCGGCCCTTGGCCCTGGTCGCTCCCTCCTGGGAACGTACTCCTGCTCCTCCTCCTCCTCCTCATGCTCCTCCTGCTCCTCCTCCTGAGGTGCTGGTCCAACGTCAGGTGGCAGTGCCTGAGTCCTGCGGATAGCCAGGTTGTGTAGCATGCAGCAAACCACCACAAATTGGGAGACCCGGTCCGGCGAATACTGGAGAGCTCCTCCGGAGCGATCAAGGCAGCGGAACCGCTGCTTGAGGACCCCAATAGTTAGCTCGATGATGTTGCGGGTGGTTTGATGGCTCTCGTTGTAGGCCTCTTCAGCAGCGGTCCTGGGCGCGCGAAGCGGGGTCATGAGCCAGGTGCACAAAGGATAGCCTTTGTCCCCGATGAGCCATCCTCTTGGGGAAGGCTGTGCCTGGAACATGTCATGCACAGTACTCTGCCGCAGGATAAAGGCATCGTGGCTGCTGCCTGGGAAGCTGGCATTGACTGCCATGATGCGCTGCTTGTGGTCACATACCAGCTGCACATTCAGAGAATGGTAGCCCTTCCTCTTGCGATACTGCTCGCCATGCTCCAGAGGGGCCCGCAAAGCCACATGCGTACAGTCAATGGCGCCCTGCACCAAGGGGAATTCCCCGAGTCTGGCAAATCCCAATGCGCGCTGATGCTGGCTCTCGAGGGCCATGGGGAAGGAGATGAATTGGCTTCTCCTTCTGAACAGTGCTTCGGTCACGTGGCGGATGCAGCGATGCGCGCCGTACTGGGAGATGTTTGCTATGTCCCCAGCAGCGTATTGGAAGGAGCCGGTGGCATAGAAGTTCAATGCCACCGTCACCTTCACTTCCACCGACAGAGACGTCCTGCACCTGAGCTTTGGCCGCAGATCTCGGCGAAGCAGGTGGCAGATCTCTGCAATCACCTCCTTTCGGAATCGGAGCCTTCTAACACATCGCGCGGCACTCATGTTTAGGTAGGAGCGCTGCTGGCGGTATAGCCTGACTGGGTAAGGCCTACGTGGCCGACACCTGTAGCCCCCTCTGCCTCTAGCCAGGGCTGCCCCTCTCACAATGCGTCTGCGAGCCCTACGGATATGGCGCTGCAGCTGCGCGTTGGCACCCCATGCAGCCCCCATCAAATCCTGGCAAACAGTCTAATTTCCAAATGGCCACTTGCAGCGCTATTGCCTGAGTCCAAAAATACCTGGCTCTTGCTGCTTGAAACCAGTTAGCTATCCTCCTTGTTGTGTCTCCAGAAATGCGTTGCACAAGACTGTTTTCTGAAAAAAGGATGGCCTTTATACTGGAGAGGACGTTCCCTTTAATTAGCGCCCCCCGGGGCCCGCGCTGGTTGTGTTGCGTTCCTTTTTCCAAACGCTCCGGCCGCCCGCCGCACAATGGGGCGGTCCGACTGAAGTTTGCAATCGGGGCGGCCAAAGGGCGTTGCACGAGGATGTGACGTCATTTTCTGCGCGCGCATCCGGGCGGGCGCTAAACTTTGCGCCGGCGCTAACGGGCAACTTAATTTGGGGCGGAGCGCAAACTGCGCTGCGCCCGGGCGCTACACGCATAGCGCCCGGAAATCACTTCTCTTAAGGCGCTAACTGCTGGCGCAAGCTACTGAAAATCTAGCCCATAGAGTCATAGAGTTTTACAGCACAGAAAGAGGCCCTTCGGCCCATCGTGTCTGCGCCGCCCATCCATCCCTGTCCAGTCTAATCCCATTTTCCAGCATTTGGTCCATAGCCTTGTATGCAATGGCATTTCAAGTGCTCATCCAAATGCTTCTTGAATGTTGTGAGGGTTCCTGCCTCCACCACCCTTTCAGGCATTGAGTTCCACATTCCAACCACCCTCTGGGTGAAAAAGTTCCTCCTCAAATCCCCTCTAAATCTCCTGCCCCTTACCCTGAATCTATGCCCCCTTGTTATTGACCCCCCCACTAAGGGGAAAAGTTCCTCTTTATCTACCCTATCTATGCCCCTCATTATTTTGTACACCTCAATCAGGTCCCCCCTCAGCCTTCTCTGCTCCAAGGAAAACAACTCCAGCCTGTCCAGCCTCTCTTCATAGCTGAGGCGCTCCATCCCAGGTAACATCCTGGTGAATCTTCTCTGCACCCTCTCCAAAGCAATCACATCCTTCCTATAGTGAGGCGACCAGAACTGCACACAGTACTCCAGCTGTGGCCTCACCAGCGTTTTGTACAGCTCCATCATAACCTCCCTGCTCTTATATTCTATGCCTCGGCTAATGAAGGCAAGTATCCCATATGCCTTTTTAACCACCTTATCTACCTGCTCCGCTGCCTTCAGGGATCTATGTACATGTACACCAAGGTCCCTCTGACCCTCTGTACTTCCTAGGGTCCTACCACTCATTGTGTATTCCCTTGCCTTATTTGTCCGTCCAAAATGCATCACCTCGCACTTTTCAGGGTTAAATTCCATTTGCCACTTTTCCGCCCATCTGACCAACCCGTTTATATCGTCCTGTAGCCGGAGGCTTTCCTCCTCGCAATTTACCACCCCACCAATTTTCGTGTCATCTGCGAACTTACTGATCATACCTTTTACATTTTCATCCAAATCATTTATGTAGATCACAAACAATAAGGGACCCAGCACCGATCCCTGAGGTACCCCACTGGACACAGGCTTCCAGTCACAAAAGCAACCTTCGACCATCACCCTCTGCCTCCTGCCACTCAGCCAGTTTAGGATCCAACGCGCCAAGGCACCCTGGATCCCATGGGCTCTTACCTTCTTGACCAGTCTCTTATGCGGGACTTTGTCAAAAGCTTTACTGAAGTCCATGTACACCACATCCACAGCATTTCCCTCATCCACCCCACTAGTCACCCCCTCGAAAAATTCAATCAGATTTGTTAGACATGATTTACCCTTGACAAAGCCATGCTGACTATCCCCGATTAATCCTTGCCTCTCCAAGTGGAGATTAATTTTGTCCCTCAGAATTTTTTCCAATAATTTCCCCACCACAGATGTTAGACTCACTGGCCTGTAATTCCCTGGTTTATCCCTGCTACCCTTCTTGAATAATGGTACTACATTAGCTGTTCTCCAGTCCTCTGGTACATCCCCTGTGGCCAGAGAGGTTCTGAAAATTAGTGTCAGAGCCCCTGCAATCTCCTCCCTTGCCTCCCACAGCAGCCTGGGATACATCTCGTCCGGGCCTGGGGATTTATCCACTTTTTGGCCCGCTAAAACCGCTAGCACCTCCTCCCTCTCGATGCTAATATGTTCAAGTATGTCACAGTCCCCTTGCCCGATTTCTATGTCTGCATCGTCTTTCTCCATAGTGAACACAGATGCAAAAAATTCATTTAAAACCCCGCCTACATCCTCTGGCTCTACACACAGATTGCCACTTTGGTCCCTAATGGGCCCTACCCTTTCCCTGGTTATCCTCTTGCCCTTAATATACTTATAAAACATCTTAGGATTTTCCTTTATTTTGCTCGCCAGTGTTATTTCATGGCCCCTCCTCGCCCTCCTAATTTCTTTTTTAAGTATGCCCCTGCACTTTTTATACTCCTCTAGGGCTTCTTCCGTCTTTAGTCTTTTGTAACTGCCAAAAGCCCCCCTCTTATTTCTAATGCATTTTTGTATATCCCTTGTCATCCAAGGTTCCCTTTGCTTGTTGGTCCCACCCTTGACCTTTACAGGAACATGTTGGCGTTGTACTCTCTCTATTTCCCTTCTGAAAGTCTCCCACTGTTTTGATGTGGATTTTCCTATAAGCAGCTGCTCCCAGTCCACTTTGGCCAGATCCTGCCTTATCATATTAAAATCGGCCTTCCCCCAATTTAGAACCCTTATTTCCGGGCCGTCTTTGTCTTTTTCCATGACCACCTTAAATCTCACCGAATTATGGTCACTGTCGCCAAAATGCTCTCCTACTGACACTTCCACCACTTGCCCGGCTACATTCCCCAGAATTAGGTCCAGTACCGCCCCCTCTCTTGTAGGACTTTCTACATGTTGGCTCAAAAAGCTCTCCTGGATGCACTTTAAGAATTCTGCACCCTCTAAGCCTTTCACACTCTGACTGTCCCAATTTATATTGGGGAAGTTGAAATCCCCCACTATTATTACCCTATTATTTTCGCACTTCTCGGAGATTTGCCTACATATCTGTTCCTCTATCTCCCCCTGACTGTTTGGGGGCCTATAGTACACTCCCAGCAAAGTGCTTGCCCCCTTTTTGTTTTTAAGTTCTACCCATATGGCCTCATTAGAGGAACCCGCTAATATATCATCCCTCCTTACAGCAGTAATTGACTCCTTAATTAATATTGCAACACCCCCTCCCCTTTTACACCCCCCTCTGTCTCGCCTGAAGATTCTATACCCCGGAATATTGAGCTGCCAGTCCTGACCCTCCCTCAACCATGTCTCCGTGATAGCAACAATATCGTACTCCCATGTGTTCAACAACAACTTCAGTTCATCCACCTTATTTGCAAGACTCCTTGCATTAAAATAAATGCCTTCCAGCCCTGCCATATTCTCTTTTGCCTTCACATATTTGCTCTGCCTTCCCAGCTGACTTGTTTTTCCCTCTGTATTTGGCCGTAAATCACCCCCTACTATAGCTCCACTCTGTACCCCAACCCCCTGCCAAGTTAGTTTAAACCCTCCCCAGCAGTGCTAGCAAACCTCCCCGCAAGGATATTGGTTCCCCCCTGGTTCAGGTGTAAACCGTCCGACTTGTACAAGTCCCACCTTTCCCAGAAGCAGACCCAGTGATCCAGGAAACTAAAGCCCTCCCCCTTGCACCATCCCTTTAGCCACACATTCATCTGTTCTATCTTCCTATTCCTATACTTACTAGCACGTGGCACCGGGAGTAATCCAGAGATTACAACCTTTGAGGTCCTGCTCCTTAATCCTTCACCTAGCTCCCTAAATTCTTGCTGCAGGACCTCATCCCTCTTTTTACCTATGTCGTTGGTACCAATGTGGACCACGACCACTGGCTGTTCTCCCTCCCCCTCCAGAATGCCCTGCAGCTGCTCAGTGACATCCTTGACCCTGGCACCAGGGAGGCAACAAACCATCCTGGATTCACGTCTACGGCCACAGAAACGCCTATCTGTTCCCCTTACTATAGAATCCCCTACCACTATTGCTCTCCCACTCTTTTTCCCCCCTTCCTGGGCAGCAGGAGCACCCCCAGTGCCAGGAAGTTGGCCGCTGCTGCCTTACCCTGGTGAGTCATCCCCCTCAACAGTATCCAAAGCGGTATACTTGTTTGAAAGGGGGATGTCCGCAGGGGTTCCCTGCACTACCTGCCTGCCTTTGTTGCTCCGCCTGATGGTCACCCCCTGTGCTGCCCTACCCTGAGGCGTGCACAACTCGCTAAACGTGTTATCCACGAGCCTTTCAGCATCGCACATGCTCCAAAATTCATCCACCCGCAGCTCGAGCGCCGCAATGCGGTCTACAAGTAGCTGCAGCTGGATGCATTTCCCGCACACATGTTCATCAGGGGCACTGGCAGCATCCCTGACTTCCCACATAGAGCAGGAGGAGCAGAGCACGGGTCTGAACTCTCCTGCCATGACTTACCCCTTTAATTTCTTTAAAAATTTATTCAATACCCCAGTTACAGGTATGCTCTAGGGCGCTTTATTTACCAACTATCCCCACTACACCACAGAAATTTAACACCACAGAATTCAAGCTTGTATTGAAAAAAAGAGAAATACTCACCAACCAATCACCTACCTGCTCCCTGGTGACGTCACACACTGATTACTTTTTACCTCTCTCCCCGCTGCTGAGTTGGTAGGCCTCGCCTCTCTCCGGTTTTTATACCGGGCTCCGACTCACTGCTCCCGACTGGTCTCGGGCCTCGCTGGTCGCCGGGTTTTCTCCCGAGCTCCTCCTCGCTGCTCCCGCTGGTCCCGACTGGTCTCGGGCCTCGCCTCTCTCCGGTTTTTATACCGGGCTCCGACTCACTGCTCCCGACTGGTCTCGGGCCTCGCTGGTCGCCGGGTTTTCTCCCGAGCTCCTCCTCGCTGCTCCCGCTGGTCCCGACTGGTCTCGGGCCTCGCCTCTCTCCGGTTTTTATACCGGGCTCCGACTCACTGCTCCCGACTGGTCTCGGGCCTCGCTGGTCGCCGGGTTTTCTCCCGAGCTCCTCCTCGCTGCTCCTGCTGGTCCCGACTGGTCTCGGGCCTCGCCTCTCTCCGGTTTTTATACCGGGCTCCGACTCACTGCTCCCGACTGGTCTCGGGCCTCGCTGGTCGCCGGGTTTTCTCCCGAGCTCCTCCTCGTTGCTCCCGCTGGTCCCGACTGGTCTCGGGCCTCGCCTCTCTCTGGTTTTTATACCGGGCTCCGACTCACTGCTCCCGACTGGTCTCGGGCCTCGCTGGTCGCCGGGTTTTCTCCCGAGCTCCTCCTCGCTGCTCCCGCTGGTCCCGACTGGTCTCGGGCCTCGCCTCTCTCCGGTTTTTATACCGGGCTCCGACTCACTGCTCCCGACTGGTCTCGGGCCTCGCTGGTCGCCGGGTTTTCTCCCGAGCTCCTCCTCGCTGCTCCCGCTGGTCCCGACAACTTGTTAACTGCCTAGATAATCTGACTTTAACTGCCGATTCTGATTTTTGAGCCGGGTTTAGCAAGGAGCTGAATTGTTGGCAGCTACTACAGCAGCTTAAAAGCGGTCCTACAACATGGCTGAGTTTCAGATACCACAACTTAGTGCCCTGAGGTTTTGGCAAACGTTTTGCAACTCTACTGATCTTGTTAGTGTTCAAGCTGAGCTCCATCTGCACCTCCTTGGAATATCCTCTGGCCACTTTGACTGAGCGCATGCAACGTCCATTCCTCGACTGAGATATATACCAGCGGTATGGGAACCATTTATATCCTCTCATCCTGGTTGTCAGATTCGGAGGAAGAGCAGCCACGGCAGCAGCACAACCAGGCACAGCAGCAGCATCAACAGCAGGAGCGCCAACCTTCTCCTCAGCCACCTGATGCTGCACAGGACAGAGGCCGTCAGCGCAGGGCTGCACCTCGCCGCAGGAGATACCCCCAACACAGGGTTTATAGGCAGAGGATGAGTATCTCCCAGTCGGCCGCACACACCTGCATCACGCAGGTTACCGATGCCCTCTTTGCAAAGTCGCACAATTACATCCACTTCTCCACGGATGAAGCAAGTGTAACCTCACGTGTGGTTGGCTTTGCAATTATGGCAGGCTTGCCAAGGGTGCAGGGCGTCGTAGACTGCACACATGTGGCCATTAGGGCACCCCATCACAACCCAGCTGTTTTTGTCAACTGCAAGGGCTTCCACTCCCTTAACATGTAGCTGGTGTGTAACCACAGGAACATCATCATGCATGTTTGCGCCAAGTTCCCTGGCAGTTGCCATGACTCGTTCATCCTGCGGCAGTCTATTGTGCCTCAGCTCTTCAATCTGCCAACACAACTTTCCAGATGGCTACTTGGAGACAAACACAATCCCCTGAAGACGTGGCTAATGACACCGATGAGGAGGCCATCAAACAAAGCTGAGGAGTGATACAATGTGAGCCACATTTTCACCAGAAGCATCATAGAGCAAACCATTGGCTTGCTCAAAATGCGATTCAGAGGCCTTGACAGATCTGGTGGAACCCTACAGTATGCACCAGCCAGGGTCTCCAGAATCATCGTCGCCTGCTGTGCCCTGCACAACATTGCTCAGCAGCGTGGCTTAGCGTTGCCTGAGGAACAAGTGGCTCAGCGCACAGCCTCCTCAGAAGAAGAGGAGGAGGAAGATGAGAAGGAGCAGGAGGCGGCAGATGAAGGACACCTTGTGGGGCCGGATGTGCCAATTCCACCAGCACGTGACCACATTGCTGGCCATCGGGCAAGTGATACACTCATCCATGCCAGATTCGCGTAAGCTTATGCTTCAATCGCAGCTGGCTGGCAGATGGAGATGAATGTCTGTACGACCTTCTTAACACGCCATACATCATCTCTCCAATAAACGGTGCTTTCCTATCACTCTCACCACCATCATTACAAATGCACGTCACCATGAGCCCTCACCGTGAAACTTCCATTTCTCAGCATACATAGGCCAAATCTTCACTTCTTCGTCATCACTTTTGTTTAATAAAATGACAATCAGGATGACAATCACTACTTTTTTACACAAGAAAACACCCAAATGACTACCCTTGTGACTATTTGTGTGCTAACTTTCTCTTACGCATGCTTCTATGTGGTGCTTCCCCTGTGACTTCAGCAGATGTAGAGGCACCTTACTCACTTTTATGCTGCGCCTGCTTAGACGCCTTTGGCAGTTGTCCTCTGGGTTTGGGAGCCTGGGCGGGCTCCTCCACAGTTTGCTCTTCCTGCGGCTGTGCAGGGGCTGAGATGGCCATCTCAGTTGGGTGCGGAATCTGGGGCTCTGACCAAGGGTTCCACAGTGGCATGGTCGTGTGAGGTCTGGAGGCGCCCTTCAGTACTCGCCAGCGAGGGTGTCTAGTATCATACTGGTGTGCTGCATCCTGCACAACATTGCACAGCAGAGAGGATTGCAGGTGGAGGAGGATGAAGGCACTCCTCACTCATCTTCAGGTGAGGAGAACATTGAAGAGGAGGAGGAATTTGAAGATGCGACACCCAACGCCAGACCAGCCGCGTACATTGCCTTAATAGCTCGAATGTTCAGCTACTCATGACTCACACAGGAAAACATCATAAATGAAATCCTCCGGTCCGCTCCTACCACCAGCACCTACCCCCACCCCACCCCTTACATTAAACAGTTCTTCATCCACGCATCCACCCACTGAACATCCACTCAGTGGGTCCCATCATGTATTGACGTTCATCACGAAACAAGTGAAAGGGCGAGTTGACACTTAGGACGCAATAATGGGCAAGACATGGAACTGGTGCTAAGCAATACATTTTATGTGTCATTATAAGAAAAGTAAACTTAACAACATAATGTTTTGTCAAATATCCATGTGCTTACCCTTGGTGAATTACAATAGTTTCTCTTACGCTTCCTACCACTTCTACGTGGTGCATCCCGTGTGGCTTCAGTAGAGATAGAGGCAGGATGCTCAAATCCCTGCCCTGACTGCTGAGATACTCTTGGCCAACGGCCTCTGGGTGTTGGAGCCCATGAGGACCCCGCCAAAGAATGCTCCACCTGCCTCTGTGCAGGGGCAGACTCGGCCATCGGGAGATGAGGCAGCATGTCGGGTACTGACTGAGGTGGGGGGCAACGGGTGAGAAGTGGGAGCGCCTTGAGTGGAGTCCCCACCTCCATGTCCCCTTTCACCATCAATCCTCTCCTGGGCCAGTGCCACATCACTCCTACCACTCTGCTGCAGACCAAATTGGTGAAGATCATGGACTCATTTGAGAGCCAATCTTGAAGCTCCATGGTGGGGGCCACGCTCTCTATTGCAGACATTCTCGGAATTCCCTGCGCCACCAATCCACTAGTGATTGAGTTGGACTCCACTATCCTCTCCACTATTGTGCAGAGTGTGCATGGCACGTCTGCCAGTGCCTGGCTAAGTTGCTGATGCACCTCTGGCATTCTCCTACTCAACGATAGCCCACGGGGTTCAGCATCTGTGTCTAGCTGAGCAGAGCTTGGAGAGGGTTGTGCCCCCTGACGTGGACCCCACCAAAGTGCAGGTATTTGCACTGATACATGGCTGTACCTCCTGCGAAGGTGCATCCTCAGAAGGAATTAGGTTTTCTGAGGAATTGTCCTCATGCATGTCCAGCGGAGGTACTGGCCATAATCTTCCAATCCTCCTTAAAAACAGGGGTGGTGCCAGAGGACTGGAGAATTGCAAATTGTTCAAAAAAAGGGTGTAAAGATAAACCTATCAACTACAGGCCAGTTAGTTTAACCTTGGTAGTGGAGAAGCTTTTAGAAATGATAATCTGGGACCAAATTAGCAGTCAGTTGGACAAGTGTGGATTAATTAACGAAAGCCAGCATGGATTTGTTAAAGGCAAATCATGTTTAACTAATTTGATTGAGTTTTTTGATGAGGTAACAGAGAGGGTTGTTGAGGGCAATGCGGTTGATGTGGTGTACATGGACTTTCAAAAGGCGTTTGATAAAGTGCCAGCAAAGTTGAAGCCCATGGAATAAAAGGGACAGTGGCATGGATACGAAATTGGCTAAATGACAGGAAACAGAGAGTAGTGGTGAATGGTTGTTTTACGGACAGGAGGAAGATATACAGTGGTGTTCCCTGGGGTTGGTACTAGGACCACTGTTTTTCTTGATATATATTAATGACTTGGACTTGGGTGTACAGGGCACAATTTCAAAATTTGCAGATGACACAAAACCTGGAAGTATACTGAACAGTGAGGAGGATAGTGATAGACTTCAAGAGGACATAGACAGGCTGGTGGAATGGGCGGACACGTGGCAGATGAATTTTAATGCAGAAAAGTGCAAAGTGATACATTTTGGTAGGAAGAATGAGGAGAGACAATATAAACTAAAGGATACAATTCTAAAAGGGTTGCATTAACAGGGAGACCTGGGGTATATATGCACAAATCATTGAAGGTGGCAGGGCAGGTTGAGAAAATGGTTCAAAAAGCATATAGGATCCTGGGCTTCAGAAATAGAGGCATAGAGTACAAAAGCAAGGAAGTTATGATGAACCTTTATAAAACACTAGTCCGACCTCAACTGGAGTATTGTGTCCAATTCTGGACACCGCACTTTAGGAAGGATGTGAAGGCCTTAGCGAGGGTGCAGAAAAGATGTACAAGAATGGTTCCAGGGATGAGGGACTTCAGTTACGTGGATAGACTGGAGAAGCTGGGGTTGTTCTCCTTAGAGCAGAGAAGGTTGAGAGGAGATTTGATAGAGGTGTTCAAAATTATGAGGGGTCTAGACAGAGTAGACAGCGAGAAACTGTTCCCATTGGCGGAAGGGTCGAGAACCAGAGGATACAGATTTAAGGTGATTGGCAAAAGAACCATAGGCGACATGAGGAAAAGCTTTTTTACGCAGCAAGTGCTTAGGATCTGGAATGGACTGCCTGAGAGGGTGGTGGAGGTAGATTCAATCACGGCTTTCAAAAGGGAATTGGATAAGTACCTGAAGGAAAAAAAATTGCAGGGCTACGAGGAAAGGGCAGGGGAGTGGAACTAGCTGAAGTGCTCTTGCAGAGAGCCAGCATGGACTCGACGGGCCAAATGGCCTCCTTCTGTATTGTAACCTTTCTATGATTCTATAGGGAGAGAAAACAGAGCTGTGACTGAGTGAAGGTGAGGTCTTCACCCGATGGATGCAGTGCATTTGGTGAGGGTGACTGTAAGACACATGCGAAAAATTGCATAAGGATTGGGGTGAGTGTCAATGGTGGATGGCTAAATAGGGAAGTGATGAAGTGCATAGAAAAGAAGGTTGTGTGGTGCTGAAAGTTGAGTGGGTGTGAGGAGTGATGTGATGGAGTACGCTTGGCAGGAGAGGGTGAAAGGGGGTGCTTAAGCCACAGGGTGTAAGTTAATTCATAAATGTACTCACTTTTCCTGACCTGGTTAGGTCATTAAACCATTTCCTACATTGCATCCTAAGACCTGGGCACAACGCTCCTGCTGCTCACTGTTAAGTATGTGTATTGTATTGAACAATTAACACAAAGACTTAAACGTATAACTCAAACAGGTCTTTACTGGTTGGAGGTAGGGACTGCACGTAGGTCTTTACTTCATGCCCACAGGCGGGAACTGAGGGGAGATCAGTACCCACAGTACTATTTATACCCCTATGGCCAGGAGTGGTACTGCGTATCACTACGCCCTACAAGTAGTGCAGTCCTGTCCATAGGTTCAAGTAGCACACATATTACATACACAACATTCCTCCCTTCTTAGCTTTACAGTCATCTCCCCATTTAACATAACGTAATAACATATATACATATATAACTTCAGGTTTACATAACAGAATAACATAGATACATAGATAACTTCATGTCAAAACAGATCACAGATTCAGTCTCTGCGGAAAACAGTTCACAGATTCAATCTCTGTGGTGTAGTCGGTTCACGTTGCTGGAGTGACTCATTCAATAGTCCTTCCATGGATTTAACAGTTTGAACTTCCGAACTGAATTGGCTCCGTTCGGAGGGACCACGTGTGTGATCTGGTAGAGGTAATAATGGTTCAGATGGGTCATCTTCTGTTTCGACTTTTCCTTTTCTGCTTCTTGGAGACTCTCTGGGCTCCACTGTCAGCTGCCAGCTGCATGCGCAGTTCCTCCTTCTCTTCCTCCTTTTTCCGTAGTAGAGCCACCTTCTCCCGATGTTCCGTAGACTTTCGGTGCTCCTCCATGATTTCTGTATGGTGGGAGTCGAAGTTACAAGTTGGGCAGGACAGGAAATAGTAATATTCGGTGTCGTCCTGATCTAGGCCAGCGAGAGGGTCTTCTATTTCCTCCATACCCAGCTGGGCGTTAGCCAGCTTTTGTTCCAAGTCCAGACATCTTTCCTGAAGAGACTTCTTCATGCGTACCTCTTCATCCAGCTTTTTCTGGGCTTTCAGCAAGTCGTTTACTAATGACCTCATTTGAGATTTTACTACTTCAACTTCTTTTGGAGATTGATTGATCGGACTATTCAATCCCTCTACCGGAGCAGCTGTTTCAGCGGTCTGTTGTTCTACGTTGACGTGAGTCAGCGTACTTTTGGCATCCAAGGGCTGCTCTGTTGCAGTCATCTCAGTCTGTGTTGCCACCTCAGCTCTTCCAATAACCTTTGAGAGCTCCGAACCCCTTTCGTTTGAATATTGAAGTTCGTGTTCAAGTTTTTCCCATTTCAGAGTCCTGTCCTTCAGCATATGCAGGAGTTGGCTGACCGTTAACTCCTCTGACATCAGACGTTTTGTGTGCTCCTGCTCCATTTTCTCCATCAGCTGCTTCTGTTGTCTTTCCAGATTCTCCAACTCTATATCAAAGAACTCTTTCGTTGCATTCAACTCTTGCTCAAAACGGCGAAGCATTTGTTCTAATTGCTGTTGTAGTTTGAAATGGAGTTGAGTTCGAGCCCGGTGTCCCTCAGAAATGGGCACATCAGTAGACTTGCCAGACTCAGAATCCACAGTTAAACTATGTTGTTGTTGCTCAGTGGAATTCTGTGCTGAAACTTTGTCTTTTGCACCTGAGTTGGGCTTACCATCATCCGTTCCAGAGTCTGGGCCGACTATCTTCACCGAGTTCTCACTCGTTATTGTTTGTAGGAAATGCCAGTCCATATTCATTTTCCTAATCCATTCCCGTCCTAGTAGTGGAGGACCTCCTTCAGATATCACATATAAGTCCATTATTTGACTGTCTTCGCCCTTGTGGACCACTGCAACCTCTATTTTCCCGATGGGGTACACTCTTTGCCCCGTGTATGTTTTCAATATAATCCCCGTATCCTGTAGGGGAATATGTTGGAATAACTTTCCGTAATCTTTCTTATTTATGACCGTCAATGCCGATCCAGTGTCCAATTCCAGTTTTACTTGGACTCCTTCTATCTGAAGAGTGACCCAAATTGTCTGGAGGTCTGCACCCTTACCAGCGTTGAGTACTCTTAAGCTAGCCAGTTCATTACAGCTTAAGCTAGCCAGTTCATTACTGCTAGCGTCTGAATCGGACTCCTGTTCGGTCACCTTGTGTACCTTTGCGTATTTTCCTTGCGGTGACTTCTTGTTGCTGGTCTTCTTCCCTGACCTGCATACTCTAGCTATATGTCCAAGCCTACCACAAGTTCTACATTCTTGGTTTTTAAACCAACACTGGTTCTGATCATGCGTTGTCTTTCCACAACGATAACATTTGCCAGAACTCACACCCAATTTGTGTGCACTGAGCTCCGGTGACCGTAGCTGCATTACTGCCGTGCCTCTCGCTGCGGCTTCGTGTGCTGCTGCCATAGTGACTGCCTTCTCAAGCATCAGCTCATTCTCCTCGAGCAGTCGCTTTTGTGTATCCTGTTTAAATAAACCACACACAAATTTGTCTCGTAGTGCATCTGTCAGTCCCGTTCCAAACTGGCAATATTTCGCTAATTTACGCAATTCCAGCAAATATTCAGCATTGCTTTCATGCTGTAGCTGCCTTCTGTCGTAAAATTTAAATCGTTCCGCTAGCATCAGCGGCGTGGGGTTTAGATGATCTTTCAGGACAGTAACAATCTCATCGAACGTCTTATCCGCCGGTTCATCTGGTGATAACAGGTGTTTCAATTGCCCGTATGTCTTCGCACCCATTAAATTTAATAATGTTAGAGCTTTATCTTGGTCACGAATTTTATTGGCCTTACAATAATTTTTTACTCTTTCAACATATATGGCCCAATCTTCGAGGTCACTATCAAAGGTGCTAATATTCCCGTGTTTAGGCATTGTAGATTTGCAATTTCTCAGATTTTATTTTCTTTACTTGTTATCAAAGATGGCGGCATCCCGCTCTTGCCGTCGTCCTCCGCCCACAAAATGGCGGTTTTCCCGCGCTTGGCGGTCTTCACCCGTCCCCCGACGCCGTCTCCCTTCAGCCCCCGAGTGCGGCCCTTATCTTCGCCGCGATCGCCCGAGTGCGGCCCTTATCAGCGGATGCGATCGCTGGATTGCGAAGTGGCTCCCGACCGAAGCGGCTCTCGGCCCTTATCTTCTGTGCGATCGATAGCCCGCGCTGTGCACCGCGGCTCTCGCACCTTGAGCTTCTGCAGCCGCCGCGCCTTTCAGTCCGAGTGCGGCCCTTATCTTTGGTCCCGATCGCTGGCCCGCGCTGCGCCTCGCACTTGAAGCGGCTCCCGGCCTCTGGCTCACCCGCTCGCGCGGCTCTTGCTCGCTCCCTCCCGGGCTCTGGCTTACCCACGAGGTTATGGAGGCTTCAGGGTCCTAATGCCTGTCGCTTCCAGTCGCTGGAAGCTGTCAGGATTTCTGCTGCCCTTCAGTTTTGAGTGGGGTGTTGAGGATTGAAACCGCTCTTCAACGTCCTGTCTTTGGACGAAGCCGCCATGGAATAACTGCCGCAGGGTTCGAACCGACTCGTCGCCAGTGTTAAGTATGTGTATTGTATTGAACAATTAACACAAAGACTTAAACGTATAACTCAAACAGGTCTTTACTGGTTGGAGGTAGGGACTGCACGTAGGTCTTTACTTCATGCCCACAGGCGGGAACTGAGGGGAGATCAGTACCCACAGTACTATTTATACCCCTATGGCCAGGAGTGGTACTGCGTATCACTACGCCCTACAAGTAGTGCAGTCCTGTCCATAGGTTCAAGTAGCACACATATTACATACACAACACTCACCTCCTCAGCCACCTCCAACCACCCCTTCTTGGTGAGAGCCGTAGGTTTCTTCCTCCCATTGCTGGGGAAAAGTATGTCTCTCCGCTCCTGAATTCAGCATAAAAACTATTCTGCTTTTAGAAATACATGCCTTAATCAAGGTCAGCCAGCACAGATTTGTCAAAGGGAAGCCCTGTTTGACAAATTTAATAGAGTTTTTTTGAAGAAGTGACCAATTGGATACTTGAAAGGAATGCAGTAGCTATAACATTTTCAGAAGCCTTTCTATAAGCTGTCTCACCAGGGGCTTATTAGAAAAATTCAGGAATATGGTACAAGAGGATATGTAGCAGCATGGATAGAAAGTTAGCTGACAGACAGAAAAGAGTTAGTGTTAATGAGTGTTGCATGGACTGGAAAAGGATGGAGTGGTGTATCCCAGGGGTCAGTGCTGTGTCCATTTTGCTCTCTGTAAATGTAGATGATTTGAACTTGGGTATAGGGAGCACAATCTTGAAATTTGCTGATGACACAAAAGTAGGAGGCACGCAAAAAGCGAGGAGGCCTATAAAAGACTGTGGAAGACATAAATAGGTTAGCAGAATGGGCAGCCAGGTGGCAGATGCAATTTAATGTGGATGTGCGAGGTGATCAATTTTAGGAGGAAAAACAAGGAATCGGAGTATACAGTTACTGGAAAGACAGTAAAGGGCATGAATACACAGAGCGACCAAGTGGTTCAAACACTGAATTTCCTGAAAGTTACTGCATGTAACTAAAGCCATAAAATAGGCCAATATAATTTTGGGCTTTATAAATAGGAGCATAGAGTACAAGAGTAAAGAAGTAGTGATAAATTTATACAACACATTCGTTAAGACACAGTTTTGGGCACCCCATTATAGGATGGACATTAATGCCACAGAGAGTATCCAGCATAGATTCACCAGGATGATGCCAGAGATGGGAAGCAATAGTTATGTAGTGAGATTTGAGATACTGGGACTATTTCCACTGGTGCAGAGAAGGCTGAGGAGATTTAAGAGAGGTTTTGAAAATTATGAAGGGGTTGATAGATTGAATAGGAAAAGACTAAATCCTCTAGTTGGGGAGTCAGTGACTAGGGGGTGATCAGTTTAAAATTGTCACTAAGATAGTGAGGAGAGAGGTTAGGAGAATTTCTTTACACAGAGGGTTGTTGGAGCATGGAATGCTTTGCCACAGGCAATAGTTGAAGCAGAGACCATTGCATCTTTTAAAGAAAAATTGGATAAATATTACAAGCAGAGATAGATACTGGGGATAGAGCAGGGCAGTGGGATTCGTTTTTGGATTCCTTAGTAAAGAGCTAGCACAGGCTTGATGGCCAAGGAAAGGATCTATCCTTGGCCCCCTCCTATTTCTCATCCACATGTTGCCGCTTGGCAACATCATCCAAAAACACAGCATCAGTTTCCATGTACACTGACGACACCCAGCTCTACCTCACTACCACTTCTCTCGACCCCTCCACGGTCTCTAAATTGTCAGACTGCTTGTCCGACATCCAGTTCTGGATGAGCAGAAATTTTCACCAATTAGATATTGGGAAGACTAAAGCCATTGTTTTTGGTCCCCGCCACAAACTCCATTTCCCTAGCCACCGACTCCATCCCTCTCCCTAACATCTGTCTGAGGCTGAACCACACTGTTCGCAACCTTGGTGTCATATTTAACCCTAAAATGAGCTTCTGATCACATATCCGCAGCATAACTAAGATCGCCTATTTCCACCTCTGTAACATCACCTGTCTCCGCCCCTGCCTCAGCTCATCTGCTGCTGAAACCCTCATCATGCCTTTGTTACCTCTAGACTTGACTATTCCAACACACTCCTGGCTGACCTCCCACATTCTACCCTACGTAAACTTGAGGTCATCCAAAACTCAGCTGCCCGTGTCCTACCTCGCACCAAGTCCCGTTCACCCATCACCCTGTGCTCGCTGACCTACAATGGCTCCCAGTTAAGCAGCGCCTCAATTTCAAAATTCTCATCCTTGTTTTCAAATCTCTCCACGGCCTCACCCCTCCCTATCTCAGTAATCTCCTTCAGCCCCACAACCCCCCTGAGACATCTGTGCTCCTCTAATTCTGCCCTCTTGAGCATCCCTGATTATAATCGCTCAACCATTGGTGGCCGTGCCTTCTGTGCCTGGGCCCTAAGCTCTGGAATTCCCTGCCTAAACCTCTCCGCCACTCTTCCTCTCTTTCCTCCTTTAACACATATCTTAAAACCTACATCTTTGCCCTAATTTCTCCTTATGTGGCTCGGTGTCAAATTTTTTGTCTTATAATACACCTGTGAAGCGCCTTGGGACGTTTTACTACGTTAAAGGCGCTATATAAATGCAAGTTGTTGTTGTTGTTGAAATGGCCTCCTTTTGTGGTTCCTCTTTGGTTCTATGGTTCTATTTTTAACTTGTCTCTGTCTCCAGCGTCCAAGTTTACATCACCTCCAGTCCTACTGCCACAGTCAGGGCCAACAGTAGTGACAGTGCAGTAGGGTAACTGGGTGTAAGACTGGTCTGTGCAGACTTTGAACTGTTATAGGTATGACTGATCTGTGGCCTAATTTTAAGGAGCAGTAATACATTTTTAAAAGCAAGTTTTCAAACTTGCGCAAATCTTAACATTGCATTATATCTACCTCTTACATACTACTCAATCAAACAAGAGCATTCGTTTTAATGCCTAGTATCAAAATTTTTAATCTGATAGCTCTAACACTTTTAGCCAGATGTGGTACAGATGTGTGGAAGTATTAGACCTGGTTGGCATTTCTTTTAACAGTGCATTCTCATTCATCAAATTGATGTCCCAGTGAGTGATGTAATACAAGTAGAAGCCAGCAGAGGACAGAAAAACAGAAGTTAACAGCAGTAAGGATAAAACCTAAAATATTCCAGGGATTCAACCAATATCCTTGTTTAATTAGTTTAATGTTTATCAAAAAATGAAATTAAGTTTGCAAACTGTTCTGTTTCGTTCAAAAAGCTAGAAACATTATGGCTCAAGTTTGCATTTTGCTTTATCATGAGTGTATGTTATGAATTTAACAATGCGCCAAAGTTACACTGTTCTTTAGTACCTGATTCAAAGGATGATTTGTGGACTAACGTAACATCTTTACCATTGCAAATTGATACAGAGTAAAATCAGACGAAAATGTCTTCGAGAAAAGGATAATGTGTAAACAGGTACACGTTGGATTCCTCTTTTGAGACACAGATGTATCAATGTGGAGGCGGAATCTCTTGATTCAGTGCTAACTTAACACCATAACATTTATTGATCATTTCGTGCACTGCATAATATACTTTAATCATTGTAACTGAGTGTAAAAATTATATGAACCTGCCCTTGCCATTAGGCCACACTTAACGGGTGAAGAGAGTGTCAAGCAGGCCATTCAACTATTCTGAGGGCTTCACAGCCAGATACGAATCAGGAGTGGGGAATCTTGCCTGATGTTCCCTCTCCCTCGTCCAGTGATGCTGATGCTGAGTGCCCTTTTTATGGTCAGCTAACTCAGCACCATACATTTCCCAACTGAGCTATTGGGGATCCCCAGAAAACTAATATAGAATATTTTAATTATTCAATTTTTTATGCAAATTAGACCATTTAGAAGACACAGAGAACTGTAACAAGGACAGATGGGGATACTCCGATAAATAATTGGCCAGGATGTTGACTGAATTCCCCTGCTCTTCTTTGAATAGTGCCATGTGGGAGGCGCGAGTGGGAAGCTTGAAAAAGCTTCAGAGACCCAGGTAAGGCCTCAGACCGCGGGTGTCAGCGGGAGGCGTGAGCGGGAAGCTTGAAAAAGCCTCAGAGACCCAGGTAAGGCCTCAGACCGCGGGTATCGGCGGGAGGCGCGAGCGGGAAGCTTGAAAAAGCTTCAGAGACCCAGGTAAGGCCTCAGACCGCGGGTGTTGGCAGGAGGCGCGAGCGGGAAGCTTAAAAAGGCTTCAGAGACCCAGGTAAGGCCTCAGACCGCGGGTGTCGGCGGGAGGCACGAGCAGGAAGCTTGAAAAAGCTTCAGAGACCCAAGTAAGCCCTCAGACCGCGGGTGTCGGCAGGAGGCGCGAGCGGGAAGCTTAAAAAGGCTTCAGAGACCCAGGTAAGGCCTCAGACCGTGGGTGTCGGCGGGAGGCGCGAGCGCGAAGCTTGAAAAAGCTTCAGAGACCCAGGTAAGGCCTCAGACCGCGGGTGTCGGCGGGAGGCGCGAGCGGGAAGCTTGAAAAAGCTTCAGAGACCCAGGTAAGGCGTACCAGTCTCCAGTCTCGGACCTCAGAGGGAAGGAGAGAGGTAAAAAGTAATCCAAGTGTGACGTCACCAGAAAGCGGGTAAGTGATTGGTTGGTGAGTATTTCTCTCTTTTGAAGCTTAAACTCTGTGGTTTATAGTTTCTAAGGTGCAATATTCATCATCTAGAATCGGGGCAGAGGGTATTTAAGAATAATATTAATAAATTGAATTAATTACATAGAATGGGAGATCAGGTGATCTGTTGCTGCTGCAATATGTGGGAGCTGGTGGACACCATTGATGCTCACAGTGATCACATTTGCAGTAAGTGTTGGCTGCTCGAGGAATTCCAGCTCCGTGTTGAAGAGCTGGAGTCCGAGCTACAAACACTGAGACACATCAGGGAGGGGGAGAGTTACCTGGACTCTGTGTATCAGGAGGTAGTCACATGAATTAGATTAATTAATTCAGATGTAGTCCGTGACCAGGGTCAGGATGGTGTGACTAGAAGTGAGGCAGGTACGGGGATCCAGGAGGTAGTGTTGGAGGAGCCGCAGCCCTTGCTCTTGTCCAACAGGTTTGAGGCTCTTACTCCCTGTGAGGATGGGAACGGGGACTACGGGGAGGATGAGCAACCCGGCCACAGCACCATGGAGTGGGGGGCCATTCAAGTGGGGGAAGTTAAAAGAAATGTTGTAGTGGTAGGGGATAGTATCGTTAGGGGGATAGATAGAGTTCTTTGCAGCCGAGAGCGAGAGTCCCGAAGGCTGTGTTGCCTGCCCGGTGCCAGGGTTAAGGACATCTCCTCTGGGCTGGAGAGAAACTTGGAGTGGGAGGGGGAGGATCCAGTTGTCGTGGTCCATGTTGGTACCAATGACATAGATAGGACAAGGAAGGAGGTTCTGCTGAGGGAGTTTGTGCAGCTAGGGGCCAAATTAAAAAGCAGAACCACAAGGGTAATAATCTCTGGATTACTACCTGAGCCACGTGCAAATTTGGCTAGGGTAAATAAAATTAAAGAGTTAAATGCGTGGCTCAAAGCCTGGTGTGGGAGAAATGGATTTTGCTTCCTGGGACACTGGCATCAGTACTGGGACAGGAGAGAGCTGTTCCGTTGGGATGGACTTCACTTGGCCAGTGCTGGGACTAGAGTCCTGGCGAATCGAATAACTAGGGCAGTAGAGAGGGCTTTAAACTAATTAATGGGGGGGAGGTTTTAAGAGAGCGAAAAATAAAAATGACAGCGGAGAAGGCAATAGAGCAAGGTAGCAGTGGGGGAATTAAAAACCAGAGTGTGTCAGGAAGGGACAGAATGTATAATGATAAAGGTAAAGTAGTAAAAGGGTTAAAAGCAGGAATAAATTGTCAGAAAACATATTTGAAAGTTCTTTATCTGAATGCACGCAGCATTCGTAACAAAATTGACGAGTTGACGGTACAAATAACTACACATGGGTATGATCTGGTGGCCATTACAGAAACATGGCTGCAAGATAATCATGACTGGGAACTAAACATACAAGGGTATTTGACAATTAGGAAGGACAGACAGGAAAGAAAGGGAGGTGGGGTTGCTATGTTAATCAAGGATGGAATCACTGCAATAGTCAGAAATGATATTGGGTCAAAGGATCAGGATAGTGAAATAGTTTGGGTGGAGATAAGGAATAATAAGGGGAAAAAGTCACTAGTGGGCGCAGTCTATAGGCCTCCTAACAGTTGCAACTCTGTTGGTCGGAGTATAAATCAGGAAATAATTGGGGCTTGTAATAAGGGAACAGCTATAATCATGGGGGATTTTAACTTTCATATTGACTGGACTAATCAAATTGGGCATGGCAGTCTTGAGGAAGAGTTCATAGAGTGTATTCGGGACGGGTTCCTTGAGCAGTATGTAACTGAACCAACCAGGGGACAGGCAATCTTAGATCTGGTCCTGTGTAATGAAACAGGATTAATAAAAAATGTCCTAGTAAAGGATCCACTTGGAATGAGTGACCATAATATGGTTCAATTCCAAATTCAGTTTGAGGGTGAGAGAGTTGGATCTCAAACCAGCATACTGAGCTTAAATAAAGGAGACTATGAAGGTATGACAGTAGAATTGACTAAAGTGGACGGGGAAAACAGATTAAAGTGTAAGACGGTACAAGAGCAGTGGTTTACATTCAAGGAGATATTTCACATCTTCCAAGATAAATATATTCCACTGAGGAAAAAGGGGAGTAAAAGAAAAGACAGCCATCCGTGGCTTAGTAAAGTAATAAAGGATAGTATCCGACTGAAAACAAGGGCATATAAAGTAGCCAAATCTAGTGGGAGGATAGAAGATTGGGAAGCATTTAAAAGCCAGAAAACAATAACTAAAAGATTAATTAAGAAAGGGAAGATAGATTATGAAAGTAAACTAGCAAAAATATAAAAACAGATAGCAAGAGTTTCTACAGCTATATAAAAAGAAAAAGGGTGGCTAAAGTGAACGTTGGTCCCTTAGAGGATGGGACCGGGAAACTAGTGGTGGGGAACATGGAGATGGCAAAGACGCTGAACAAATATTTTGTATCAGTCTTTACAGTAGAGGACACTAAAAATATCCCAACACTGGCCAACAGGGGGCAATGGGGGGGGGAGGAGCTAAAGACGATTAAAATCACTAAGGAGATGGTACTCAGTAAAATAATGGGACTTAAGGCGGATAAATCCCCCGGACCTGATGACCTACATCCTAGGGTCTTGAGAGAAGTGGCAGTAGGGATTGTGGATGCATTGGTGATTATTTCCCAGAACTCCCTGGACTCAGGAAAGGTCCCGGCAGATTGGAAAACTGCTAATGTAACACCCTTATTTAAGAAGGGAAGTAGACAAAAAGCTGGAAACTATAGACCAGTTAGCCTAACATCTGTGGTTGGCAAAATGTTGGAGTCCATTATTAAGGAAACAGTAACAGAGCATTTGGATAAACATAATTTAATAGGACAGAGTCAGCATGGTTTTATGAAGGGGAAGTCATGTTTGACAAATTTGCTCGAATTCTTTGAGGATGTAACATACAGGGTGGATAAAGAGGAACCAGTGGATGTGGTGTATTTGGACTTCCAAAAGGCATTTGACAAGGTTCCACACAAAAGATTACTGATCAAGATAAGAAATCACGGGATTGGGGGTAATATACTGGCATGGGTGGAAGATTGGCTATCTAACAGAAAACAAAGAGTTGGGATAAATGGTTCATTCTCGGGCTGGCAATCAGTAACTAGTGGTGTTCCGCAGGGGTCAGTGCTGGGACCTCAACTCTTTACAATCTATATTAACGATTTGGAGGAAGGGACCGAGTGCTACATATCCAAGTTTGCCGATGATACAAAGATGGGAGGGAAAGCAGTGAGTGAGGATGACATAAAAAACCTGCAAAAGGACATAGACAGGCTAAGTGAGTGGGCAGAGATTTCTATGCAATATAATGTTGGAAAGTGTGAGGTTATGCACTTTGGCAGAAAAAATCCAAGAGCAAGTTATTATCTAAATGGAGAGAAACTGCAAAGTGCTACAGTACAAAGGGATCTGGGGGTCCTGGTGCATGAAACACAAAAAGTTAGTATGCAGGTGCAGCAGGTGATCAGGAAGGCCAATGGAATCTTGGCTTTTATTGCAAGGGGGATGGAGTATAAAAACAGGGAAGTCTTGCTGCAGTTATACAGGGTATTGGTGAGGCCACACCTGGAATACTGCGTGCAGTTTTGGTTTCCATATTTAAGAAAAGATATACTTGCTCTCGAGGTGGTTCAGAGAAGGTTCACTCGGTTGATTCCGGAGATGAGGGGGTTGACGTATGAGGAAAGGTTGAGTAGGTTGGGACTCTACTCATTGGAGTTCAGAAGAATGAGAGGCGATCTTATCGAAACATATAAGATTGTGAGGGGGCTTGATTGGGTGGATGTGGGGAGGACGTTTCCACTGATGGGTGAGACTAGAACTAGGGGGCATAATCTAAGAATAAGGTGCTGCCCTTTCAAAACTGAGATGAGGAGAAACTTCTTCACTCAGAGGGTAGTAAATCTATGGAATTTGCTACCCCAGAGAGCTGTGGAAGCTGCAACATTAAATAAATTTTAAATGGAGATAGACAGTTTCCTAGCAGATAAGGGAATTAGGGGTTACGGGGAGAGGGCAGGGAAGTGGACGTGAGTCTAGATTCAGATCAGCTATGATCCTATTGAATGGCGGAGCAGGCCCGAGGGGCCGTATGGCCTACTCCTGCTCCTATTTCTTATGTTCTTATAGGATCTTTTACATCCACCTGAGAGAGCAGATGTGACCTCGGTTTAACGTCTCATTCAAAAGACGGCACCTCCGACAGTGCAGCACTCCCTCAGTACTGGCACTGAAGTGTCAACTTAAATTATATGTTCATGTCTCTGGAGTGGGACTTGAACCCACAACCTTCTGACTCAGAGGCAAACGTTGACTGACAAATGAATCACATTAGTTTACTAAGGTTTAAAATAACACACGGCAGCATTCAACAGTTCCTGCTGGCTTACAGCCTCCATCTTGCCCGCTTATCCAGTCTGGATCTACAGGAAACTTTTGATTTACCGGCACCTAAATAACCGGAAATCTCGGTTAACTGGCAAAATTCAGGAGTAGGTTCAGGTAAGTTTTATTACTTGCCTTCCTCATCTGTTGCTGTGCAAGGGTGTGGCTGCAGCTGTTGCTAAGCTACAGAGACGCTTGGAACTTGTGGCCATTGTTCTGAACCTGTTGCTAAGCAACAGGGTTTGTTGCTTTATACGGAGCTCTCAGCTCCGTATCTTTTACTATAGCTTTCGGTTATCCGGAATTTTTGATGAACTGGCACCACATCGGTCCCGTCGGTGCTGGATAAAAAAAAGTTTCCTGTAACTGGTTGCCAAATTAATACATTCTCAGATTCTGATTGTTAAGGAAATGTGTCTAAATTTCATGGAAACATTCACACTTACGAATGCACATATTGTTATCATTACATTAATTGACAGCAAGTTTCCAATAGCCTAATACATGCTCCATCAGCCCTGTTTCAGCAAGTGATGGCTAACTCTGAGCTTGAACTGTGTGCATAGGCCTAGAAATTGGGTATAGCCCCGCTTGGGGCGTTAGAATTGGCGTAGCGCAAAATTTATAGCCAGACGCAACTTATCGCCACCTGGCACGATATTGGGTTGCATCGCCCCTAAAGGTGATTGAGGCGCGAATTCAGGCATTACACGGGACTCCTAAGGTGCTAAACTTCCGGCGCAACCCAATATCAGAGCGGACGGGCGCAGCGCAGGTGCTCTCAATTACCGATGACCACGAGACTTCCAGGCGCCGGCCAGCTCTTAAAGGGGTGGGTCAGTCAGTTTCAGCATCCACACTCTGCACCTTGCAGGCCTCAGAATCGGCGCAGGCCCATCTCTGGCGCTAAAAACTTGGACCAGATGGAGAAGATGAGACAGAGAGCAGAGCGCTTCACCAATGAGGCTCTGGAGCAATTGGTGGCCGCAGTGGAGCACCAGCGAGATGTTCTCTACCCAGACAATGGCAGGAGGCCGAATCATAAGGACTACCGACGAGCTTGGAGGGATGTATGCCAGAGGGTCAACTCCAGCAGCATGGTGACCAGGAGCCCTGTCCAATGCAGAAAGAAATTCAACAACCTCACTCGGGTCGTGAGGGTGGGTGTTGTTTCTGCAAACTTCTGCATCCCTTCATTTGCACCTGACTTTATGGCTACAGGGTGGCCTGTGCCCCATTGGCCATCTGCCAGCAAGCACCCATGGCCCTTTCTGGGCACACACATGCACATTTGACTCAAGGCATCATGTAAGGGCTCTTCCACCATGGGGGGCATGAGATGATCACTCAGGGCATCAGGTAACATAACTTCCCCTCCTTTCCCCTGCAGTCCAAGCTGGCGAGGATTGGCAAAGACCAGCTTCGCACCGGTGGAGGACCTCCACAAGTGGTCACTCTCACGGAGCTCGAGGAGAGAGTCCACCAGATTCTTGGAGGACGTCTGAGTGGTCCTGTAACCACTGCAGCTGCCGACCCCATTGTCGACAGCGATGGTAAGGTTCTCACCTTTTACAACTGTCTCCTTCCACTTGTTCCCCCCGCCAGCATGCTTTCTCACTGTGGACCCATGTCATAGCCTTGCCGCAATCTGGCATCCCTTGCTGCCTAGCTGTCCTTTTGCTAAAGCCACTCTTCCACCTCCCTGCTTTCAGATGCTGCACCACCAGCTCGGGAGCCGGGCCCTCAAGCTGCCAGTGCCAGTGCCTCCGAAGGCTCAATGAGAAAAGTACTGTCCAACAGAAGGTCAGCAACTCTCTCCAGCAACGATCAGAATGGCCAGGCCAAATGGCTGCAGCTTTTATACTAGTGCTGTCCCCTTTAAATAGCACCCCCCGAGTCCGAGAAGGGCCTGGGAACGCTCCATCCAACTGTCACTAATAGCGCCAGGCGGAAAGGTTGCGGGCACCACCGAATATCCGGTCCGGGGCACCAAAAAGGCGTTGCACACTGAAATGATGTCATGATCTGCCTGCGCCCGCGGGCGCGCGCAAAGAGTTAGCGCCAGCGCTAAAAGGATACTCAATATGGGAGGTGGTGCTATATTTACTGCGCCCGCCCGAAAATTGGGTAACACCCCAATTCTCGGGCTCTTTAGGCGCTAATTGCTGGCGCTACCAACCGAATTTCTAGGCCATAGTTCTGTGACACTGGGTGTGTGATTTTTGTCTCGCTGCCAAACCTAAAATCCCAAGTGAACCAGAACCAATGACTTCCTGCCGCTTGTCTGCCCGTTCTGATTTTCAGGTGGATCTGAATTTAGGCTGCCAGATCTCCCACCAGAAACAGGCCGGGGCCAAATGAATATACATAAATCGGAGTCAGGTGCCATTGCCAAGACGCTCAATGCCATTTTTGTCACTGCCTGTGTTTCTACCACCAGCTCCTAATGCCGCCCGCAAACCATGGGCGGAACAAGTTAGGAGGCGGCCATTTCCAGCAATATTTAAAAGGATCCTCAGCTGCTCTCAGGTGAAATGCTGGATCGTTCTGGGAGGCATTTTGCTGTATTGCATAGTGGTTTGGGGCTACGTAGACCATTTCAAATTGCTCCTATTGGCTGTTGAATGTTCTGAGCTCTTAAGAGGCTTCTGGCAATGCATATTTATCTCCATTGTGGTACTTCTGGCAAATCTACAGGAGGAGGAGGAGGAGCCACAGGAGGAAGGAGCAAACAGAGTTGCAGCTGCAAGGACAGCAAATAGAAGAATGTATTCTCGCAGGAATCCTTATCTTTCCAACAGAGTTTGTAGCCCAGGACTTCATACCTGCAGCTCTCTGAGAAATAGTGCATCAGAGCCTTACTCAGTCCCCATCTGAAGTACTGCGTTCAGTTCTGGGCACCGCACCTCAGCTATTTTATATATTGGCCTTGGAAGGGATAAAGCTCAGATTCACCAGAATGATACCCAGGGCTTAAAGGGTTAAATTATGAGGAGAGTTTGCATAAATCTGGCTTGTATTCCCTTGAGTTTAGAAGGTTTGAGGGGTGACCTAACTGCGGTATTTAAAATGATAAAGGGATTCAATAGTGTAGATACAGAGAAACTATTTCCTTGGGTGGGGGAATCCAGAACAGGGGGACATAATCTTAGAATTAGAGCTAGGCTGTTCAGGAGTGAAATCAGGAAGCACTTTTTCACACTAAGGGTTGTGGAAATCTAGAATTCTCTTCCCCAAAAGGGTGTGGATACTGGGTTAATTGAAATGTTCAAGACGGAGAATGACAGATTTTTATTAGGTAAGGGTATAAAGGCATATGGAGTTGAGGTACAGACCAGCCATGAGCTCACTGAATGGGGGGAACAGGCTCAAGGGGCTGAATGGCCTACTCCTGGTCCTATGTTTCTGGGAAACTGCACTCTCTGGGGAGGCTGTAGGGAGGCAGTCAAGGTCACTGCCTCCAGCAAATTCCCAGCTGCAATAAGGGATGCCAGCAGCACCAGTCAGTCTGCAGTTCATGCTTGCATTAAGCTGATGACTGATGCTAAAGCAAACATTTTCATCACATTCCCCATGAACATCCAGAAGAGGCAGCATAGGACTTTGGGGTTTGCACAGATTTCAGAAATCCCCCCAGTCCAGGGCACGAGCGGCTGTACCCACATCACCCTGCAAGCTCTTTCTGATGAGACTTGTGCCTTCATGAATCACGAGGGCTCCCACTCCATTAATGTGTAGCTGGTGTGTGATGATCTGCAGCACATTATGGAAGTCTGTGCCCGCTTTCCTGGCAGCTGCCATGATGTATTTAGATTGCACCAATCCTCCACCCCCCCACTCTCTGCCCCCGCACAGTGGGTGCAAGGCTGGCTGCCTGGGGACACGGGCTATCTGCTGCACACTTGGCTCATGACTCCTCTCGACTCCTCTCAGGAACCCGCACTCAGCAGCTGAACTGAACACTCAACTAGAGCCTTCATCAAGTAGACTACTGGAGCCCTCAAGCAACGACTCCGCTGCCTGGACAGGTCAGGTGGCTACCCCTGCTGGTCATGCTGATTGTGTGAGTGAGAGAGTTAAGTAGAAAGAGAAAAGAAAGGGAAGATGTCCAAACACCCTCCAGCCCAGCCATCTCCAATGCTTCGTGCCTTCTCTCTGCCAATTATGTAGATGGCTGCCTCTTCCATTAGTGTCAGTATCAGTATCGAGCCAGGTCCTTCTCTTGTTCTCCTACTCTCCCTTCTGTTGTGTGCCAGCTTCTCCTGCAAGCAGAATGGAAGTAGGGTAGTGTGAGCCCTGTTGAATGTTTTTCAAGATCTATGTGGCAGCTTAGCACACTTTGCATGATGAAAGGAAGTAGCAGCAAGTATGGTCAAGAAGGAGATGTGGTTGTGAGAGCAGTAGCAAGTCTTGAGGGTGTGAGTACAAGCAGAAGGAGGTGCAACAAAGTATCCCGCTGTGATTGGAGGAGAGGCATGATAAATGGAGGAGGAATGGAGCGATTGTGCTGGGGCTATAGTAAGATGGTGTAGGTCTGTGCCGAGAGTAAGAGAGCTATGAACAAGTCTTACCGTGGCACTCCTTGTGAGTTTATTACGTTTTTTTCCTGCACTTCAACCAGGCCCTGGGAACAATACCTGCGAAATTTATTTTCTCTGTCATCTCTCCCCATTACTGCCGAGAAATTTGTTTGGGAACCTGTCGCCTATTGGAGGGAAAGAGGGCCTGCTTCTTGCTGCTGATGTGCTCTGTGAGCACCTCCACTGCTGCATCAGAGTCTCTGGGAGCCCTGGTTGAGGTCATGCTGCCTGTTGCTCCACTATCCACCATTGAAAAGTGCATTTCCCCTTTAAGGTGCTGCAGGTTGCCTTTAAGTAGCGTCCTCCCCGCCAGGTTTCCCGGCCTTGGGTGAGCTGCCTATACAGAGCACGATTAGTGCTGGCAGCTCACCCATTACATTTAAATTTGTCCTGGCCAAAAAAAAAAGACCTGAACCCCCGGTGAATGCACCGGGCTCTCCACCCGCCCGATCTACACTACACACCGAAAATCAACCCCGGGCCTGGGAAAAAGCTCTGCAAGCAGGCGAAGGACAAGCGATGTATGAAACCTCACTGCTAGCACTCCATGGGGATATTTGTGGACCGATGTAGAGTGCTGAGGTGTAACTGCAGCAGCTCTTGTTTCTTGACAAGAATGTGGAGATTTGGCTGTGCTGTGCTGCTTCACAACCTTGTACTGACAGTTGGATTCCCAAGCTAAGAAATGATTCATTTGAAATGGTAATGCACCCAGTAAAGCACTTCAACATAGGTTTGGGGCCTACCCTAGCAAGCACTTTTCATCATGACCCTAAACTGTCCAACTGTGCTCTCATCTACATTGACCAAGAAGAGGAAAGACACTACTCAAAGTGCCTGTTGAATATCAGTAGCAAGGTTATAGAGGTTGCAAGTGGTATTACCACAAATAATAGACAATAATATGTCCAGTAGAGGTCAGTGTCGCATTATCACTTTCAGTTCAAGAAGCACAAGCAGTAAAATGTTAATACGATAGCAAAATACTGCAGATGTTGGAAATCCGAAATAACAACAGAAAATGCTGGAAAAACTCAGCAGGTCAGGCAACATCCGTGGAGAGAAATTTGAGTTGACGTTTCGGGTCGAACCCTTCTTCAAAACTGGAAAGAAAAGAAACTAGATCGAAGGCAGGGCCATTTTTCACAAATTAATAATACAAAATATTAATTCCAATCTAGTTGAGAATTTTTTGACTAAATTAAATAACAATGACCAGCCCTTTTTAGACGCACTGTAACTATGATGAATGGAACAATCGTGTCGTCCAGGCAGACCAGGGGCCATTCTTCATGTGTAAGTCTGGATAATCTGGGGTAATTTTCACCTAACCCACCCTGTGGGAATCTGACGGGATTGGGTCGGCAGCTGGTTTTACACCCCGCCCGATGTTACACTCTATTGACTTCAACAGACAGGAAAATTGGGCAGAGTGTAAAATGGGTCGACCCGATCCCATTAGTTCCCCCCCCCCCCCCCACTCCACCCCCCAGGCAGGTTAGGTTGAAATTATTATCTCTGAGTGTCAGGGGCCTATTTGACTTCAAGTGCTACAACAGGCAAACCACAATATCCACAAATACTCACTTCTAACAAAAGTCATTAAACACATACCTTTGTGTCAACTACCAAAGGTATCCAACGTTACCCCAGAACAATGTCCCAGCGCACGTTAGTGTCTTCAGGAGACCAGGGCAAGGCAAGTGGTAGAGCCAGGGAGACGACTAGAGGAGGAAAAAAATGTGTGCATATGTAAATGCGTAGCATAGAGCTTACATTTCCGCAGGGATTTTAAGACTTTTAATTAAGTTTTTTGGCCCATGCCCCAAGCAAGAGGAAAGGTAAGTGGGTAAAAAATATGTGCCAGCAGGATATGGGTGAGAGTGAGAGGAAAGAGGTAAAATGGGCAACTGACATGTTTTTACATATGTGGGATTTCAGTCCATTACTTGGTACTGAACTCCTAGACACGTAAGTTGCCTTCAGGGTGAGGCCAATTGTAATTACTAAGGGAAAAACAAAGTGTATTCTCACTACAAACAATTGAGCATTCTAAAATGGTTGAGATCTACTGTGTTCAGATCCACGAACAGCTTTCCAAAATACACAGCCATTGTGTTTAACCACAAGGACACAACAGGTCCAGGGTAATGGGCAGCACCTATGATTAGATCATAGGTTTAGTCACAGAAACTGCTAGTGCCTCCTACCCTCAGCTAGCAGGAAGTATGATTCTAATGAATTTAAATAAAGGAAACTACGATGGTATGAGGCGCGAGTTGGGTAGGATTGATTGGGGAATGTTACTCAAAGGGTTGACGGTAGATAGGCAATGGCAAACATTTAAAGATCGCATGGATGAACTACAGAATTTGTTCATCCCTGGTTGGCATAAAAATAAAACAAGAAAGGTGAATCAACCGTGGCTAACAGGGGAAATTAGGGATAGCATAAGATCCAAGGAGAGGACATATAAATTGGCCAGAAAAAGCAGCAAACCTGAGGATTGGGAGCAGTTTAGGATTCAACAAAGGAGGACAAAGGATTAATTAAGAGGGGGAAATAGAGTATGAGAGTAAGCTTTCAGGGAACATAAAAACTGACTGTAAAAACTTCTATAGATATGTGACGAGAAAAAGATTGGTGAAGTCAAGCATAGGTCCCTTGCAGTCAGAATCAGGGGAATTTATAATGGGGAACAAAGAAATGGCAGACCAATTAAATACATACTTTGGTTCTGTCTTCACAAAGGTTGACACAAATAACCTCCCAGAGATGTCGGGGAACATAGGGTCTAATGAGAGGGAGGAACTAAAAGAAATCAGTATTTGTAGGGAAATGGTGTTAGGGAAATTGACGGGATTGAAGGCTGATAAATCCCCAGGGCCTGATAATCTACATCCTAGGGTACTTAAGGAAGTGGCCCTAGAAATAGTAGATGCATTGCTGGTCATCTTCCAAAATTCTACAGACGCTGGAACAGTTCCCATGGATTGGAGGGTAGCTACTGTTACCCCACTATTCAAAAAAGGTGGTAGAGAGAAAACGGGGAATTATAGACCGGTAAGCCTGACATCGGTAGTGGGGAAAATGCTAGCGTCCATTATAAAAGATGTAATAGCAGAGCACTTGGAAAACAGTGACAGGATTGGACAAAGCAGGGATCGGTGCTAGGACCCCAGCTATTCACAATATATATTAATGATCTAGACGAGGGAACTAGATGTAATATCTCCAAGTTTGCAGAGGACACAAAGCTGGGTGGGCGTGTGTGCTGTGAGGAGGATGCCGAGAAACTCCAGGATGATTTGGACAGGTTGGGTGATTATACTGCATCTGCCATGCATCTGCCCAATGTGGATAAATGCGAGGTTATCCACTTTGGTGGCAAAAACAGGAAGGCAGATTATTATCTGAATGGCAATAGATTGGGAGAAGGGGAAGTGCAACGAGACCTGGGTGTCCTTGTGCACCAGTCACTGAAGGTAAGCATGCAGGTGCAGCAGGCGGTTAAGAAGGCAAATGGTATGTTGGCCTTCGTAGCGAGAGGGTTCGAGTACAGGAACAAGGATGTCTTGCTGCAGTTGTACAGGACCTTGGTGAGACCACATCTTGAGTATTGTGTGCAGTTTTGGTCGCCTTATCTGAGGAAGGATGTTCTTGCCATGGAGGGAGTGCAGCGAAGATTCACCAGACTGATACCTGGGATGGCAGGAATGACGTATGAGGAGAGATTGGGTCGATTGGGCTTATACTCGCTGGAGTTTAGAAGAATGAGAGGGGATCTCATTGAAACTTATAAAATTCTAACACGACTAGACAGACTTGATGCAGGAAGGATGTTCCCGATGACCGGGGAGTCCAGAACCAGGGGTCACAGTCTAAGAATAAGCCATTTACGACAGAAATGAGGAGGAATTTCTTCACCCAAAGAGTGGTGAACCGGTGGAATTCTCTACCACAGAAGGCAGTTGAGGCCAATTCATTAAATATATTCAAGAAGGAGTTAGATATGTTTCTTAAGGCTAAAGGGATCAAGGGATATGGGGAGAAAGGGACAGGGTACTGAATTTGGATGATCAGCCATGATCTCATTGAATGGCAGAACAGGCTTGAGGGGCCGAATGGCCTACTCCTGCTCCTATCTTCTATGTTTCTATGTAATCATCAGGACTCCATCTTGACTGTTTTCCTTTCACTGAGGTAGAGCACTCTGCGTGGGGGTCCATCTAGCGGAGCTCCTTTGGATGGTGTAAATTCAAATCAAGCCTGAGGTTCAGATTATCTGCGCTGGCAGCCCAGAAATCTGCCTCGGAAGCTTCTGATTTTTCAGGCTTGTCTGGATTTCAAAGGAAGGAGTTTATTGCCTACTAGCCAGTAAATACAAACTCTGGAAATGCAGTTGGCAGAAAGATATGGAAAATTTCTTGAGGAATGTGAGGAGGTGTTTGGGTTAGGAGTGGGCTGAACAAAGCTAGCTTAAAAAAGAACCATTGCACGGATTCCTGTACCAGGCTCCACAACCGCTGAGGCAGTAATTTCCGCAGCATTATTCACTCAGGGAAACTATTTTGCTGTTATTATTGTAACTGTTATTTTTATCATGTGGTTGGATGCACAACCCTCACAAATTCTAGAAACGTTATTCATTCAGACTATTTTGAAATCTTGCTACAGCCTGATGAATCTCAGCCCCACTAGTGATTTGTTTTGCATCCCACTTACCAGTCTAACTTTATTTATATAGGGCTGGGCAATAAAAACAAAACAACAACAAAAAAAAAGTGCTGGCCTTGCCAGTGACGTCCACATCCCAGGAACTAATAAAAAAAATGTATGTATTTTCCCTCCAGTTTTCTTTTCACTTAGCATGTCTTTGTCCACTAATTTAATAGAGCTGTTAACCTGAAATGGGTAAATAAACATAATGGGTCATTACCCCTGTTAAAACAATGGATAAAGGAATGCCGTATGAGTGTGTTAAGTGTTTGTCCACTAATGTTTCACACAGTTATCTCTAGGCTGTGGTGTTAAGTCCAATGCACAGATTTAAAATAAAGAGAATATATTGAGCACTGGACCATGGGAGTAAGTTGAGAGTGTGGGGGGATAAGAATCTACCAGTCGGAGCACATTTGTCTCCAGGCTAGTCTGGAGTCTGGTGTCTGCAGGTATTTGTACTAAAAATAATCAGGAGATCAGAACCTTAGAGGCATTGTACTCAAATAGACTATGCTTCCACCACTATACTGATGTGTGCATGCTTGTCTTAGAGCTCAGACACACTAAAAACATCAGTGATCAAATATCTGTTTTTAATGCATTATAAACTCTTAGCAGTTCCTCTGGTAGCACACTACTTAATACATTCCCATAAAATTCCTCTGTGTGTTAGGCCAGCACGGTAGGTTATATCACAAACAATCTTTTAAGATGTTAATGAATGGGTTAACAACTGCATTAAAATACCACACACAGGAGTTTTACACAAATGTGCTGAGCAGTGCATTGCTAGAGTAAGTTAAACCCCTTCATGGTAATAGGAGCTGAGGGGATCTTTCAACCAATTCTGTCTTATTTTTTATTGTTGGAAGCATAATCATCAATTAAGGTAAAATAATCTTTAGTGTACACTATAAAATAGTAAAACATTCTATGAATGGTCCACAATAGATGAAAGTCAGGGTGGCAAGGGTTACTAACAACAAAGTTAAAATGAATTGTACCTTGTTTATTACTGGCAGGACATTTTGGGGAACATTTGTAAGATAATACCGTTATAACTTATACTGCCACTTTTATGTCGATGTGAAATGGTTTTGGGTGTACATCATTGTATAAAGTGGCTGTATAACTCTGATGTCAGTTCCTGATCCCTAGCACCTGACCCCACTAAAGCCAAGCAATATGAAGCCTACTCCAAGAGGCCATTTTATAGCACTTTGAGTTCACACTGACTGCTGTAAAACCCCAGCAAAGCCTACTTTGAAAGTTCCCAGACTGCCTGCTGAACCTCCAGGAAACTTTTAACCTTTGGATTGTTTGTAAATTTAGGAGGTAGTACAGGTTCCAGCCTGCACTCTCCTGCCATTAAAATCAGCTGCTGGGGAGCTCTATTTTTGCTGCACCTTGGTGCAGTCCAAGATTCATTAGTACAGTCTGCAGTATAACTCTGGTCTGTCGATTGTGCAGCATAGCTGACAGTTACCAGTCCCGGGCCTTTAGCTGCACTGCAACTGCAGTGTAAAACATCTACTGGTGCTGGAGAGGAACAATACCCAGATCATCCTGGAAAAGGTAAGTCCCACGTGATCTTTAATGTGTTTACCAATAACCGATCTTTGAATTTGCAAAGTCCTTTGATTATGATCTAGCCAAATATCTGTTAGTGCAATCGGTTTGGCTAATCCCTCCCCCACCCCACCCTGTATACATACATCAAATGCCTTTTATGCTGCAATTTCATACCAATAGAAACTGGCAATTTGGTCCAGAATTTGTTGTTGGTTTTCTGTGGTTGTCAGTCTGCCAACTGTAATTTGCCATAATCCCAAGTGTCTTGTTTCCATTTAATTCAGCAGAACCGATCCATACAAGCGTTCATTACAGGATGTGGCAGCTCCATTCACTGAATACAATGAGTGCGACACATAATTGTGTTAGAATCACACAGGATCGTAGAGTTTAACAAAACCTACATCAATAGGAAGAGCAATGTGCCAGGGTTTGCGTGCTTATTGTTGTACGTTGAATAATAAACACTTTTCCACCAAAACTAGTGCAGCAGTGGCTTTGAGCCACTGATGACTGCATGCTTTTATTCTTCTAACAGTCTGAAAAGCATTTAATTTGTCAAACTGCATGAAAATGTCCCAGCGATCAACTGGATGCTTAGCACTGAGGCGTGAATGAGCCGCAGGAAAGGAGCCATAAAAACAGTGTGATGTAATGTTTGCAGAACATACAATTTGTAAACACCGAACCAGACGGCAGCACTTCATTGTTTCAGCTGATTCAGTCTGCTGACTGCACAAGGCTTCACAATCTGGAGGGAAAACAAATGTTTTTTTTTCCCTTCCCATCTCCAGTTATATCCACTTCTCTCCTGAAGCCACTGGCTCACACTAATATCTAATTCCACCAGCACTAACTATTCTTCATGTATGAATCTGAATAGTGAGTATAGACAGACTATCTGATCATGGATGATGGGCTGGCCAACCCTAAGTCATGTGCCCCTCAACATCCGCACACATACGCACGGTCCATGAGGAGTAACTGGTTGTGGTCCGGAAGGTGAATCTGGGCTGAATGTTTTTCCCCTCTCCCTATCCCAGGAAGTGAGTCCAATAATAATTCTCCTACTGCCACCCCAGGTGAGACCAGCTAACTCAGAACAGACCAGTGAGAAAACCTTGGTGCTGCCTGCTCCTTGTACCAAATTTCTGTCTCCTAGGTTTGACTGCAAGTTTCACCTCATGCACCACCGGTATATTTTCTGATCCCGCTGATGAGGTTACAGGCTGCTGGATCTTCCAGGGTTGGCCCTCATTTTATATTCAAAGCAAGCAACTGAGCTACTGGCCTAGATTGGACCAGAAGGCTCCCCAAAGGGGGCAGGAAATAGGAAATCTGGCACACCATCAGGCCTTAAAAAGCTACATGCCAGAATTAAAGTGATATGGCCAATTAAAGGTAATTGGGCTCATCTGGGGAACAACTTATTTTTACCCTTTCCAAAGGCTGTAAAGGTTTTAAAGTTATTTTTCAGTCTTTCTACAGGGTAAAGAAGTGGCTAGCAAAAAAACAGTGGATGGCAAAACAAACGTGGAGGCAGGAACCAACAAGTGTGGGCAAGCAATGGAGCAGTGTCGTACGTGAATTGGGTCTGTGGTGAATCCATTGGTCAGGACCATGACTTGCATGTCGTCGTGAAGCAGGCGGAGGATGGTGACAAGCTTTTGAGGGCAGCCGAATTTGAGGAGGACACTCCATAATCCCTCATGGTTGATGGTGTCGAAGGCCTTTGTGAGGTCAAAGAAGGCCATGTACAGCGGTTGGTGCTGTTCCCTGCATTTCTCTTGTAGTTGACGCGCGGTGAAGATCATGTCCATTGTTCCACTTAGTGGGCAGAATCCGCATTGTGACTCTGGGAGGAACTCTTCAGCCATTGAGAGAAGGCAATTGAGGAGGATTCTTGCAATGACTTTCCCTGTGGCAGACAGCAGGGAGACTCCTCTGTAATTACCGCAATTGGACTTGTCACCTTTCTTGAAGATGGTCACGATTGCGGCGTCTCTGAGATTCCCTGGCATGCTCTCCTCCTTCCAAATTAGAGAAATGAGTTCATGTATTCGTGCCAATAGTGCTTCTCCACCATGTTTTAGTGTCTCGGCGGGGATTCCATCTGCTCCTGAGGCCTTGTTGTTCTTCAGTTGTCGGATGGTCTTTTCAACTTTATGCCAGGCTGGGGTTGTGCTGAGATGGTGGCGGGTAGCATGCTGCGGGATGGAGTTGAGGACACTCGTGTCGAAGACAGAGTCTCGGTTAAGGAGATCTTCGAAGTGTTCCTTCCAGCGGGCACTGACTGCCTCTCTGTCCTTGAGGAGTACCTCTCCGTTCTTGGCCTGCAGTGGGGTAGGACCTTGGGTGCTTGGGCCCAATTCACGTACGGACCGGGGTCAAGCAAGGCTGTGTCATTGCACCAACGCTCTTCTCGATCTTCCTGGCTGCAATGCTCCATCTCACACTCAGTAAGCTCCCCGCTGGAGTGGAGCTAATCTACAGAACAAACGGGAAACTGTTCAACTTCCGTCACCTCCAGTCCAGATCCAAGGTCGTCCCATCCTCTGTCATTGAATTACAGTATGCAGACAATGCTTGCGTCTGCGCACACTCTGAGGTCTAACTCCAAACCATCGTCAACACTTTCACCAAAGCGTACGAGAGCATGGGCCTTACACTAAACATCCGTAAGACAAAGGTCCTCTACCAATCTGCCCCCGCCACACAGTACTGCTCCCCGATTATCAAAATCCATGACGAGGCCTTGGACAATGTAAACCACTTTCCATACCCCTGGACATCGATGACGAAGTCCAGTACCGCCTTCAGTGTGCCAGTGCAGCCTTCGGTTGCCTGAGGAAGAGAGTGTTTGAAGACCTGGACCTCAAACCCAGCACCAAGCTCATGGTCTACAGAGCAGTAGTGATTCCCGCCCTCCTGTATGCTTCAGAGACATGGACCATGTACAGCAGGCACCTTAAAGCACTGGAGAGGTACCACCAACGCTGCCTCTGCAAGATCCTGCAAATCCATTGGCAGGATAGGCGCACCAACGTCAGTGTTCTCGCTCAGGCCAACATCCCCAGCATCGAAGCTTTGACCACGCTCGCTCAGCTCCGATGGATGGGCCACATCGTCTGCATGCCCGATACGAGACTCCCAAAACAAGCGCTCTACTCGAAGCTCCGACACAGCAAGACAGCCCCAGGTGGGCAGAGGAAACACTTCAAGGACACCCTCAAAGCCTCCTTGAAAAAGTGTTACATCCCCACCGACACCTGGGAATCCCTGGCCCAAGACAGCACAAAGTGGAGGAGAGGCATCCAGGAAGGTGCCGAACAGCTCGAGTCTCTTCGCTGGGAGCAAGCGGAAGCCAAGCGCATACAGCGGAAGGAGCGCACGTCAACCCAAGCACCCCACCCACCTGCCCCTTCAACCACCGTCTGTCCCCACCTGTGACAGATACTGTAGGTCCCACATTGGACTCATCAGTCACCTGAGAACTCATTTTTAGTATGGAAGCAAGTCATCCTCGGTTCCGAGGGGCTGCCTAAGAAGAAGAAGAGTGTTGTACCCAAACTCTCTGTTTGATAGCTGGCAAAGTGGTGGTTCGGTTGCATGAGCTAGGTTCAAAGAAGACTGCCCAGTTTGGGGCTATAGGGCACCAACGCACCACTCCCCAGAGAACAACACTGCATCCTGCCTGGCTGGAGGTGCAGGGTATAATACCTGTGTAACCTTGCAATAGACGTAGAAGAAGGTGGCACACCTTAAGGAAACCAGCCAAGGTAACACTACCCAATGAAACCATTTCCAGGTAGATAGCCCAGACATGCATGCCACAAAGCAAACACAAAGGTTGTCATGCCTGTTAATCTGTTCCAAAATTATTGCCAGTCCATGCCCAGCCCTCATACAACCCTACAGCTCTTTCATTGCTTACTATTCACACCCATTTCCAGCGGCACGTACATTCAAGCTATAACTTACAATTAAACATCTTTGCACACTGACATCTTCAAAGAACTTCACAGATAAATTATTTATAATAAAACCTAGCTGCATGATGCTGGTTATTTATTGCTACACAGGATGGGATGCAGGTTAGGCACATGGCTGTCACTGCATATGTGCTCCTTTAACATGACAAGAGCGCTCTGCTTAATAGGAGGAAACAGATCCAAACTGAGTGAGGACTCAAACATTATAGGATCTTGATTCCTTTGAGGCCACCCTGGACATGTCTCTGCACGTCTCCCCCAAAGGCTGATACCATTCTGCTCTTATGTCTTGTTCCCCTTCTTATTCACCCACACAGTGCATAGGTGAGGAGGAGCAAGTAGCAGTGAGAAGGAGCAGGGAATGGATGCCTGGATGACCACATTAAGAAATGAAGCAGTATAGTGACATTGGGTAACCATGTCATGCTCCTGTTGCTAGTCATTGGAAAGGGAGATTGAGTGCTGACCAGCCTCACCAATCAACTAGTCGCCTGTGTGGTGCACATGCGGGTAGCATGTTGGCTAATATTGCAGATGGCCCTTTATGCTAGCCTTGAAGGAAGCGGATCTAAAAAAGTTGTGTGTTAATGAACTTGACTATCATTTGCTGCCAGCACTAACCGTAGGCAGGTTGTCATTTGGGAGGGTGGAAATCCAGCGGACTTGCCTCTTCTTAAAGGGTAGGTGAAGTTTTCAGTGGTGGTGAGTGGACAGTGCATTATTGAGGCAGCAGACAGAAAGATGATGGCCAAGGCACCGTGATTGGACATGACAGTTAATGCAGGGACAGAGGTTGTTCAGCTGAAGAATTCTTCAATGAGCTGTTACCAAAGAGCTCTAGCTGCAGGTTGGTATTGGTACCTTCCTATTTCATTGCCATCCTCGATGCCATCAGGGTCGTCTCCTTCATCTTGCTGAAGGTTCTCCTCTAATGCTGGCTCCATACGTTGTCCCTGCTGCAGAGCAAAGTTATGACACATGCAGCAAAGCACTATCATACAGGACACTCTTTCTGGGTTGCATTGGAGGAAGCCACCAAGCCTGTCTAGGCAGTGGAATCGTTGCTTGGGGACTCCGCTGACCTGCTCGATGAGGGCTCTAATTCACCTGTGAATCTGATTGTGGTGCAATTCAAACGCTGAGTGTAGGTTCCTGAGAGAAGTCATGAGCCAAGTGTGCAGGGGATAGAGTGTGTCCCCAAGCAGCCAGCCTCTCACTTAATGTGCAGGAGCAAAGAGTAGAGAGGGGAATGGAGGATTGCCACAGTATAAATGCATTAAGACAGCTGCCAGGAAATCAGGCACAGACCTGCATGATGTGCTGCTGATAATCACACCCCAGTTGCACATTAATGGAGTGGGAGCCCTTACGAGACATGAAAGCAACATGGGTTCAGTCATTGACACTCTGGACTAGGGGAAGCCAGCACTCTGCGCAAGCCCCAGCTTGTTCCCAATTGTCCATGGGAACATTATGAAAGTGCATGCACTATCAAGCATGGTATCAGTCATATAAACAGAAGATGCAAGAAATACTCAACAGGCCAGGCAGCATCTGTGGAGAGAGAAACAGAGTTAATGTTTCAGGACTGTGACCCTTTGTCAGAATTGGAAAATGTTACAGATGTAACAGGTTTTAAGCGCGTGTAGGGGCAAGGAAAGGGGGGAGGGGAAGAAAGAACAAAAGGGAAGGTCTGTGATTGGACTGAAGGCAGGAGAGATTAAATGACAAAGGGGATTATGGGGTGAGGCAAAAGGGAGTGGTAATGGGACAAGTAAAGAAACAAAAGATGGGTCTAGAGGAGCTGTAATTGGCAACAGCAGAATCATTACCAGCAGCTGCTGTCCGAAAAAAATGGGAGCAGTGGCTATGATCTTAAATATAAACAGAAATTGGTGTAAATATTCAGCAGGTCAGTCACCAGCGTAATGCAAGCATGAGCTGCAGACTGATGTTGGCGATATCTCATAATGCAGCATGGAATGAGCCAGAGCTATTGACGTTTAGGGCTGTAGTGGCTTTGACTGCAACAGGCAATGCAGTGCTACACCTGTAGCAGTGGACTGCAGGTCTTGTTGCAGGGGGTGACTCAACTGTGTGACAGTGTCCTAGGAGAAGTGCAACCTCCTTATGCCCATTTTGAATAAACTGTGTTGCCAGTACCATCCCCTTAAGATTTCAGACGGTTGCACTTTAAAATCAAGTAATTTGCCAAAAACCAAGACAAACTCTCAAATCTTTGCAGTGATTTAAATTACAGCAGGTGAGAGTCCCTTTAAGTAGTGCTGGAAATGGCTGCCTTCCGGCCTGTACCACCCATGACTTGTGGTGGGTTGAGGAAGTAAAGATGGCAGCACTGATTAACATGGAAATCAATAGCAAAATACTGCCGATGCTAAAAATCTGAAATATAAACAGAAAATGCTGGAAATACTCAGCAGGTCAGGCAGCATCTGTGGGGAGAGAAACAGAGTTTCAGGTCGATGACCCTTCGTCAGACCTGGAAAAAAGTTAGAGATGTAACAGATTTTAAGCAAGTGCAGGAGCAGGGAAAGGGAGGAGGGGAGGAAAGAACAAAAGGGAAGGCCTGTGATAGGGTGGAAGGCAGGAGAAATTAAATGACAAAAGGGATGATAGTACAAAGCAAAAGGAGATGGTAATGGGACAAGTAAAGAAACAAAAGGTGAGTCTAGAAGAGGTGTAAATGGGAATGGCAGAATCATCAACAGCTGCCATCTGAAAAAATAGGGGCAGAGGTCATGGTCTGAAATTGTTGAACTCAATTTTAAGTCCAGAAGGCTGGAAAGTGCCGAATCAAAAGATGAGGTGCTGTTCCTCGAGCTTATGTTGAGCTTCGTTGGAACAGTGTAAGAGGCCGAGGACGATGAGGTCAGAGTGGGGGTGGAGTGGAGAATTAAAATGACAGGCAAAATCACATTGGGGTCTTAACTGTGTTTTCCCACCCCTACATAAATATATTGATTAGTCCAGTGAGATTGTTGGCCATTTAAATCAAGGTCCTTCCAAAATTTGGAACAAGCGGTAAGACGGCGGTTTCCTTTTTCTGGGAATTTCAGACCACTACTGTCCCATTTATAGATGTCAATAGGGCAGTAGTGAGACAAGAATCGTACCCCTCTTTTTAAGTTCTTCTTGGCTATTGACCTAAATGCTTCATCATCAATATTCCTGACTTGATCTGGAATAAAAATTAATGAATGCAAAAAAAAATCTAAAAGAAAAAAAAAGAATAAAACCCAGCACTAAAAAAGTACTCGAGAAAAGAACATTTTAAATATTAGGAAAGAAACAGCCCCTTTAAGAGCTGCACCCTGATGGAGCTTCCCTTTTTTGCCCACTAAACAGATGAGAAATCATTCTGCGTCTTACTATATATTTAAATGAAGCTCTCACGTGGCTGAAGATTCAGGCAGGAAAGCTGAAAAAGCACTCCCCTTTCGATTCTCCAATTCTAACTCGCATGTACACATTGATGGGAATGAATCAGCAGTCGGAAAATACACGTTATGACGCCACAAAAATTCCCACAGATGTTGCAATAAGAAAGCCACTGAAACATCAGGAATCGTTTTATCACTGTAAAATAACTGATATAAGCACTTAAAACACAATTTTGCATAAAAGTAAAATTCTTACCCCTGCTTACCCTTCAGTTATTTTATTCCACTGCTATTTCGTCTTCCTTCTTCATGCTCTCATTTTTAACCTTAATTTTACACATTTTAGAATTAACATATACTATATTCTATTGATTTGAACCAATTTTATCTTTTTTTACATTTAAGATATGTTACTCCTTTCCTTCTGTCTCATAGAAACATAGAAGATAGGAGCAGGAGTAGGCCATTCGGCCCCTCGAGCCTGCTTCGCCATTCAATGAGATCATGGCTGATCATCCAAATTCAGTACCCTGTCCCTGCCTTCTCCCCATATCCCTTGATTCCTTTAGTCTTAAGAAATATATCTAACTCCTTCTTGAATATATTTAATGAATTGGCCTCAACTGTTTTTTGTGGTAGAGAATTCCACAGGTTCACCACTCTCTGGGTGAAGAAATTCCTCCTCATCTCTGTCCTAAATGGCTTACCCCTTATCTTTAGATTGTGACCCCTGGTTCTGGACTCCCCCGCCATCAGGAACATCCTTCCTGCATCTAATCTGTCTAGTCCTGTTAGAATTTTATAAGTTTCAATGAGATCCCCTCTCATTCTTCTAAACTCCAGCGAGTATAAGCCCAATCGACCCAATCTCTCCTCATACATCATTCCTGCCATCCCAGGTATCAGTCTGGTGAATCTTCGCTGCACTCCCTCCATGGCAAGAACATCCTTCCTCAGATAAGGCGACCAAAACACAATACTCAAGATGTGGTCTCACCAAGGTCCTGTACAACTGCAGCAAGACATCCTTGCTCCTGTACTCGAATCCTCTCGCTATGAAGGCCAACATACCATTTGCCTTCTTAACCGCCTGCTGCACCTGCATACTTACCTTCAGCGACTGGTGCACAAGGACACCCAGGTCTCGTTGCACTTTCCCTTCTCCCAATCTATTGCTGTTCAAATAATCTGCCTTTCTGTTTTTGCCACCAAAGTGGATAACCTCACATTTATCCACATTATACTGCATCTGCCATGCATCTACACAATCACCCAGCCTGTCCAAATCATACTGGAGTTTCTCGGCATCCTCCTCACGGCACACATGCCAACCCAACTTTGTGTCGTCTGCAAATTTGGAGATATCACATCTAGTTCCCTCATCTAGATCATGAATATATATTGTGAATAGCTGGGGTCCTAGCACCAATCCCTGCGGTACCCCACTAGTCACTGCTTGCCACGCGGAAAAAGACCCGTTTATTGCAAGTCTTTGCTTCCTGTCTGCCAACCAGTTCTCTATCCAAGTCAGTATCTTACCCCCAATCCCATGTGCTTTAACTTTACATGCTAATCTCTTATGCGGGACCTTATCGAAAGCCTTCTGAAAGTCCAAATACACCACATCCACTGGTTCTCCCTTATCTATTCTACCAGTTACATCCTCAAAAAATTCCAGTAGATTAGTCAAGCACGATTTACCTTTTGTAAATCCATGTTGACTTTGTCCAATCCTGTCACTGTTTTCTAAGTGCTCTGCTATTACATCTTTTATAATGGGCTCTAGCATTTTCCCCACCACTGATGTCAGGCTTACCGGTCTATAATTCCCCGTTTTCTCTCTACCACCTTTTTTAAATAGTGGGGTTATATTAGCTACCCTCCAATCCATGGGAACTGTGCCAGAGTCTATAGAATTTTGGAAGGTGACCAGCAATGCATCTACTATTTCTAGGGCCACTTCCTTAAGTACCCTAGGATGTAGATTATCAGGCCCTGGGGATTTATCAGCCTTCAATCCCATCAATTTCCTTAATACCATTTCCCTACAAATACTGATTTCATTCAGTTCCTCCTTCTCATTAGACTCTATGTTCCCCGACATCTCTGGGAGGTTATTTGTGTCCTCCTTTGTGAAGACAGATCCAAAGTATGTATTTAATTGGTCTGCCATTTCTTTGTTCCCCATTATAAATTACCCTGATTCTGACTGCAAGGGACCTACACTTGACTTCACCAATCTTTTTCTCTTCACATATCTATAGAAGCTTTTACAGTCAGTTTTTATGTTCCTTACAAGCTTACTCTCATACTCTATTTTCCCCCTTTTAATGAATCCTTTTGCCCTCCTTTGCTGATTCCTAAACTGCTCCCAATCCTGAGGTTTGCTGCTTTTTCTGGCCAATTTATATGTCCTCTCCTTGGATCTTATACTATCCCTAATTTCCCTTGTTAACCACGGTTGCGCCACCTTTTTTGTTTTATTTTTATGCCAGACAGGGATGAACAAATTCTGTAGTTCATCCATGCGATCTTTAAATGTTTGCCATTGCCTATCCACCGTCAACCCATTAAATAACATTCCCCAATTCATCCTAGCCAACTCGCGCCTCATACCATCATAGTTTCATTTAAATTCAGGACCCTAGTCTCTGAGTCAACTACTTCACTCTCCATCTTAATGAAGAATTCTATCATATTATGATCGCTCCTCCCCAAGGGGCCTCACATAACAAGATTGCTAATCAATCCTTTCTCATTACATAATACCCAGTCTAAGATGGCCTGATCTCTAGTTGGTTCCTCAACATATTGGTCCAGGAAACCATCCCATATACACTCTTGGAATTCCTCCTCCACAATATTGTTACTAATTTGGTTAACCCAATCTATATGTAGATTAAAGTCACCCATAATAACTGCTGTGCCCTTATTGCACATGTCTCTAATTTCCTGTTTAATGCCATCCCAACCTCAGCATTACTGTTTGGGGGTCTGTATACAACTCCCACTAACGCTTTCTGCCCCTTGATATTTCTCAGCTCTACCCATACAGATTCCACATCATCAGAGCCAATATCCTTCCTTACTATTGTGTTAATCTCCTCTTTAACCACCTCCTTTTCCTTTTTGCCTGTCCTTCCTGAATATTGAATACCCCTGGATGTTGAATTCCCAGCTTTGGTCATCCTGGAGCCATGTCTTTGTAATCCCAATTATATCATATCTGTTTACATCTATTTGTGCAGTTAATTCATCCACCTTATTACGAATGCTCCTCGCATTAAGACAAAAGCCTTCAGGTTTGTTTTTTTAACACTCTTAGTCCTTTTAGAATTATTATTTACTGTGGCCCTGTTTGATTTACACCCTTGATTTCTCTGCCTTCCACTTTTGCTTTTCTCCTTCCTGTCTTTTGCTTCTATCCTTGCTTCCCTTTCCTCTGTCTCCCTGCACAGGTTCCCAACCCCTTGCCATTTTAGGTTAAACCCTCCCCAACAGCACTAGCAAACACTCCCCCTAGGACATCAGTCTCAGTCCTGCCCAGGTGCAAACCGTCCAGTTTGTACTGGTCCCACCTCCCCCAGAACCGGTTCCAATATCCCAGGAATTTGAATCCCTCCCCCTTGCACCATTCCTCTCGCCATGTATTCATCTGAAATATCCTTCTATTTCTACTCTGACTTGCACATGGCACTAGTAGCAATCCTGAGATTATTACCTTTGAGGTCCTATTTTTTATTTTACCTCCTAACTCCCTATATTCAGCTTTTAGGACCTCATCCCGTTCTCCAGGCTCCTAGCATGTATTTTGGAGGTGAGAGCAACTTTTTAAATAACCGTCACTTGATCGGCTAATAATCAGCCCCATGGGGCATCTTTGTCATTCGCACAACACAGCACAAAGTAACCACTTCTCTCAGTGCTTCAGCAGAAACACTGGAGAAATGATCCCTTCAATGCAGTGTTTGTATTTGGACCACCTTCCTCCTGCACTGTGTGTATGGGCTACAAACCTGGGCACTTAAATGATTAGTACCATTATCATTGTACCCTTACCAGAATGAGTGGGGATCCTTGGGATAAAAAAAGTTTAAGCAGCATAAGTACAGTGGAACCTCAATTATCCACCACAATGAAGAGACCTCCAGTGGGTAATCAAAATTGATTGATCATCTAAGGACCCCAAATGTTCCTTCAAAATGTGGTTTAAATGAACTTCATGAACATCTCTGCGTTGCTTAAAAGTGATTTTCTTCCCCTTTTAAAAAAAAAATGCATTCTGGCAGCTCTGACTCCCAATGGGTTAATGGAATTAAACTCTGGACTCCCACAAGAATTGTATCAGATAATCAAGAGTGCAGGGCAACGTGAGTGTTAGTAATGTCAAAGTTCTACTTGGCTGTAAAAAAAATCCTGGACTTCCACAGTTCAAGAAAGCAGTGAATGGAAATTTATCAGTGGAGGGTCTAGGAAACCTTCAACAGTCACTTGAGAGAAATGCACTCGTATCTTATTGTTTGAGGAAACATTCCTGGGGCTGGCTATGTGATTCTGCGCACTAGCCTACACCAAAGAAGCAAAGGCCCTGACTTCTACATGGTTCGAAATATCTGCAGAACAGCACAGACACTCAAAGTGTTGAAACTAGAAGGCAGCCAAAACTCTTGGCACGGATATCCAAGGGCATTTGGATTGCTTGAATTTCCAATTTAGAAGTTCAACCGATGAATAACTCTGATGGTGCAATATGCTTTAGAACAACTAGCTGTTACAGTAAAGCCATTGACTGGTCCTGATAGGGTAAATTCAGCAATCCTGCCTCTCCAGTGGGGTGGGGGGTAGTGAGCTGCAGTCAAAGGGAGCACAAGTTGGGAAATCAAGGCTGCAATGTCGCTCCTTTCAACAACAACAACTTGCATTTATATAGCAACTTTAACATAGTAAAATATTCTAAGGCACTTCACAGGAGTGTTATCAAACAAAATTTGACACCAAGCCACATAAGGAGATATTAGGACAGGTTTGGTCAAAGAGGTAGGTTTTAAAAAGCGTCTTAAAGGAGGAAAGAGAGGTAGAGAGGCAGTGAGGTTTAGGGAGGGAAGTCCAGAGCTTAGGGCCTTGGCAGCTGAAGGCATGGCCGCCAATGGTGGAGCGATTAAAATTGGGGATGCGCAAGAGGCAGAATTGGAGAAGCGCAGATATCTTGGGGTGGGGGGTGGTGGTTGTGGGGCTGGAGGAGGTTAAAGAAACAGGGTGGGGCGAGGCCATGGAAGAATTTGAAAACAAGGATGAGAATTTTAAAATTGAGGTGTTACTCAACTGGGAACCAATGTAGGTCAGCGAGCGCAAGGGTGATGCATGGACTTGATGCGAGTTAGGACATGGATGAGCTTAAGTTTATGAAAGGTGGAAAATGGGAGGCCGACCAGGAGTGCGTTGGAATAGTCAAGTCTAGAGGTAACAAAGGCATGGATGAGGGTTTCAGCAGCAGATGAGCTGAGGCAGGGGCGAAGTCGGGCGATGTTACGGAGGTGGAAATAGGGGGTCTTAGTGACTGCACAGATATGTGGTCAGAAGCACATCTCAGGGTCAAATATGACACCAAGGTTGAGAACAGTCTGCAAAAGCAAAATACTGCGGATGCTGGAAATCTGAAATAAAAACAGAAAATGCTGGAAATACTCAGCCTGTCAGGCAGCATCTGTGTCAAGAGAAACAGAGTTAATGTTTCAGGTCGATGACCTTTCATCAGAACTGGAAAAAGTTAGTGATATAACAGGTTTTAAGCAAGTGCAGAGGCAGAGAAAGGGGGGAGGGGAGGAAAAAACAAAAGGGAAGGTCTGTGATAGGGTGTCATCCTCTATATTTGTACTGAGCAAATGAAGTATTTACTTGATTCATCCATCCTTGGAAAGATCAGATAGTTCTCGCCTAATGTATGTGTCTCCATAGTATTCAAACAAGACTTGCAGTTATATCACGCCTTTCATGATGTCAGGGATATCCCAAAGCGCTGTAATGTAGGAAACACGGCAGCCAAGTTGTGTACAGCAAGGTCCCAGAAACAACAATGCAATAATGACAAAAGAATCTGTTTTTTTTTTGTGATGGTTGAGGGTTAAATATTGGTCAGGATACCAGGGAGAAATCCTGTGCACTGTTGTGTATGTACCTTTAAGAGAAGAACTGATTCTATACTGCAGTACCGGCAGTGACCACCCCTGTATATAAAGCCATAGCAGGCTTCTGTACTTCAGTCTTAAGTTACCCTCTGTTCCAGCATTTCTGGCTGTGCAGCTGCCTCAGTCAGCAGGAGGAGAAGGAGCAGCCAAACCAGGAGAGTGGAAAGTGGTGGTCTCCTGACCAGGAAGAGGAGGATATCGATCGACCACCACCACCTCCACCTTCACCATCATCACAGCAACTGAGGTGCCTGGAGAGAGAGGACAGAGGAGGAGACGGAGAAGGAGAAGGGAGGCCAGCAACAACACCAACCAGGGGAGAGGCCTTTCCATTACTGCCTCCCCAAATTGGCCTCCACTTCAGGAGAGGGAGAGAGGGGAGAGAAACAACCAACAACCACCAACTGTTTGGAAGGAGGGAAGAACATCATCTTTCAGGTGGGTGTTATTTGGTGCACTCTCCCAAAGACTTTGTATTTTTGGTGGGGGGAGAAAAGAAGAAACAAGGCCGGATCATCAAGGGGTGTGTGTGTGTGTGTGTGGCTCTTGTTAAAAGCTAGGCCACACACACCACTAATAAGCACCCCTTCAATTGCCTGACCTGGGACAGCTGGAGCTGCCTAGGTGAAGTCCAATTACATCGTTAAGACCTGGTGTGGGACTGAGCCTGGGGCATCTCCAGCTTTCCCAGGTGAAGACATCTTCTCCCCCTGCCAGAAGACCACCTTCAAAGACTTTCAATTTCCCATCGGAGAGTGCACCCCTGCCAACACCCACCCACCCACCATCCTGAGTGGCAACCCTGCCCTTGCGGCCTCCCTCCTTCCCACCGCCCCCCCCTCTCTCTCTCTTTGTCTCTCTCTGCCTATCTCTCTGAGGCACCTCAATTTCATCTCTTTTTATTAATTGCCTATTGAGCAGAGGGGAGAAGGCCCCTCTCCCAATTTCAATCAATAAGGGGAGAGCTGTGTCTTCATTTTAAACAGCTCCCTCTGCTCAATAGAGGACCAAAAAATACGTGAGGCCATTAACACATTCAGGCCTGTGACTTGGGGTGAGTGTGGCCCTTATAAAAACACCCCATAATGGCGACTGCATCTTCGCCGGTGGCAGGGCCAGCCGGGACTTATGCGGGAGTGGCAGCCACAGCCACAGCTGCTCCCGCTGCTTCTGCTGCCCCGTCACCTTTTAAACTTATGACAAAAAAGCTTGGGGTGAAGAGCTACACTCACCCCACTATGACCATTGAGGCCTGCGTTAAAGCCATGGCTGGGGTTGTCGGCCCCTCAGCCATCGTCGCGGCCTCAAAAATGTACAGGAAGGCTGTGTTCATCCTGGGGTCGGAGCGGGCGGTGTCCCTGGCCATCGCCAAGGGGCTCACCGTGGGCGGGACCTTCCTGCCGGTGGATCCTCTCGAGGCCACCGCGCAGAGGATCGTCATCTCGAACATCCCACCCTATGTTCCTGGTGAGCTCCTCCTCCCTCATTTATGCCAACTTGGGGAGGTGAGGTCGGGGATTACGCCCATCCCGCTCAGCTTCCGGGAAGCCAGCCTTCGCCACGTCGTCTCCTTCCGGCGCCAGCTGTTTATCCAGCTGGCGCGGGAGGAGGACACCGACGGGGCGTTCGTCGTCCACCACGAGGGGACCGCCTATCGCGTCTTCTGGACGTCGGACGGTGTGCGGTGCCACGCCTGCAAGGAGGTGGGACACATCCGGAAAAACTGCCCCTCTTCCAAGGCTGCCGGATCATCTCGTGCGGCTGAGGCTGGCGCCGCCGACGCTCCTCCCCCCGGATCTGCCCGCGCGTCGGGAACGTCTGATGCGCGGTCGACGTCGGGGGCCGATGCCACCAAGGCCTCCAGTGGGGGGGAGGGAGCGCATCCGGCTGGAAAGAAGGCGCGGCGGAAAAATAAACACCTTAGGGCGGGTCCACCCGTGGATGGCCAACCCTTGCCCCTTGTGCCCCTTACACCCGTGCTCCTCGCGGAGTTAATCGGGGCAGGCGTGAGTGGGAGTGGCCTCGTGCCCGAGACTGTGGCCGCAACCGCCGTAGCGGTAACGCCAATACCTACGGCCGGGCTCGGGCCCGAGGAACCCGACAAACCTGCTCCGCCGGAGGGAGCAGAGGAGGAGGCCTCTGCAGACATGGAGGTCTCCCTCGCTCCCTCCATGCTAAAAAGAAGGCGCGACCCCCTGGAAGAGGAGGAGGACCGGGAGGAGGAAGGTCCCTCCGAGCAGGGGGAGTCGTCGCCCGCCGCGGGTACTGCACCCCCCCCCCGCTGTCATTATCACCGGCGATCGGCAGGGTTTGCCTGTCCTTCGGGAGGCTGAGGCAGATGGGTCTGTCCGGCACGTGCCTCCCGGGGATGGGGACGAGACCCTGCCCATGGGGGTGGGCGCGGGACAACCCGCGGTGGTGATTGACATTTTATCGGTGCCGTTACCCCTCGCCGGGTCGGGCGGCCTGGGGTCAGGGTCGGGCGAGCTCGAGGAAAATGAGCTCGCCCAATGCGACCCGGACATCTCCCAGGGGCTGCTCGTCCCAGTGGATGTTTTAATTGAAAGCACCCCATCCGCTGGGTCGGAGGCTGGTGGCGGGGAGGAGGATGGCCCCCTGGCTACGTCTCTGGTGCCGGACGTACTGGAGGAGCTGGGAACTGTTCTCTCCCCGGTTTCTCCGGTCGTTCTGGTGTCTGAGGCAGGGGGGACTCCGAACTGCCGCCGTCTTCTGGCCCGGCGCCCCTAGAGGAGCCCAGGGAGGAATCCTCTGCCGCCGATCCTGGGGGTGGGATCCGGGCAGAGGCGGGACCGGCTGGTGCGGCCGAGCCGTTCGCTGCGCACTGGTGACGACCCCCTGGAGGAGGATGGGGACTCGGTGATGGGCACGGAGGAAGATTTGGACTCCACCGTCCACGAGGCGCTGGATGACCTCGTGCCCCTCGCCGAGTCTCTCCTCATTCCCGTAAGGGAACTCCGGGACTTTATGGCCACGTGCCAGGGTCGGCAAAATAAGATCCGGCTGGCCCTCGACAGGTGGTCGGAGCTGGCGCTGCTCATTGTGTCCATCCGCGCCGCCATTAAAATCATGGGCGCGGACGAGAGCGTGAACCCGCTCGAGCTGCGTCGGCTCAGAACGTTTCTCACTGGGCTGCTGAGGAAGTGGCGGCTGACCAGCGGCTGCGCTCCCTCCCCCAGTTAGGAGCAGGTAGAGGTTGCACTATGCTTCTGACATGAAGATAACCATAGCCAGCCTCAACATCAATGGCAGCAGGGAGGCGCGCCGCAGATTCAACAACTTCTCGGTCCTTCGGGACGGGAAGTATGCGGTGTATTTCCTGCAAGAAACCCACACCGTTCCGGGAGAAGAAGCCACATGGCTCCTGGAGTGGCAAGGAGGGGTCAGCATGAGTCACCTCTCCAACAATTCCAGTGGGGTGGCTATCTTGCTGGCCCCGCATTTTTAGCCGGAGATCTTGGGGATCAAGGAGCACGTGCCGGGCCGCTTGCTCCAGGTCACTGTTCGCCTGGGGGGCGTGCCGCTCCATCTAGTGAATGTGTACGCCCCTCAGACCGGTGTGCAGCAAGTGCGCTTCTTCGAAGAAGTGTCCGCTCATTTGGGCTTGGTCAACGCGGGCGAGTCTGGCATCCTCGGGGGGGATTTTAACTGCACCCTCGAGGCGAGGGAGCGTTCGGGTCCCCCGCGAAGCCCGGCGGCGATGGAGAAGTTGACGGATCTGGTCGGGTCCTTCGACTTGGTGGACGTCTGGCGAAATCTCCACCCCGACTCCAGCGCCTTCACTAGCGTGAGGTCTGGGGGAGGAAGGTCCAGAATCGACCGCCTCTACATTTCCCGGGCGTATGTCTCCTGCGTTCCGGCGGCTTCCATGCGGCCGGTGCCGTGCACGGACCACCACCTGGTGTGGGCGGAGCTCACTCCACTGCGCGCGCGGGGGGGGTCCGCGTACTGGCATTTTAACAACCTGCTGCTGGAGGACGCGCGGTTCGGGGATTCGTTTCGTCGGTTCTGGGCCGACTAGAGTAGGAAGCGGGGGGACTTCCCCTCCTTGAGGCTGTGGTGGGATGTGGGCAAGGCTCACATCCGTCTCTTCTGTCAGGAGTACGAGAAGGGGCCGACCAAGAGGCGGGAGGCCCGGGTCGGGCGGTTGGAGAAGGAGGTGCTCGACCTGGAGTCCCGTCTCGGTCAGGTCGTCGAGGACACGGCCCTGCGGAAGGTGTACGAAGAGAAGAAGGGCGCACTGAAGGACCTGCAGCTCGTCGGGTCCCGAGGCGCATACGTGAGGTCGCGGATCCAGCTCCTGCGGGACCTGGACCGCAGCTCCCCCTTCTTCTACTCGCTGGAAAAAAGACGGGGGGTCCATAAGCAGCTCTTGGGGCTGCTGGCCGACGACGGATCTCTGGTCTCGGATCCAGAGGGAATCAGCGCGGAGACCCGCGCCTACTACGGGGCCCTGTTCTCTCCAGATCCGTCCAGTGAGGATGCGCGCAGAGTTTTGTGGGAGGACCTGCCGAAGGTCAGCCCAGAGGGCGCCGAAAAATTGGACGCTCCGCTAAGCCTGGTGGAGCTGAACGGCGCCCCCGGGGCTGGACGGGCTGACCGTGGAGTTCCACAGGGCGTTCTGGGACGTCTTGGGGGGCGACTACGCGCGGGTCCTGGGGGAAAGTTTGGCGACCGGGGAGATGCCCCTCTCTTGGCGCAGGGCGGTCATTGTCCTGCTGCCTAAGAAGGGCGATCTCCGCCTCCTTAAGAACTGGCACCCGGTCTCCCTCCTCAGCACGGACTATAAAATCTTTGCCAGGGCCATGTCTGCTCGCCTTGGCACCGTGCTGGCCCACATGATCCACCCCGACCAGTCCTACACGGTCCCGGGCTGGACCATCCACGATAACATCCATCTGGTCCGGGACCTGGTCCACCACTCCCAGAGGGCTGGTCTGTCGGTCGCCTTCCTTTCCCTGGATCAGGAGAAGGCGTTCGACAGGGTGGATCACGAGTATCTCTTCGGGACTCTGCGCGCATTCGGGTTCGGGACGCATTTCGTCGCCCGGATCCGACTTCTGTACGCCGCCGCGGAGTGTCTGATTAAAGTTAACGGGTCCTTGACGGCGCCCCTTCGCTTCAGGAGGGGGGTGCGTCAGGGATGCCCCATGTCTGGACAGTTATACGCCGTTTGCGTGCAGCCATTCCTACGCCTCTTGCGGAAGTGGTTGACGGGACTGGCTCTGCAAGGGCCGGGTGTGGAGGTGGTCCTCTTGGCTTACGCTGATGACGTGCTCCTCACGGTCACGGATCCCGCATGACTTGCGGAGGATGCGGGAATGCCAGCAGATTTACTCAGACGCATCCTCCGCCAAGATCAACTGGGAGAAATGTTCCGGACTCCTGGTGGGTCAGTGGCGGGTGGACTCCCTACTGGAGGAGTTCAGGCCTTTCGCCTGGAGCACCACGCACCTCCTCTATTTGGGAGTCTACCTTAGCCCTGCCGAGGACGCCTGGCCGGCGAACTGGCAAGAGCTGGAGGCCAAAGTCACCGCTCGCCTAGGACGCTGGACAGGACTGCTCCGAGTGTTGTCCTACAGGGGTCGAGCGCTGGTCATAAACCAGCTGGTGGCCGCCATGTTGTGGTACCGGTTGGTCACTTTGATCCCTCCCCCTGCGTTTGTCGCCAAGATGCAGAAGAAGCTCATTGACTTCTTCTGGGACAAAAGGAAGCACTGGGTCTCTGCCGCGGTTCTGTGTCTCCCGCTTAGGGAGGGCGGTCAGGCGCTGGTGTGCCTTCGCACCCAGGCTGCGACTTTCCGTCTTCAGACACTGCAGAGATACCTGTACGTCGAGAATCCTCCGAGATGGTGTGCGCTGGCGACGTTTTTCTTCTGCCAGCTGCACGGCCTGAATTACGACACACAGCTCCTGTTCGCGAAAGTGGGCGGCAGGCGTGCCGGCCTGCGGGAGCTGCCTGTCTTCTACCAGGAACTGCTATGGGTTTGGAACTATGTCGCTTCCAGGTGGAGCTCTCCCCCGTCAGGAGCGGCGGCTCTCCTTTGGGAGCCGCTGCTCAGGAATCCGCACCTCCACGAACGCGGGTTCGGGCGGCTGGCGGAGGGCAGGGCTGTGCCTGGCAAGGTGACCAGAGTCGAGGGCCTGCTCGATGGCGGAGGAGCGGGCTGGATGGCGCCGGAGGAGCTGGCGCGGCGCCAGTCCTGGACCAACGTCTGGCTCGCGGTCGAAGCCATTGAATCGGTGAAAGCGGCACTGGGCCCTGACTCCACTAGGTGTATCGAGGCGGCTCAAGCACGTGGGGCGATCCCGTCCGAGCTTACCCCCGTTCGGACAGAATTCCTCATCGGCGCCCGGCCCCGAAACTCCCCTCGGGAACCGACGCCTCACAACTTGAGCCGTCTCGAGGAAATACCCTCCGTGCCTTTTCATTCCGCGCGGAGGGGTTTCCTGTATGGGCTGCTCCTGCACACTCTCCACTTTGCCATCTACGTCTACCGTCTGGAGCGTCTTGCCTACTGGAGGGCTCACTACGCGGGAGTCCTCCCTTGTTCCATCGGGGACTTGGCCTGGAGGGTGTTGCACGGAGCGGTCCTGTGCAATAAGGTTTTAAGCAGGTTCATGGACTCCCAGGCCGCCTGCATTTTTTGCGGCCTGGAGGAGTCCGTGTTTCACGTTTATATGGAGTGTGAGAGGTTGCAGCCCCTCTTTCACTACTTGAAGGGGCTGCTCCTCGATTTTTGGTTGCACTTCAGTCCCACGCTCTTGATCTACGGTCACCCGGTGCGGAGGGGAGCGGACAGGTTGGAGGACCTCCTTGTGGGCCTGCTCCTGGGCCTGGCTAAAAGAGCCATCAATTGGTCCAGGAACCGTCGGTTGAGGGGGTCGTCCAGCCGGATTGCCTGCCTCTCTTCCGTGGCCATGTTCGCGCCCGGGTGGCCCTGGAGCTGGAGCACGCGGTGTCCGCCGGCGCGCTTGAGTATTTCCGCGACCGGTGGGCGCCGCCGGGACTGGAGTGAATTATCAACCCGGAAAACCAAATTTTAATTTGATTTGTTAAGTTTTAGTTGAACTTTTGTTTATTTACAGTCCAATTGGGTTTTTTTTTCCGCTCCAAATAAAAGAGTACCCTCTGTTCCAGCATCTCTGGCTGTGCAGCTGCCTCAGTCAGCAGGAGGAGAAGGAGCAGCCAAACCAGGAGAGTGGAAAGTGGTGGTCTCCTGACCAGGAAGAGGAGGATATCGATCGACTACCACCACCTCCACCTTCACCATCATCACAGCAACTGAGGTGCCTGGAGAGAGAGGACAGAGGAGGAGATGGAGAAGGAGAAGGGAGGCCAGCAACAACACCAACCAAGGGAGAGGCCTTTCCATTACTGCCTCCCCAAATTGGCCTCCACTTCAGGAGAGGGAGAGAGGGGAGAGAAAGAACCAACAACCACCAACTGTTTGGAAGGAGGGAAGAACATCATCTTTCAGGTGGGTGTTATTTGGTGCACTCTCCCAAAGACTTTGTATTTTTGGTGGGGGGAGAAAAGAAGAAACAAGGCCGGATCATCAAGGGGTGTGTGTGTGTGTGTGTGGCTCTTGTTAAAAGCTAGGCCACACACACCACTAATAAGCACCCCTTCAATTGCCTGACCTGGGACAGCTGGAGCTGCCTAGGTGAAGTCCAATTACATCGTTAAGACCTGGTGTGGGACTGAGCCTGGGGCATCTCCAGCTTTCCCAGGTGAAGACATCTTCTCCCCCTGCCAGAAGACCACCTTCAAAGACTTTCAATTTCCCATCGGAGAGTGCACCCCTGCCAACACCCACCCACCCACCATCCTGAGTGGCAACCCTGCCCTTGCGGCCTCCCTCCTTCCCACCGCCCCCCCCTCTCTCTCTCTTTGTCTCTCTCTGCCTATCTCTCTGAGGCACCTCAATTTCATCTCTTTTTATTAATTGCCTATTGAGCAGAGGGGAGAAGGCCCCTCTCCCAATTTCAATCAATAAGGGGAGAGCTGTGTCTTCATTTTAAACAGCTCCCTCTGCTCAATAGAGGACCAAAAAATACGTGAGGCCATTAACACATTCAGGCCTGTGACTTGGGGTGAGTGTGGCCCTTATAAAAACACCCCATAATGGCGACTGCATCTTCGCCGGTGGCAGGGCCAGCCGGGACTTATGCGGGAGTGGCAGCCACAGCCACAGCTGCTCCCGCTGCTTCTGCTGCCCCGTCACCTTTTAAACTTATGACAAAAAAGCTTGGGGTGAAGAGCTACACTCACCCCACTATGACCATTGAGGCCTGCGTTAAAGCCATGGCTGGGGTTGTCAGCCCCTCAGCCATCGTCGCGGCCTCAAAAATGTACAGGAAGGCTGTGTTCATCCTGGGGTCGGAGCGGGCGGTGTCCCTGGCCATCGCCAAGGGGCTCACCGTGGGCGGGACCTTCCTGCCGGTGGATCCTCTCGAGGCCACCGCGCAGAGGATCGTCATCTCGAACATCCCACCCTATGTTCCTGGTGAACTCCTCCTCCCTCATTTATGCCAACTTGGGGAGGTGAGGTCGGGGATTACGCCCATCCCGCTCAGCTTCCGGGAAGCCAGCCTTCGCCACGTCGTCTCCTTCCGGCGCCAGCTGTTTATCCAGCTGGCGCGGGAGGAGGACACCGACGGGGCGTTCGTCGTCCACCACGAGGGGACCGCCTATCGCGTCTTCTGGACGTCGGACGGTGTGCGGTGCCACGCCTGCAAGGAGGTGGGACACATCCGGAAAAACTGCCCCTCCTCCAAGGCTGCCGGATCATCTCGTGCTCAACCATCCGGTCCATCTCCCTTTGGAAGACCGAAACCCCGTTGGTGACGCCGAAGGGAACCCTAAGGAAGTGGTAGAGGCGGCCGTTCGCCTTGAAGGCTGTATACTGGCGGTCCTCAGGGCGGATAGGGAGTTGGTGATAGGCCGACTTAAGGTCGATGGTGGAGAATACCCGGTACTGCGCAATCTGATTGACCATATCAGATATGCGGGGAAGGGGGTATGCGTCCAGCTGGGTGTACCGGTTTATGGTTTGGCTGTAGTCGATGACTAGGCGGTTTTTATCACCGGTCTTAACGACTACGACCTGGGCACGCCAGGGGCTGTTGCTCCTCTCGATGATGCCCTCCTTCAGGAGACGCTGCACCTCACAGCTAATAAAAGCTCTGTCCCCGGCGCTGTACCGCCTGCTCTTGGTGGCGATGGGTTTACAGTCGCGGGTGAGGTTAGCGAACAGGGAGGGGGGCGGGACCTTGAGGGTGGATAGGCCGCAGGTGGTATGCGGTGGGCGATTTAAAGGCTGCTGGTTGTCGACTGTGAGTGGGGGGAGGGGTCCACCGTATGCCAAAGTGACACTTTGCAGGTGGGATTGGAAGTCCAGCCCTAGTAGGACGGCAGCGCAGAGCTGGGGCAGGACGAAGAGTTTAAAATTTTTATACTCCGTGCCCCTAACCGACAGGGTCACAATACAGTAGCCGCTGATGTCTGTAGAATGGGACCTCGATGCCATCGAGATCCGGTTGCGCGTTGGCCGGACAGTGAGGGAGTAGTGGCTCACCGTGTCTGGATGTATGAAACTCTCCGTGCTTCCGCTGTCGAACAGGCAGGTCGTAGCGTGGCCGTTTACTTTGATGTCCATCATGGACTTGGACAGGTGATGCGGGCGAGCTTGGTCCAGTGTGACGGAGGCTAGTGTATGGCTGAGCGAGCTGCTGTGGTCTGCGGGTGAGGCAGTGGTCGGGTCTGGCGACAAGGTGGCGGTCGACTGTGGTGGACAAAATGGCGGCGCCCACGAGGTTGAATAAGATGGCTGCCCCCACAACTCACATGAGGCATTGCTGGTGTCGGTTGCCTTAATCAAAGATGGCCGCCCCACGACTCACACGAGGGGATACTGGCATCTGTGGCCTGGATGAAAGATGGCCGCCCCCACAATTCGCATGAGGCACTGCTGGCGTCTGTGGCTCTCCCCCTGCAGGCCTTAGCGAAGTGGCCTTTCTTCTAGCAATGGGAGCAAGTCGCGTTTCTCGCAGGGCAGCGCGTCCTCGGGTGTTTCGCCTGGCCACAGAAGAAGCAGCCGGCAGCCCGATCGCGGGGGTCCGATGTTGCAGCCGGTACTGGGGGTGGCGGTCCCGATCGGTTCTGGGACGCCGACGCTGAGGTAGGTCCCAGAGGTGGCGTTGCGAGGGGTATTGCGGCCGGGGTCGGGCCGGAGTCCCAGGGTCGCGCAGTACAGTACCTGGAATACGCCTCGAGGTCCCGATGGGCCACTTCCAGGGAGCGGGCGAGGGCTGCAGCTGTGTTCAGGTCGAGGTCCTTTGATTCGAGCAGTCTTTGCCATGAGTAGTCGGACCGAAGGCCTTTCACGAAGGCATCGCAGATATTCTCTTCAGTATTTTCTGCAGCCGTTACCGCTGTAAAGTCACAGTCCCTGCCGAGTGTTTGTAGCGCCCGTAAAAATTCATCTACAGACTCTCCTGGCTGTTGCGGGCGGGATCTTAGGAGGTGTCTGGCATACATAGAATTTACCGGGCTCCGGTACTGCTGTTTCAGCAGGTTGATGGCGGCCTCGTATGTAGTAAGGTCCTGTATGAGTGCGAATACTTTAGGGCTCACTTGGGCGGTCAACACTCTTAGTTTGGATCTCTGAGGCACGCCGGATTCTCCCAGGTAGGATTCGAAACAGCTCAGCCAGTGTTTGAAGTCGAGGGCTGAGTTTGCTGCCTGTGGGTTTAGATCCAGGTACGGCGGTCGGAGGGCTCGCAGCCAGGCCGGCTGCTGTGGCTGTTGTAGCTGGGCGTCTGACTGGTCTGACGGTGCGTTAGACATTTTTAAAATTTAGCCAATAAAATTGATATACCTATCAATTCATCCAATGAAAAGCGACGAGTTAAGAAAGTAACTATAGGTTTTTATTGGCTAAATAACAGAGCCCACCCTCGTGGGTGATCGGATCCAACAAGGAGGAATACCAGCCAGTCGACCACCTTTATACCTGGGCAAGTAGGCGGAGCTATGGGCGGAGTCAGCAGTGGTCAGCCCAGGTATAACAGCGTGGCAAGAGGCGACCTCGTGTAGTGATACAACAGTGTAAACAATGATAACCATAGTGTAAAGATATAACAGTGATAACCATAGTGTAACGGTAGTGAACGATAAAAGTGGTTTACCACAGTCCGTAAGCAGCTCTTGGGGCTGCTGGCCGACGACGGATCACTGTACTCGGATCCGGAGGGAATCAGCGCGGAGACCCGCGCCTACTACGGGGCTCTGTACTCTCCGGATCTGTCCAGCAAGGATGCGTGCAGAGTTTTGTGGGAGGACCTGCCGAAGGTCAGCCCGGAGGGCGCCGAAAAATTGGACGCTCCGCTAAGCCTGGCGGAGCTGACCGGCGCCCTCTGCCAGCTCTCTAGGGGAAAGTCCCCGGGGCTGGATGGGCTGACCGTGGAGTTCCCCAGGGCGTTCTGGGACGTCTTGGGGGGCGACTACGCGCGGGTCCTGGGGGACAGTTTGGCGACCGGGGAGATGCCCCTCTCTTGGCGCAGGGCGGTCATTGTCCTGCTGCCTAAGAAGGGCGATCTCCGCCTCCTTAAGAACTGGCACCCGGTCTCCCTCCTCAGCACGGACTATAAAATCTTTGCCAGGGCCATGTCTGCTCGCCTTGGCACCGTGCTGGCCCACATGATCCACCCCGACCAGTCCTACACGGTCCCGGGCTGGACCATCCACGATAACATCCATCTGGTCCGGGACCTGGTCCACCACTCCCAGAGGGCTGGTCTGTCGGTCGCCTTCCTTTCCCTGGATCAGGAGAAGGCGTTCGACAGGGTGGATCACGAGTATCTCTTCGGGACTCTGCGCGCATTCGGGTTCGGGACGCATTTCGTCGCCCGGATCCGACTTCTGTACGCCGCCGCGGAGTGTCTGATTAAAGTTAACGGGTCCTTGACGGCGCCCCTTCGCTTCAGGAGGGGGGTGCGTCAGGGATGCCCCATGTCTGGACAGTTATACGCCGTTTGCGTGCAGCCATTCCTACGCCTCTTGCGGAAGTGGTTGACGGGACTGGCTCTGCAAGGGCCGGGTGTGGAGGTGGTCCTCTTGGCTTACGCTGATGACGTGCTCCTCACGGTCACGGATCCCGCATGACTTGCGGAGGATGCGGGAATGCCAGCAGATTTACTCAGACGCATCCTCCGCCAAGATCAACTGGGAGAAATGTTCCGGACTCCTGGTGGGTCAGTGGCGGGTGGACTCCCTACTGGAGGAGTTCAGGCCTTTCGCCTGGAGCACCACGCACCTCCTCTATTTGGGAGTCTACCTTAGCCCTGCCGAGGACGCCTGGCCGGCGAACTGGCAAGAGCTGGAGGCCAAAGTCACCGCTCGCCTAGGACGCTGGACAGGACTGCTCCGAGTGTTGTCCTACAGGGGTCGAGCGCTGGTCATAAACCAGCTGGTGGCCGCCATGTTGTGGTACCGGTTGGTCACTTTGATCCCTCCCCCTGCGTTTGTCGCCAAGATGCAGAAGAAGCTCATTGACTTCTTCTGGGACAAAAGGAAGCACTGGGTCTCTGCCGCGGTTCTGTGTCTCCCGCTTAGGGAGGGCGGTCAGGCGCTGGTGTGCCTTCGCACCCAGGCTGCGACTTTCCGTCTTCAGACACTGCAGAGATACCTGTACGTCGAGAATCCTCCGAGATGGTGTGCGCTGGCGACGTTTTTCTTCTGCCAGCTGCACGGCCTGAATTACGACACACAGCTCCTGTTCGCGAAAGTGGGCGGCAGGCGTGCCGGCCTGCGGGAGCTGCCTGTCTTCTACCAGGAACTGCTATGGGTTTGGAACTATGTCGCTTCCAGGTGGAGCTCTCCCCCGTCAGGAGCGGCGGCTCTCCTTTGGGAGCCGCTGCTCAGGAATCCGCACCTCCACGAACGCGGGTTCGGGCGGCTGGCGGAGGGCAGGGCTGTGCCTGGCAAGGTGACCAGAGTCGAGGGCCTGCTCGATGGCGGAGGAGCGGGCTGGATGGCGCCGGAGGAGCTGGCGCGGCGCCAGTCCTGGACCAACGTCTGGCTCGCGGTCGAAGCCATTGAATCGGTGAAAGCGGCACTGGGCCCTGACTCCACTAGGTGTATCGAGGCGGCTCAAGCACGTGGGGCGATCCCGTCCGAGCTTACCCCCGTTCGGACAGAATTCCTCATCGGCGCCCGGCCCCGAAACTCCCCTCGGGAACCGACGCCTCACAACTTGAGCCGTCTCGAGGAAATACCCTCCGTGCCTTTTCATTCCGCGCGGAGGGGTTTCCTGTATGGGCTGCTCCTGCACACTCTCCACTTTGCCATCTACGTCTACCGTCTGGAGCGTCTTGCCTACTGGAGGGCTCACTACGCGGGAGTCCTCCCTTGTTCCATCGGGGACTTGGCCTGGAGGGTGTTGCACGGAGCGGTCCTGTGCAATAAGGTTTTAAGCAGGTTCATGGACTCCCAGGCCGCCTGCATTTTTTGCGGCCTGGAGGAGTCCGTGTTTCACGTTTATATGGAGTGTGAGAGGTTGCAGCCCCTCTTTCACTACTTGAAGGGGCTGCTCCTCGATTTTTGGTTGCACTTCAGTCCCACGCTCTTGATCTACGGTCACCCGGTGCGGAGGGGAGCGGACAGGTTGGAGGACCTCCTTGTGGGCCTGCTCCTGGGCCTGGCTAAAAGAGCCATCAATTGGTCCAGGAACCGTCGGTTGAGGGGGTCGTCCAGCCGGATTGCCTGCCTCTCTTCCGTGGCCATGTTCGCGCCCGGGTGGCCCTGGAGCTGGAGCACGCGGTGTCCGCCGGCGCGCTTGAGTATTTCCGCGACCGGTGGGCGCCGCCGGGACTGGAGTGAATTATCAACCCGGAAAACCAAATTTTAATTTGATTTGTTAAGTTTTAGTTGAACTTTTGTTTATTTACAGTCCAATTGGGTTTTTTTTTCCGCTCCAAATAAAAGAGTACCCTCTGTTCCAGCATCTCTGGCTGTGCAGCTGCCTCAGTCAGCAGGAGGAGAAGGAGCAGCCAAACCAGGAGAGTGGAAAGTGGTGGTCTCCTGACCAGGAAGAGGAGGATATCGATCGACTACCACCACCTCCACCTTCACCATCATCACAGCAACTGAGGTGCCTGGAGAGAGAGGACAGAGGAGGAGATGGAGAAGGAGAAGGGAGGCCAGCAACAACACCAACCAAGGGAGAGGCCTTTCCATTACTGCCTCCCCAAATTGGCCTCCACTTCAGGAGAGGGAGAGAGGGGAGAGAAAGAACCAACAACCACCAACTGTTTGGAAGGAGGGAAGAACATCATCTTTCAGGTGGGTGTTATTTGGTGCACTCTCCCAAAGACTTTGTATTTTTGGTGGGGGGAGAAAAGAAGAAACAAGGCCGGATCATCAAGGGGTGTGTGTGTGTGTGTGTGGCTCTTGTTAAAAGCTAGGCCACACACACCACTAATAAGCACCCCTTCAATTGCCTGACCTGGGACAGCTGGAGCTGCCTAGGTGAAGTCCAATTACATCGTTAAGACCTGGTGTGGGACTGAGCCTGGGGCATCTCCAGCTTTCCCAGGTGAAGACATCTTCTCCCCCTGCCAGAAGACCACCTTCAAAGACTTTCAATTTCCCATCGGAGAGTGCACCCCTGCCAACACCCACCCACCCACCATCCTGAGTGGCAACCCTGCCCTTGCGGCCTCCCTCCTTCCCACCGCCCCCCCCTCTCTCTCTCTTTGTCTCTCTCTGCCTATCTCTCTGAGGCACCTCAATTTCATCTCTTTTTATTAATTGCCTATTGAGCAGAGGGGAGAAGGCCCCTCTCCCAATTTCAATCAATAAGGGGAGAGCTGTGTCTTCATTTTAAACAGCTCCCTCTGCTCAATAGAGGACCAAAAAATACGTGAGGCCATTAACACATTCAGGCCTGTGACTTGGGGTGAGTGTGGCCCTTATAAAAACACCCCATAATGGCGACTGCATCTTCGCCGGTGGCAGGGCCAGCCGGGACTTATGCGGGAGTGGCAGCCACAGCCACAGCTGCTCCCGCTGCTTCTGCTGCCCCGTCACCTTTTAAACTTATGACAAAAAAGCTTGGGGTGAAGAGCTACACTCACCCCACTATGACCATTGAGGCCTGCGTTAAAGCCATGGCTGGGGTTGTCAGCCCCTCAGCCATCGTCGCGGCCTCAAAAATGTACAGGAAGGCTGTGTTCATCCTGGGGTCGGAGCGGGCGGTGTCCCTGGCCATCGCCAAGGGGCTCACCGTGGGCGGGACCTTCCTGCCGGTGGATCCTCTCGAGGCCACCGCGCAGAGGATCGTCATCTCGAACATCCCACCCTATGTTCCTGGTGAACTCCTCCTCCCTCATTTATGCCAACTTGGGGAGGTGAGGTCGGGGATTACGCCCATCCCGCTCAGCTTCCGGGAAGCCAGCCTTCGCCACGTCGTCTCCTTCCGGCGCCAGCTGTTTATCCAGCTGGCGCGGGAGGAGGACACCGACGGGGCGTTCGTCGTCCACCACGAGGGGACCGCCTATCGCGTCTTCTGGACGTCGGACGGTGTGCGGTGCCACGCCTGCAAGGAGGTGGGACACATCCGGAAAAACTGCCCCTCCTCCAAGGCTGCCGGATCATCTCGTGCTCAACCATCCGGTCCATCTCCCTTTGGAAGACCGAAACCCCGTTGGTGACGCCGAAGGGAACCCTAAGGAAGTGGTAGAGGCGGCCGTTCGCCTTGAAGGCTGTATACTGGCGGTCCTCAGGGCGGATAGGGAGTTGGTGATAGGCCGACTTAAGGTCGATGGTGGAGAATACCCGGTACTGCGCAATCTGATTGACCATATCAGATATGCGGGGAAGGGGGTATGCGTCCAGCTGGGTGTACCGGTTTATGGTTTGGCTGTAGTCGATGACTAGGCGGTTTTTATCACCGGTCTTAACGACTACGACCTGGGCACGCCAGGGGCTGTTGCTCCTCTCGATGATGCCCTCCTTCAGGAGACGCTGCACCTCACAGCTAATAAAAGCTCTGTCCCCGGCGCTGTACCGCCTGCTCTTGGTGGCGATGGGTTTACAGTCGCGGGTGAGGTTAGCGAACAGGGAGGGGGGCGGGACCTTGAGGGTGGATAGGCCGCAGGTGGTATGCGGTGGGCGATTTAAAGGCTGCTGGTTGTCGACTGTGAGTGGGGGGAGGGGTCCACCGTATGCCAAAGTGACACTTTGCAGGTGGGATTGGAAGTCCAGCCCTAGTAGGACGGCAGCGCAGAGCTGGGGCAGGACGAAGAGTTTAAAATTTTTATACTCCGTGCCCCTAACCGACAGGGTCACAATACAGTAGCCGCTGATGTCTGTAGAATGGGACCTCGATGCCATCGAGATCCGGTTGCGCGTTGGCCGGACAGTGAGGGAGTAGTGGCTCACCGTGTCTGGATGTATGAAACTCTCCGTGCTTCCGCTGTCGAACAGGCAGGTCGTAGCGTGGCCGTTTACTTTGATGTCCATCATGGACTTGGACAGGTGATGCGGGCGAGCTTGGTCCAGTGTGACGGAGGCTAGTGTATGGCTGAGCGAGCTGCTGTGGTCTGCGGGTGAGGCAGTGGTCGGGTCTGGCGACAAGGTGGCGGTCGACTGTGGTGGACAAAATGGCGGCGCCCACGAGGTTGAATAAGATGGCTGCCCCCACAACTCACATGAGGCATTGCTGGTGTCGGTTGCCTTAATCAAAGATGGCCGCCCCACGACTCACACGAGGGGATACTGGCATCTGTGGCCTGGATGAAAGATGGCCGCCCCCACAATTCGCATGAGGCACTGCTGGCGTCTGTGGCTCTCCCCCTGCAGGCCTTAGCGAAGTGGCCTTTCTTCTAGCAATGGGAGCAAGTCGCGTTTCTCGCAGGGCAGCGCGTCCTCGGGTGTTTCGCCTGGCCACAGAAGAAGCAGCCGGCAGCCCGATCGCGGGGGTCCGATGTTGCAGCCGGTACTGGGGGTGGCGGTCCCGATCGGTTCTGGGACGCCGACGCTGAGGTAGGTCCCAGAGGTGGCGTTGCGAGGGGTATTGCGGCCGGGGTCGGGCCGGAGTCCCAGGGTCGCGCAGTACAGTACCTGGAATACGCCTCGAGGTCCCGATGGGCCACTTCCAGGGAGCGGGCGAGGGCTGCAGCTGTGTTCAGGTCGAGGTCCTTTGATTCGAGCAGTCTTTGCCATGAGTAGTCGGACCGAAGGCCTTTCACGAAGGCATCGCAGATATTCTCTTCAGTATTTTCTGCAGCCGTTACCGCTGTAAAGTCACAGTCCCTGCCGAGTGTTTGTAGCGCCCGTAAAAATTCATCTACAGACTCTCCTGGCTGTTGCGGGCGGGATCTTAGGAGGTGTCTGGCATACATAGAATTTACCGGGCTCCGGTACTGCTGTTTCAGCAGGTTGATGGCGGCCTCGTATGTAGTAAGGTCCTGTATGAGTGCGAATACTTTAGGGCTCACTTGGGCGGTCAACACTCTTAGTTTGGATCTCTGAGGCACGCCGGATTCTCCCAGGTAGGATTCGAAACAGCTCAGCCAGTGTTTGAAGTCGAGGGCTGAGTTTGCTGCCTGTGGGTTTAGATCCAGGTACGGCGGTCGGAGGGCTCGCAGCCAGGCCGGCTGCTGTGGCTGTTGTAGCTGGGCGTCTGACTGGTCTGACGGTGCGTTAGACATTTTTAAAATTTAGCCAATAAAATTGATATACCTATCAATTCATCCAATGAAAAGCGACGAGTTAAGAAAGTAACTATAGGTTTTTATTGGCTAAATAACAGAGCCCACCCTCGTGGGTGATCGGATCCAACAAGGAGGAATACCAGCCAGTCGACCACCTTTATACCTGGGCAAGTAGGCGGAGCTATGGGCGGAGTCAGCAGTGGTCAGCCCAGGTATAACAGCGTGGCAAGAGGCGACCTCGTGTAGTGATACAACAGTGTAAACAATGATAACCATAGTGTAAAGATATAACAGTGATAACCATAGTGTAACGGTAGTGAACGATAAAAGTGGTTTACCACAGTCCGTAAGCAGCTCTTGGGGCTGCTGGCCGACGACGGATCACTGTACTCGGATCCGGAGGGAATCAGCGCGGAGACCCGCGCCTACTACGGGGCTCTGTACTCTCCGGATCTGTCCAGCAAGGATGCGTGCAGAGTTTTGTGGGAGGACCTGCCGAAGGTCAGCCCGGAGGGCGCCGAAAAATTGGACGCTCCGCTAAGCCTGGCGGAGCTGACCGGCGCCCTCTGCCAGCTCTCTAGGGGAAAGTCCCCGGGGCTGGATGGGCTGACCGTGGAGTTCCCCAGGGCGTTCTGGGACGTCTTGGGGGGCGACTACGCGCGGGTCCTGGGGGACAGTTTGGCGACCGGGGAGATGCCCCTCTCTTGGCGCAGGGCGGTCATTGTCCTGCTGCCTAAGAAGGGCGATCTCCGCCTCCTTAAGAACTGGTGCCCGGTCTCCCTCCTCAGCACGGACTATAAAATCTTTGCCAGGGCCATGTCTGCTCGCCTTGGCACCGTGCTGGCCCACATGATCCACCCCGACCAGTCCTACACGGTCCCGGGCCGGACCATCCACGATAACATCCATCTGGTCCGGGACCTGGTCCACCACTCCCAGAGGGCTGGTCTGTTGGTCGCCTTCCTTTCCCTGGATCAGGAGAAGGCGTTCGACAGGGTGGGTCACGAGTATCTCTTCGGGACGCTGCGCGCATTCGGGTTCGGGACGCATTTCGTCGCCCGGATCCGACTTCTGTACGCCGCCACGGAGTGTCTGATTAAAGTTAACGGGTCCTTGACGGCGCCCCTTCGCTTCGGGAGGGGGGTGCGTCAGGGATGCCGCATGTCCGGTCAGTTATACGCCATTTGCGTGGAGCCTTTCCTGCGCCTCTTGCGGAAGAGGTTGACGGGACTGGCTCTGCAAGGGCCGGGCGTGGAGGTGGTCCTCTCGGCTTACGCCGATGACGTGCTCCTCACGGTCACGGATCCCGCTGACTTGCGGAGGATGCGGGAATGCCAGCAGATTTACTCGGACGCATCCTCCGCCAAGATCAACTGGGAGAAATGTTCCAGACTCCTGGTGGGTCAGTGGCGGGTGGACTCCCTGCCGGAGGAGTTCAGGCCTTTCGCCTGGAGCACCACGCACCTCCTCTATTTGGGAGTCTACCTTAGCCCTGCCGAGGACGCCTGGCCGGTGAACTGGCAAGAGCTGGAGGCCAAAGTCACCGCTCGCCTAGGACGCTGGACAGGACTGCTCCGAGTGTTGTCCTACAGGGGTCGAGCGCTGGTCATAAACCAGCTGGTGGCCGCCATGTTGTGGTACCGTATGGTCACTTTGATCCCTCCCCCTGCGTTTGTCGCCAAGATGCAGAAGAAGCTCATCGACTTCTTCTGGGACAAAAGGAAGCACTGGGTCTCTGCCGCGGTTCTGTGTCTCCCGCTTAGGGAGGGCGGTCAGGCGCTGGTGTGCCTTCGCACCCAGGCTGTGACTTTCCGTCTTCAGACGCTGCAGAGATACCTGTACGTCGAGAATCCTCCGAGATGGTGTGCGCTGGCGACGTTTTTCTTCCGCCAGCTGCACGGCCTCAATTACGACACGCAGCTTCTGTTCGCGAAAGTGGGCGGCAGGCGTGCCGGCCTGCGGGAGCTGCCTGTCTTCTACCAGGAACTGCTATGGGTTTGGAACTACATCGCTTCCAGGCGGAGCTCTCCCCCGTCAGGAGCGGCGGCTCTCCTTCGGGAGCTGCTGCTCAGGAATCCGCACCTCCATGAACGCGGGTTCGGGCGGCTGGCAAAGGGCAGGGCTGTGCCTGGCAAGGTGACCAGAGTCGGGGACCTGCTCGATGGCGGAGGAGCAGGCTGGATGGCGCCGGAGGAGCTGGCACGGCGCCTGTCCTGGGCCAACGTCTGGCTCACGGTCGAAGCCAGCGAATCGGTGAAAGCGGCACTGGGCCCCGACTCCACTAGGTGTATCGAGGCGGCTCAAGCACGTGGGGCGATCCCGTCCGAGCTTACCCCCGTTCGGACGGAATTCCTCATCGGCGCCCGGCCCCGAAACTCCCCTCGGGAACCGGCGCCTCACAACTTGAGCCGTCTCGAGGAAATACCCTCTGTGCCTTTTCATTCTGCGCGGAGGGATTTCCTGTACGGGCTGCTCCTGCACACTCTCCACTTTGCCATCTTCGTCTACCGTCCGGACACGCCTTGGCGTGGCGTCTTGCCAACTGGCGGTGGCGGATGTCCCCAATGGAGGGCTCTCTACGCGGGAGTCCTCCCTTGTTCCATCGGGGACTTGGCCTGGAGGGTGTTGCACGGAGCGGTCCCGTGCAATAAGGTTTTAAGTAGGTTCACGGACTCCCAGGCCGCCTGCATTTTTTGCGGCCTGGAGGAGTCCGTGCTTCACGTTTATATGGAGTGTGAGAGGTTGCAGCCCCTCTTTCACTACTTGAAGGGGCTGCTCCTCGATTTTTGGTTGCACTTCAGTCCCACGCTCTTGATCTACGGTCACCCGGTGCGGAGGGGAGCGGACAGGTTGGAGGACCTCCTTGTGGGCCTGCTCCTGGGCCTGGCTAAAAGAGCCATCAATTGGTCCAGGCAGCGGGCGGTCGAGGGGGTCGTCCAGCCGGATTGCCTGCCTCTCTTCCGCGGCCATGTTCGCACCCGGGTGGCCCTGGAGATGGAGCACGCGGTGTCCGCCGGCGCGCTTAAGTATTTCCGCGACCGGTGGGCGCCGCGGGGACTGGAGTGCATTATCAACCCGGAGAACCAAATTTTAATTTGATTTGTTAAGTTTTAGTTGAACTTTTGTTTATTTACAGTCCAATTGGGTTTTTTTTGGGTCCAAACAAAAAGAGTACCCTCTGTTCAGTAAATATCTGTTTTATTGTCCTCCTGCAGTCCGTGTATTATTAAGGTGCGGACACTACATGCACTTCTTAGAAATAGTGTCATTGGGTCTTCTATGTCCACTTCAAAGGGTAGACGGGGCCTCGGTTTAACGTCTCATCTGAAAGATGGCACCTCTGACAGTGCAGCGCTCCCACTGGCACTCAAATCTCTGGACTGAGGCTTGAACCCACAACCTTCTGTCTCAGAGGCGAGAGTGCTACCACTGACACCTTATCATGTTATCAAATAACAACAGAAGACGCTGGAAAATCTCAGCAGGCCAGGCAACATCTGTGGAGAGAGAAATAGAGTCAACGTTTCAGGTCGAAACCCTTCTTCAGAACTGAGAAAAAAAGGCAGGAAATTAAACAGATTAAAAGGCAGTTTGGGGGCTGGGAAATGGGGGCGGGGATGAAAGAAGAGACATTAAGAGATATTCAAGGTGAGACAAGATGGTAATAGGACAGGTAAAGAAACAAACAATGGTTCTAGATGACGTTTGAAATGCGAACAATGTTGAAGAGCCAAACGGAGATCCTGTTGAAGAGAAGAGCAGAACTTCTTCAAGGTAGGCATTCCTAGAAGAGGTGTGGCAGTGAACCAAACACTAATATGATAGCAAAATACTGCAGATGCTGGAAATCCGAAATAACAACAGAAGATGCTGGAAAAACTCAGCAGGCCAGGTTATCAAATAGATTTACTGCGTAGTGCCATTTCCTGGCTGTACTAAAGTGTTGTCTCGAGAACTGGCTCCGATGGAAGGACAGTGAGCTGTTCAAAGACATTATTTACATTACATTTGGAATCAGGGACAACATTCCCGTACTGCATACCAATGTCTCCACGTGACAACATAGCAACATCTCAGAAAGTGTTTCATCAGTTCAGTTGTACGCTCCCAAAACTGAAGGACTGTGCAAAGAGCGTTGATGAAACTGTTTTGTGCTCATAATAAGATTATTTATTGAATGCTGATATTAATAATCACTAAAATATCTATTCATTGTGATTTTATTATTGCATTATGTGAGAGTCGTTGCCAGGTGACTACTGTAATATAATTTTTCAGCGATAAGTAGAATTTTTCATTTTTTTTGTCCCACTTTTATTCCATTTCAGGACTCGCCGCTGACTCTTGCTGGAGTATGTTTCCAGAAGCATGGCAGACTTCCTGTACCTCAAGCCTGTAGCCATTCTTCCTGTATGATCCCACACTGTGGTGGGGACGGGAGCACCACAGCCCAGTGTAAACTTATCCTCACCCATATTGGGTAGCTATCAGAATTGGGAATATTGGCTGATTCATCACCTTCCCCCAAAGACAACTATAAGGCCTACCACTTACTAAAGCAAATCACTTGCCCTACCCTGTCATTATTGCAGCTGTGCAGCTTCACAATAAGTTAATGTGAAAGAGAAACAATGTTAAGGATATTAACAGGAGGGTTGGTATGGTACTGTGGCCCACTGGAGCTCAACACAGTGTTGGGACATCTCACCCATACGGTTCAGACTTGTTGTCAGTGTGAGAGCTTCTTGGGCAGTAGTTGAAGATCAGGGGTAAATTTTCAACTTGCCCCCTGGGCGAAAACTGGCATTGGGGGTTGAGCACCCATTATAAAACCAATGGAAATAAAAACTGGGCGGTTTCCATAACAGGCAGCCATTCTGCAGCGCCAGTTTTATGCCCGGGCAACATGTTGAAAATCTACCCCCAGGTCTCCAGTCTGTCCACCTGCCCACCAAAGGTGTGTGGCACAGGCTGGCTGGACCAGTGGGTCTTTTCCTGTCCGACATTGTCCTTTGATTGTATCTACCTTCGGATCCCCAGTCTGTCCACCAAAGGTGCGTGACACAGGAAACTTCAGCGGCGAAAGGAAGTAAAATGTGATGAAAATTTTCTGCAGTCAAATTCCTAAAAAGATTCAAGTACTATCCCTATTGGTTTATAAAAGTATTTTGATAGCAGGCCTTGGCAATGATTAATGCTTGCACTCTGTGTACAAATATTATTATGTCTTAAGCTTGTGTTAATAATTTAAACAGGAAATTGTTTTGCTGTGGGAACATTCTCAGCCCACAGTACTCAGAACTCCAGAAATAAAATTCTGATTTCTTTCTGTACCAAAAGAATGTGAGTGCAAACATGTTATTGACACACTGTTACCTTGTGCATCTGGTAAGTGAATTCTTAGAATGAACAACTTTTGTTTATATAATACCATCTTAGACTCAGTGAGAAAATGTCTAAGAGTTCAGTTATTTACGACGTAGTACAGGAAATGATTTGTTTTATAATGTACTGATGGTTTCTATCAACATTTAAGAGGTAAATTAACAACTTTATTTACAATTTTGAATTTGGTTAAATCTTTATATGCATGCTTCCTAGTTATTTCCTCTTCACTGATAAAAGGTCACGAATGAGCTAGAAAGAGTTAAGAGAAAGTGACCAAAATTTAGGGTTCTAAATTATGAAAAAATTCTCACAGAGCCAAATATATTTTAATTGAAATACAGGAAACGATTTGAGAGGAGACATGATCCAGATTTTTTAAAAGCGATACGATGTAGATAATTTAGACACAAGCAGGCTTTTCAACTTGGACTGTGGTATGATTGATGTTTCCTCAAGTAATGCTGGTAGGGTAACTCACAAATAATGGGGTCACATGTGAGTTATGGTCATCGTGTAAGTGGAGATATTTGGGCTCCCCCAATAGCTATGGGGTAAATGTACTGCCCAGTGTTGTACGGAGCCACACAGACCAGGATGGTCCCAGATTTGATTCCCGATCCACGCTAAGTTAGCTGATCTCGGCTGGGATGGAGTTGGGGACACGACAATTGGTCACTACATCCCTGCAAGAGGAAAATCAGCCAAACTCACTTACGGTCCTTGTGTAGTGCCTCTCCTGGAAAATGCACATGCATGCACATCGGGTGAAGACAGGATCAGGCTTATCCGTGATATGTCCCATAATAGACTCGCCTACTAATGCACACTGTCATGTGGTGCTCGCACATGAAGATTAACCACCAGAAGGTGACTGGTGCCTGTGTAACTGCATGCTAGCACAAGTCAGCACCTTCAGGAGAGGAGGGGGAGAAAAAGAGTATTGGCAGTTCACATATAGACCCAAGTCTTCTCATTTTGGGATCCCCTGCCATATTATCAAATGCCAAACAGCTGATAGACAATGATGCCATATTGTGGCATATTATAGTTCTGAAACCATGTTCACAGGCTTAGTTCCAGATTCATTGTAGCTTAATTAAATACACCTGAGAACTACTTGATTCTGTGTAATGCAATATGGGCCTCGATAATAACTCAGAGAAACGTTCAGTGCGATATTAGGTGGGAAACATAGAAGAACTTTCAGCATGACTGCCCCCTAATTATAATATTACTTCCAGGTTTGGTGTTGAATGGGCGGCAGCGGTCATGTCGCAGACCCGCATGACACAATCTCAACTCAAGTAGTTAAAGGGAGAATCCAAAGATGGAATTTGGAGGAGTTGAGAGGTTTTGCAAAGAGACAGCCATCGTACAAAATGGACTCAGGACACTCAAAGGCTGCGACTCACTTTAATGACGCCGCCCTTTATGTGCTGCTGGGGCAGTGAGGAGTCATAAAGAGATATTCTTCCCCAGCAACGGGAGGAAGAAATCTGCTGCTGCCACAAAGAAGTCGTGGCTGGATGTGTTTGAGGTGGTCAGCAGCAAGAGCACTGTGCAACGCTCCTGGATTCAGTGCAGGAAGCACTTTAATAACATAAGCAGGTCAGGAAAGGTGAGTACAGTTGCACATTCACCTACGTCCTGCTGTGCGCATCACCCACCCCCTCACTCTGCCTTCAGAAGCCTACGCAATCACATCATTCCTTATGCCCACTTACCTTGCAAGCGCAACCATCCTCCTCTTTCTATGCCTTTTTCCCATCCCCATCTATCCATCCACCACTGCCACTCACCCTAATCCTTATGCAATTTCATGCCTCTCCCTGATAGTCACCCTCACCAAATGCACTGTATCCATCGGGTGAACACATGCCATTGAAGCTGAAGGTGTCATCGACAGTGCTATCAAGCAGCACTTACTCACCAATAACCTGCTCATCAATGCTTAGTTTGGGTTCCGCCAGGACCACTCATCTCCAGACCTCATTACAGCCTTGGTCCAAACATGGACAAAAGAGCGGAATTCTAGAGGTGAGGTGAGAGTGACTGCCCTTGACATCAAGGCAGCATTTGACCAAGTCTGGCATCAAGGCGCCCAAGTAAAACTGAAGTCAATGGGAATCAGGGGGAAAACTCTCCACTGGCTGGAGTCATACCTAACACAAAGGAAGATGGTTGTAGTTGTTGGAGGTCAATCATCTCAGCCCCAGGACATCACTGCAGGCGTTCCCAGGGCAGTGTCCTAGGCCCAACCATCTTCAGCTGTTTCATCAATGACTTTCTCTCCATTATAAGGTCAGAAGTGGGGATGTTCGCTGATGATTGCACAGTGTTCTTTCCATTCGCAACTCCTCAGATAATGAAACAGTCCATGCCCGCATGCAGCAAGACATTCAGGCTTGGGCTGATAAGCGGCAGGTAACATTCGTGCCACAGAAGTGCCAGGCAAATGACTATCTCCAACAAGCGAAAGTCTAACTACCGCCCCATGACATTTAACACCATTACCATCGCCAAATCCCCCACCATCAACATCCTGGGGGTCACCATTGACCAGAAGCTTAACTGGACCAGGCACATAAATACTGTGGCTACAAGAGCAGGTCAGACGCTGGGTATTCTGTGGCAAGTGTCTCACCTCCTGACTCCCCAAAGCCTTTCCACCATCTACAAGGCACAAGTCAGGAGTGTGATGGAATACTCTCCACTTGCAGCTCCAACAATACTCAAGAAGTTTGACACCATCGAGGACAAAGCAGCCCGCTTGATTGGTACCCCATCCACCACCTTAAACATTCACTCCCTGTACCACCGGCGCACTGCGGCTGCAGTGTGTACCACCTACATGATGCACTTCAGAACTCACCAAGGCTTTTTCGGCAGCACCTCCCAAACCCGCGATCTCTACCACCTAGAAGGACAAGGGCAGCAGGTGCATGGGAACACCATCACCTGCAAGTTCCCCTCCAAGTTACATACCATCCTGACTTGGAAATATATTGCCGTTCCTTCATTGTCGCTGGGTCAAAATCCTGGAACTCCCTTCCTAACAGCACTGTGGGAGTACCTTCATCACACGGACTGCAGTGGTTCAAGAAGGCGGCTCACCACCACCTTCTCAAGGGCAATTAGGGGCAGGCAATAAATGCCGGCCTTGCCAGCGACGCCCACATCCCAGTAACGCATTAAAAAAAATTACAATCACTCATCGGTCTGTTCTTTCCCCTATTGCAGAAGAGAGCACAGAACATTTGGGAGAGGGAGAGATCTGGAGGTGGTCCTTTACAGATCCCACAATTAACAACTGCAGAGGAGGAAGCTCTGGAGATCAGTGGTGTTTCAGCATCCCTGACCATTGGAGATGGGGAGATTGGTACCTCCCAGCTACCTGGTGACAGAATTAAATATCAGCGACCCACATGTCATATAACACTCAGTCATGTTGACTTGATTTCAGCAGCGAGTGAAATATGATCTTGTTCATAATGCTAAGTTGCAACATTCTTACCTTGCCAGGACTAATTCATGTCTCTTCTCTTTGCCGGAGCCTTCACGTGTGCAGCAGCAGTCGGTGGACCTTGTGGACGATGATTCCTCAGAGGAGCTGATTCCTTTGGAGGGTGCACCATCACAGAACCCATGCTTACCATGCACCAGCGCAGATACTCACACTTTGGTGGGTCCAGTTAGACAGATTGTTGGGTTTTCACATGGTGACTCACAGCACAAAAGTGACCAAGAACAGATGGTGGTGGCAGGGACAGCTGTGGAGAGTCCACGTCAGAGAGCGCAGCCCTCTGCAAGCTCTGCTCAGCTGGACACAGATGCTGTATCCCGGGGGTCATCGATGAAAAGGATAATCATTGAGCGGCAGCATAAAATCTGCAAGGTACTGACAGGCCTTCCACGCACACTGTCCACGACTGCAGAGAGAATGGAGGAGTCCAGCTCAAGCATGAGTGGGTTGATGTCACAGGGCACTGCGATGATGTCTTCTTCAAGAATAGAGTGGCCACGGCCGTGCAGACTCTGAATGCCAGCATGTCTGGCGCTTTAATTAGGGTGACAGACACCTAAGCCTTGGCCTTACAGCATGTCAATGATCTGCACCAAGCTGCTCTCCAGCAGAGTGGTAGCAGTGAAGTGTGGCTGGGACATGAGAGGGATGATGGCAAAAGAGGACATGGAAGTGGGAACTCCACTCAAAGCGCCCCCAGTTCTCACCCATTGCCCCCCCCCCCCAGTCAGTCAGTATCTGACATGCTGCCTCGTCTTCCGATGGCTGAGTCTGCTCCTGCACACATGCAGGTGGAGCAGTCTTTGGCAGGGTCCTGAGGGGCTCCAACACCCAGGAGGTCGGCAGCCAAGAGCACTTCAACAGTCAGAGCAGGGACCTGAGCAGTCTACCTCTACCTCTGCTCAAGCCACAGGGGCTGCACTACGTAGGAGCGGTAGGAAAAGGAAGAGGAAAGCTTTGTAGTTGCACAAGTGTATGCACATGGATGTATGAGAAAATGTTATGTTGTTACGTTTCCATTGTTTAGTAGAATCACATAAATTTTATTACTTAGCACCATTTTCCCGCGTTTCCCATTCTTGGTTGCTGGGTGGCAAGTCGCCTTTTCAGTTGCTTGTTGATGAATGGGAAGACATGAATTGACGAGGACCAATGCGGGGATGTGCAATGTGTGAATGGTTGGTTAAAGGACTGCTTTGTGTCAGTGCGATTGGGGGCGGGGGGGTGTGGGGAGTAGCCATTGCATGTGATTGTTACATGGGTCCAGAGGTGGTAACTAACTGAACCTTACAGCTATAAGGGAATCCCAGAAAACAATGTGAGCGGTTGGTGCTGCGCTAGGATCGCCATCTTCCTCCTCCTCCTCCTTTTCCTCTTCCTCCTCCTCCTCCACCTCCTCTGATTCCTCAGCAGACGATATGTGCTCAGCGCCTTGCTCCTCCTGCAGCTGCAATCCTTGCTGTTGCGCAATGTTGTGCAGAGCGCAGCACACCACAATCATTCTGTAGACCCTGGCTGGTGAGTATTGGAGGGCACGTTCAGATCTGTCCAGGCACCTGAAGTGCATCCTGAGCATGCTGATTGCTTGCTCAATGGCACATCTGGTTGTCATATGGCTTTCGTTGTACGGCTCTTGGGCTTCATTGGTCGAGTTTCTCATAAGCGTCATCAGCCAAGTTTGAAGGGGGTATCCTTTGTCTCCAAGCAGCCACCCCTTAAGAACATAAGAACATAAGAAATAGGAGCAGGAGTAGGCCATTTGGCCCTTCGAGCCTGCTCCACCATTCAGTAAGATCATGGCTGATCTTCTACCTCATCTCCACTTTCCTGCACTATCCCCATATCCTTTGATTCACTTAATATTCAAAAATCTATCGATTAAGACTGCTTGCAAGTCCAAAGAGGTCGAGGAGCTTGCACTGCCGCAGGATGGAAGTGTCACGGCAGCTCCCCGGGAATCTGGCGCACACCTACATAAACCTTTTCTTCTGGTTGCTCCACATTGATGGAGTGGAATCCCTTGTGGTTTACGAATACACCTGGTTGATCTGGGGGTGCACGGATTGCCATGTGTGCAGTCAATGACGCCCTGCACCTCTGGGAAGCCAGCCAGAGATGCAAACCTAAGCACCCGCTCATTCTGACTGGTGAAGGAGTTAGATAAATTTCTTAAGGCTAAAGGGATCAAGGAATATGGGGAGAAGGCAGGGACAGGGTACTGAGTTTGGATGATCAGCCATGATCTCATTGAATGGCGGAGCAGGCTCGAGGGGCCGAATGGCCTACTCCTGCTCCTATCTTCAATGTTTCTATGGCCTAGAAATTCAGTTGGTTGCGCCAGCCGGTAGCGCCTTAGGAGGAGCAGATGTCGGGCGCTAGGCGGCTAGCGGCCGGGCGCAGCGCGATCTGCGCCTCGCCCCAACTTCACTCAAGATTTAGCAGCGGCGCAAAGTCTTTGCGCGCGCTCAGCTGCGCGCGCAGATCCTGATGTCATTTCCTCGTGCAACACCCTTTGTGCGCCCCAAACCGGAAATTCAGTCGCTTCGCCCCATTGTGCGCTTGGCGCCCCTAGCGACTGTTACAGTGGAACGGTGCTCAGTCGATGCGGGGCGCGCAAATTAAAGGGCACTCCTCCTGCACTATAAAAGGCTGCCATTTCGCAGCACTCCTTCTTGAGTGACGGATCTTTGCAGAGAGACCAAGGTAGAGAGCTTTCTGCTTTGGCTCATCACTCGGACCGGTACTTGTGGCTTCAGGCCACAGCTTTCCACTTGTCTTTGCCTTCATTGACATCTCATTGTTTGCCAGCATATTATGGGGGCTGCAATGGGTGTAAACGCTGGCTTTCTCAATTACATCCAAAGGGCTCACAGATGCCGTGAGAGAGTGGCAGCCCTGGCTAGACGGAGAGGGGGCAACAGGCGTCGGCAAAGGAGGCCTTACCCACCCAGGGTATACCGCCAGCAGTTCTCCTATTTCAACATGTCTGAAGAGCAGTGTGTTCGGAGGCTGCGATTCCGAAGGGAGGTGGTCACAGAGATCTGCCACCTGCTTGGCGGTGATCTGCAGCCACAGCTGAGGTGCAGGACGTCTCTGTCGGTGGCAGTGAAGGTGATGGTGGCTCTCAACTTCTATGCCACCGGCTCCTTCCAATCCGCTGCTGGGGACATTGCCAACATCTCCCAGTTCGCCGTGCATTGCTGCATCTGCCAGGTCACCAATGCCCTTTTCAAAAGGAGACGTCAGTTCATCTCCTTCTCCATGGCCCTTGCCAAGCAGCAACAGCGTGCAATGGGCTTTGCAGCATTCGCGGGCTTCCCCATGGTGCAGGGCGCAATTGACTGCACGCATGTGGCTTTGCGGGCACCTCTGGAGAATGCCGAGGATTACCGCAACCGGAAGGGCTACCATTCGCTGAACGTCCAGCTGGTGTGTGACCACAGGCAGCTCATCCTAGCTGTCAATGCCCGCTTTCCAGGCAGCAGCCACGATGCCTTCATCCTGCGACAGACTTCTGTGGCAGACATGTTCCAGGCCCAGCCTCACCCACGAGGATGGCTTATCGGGGACAAAGGCTATCCTTTGTGTACCTGGCTGATGACCCCGCTCCGTGCGCCCAGCACCCCTGCTGAAGAGGGATACAACGATAGCCATCAAGCAACCAGGAACATCATCGAACAAACAATCGGCATCCTGAAGCAACGGTTCCGCTGTCTGGATCGTTCCGGTGGAGCCCTACAATATTCGCCGGAGCGAGTCTCCCATTTCGTGGTCGTTTGCTGCATGCTGCACAACCTGGCTATCCACAGGACTCAGCCACTGCCACCAGAGATTGGAGGACCACCTGAGGAGGAGGAGGAGGAGGAGGACCAGCACAGGAGGGAGGCAGAAAGTGCAAGGGCCGCCCGTCGCCGGGTTATTGAACGTCGGTTCTAGGCCCCCTCTCAGGGAATGGCTTGTGCCAATGTCAGCAGATGAATGTAGCCGCTCCACAAGCCCTCAGCCGAGCAGGGCAACCAGGACTTAACCAAAAAACCATGCACAGTGCAATTTTACAACAATAATTTATTGCAAACCACTGCCCTTCCCACATTACATGCTCATGTGGAGAAGCCCCCTCCAAAAACACCAAACTACCAGTCTCGGCCTTACAAAAAGAAAGAAAGACACCAGTCTCGGCCTTACAAAAACACAACAGGCATTTGAGCATACCTTCTACTTTTTGCCCTGCAAGGGCGACGCCTTTCGCATCCTTGCCTGGCCCCTGCCCGCCCTGCAGCTCCTCCTCAATGGGAGCCCAGTGGCTGCAGCAAGGCTGGGGGAAGGCTGCTGAGGGGCAGATGGCGTGATGGCAGATGCCCTTGGGGGTCGGCCTGCACCAGCTCTGGCCTTGGAGTGGCCGGCTGCTGACTGCTCCAACTCTGGCTGGGCGGCAGCAGTCTGTCCAGCGGCTCGTGGCAGCTGCAATGGCGGAGTGGCAGTGTCGGCTGCAGGAATGGTGCCAACCTGGCAGATCGCAGGTGCTCGCTGTTCGCCTGATACAGTGGCACTCGCACGGGCCAGCACTGCAGCATGCGCAGCAAACAGCTGAAGGACAGACTGCTGGGCTGCTGCTGCGCGGTGGGTGCCGTGGCGATGCCTGGCTGATCCAGCGAGGGTGGCAGCAGTTAGTGCCCGTGTGGCCCTGGTCTGTGTCCGCATGACAACAGCCAGTGAATGGATGGCACGACTGAGCACTTGGCTCGAAGCCGCCTGTGCTGCCGCGAAGTCCTGCAGACTCCTGGCCTGTGCTGCTCCAAATTGCTGCACACTCCTTGACAAAGACTCAATGGAGTCAGGCATCCTTGCCACTGCAGCCATGAGCTCATTGTGCCTGCGCTCAGCCTGGACGGCCATTTCCTCCAGGAGCCGCACCTCCTCTGCGCTCACCGTCGCAGGACTGGAGGCCGCACTCACCCTCTGGGGAGAAGTCCGCCGAGCTTCCCCACCCCTCCCGCTTTGCTGCAGGCCGCTGGGCCCCGGAGCTTCACTCTCCTCCGACCCTTCCCCCCGGCTCCCCTCCAGGGAAGACGTGTCCCCTACATCGCCATGGGCTGGCACGGCTGAGGGTGGCACTGATGGGCCGGCTTCCTCTTCCTCCTCCTCGTCTTCCGAAGGGCTGACAGTGGCAGCTTGAGGGCCCGCCTCCTCACCTGACGATTCACCATCTGAAAGCAGGAAGGCACAAGAGTAGCTTTAGAGTGAGGACAGGGCAGCAGCGAGGGAGGCATGAGTGCTGCCATTCACCGCATTGGTCGGACAGTGGCAAAGGATGCTGATCTCATGCGCAAGTGGAACGAGAGAGGTCCAAAAGGTGATGCCCTTACCATTGGTGCCCAGAACAGGGTCGGCATCTCCACTGGCGACGGGGCCAATCAGCCAGCCTGCCATAATGCGCTCCACACGCTGGTCGAGGTCGGAGAGCTCTTTGAGGTCAGGACGGCCTCCCCCGGTCTCAGTTCGGTTGCGCCGGTTGTGCGCCACCTTGGCCTGCAAGAGAAAGGACGGCCTCTAAGTACAGTGTGAAGCCCTGATCTTGTCTGCACTGCCTCCCATGGTCGAATAGCTTGTACAGTGTGTAGCCCTGATCTTGTCTGCACTGCCTCCCATGGTCGAATAGCTTGTACAGTGTGTAGCCCTGATCTTGTCTGCAATGCCTCCCATGGTGGAATAGCTTGTACAGTGTGTAAAGTGCTGAATGTGCAAGTGATTTTCATGCCAGTCCCATAGCTGCTGGATGAGGGCTGGCCATTAGGGCTTTCAGGTCCCTTTGCCCATAAAGTGAGGTGCACATGCAAGGATGAGGAGGACACTGGAAAGGGTACTCACCCTGACAACCCGAGTGAGGTCGTTGAACTTCTTCCGGCATTGCACAGGAGTCCTGGCAACCACGCTGTTGGAAGACACCCTGTTGGAGACCTCCCTCCAGGCTTTCCGGTAGGCGCTGGGCAGCGGCCTCTTGCCACCTTCTGGGAACAGAACATGGCGCCTGCGCTCCACTCCGCCAACCAGCAGCCTCAGGTCACCGTCACTGAAGCGCTGCGCTCTCTCCCTGGCCTTCTCCATAGCCCTGGGCGTTGTGCAGGTGAAGCTGAAGTGGTCAGGCCTAGGTTGAGGGCTGCAGTGTGCAGGGCGTGGCAGGAAACAAATCCACTCTCCCCCTTTAAGAGCTGACCGGCGCCAGAGTGTCTGCCGTCAATCAAGAACTCGCCGCACCGATGCTGCGCCCGGCCTCGGGGGTATCGCTCAGCACCGCCGGCTTAGCGCCTAAAGATAGTCGTGCATCGCCTGTTTTAGCGCAGCAGCAACATCTTGGGGCGATGCGACTGAATATCGGCGAAGGGGGTGCGACTTTGCGCCGGGCGCAAACTTTAGCGGCCGCCCGACTTTACCGCCCCAAAAGTGGCTATACTGAATTTCTAGGCCTATGTTTCTATGTCATCACAGGTGAAGTTGACATAAATGCCGGCCCTGGCAAATAATCCATCATTGACTTGCCTTATGTGCAGCCAACTGGAAGATCCTGGTTATGGCTCTGGTAGCTCCCTGGAAGTATCCAAAGGCAAAAAAGTTGAGGGTGGTGGTCACTTTCACAGCCACAGGTAATGCGTGGCCACCAGGTCCAGCAGGGAGCAGATCTTTTCTAGGAGGCTGCAGATGTCTGCCACCACCTGACACGACAATCTCAGCCTGCAGAAGTACCGCTCTTCTGAGAGTTCAAGGAAACAAAGCCTCTGCCTGTACACCCTGTTATGCGGGTAGTGCCTCCTGCAAGCTCGACCTCCCTGCTGCTCCTCTCTCTGCTGAGCACCTGTAAGTCTCTCCACAGTTGGCTGTTGCTGCTGCTGATGGTCATTTTGCTCCTCGTCCAAGGTACAATATAAGGCAGCCAAGGTGCCACTTATTCTGATCTTGAGTCTCAATAACTCCAAAGTGCAGAAATTAACCTCATCACAAGTACTTCAACAACCTTTCCCAGTGGTAGGGATGAAACCAACTGTTTGCGCCTTGGCTTCAATGGCGAGTTTCAAGAGGCCTGGGGAACCCGCGCATGCGCCATTACATTTAAATGCCAGTTAAAATATTGTTGAAATACACGTATTTAAATATTCAGATTGCTAACCCTCCTCTCCCGAGGGGGTTACGTGTACACAGCCGAACGCACCAGAGTTAAAACTTGGAAGTTGGCGAATTGAAGCCAGCTTCCAGACGTGAACATATTTTCGCCGAATTTAAACCCCCCACTTGCACCTAAACCCACGTGCACCTCAATGTTAAAATTCCCCTCATGGTTTCTGTCATGCATGTCTGAATTCGAAATTCAACTCATCAAACTAATAGCGCATGGAATATATACAAGTTCCAGTCGGGATCATAACTTCAGGGCAGAGATCAGGGCCTAGAAATTCAGTTTTGCCAGTTTTGGGGCGCTAACGTTAGCGCCCGCCCGACTTTAGCGCCCGCCCCAAAGTTGCGCCCCCTTCGCCGAAATTCAGTTGCTTCGCCCTAAGAGGTTGCTGGAGCGCTAAAAGAGGCGTTACACGACTATCTTTAGGCGCTAAGCCGGCGGTGCAGAGGGATAGCGCCGAGGCGGGGCGCAGCGCGGGTGCGGTCATTTTTTGATTGACAGCAGACCCCGTGGCGCCGGCCAGCTCTTAAAGGGGGTAGGGACGATTTGGTCTGCTGCCACGCCCTGCACACTGCAGCTTTCAAACTAGGCCTCAACACTGCTGCTGAGCCCAAGGAGCCATGGCAACGCATGAGAAGGCCCGTGAGCGTGCCCTGCGCTTCTCAGAGCGTGATCTGGATATCATGCTGACAGCATTGGAGAAGAGGCGCAGGATCTTGTTCCCAGACGCTGGCAGGAATCCCACCCACCACGTCTACACCAAAGCCTGGAGGGAGATCGCCACCAGGGTGTCGTCCTACGGCGATGCCCCCAGGGACAAGGTGCAATGTCGGAAGAAATACAATGACCTGACCAGGATTGTCAGGGTGAGTACCCTTTCCACTCTCCTCCTCATTCTTGCATGTACACCTGACATGATGGGCAAAGGGACCTGAAAGGCCTAATGGGCAGCCCTCAGCCAGCAGCTTTGGGACAGTCATGAGCATCAATTGCACATTCTGCACTTTACACACTGGCCAAGCTATTCCACCATGAGAGGCAGTGCACACTAGATCAGGGCTACACTCTGGCCAAGCTATTCCACCATGGGAGGCAGTGCACACTACGTCACGGCCACACACCGTACTTAGAGCCCGTCCTTTCTCTTGCAGGCTAAACTTGCGAATAATCGCAAGCGCCGCGACATCACCGGGGGAGGCCGCGCCAAGTTCCAGAAGCTCACTCCCCTGGAGGAGCGCATGAGTGGCCTCATGGGAGGCCGCGTGATTGTGCCCAGAGCGTGCGGAGTCTCCAGGAATGAAAGATTGATCCCCTAGGCACTGCTTCCAGCAAACCTGGAGAAACATCGTAAGGGCGTTAAAAAAATGTTTTTTTTCCCATTTACTTTGAACACTTTCATTTATTAGTTATAAAAAATATTGGAGATTGGGGTAGAAGGCTGTTTAGACAGTCAAGAATCATCCAACAGTGTAACCAAGAGCTTCCTAATTTGCATGGGAAGGCGATGCACCTTGAGGATGGGCGTCTCCGGCGACCAATGTCAGGAGCGTGGGGGCAGGGTGGTTGGAGGCGGGCAGGTCATGTGATGATACCTCCAGAAATACGTCCAACCAGAGCTGGCAACGCTACCACCCAGTCCCCACTGTGCCATTGTGTCTTATAATGTTCATTATAAATGTTATTGATTTTAATTCATTTTCACCAGCAAAACAAGAAAACATAAGAACTCAAGCCATAGATTTCAGCTCCAAGTTCAAATCCAGCCCAGAAGACAGAATAAAGCAGTACAAATTGGGCATTGATTTGCCTGTTTCCTGGGCAGAAAATGGGGGCAAAAAATATAAATTTTGCACGGCTATGCCTAGCACCCCAAGGACGGCTGAAAACGTCCGAGGTCATATTGGCCTTGGGCAATCTTCAGGCGTTCGGGTGGCTGCTTAAAATAGGCATTAGGCGCCTTGTTAGCATAATCCAGGGCCTGTTACTGCAGAGATTGGGCTGCTCTGAGCCGAGCACATGTCGGACCTGCTCTGCTCAGGTTTTCCATCAGTGGATGTGGCCTAGCAATCGGCAGTTGTAGGGGGTGCTCTTCTGAAGAATACAAAGAGCTTTACTCTGTGTGACCGTGCAGTAAATTACTTGCAAATAAATGCTTGATGCTGACACCAGGTGCCCAAAATGGAAAATATTCCATTCGCCAACGCTGAGATCCTTCACCTTGATGAGCACAAAATTCATCAAAAAAGGTCATAAGAACTTAAGCTTCGATTCCACCCGCTGGTCCACCCCCGTTCTTCCCACCTGCAACTCTAGATCACAGATAGTGCATCAAATGATCAGATCAGGAAATGATTGGTTAGGGAAATACCTTCAAAGGAGAGTCTTGCGCTGAAGAGGAATGAAAAATTCAGTCAACTGAAAAATAATAAAATATAAAAGAGAATTATAAACCATGAGGAATTGCAAAAGAATTGGAATTAAGCCGCAGAAGTTACGGAGCAGGCTTGAAGGGCCGTATGGCCTACTCCTCTTAATTCTTATGTTAAAGTGAAACGAAGGGCGGGAAATCAAGGTAGCGCAACAGGGGATAGAATAAGAAATGCCACAGTTCATTAAATAGGAATGATCCAGCCTTTAAAAACCAATTGTTACTGTTCTGTGAAGTAATTTGGATCCACAATCATTTGCAGCAGCCCTTGTATTCAGCAGCTCAACTCTAGTCAAAGAATTTAAGCAATTTTGCACTGTTAAACCACAATAAACAAACTCAGGGTGTTTCTGGTATAGTGATTAAAAAAAGTAGCTTTTTTTTAATCTGGAGTCTACATTCCCAGACAAACAGTGTGCTAATGGTTGAAACTCCTTTCCAGGGCCAGTGTGGGAAACGTGCAGACTGCCACATCCAGAACCATTTAACGCTACAGCTCCAGACCGGCACTATCAGGATTGTACAATAACCATTTACTTATTAACTCCAAGGACAGGCGTAAGGGCCAAGTAACAAAGCATTCACTGCCTATAAATGATTTGCACGCTACAAAAACAGTGGATAACAAGTTTGAACTCAATCACCTCACTCGCATGCAAGAGATTTTCCTTAAGGCCCCTGAATGCCAGATGGAATTAAAATATTTTACAGTGGAAACTCAAAATGGAAAATAATTGCAGCAATTTTTAAACTACAATTTTTTTCCCATTTCATCAAATTGCATATATAGCAATTATTCATACTTATCTACATGTCAGAAGTATCATATTCCACCCTGGCCGAAGAGAGGCACAATCAATGTTTTGAAATCCAATAGTGGATAATGTATAAAAAAAAGTAACAAACATTTCCCGACAGTAGCTATGTCATGTAGGACAAAACGATCCAAAGATCCTGTTTTACTATTGTAAAAATAAACACAGTTATGTTGAGAAAGGTTCCAATCTGCTGGAAATGTACAATGGGGTCACATTTGTGCAGCGTATATAGAGACGTGATTTGGACAAACCAGTTTGACATTTAAATTCTGGTCAAACCACCAAGCTTATTGGTAGCTGCACGATTTCAACTTGTATGTACCTGCTTACATTATACCTATCTTTATAATCAAATATCTAGGAAGTAATTTTGACTTTGGACGACAGTGTAAAATGGGCGATATTGGTTCGACCACTCATTAAACACCTCTCCTGATAGTTTCTTACAACAGCACGTTCTGGAGCCAACCAGAGAGCAGGCTATACTAGACCTGGTATTGTGCAACGAGATAGGATTAATTAAAGGCCTCATAGTGAAGGTGCCCCTACATAGCAGCGATCATAATATGATTGAATTTTACATTCAGTTTGAGAGAGAGAAGAATGGGCCCAAGACTAGTATTTTAAACTTAAATAAGGGCAATTACGAGGGCGTGAAAGCAGAGCTAGCTAAAGTGAACTGGCAAATTAGGTTAAGGGATAGGTCAATAGAGTTGCAGTGGCAGACATTTAAGGGGATATTTCAAAATACACAGAATATATACATTCCAACAAGAAAGAAAAATTCCAAGGGGAGGACCCACCATCCGTGGTTAACTAAAAAAGTTAAAGATAGTATTAAACTTAAAGAAAAAGCATATAATTGCGCAAAGATGGGTGGCAGGTCAGAAGATTGGACAGAATATAAAAAACAGCAAAGAATGACTAAAATATTAATAAGGAGAGAAAAATTAGAGTATGAGAGAAAGCTAGCTAGAAATATAAAAACAGATAGTAAGAGTTTCTATAGATATTTTAAAAAGAAAAGAGTGAATAAAGTGAGCGTTGGTCCTATAAAAAGTGAGTCTGGGGAATTAATAATGGAAAATAAGGAGATGGCAGTTGAATTGAACAGGTATTTTGAATCGGTCTTCATTGTGGAGGATACAAGTAACATCCCAGAAATAGCTGTAAATCAGGAAATGGAAGGGAGGGAGGAACTCAAGAAAATTATAATCACCATGGAAGTGGTACTGAGCAAATTGTTGGAGCTGCGGGTTGACAAGTCCCCGGGTCCTGATGAACTTCATCCTAGGGACTTAAAAGAAGTGGTTAGTGAGATAGTTGATGCGTTGGTTTTAATTTTCCAAAATTCCCTAGGTTCGGGGAAGGTTCCATTAGATTGGAAAATAGCGAATGTAACTCCTTTATTCAAAAAGGGAGAGAGACAGAAAGCAGGAAACTACAGGCCAGTTAGCTTAACACCTGTCATAGGGAAGATGTTAGAAGCTATTATTAAAGACGTTATACCAGGGCACTTAGAAAAGTTCAAAGTAATCAGGCAGAGTCAACATGGTTTTGTGCATGGGAAATCGTGTTTAACCAATTTATTGGAGTTCTTTGAGGAAGTAACATGTGCTGTGGATAAAGGGGAACTGGTGGATGTATTGTACTTAGATTTCCAGAAGGCATTTGATAAGGTGCCACATCAAAGGTTATTGCGGAAAATAAAAGCTCATGGTGTAGGGGGTAACATATTGGCATGGATAGAAGATTGGCTAGCTAACAGGAAACAGAGAGTAGGCATAAATGTGTCATTTTCTGTTTGGCAAGATGTAACGAGTGGTGTGCCACAGGGATCAGTGCTGGTGCCTCAACTTTTTACAATTTATATAAATGACTTGGATGAAGGGACCAAAGGTATGGTTGCTAAATTTGCTGATGACACAAAGATAGGTAGGAAAATAAATTGTGAAGAGGACATAAGGAGGTTACAAAGGGATATAGATAGGTTAAGTGAGTGGGCAAAGATCTGGTAAATGGAGTATAATGTGACAAAATGTGAAGTTGTCCATTTTGGCAGGAAGAATAAAAAAGAAGCATATTATCTAAATGGTGAGAGATTGCCGAGCTCTGAGATGCAGAGGGATCTGGGTGTGCTAGTGCATGAATCGCAAAAGGTTACTATGCAGGTACAGCAAGTAATTAGGAAAGCTAATAGAATGTTATCGTTTATTGTGAGGGGAATTGAATACAAAAGTAGGGAGGTTATGCTTCAATTATACAGGGCATTGGTGAGACCACATCTGGAGTACTGTGTACAGTATTGGTCTCCTTATTTAAGGAAAGATGTAAATGCGCTGGAAGCAGTTCATAAGAACATAAGAACATCAGAGTAGGTTTACTAGACTAATACCTGGAATGGGCGGGTTGTCTTATGAGGAAAGGTTGGACAGGCTGGGCTTGTATCCGCTGGAGTTTAGAAGAGTAAGAGGTGACTTGATTGAAACATATAATATCCTGAGGGGTCTGGACAGGATGGATGTGGAGAGGATGTTTCCTCTTGTGGGAGAATCTAGAACTAGGGGTCACTGTTTAAAAATAAAGGATCGCCCATTTAAGACAGAGATGAGGAGACATTTTTTCTCACAGAGGGTCGTGAGTCTTTGGAACTCTCTTCCTCAGAGGGTGGTGAAAGCAAAGTCTTTCAATATTTTTAAGGCAGAGGTAGATAGATTCTTGGTAAACAAGGGGGTGAAAAGTTATCGGGGGTAGGTGGGAATGTGGAGTAATTGGATCAGCCATGATCTTATTGAATGGCGGAGCAGGCTCGAAGGGCCAAGTGGCCTACTCCTGCTCTTAATTTGTATGTTCGTATGTATGTTCGTATGTTCATATGATTTTCATTTCCAGTGAAGCCATGGGTTTTGCTCTATCGCACCACGTGTAATTTAGAATCATAGAATGGTTACAGCACAGAAGGAGGCCATTCAGCCCATCAAGCCCATGCTGGCTCTCTGCAAGAGCATTTCAGCTAGTCCCACTCCTCCGCCCTTTCCCCGTAGCCCTGCAAATCTTTTCCCCTCAGGTACTTATCCAATTCCCTTTTGAAAGCCACAATTGAGTCTGCCTCCACCACCCTTTCAGGCAGTGCATTCCAGATCCTAACCACTTGCTGCGTAAAAAAGATTTTCCTCATGTCGCCTTTGGTTCTTTTGCCAATCACCTTAAATCTGTGTCCTCTGGTTCTCGACCCTTCCGCCAATGGGAACTGTTTCTCTCTATCTACTCTGTCTAGACCCCTCATAATTTTGAACACCTCTATCAAATCTCCTCTCAACCTTCTCTGCTCCAAGGAGAACAACCCCAGCTTCTCTAGTCTATCCATGTAACTGAAGTCCATCATCCCTGGAATCATTCTCGTAAATCTTTTCTGCACCCTCTCTAAGGCCTTCACATCCTTCCTAAAGTGCGGTGCCCAGAATTGGACACAATACACCAGTTGAGGCCAAACCAGTGTTTTATAAAGGTTCATCATAACTTCCTTACTTTTGTACTCTATGCCTCAAATAATGAAGCCCAGTATCCCGTATGCTTTTTGAACCACTTTCTCAAGCTGCCCTGCCACCTTCAATGATTTGTGCACATATACCCCCAGGTCTCTCTGTTCATGCACCCCCTTTAGAATTGTACCCTTTAGTATATCTTGCCTCTCCTCATTCTTCCTACCAAAATGTATCACTTCACACTTTTCTGCATTAAATTTCATCTGCCACGTGTCCGCCCATTTCACCACTATGTCTTCTTGAAGTTTATCACTATCCTCCTCATTGTTCACTATACCTCCAAGTTTTGTGTCATCTGCAAATTTTGAAATTGTGCCCTGTACTCCCAAGTCCAAGTCATTAATATATATCAAGAAAAGCAATGGTCCTAGTACCGACCCCTGGGGAACACCACTGTGTACCCTCTTCCAGTCTGAAAAACAACCGTTCATCACTACTCTCTGTTTCCTGTCACTTAGCCAATTTTGTACCCATGCTGCCACTGTCCCTTTTATTCCATGGGCTTCAACTTTGTTGGTAAGCCTAATATGTGGCACTTTATCAAACGCCTTTTGGAAGTCCATATACAGCACATTGCCCTCATCAACCCTCTCTGCTACCTCATCAAAAAACTTGATCAAGTTAGTTAAACACGATTTGCCTTTACCAAATCCGTGCTGGCTTTCCTTAATTAATCCACACTTGTCCAAGTGACTGTTAAATTTGTCCATGATTATCGTTTCCAAAAGCTTCCCCACTACTGAGGTTAAACTGACTAGCCTGTAGTTGTTGGGTTTATCCTTACACCCTTTTTTGAACAAGGGTGTAACATTTGCAATTCTTCAGTCCTTTAGCAACACCCCCATATCTAAGTGGAAGATTATGGCGAGTGTCAGGGTTGGGGAGCCACGGGGCCGTATAAATACGAGGCCGTGCTCTCCGAGCGAGGTAGGTTCTGGGCCCAAGTGCAGAAACCAGACAAGAGACACATATACCGTACTTTGTTTGAACTTTACTAGATTTACACATAACTAGATTAACACAAGAGACACAGCAATATACATAACGACTAAGGACAAAAGAACTCGAGACAGAAACACAGCAAGCATACATAGGAACTAGAGACAAGTACGAGACAGCTAGTCAAGATAGGAACTCCGGACAGCTTCCATGAGGAAGCCCACTTGTCTATACTGAGCTTGCGACAAGCTACCACAAGGGGCAACCGGCTTGCCAAGGCTAAACTCCAGACAAGCTACCCCAAGGGTAATCGGCTTATCAATGCAAAGCTCAAGACAAGATCCCAACGGCTCCCACATAGCAACACGCTAGTCCAAACAGCACCTTACCAAGACAAGCAACTTAACAGAACAACAGACTTAAATACATCTTAAATCCAGAGACAAAAACACAGACTTAGATACATAGCTCGAGAGAACTAGAACACAGACTTAGATACATGCATTGGTTGTCATCTTCCAAAATTCTATAGATTCTGGAACGGTTCCTATAGATTGGAGGATAGCAAATGTAACCCCGCTACTTAAGAAAGGAGGGAGAGAGAAAACGGGGAATTGCAGACCTGTTAGCCTCACATCAGTAGTTGGGAAAATGCTGGAATCTATTATAAAGGATGCAATAACTGGGCACTTAGAAACCAATAGTAAGATTGGGCAGAGTCAACATGGATTTATGAAAGGGAAATCCTGTTTGACAAACCTATTGGAGTTCTTTGAGGATGTAACTAGTGGAGTAGACAAAGGGGAACTGGTAGATGTGGTGTATCTGGATTTTCAGAAGGCCTTCGATAAGGTCCCACACAAGAGGTTGGTGAACAAAATTAGGGCACATGGAATTGTGGGTAATATACTAGCATGGATTGAGAATTGGTTAACAGACAGAAAGCAAAGAGTAGGGATAAACAGGTCTTTTTCAGGATGGCAGGCTGTGACTAGTGGGGTACCAAAAGGATCGGTGCTTGGGCCCCAGCTATTCACAATCTATATCAATGATTTGGATGAGGGGACTAAATGTAACATTTCCAAATTTGCTGATGACACAAAGCTAGGTGGCAGTGTCAGTTGTGAAGAGGATGTGAAGAGGCTTCAAGGGGCTCTCAATAGGCTCAGTGAGAGGCCAGAACATGGCAGATGGATTATAATGTGGATAAATGTGACGGTATCCACTTTGGTAGACAAAACAGAAAGGCAGAATATTTCCTAAATGGTGAAAGATTGGGGAATGTAGATGCTCAAAAGGACCTGGGTGTCTTTGTACATGAGTCACTGAAAGTGAATGTGCAGGTGCAGCAAGCCATTAGGAAGGCAAATGGTATGCTGGCCTTCATTACAAGAGGATTTGAGTACAGGAGTAAAGAAGTCTTACTCCAATTATATAGGGCCTTGGTGAGACCACACCTCGAGTACTGTGTACAATTTTGGTCTCCTTACCTAAGGAAGGATATACTTGCCATAGAGGGAGTGCAACGAAGGTTCACGAGATTGATTCCTGCGATGGTGGGACTGTCGTATGAGAAGAGATTGAGTAAACTAGGCCTGTATTCTCTTGAATTCAGAAGAGTGAAAGGGGATCTCATTGAAACATACATAATTATTACAGGGCTTGATAGGATGGATGCTGGGAGAATGTTTCCCTTAGCTGGGGAGTCTAGAATCAGGGGCCATAGCCTCAAGATAAAGGGTAGGCCATTCAGGACTGAGATGAGAAGAAATTTCTTCACACAGAGGCTGGTGAATCTTTGGAATTCTCTACCCCAGAGGGCTGTGGAGGCTCAGTCATTGGGTATATTCAAAACAGAAGTCGATAGATTTCTGACTAGTAAGGGCATCAAGGGATATGGCGATAGGGCCGGTGAATGGAGTTGAGGTAGAAGATCAGCCATGATCTTACTGATTGGCGGAGCAGGCTTGAAGGGCTGAATGGCCTACTCCTGCTCCTATTTCTTATGTTCGTATCCTCCTATTTCTATACTAACTAGCTCATGGCATAGGGACTAATCCAGAGATTGCTACCTTTGAGGTCCTGCTTTTTAATCTTTTTCCTAGCTCCCTAAAATCTGCCTGCAGGACCTCATCCCTTTTTCTACCTATGCCGTCGGTACCGATATGGACCACGACCTCTGGCTGTTCACCCTCTCCCCTCAGAATGTTCTGCAGCCACTCAGTGACATCTTTGATCCTGGTACCAGGGAGGCAACATACCATCCTGGAATCACGTCTGCGGCCGCAGAAATGCCTGTCTGTTCCCCTAACTATCAAGTCGCCTACGACTATTGCCTTCCCGATCCTCCTCCCCCCCTCCCCCTCTGTACAGCTGAGCAAACGTGGTGTCATGGACTTGGCCTCTGGCTGTACTCCCCAGAGGAACCACTGCTGTCACCAGTATGAATACTGGTTGTAGAGCGAGATGCTCTCAGGGGACTCCTGCACTACCTGCCTGGTCCTCCTTGTCTGTCTGGTGGTCACCCATTCCCTCTCTGCCTGCACACTCTTATGCTGCAGGGTGAACACGACTTGAAACATGCTATCCATGAAGCTCTCAGCCTCACAGATGCACCGCAGTGACACCAGCTGCTGCTCAAGCTCCGAATCCCAGAGCTTGAGTTCCTCCAGCCGGTGGCATAGTGGTTAGCACTGTTGCCTCACAGCGCCAGGGACCCGGGTTCGAATCCGGCCTCGGGTGACTGTCTGTGTGGAGTTTGCACATTCTCCCCGTGTTTGCGTGGGTTTCCTCCGGGTGCTCCGGTTTCCTCCCACAGTCCAAAGATGTGCGGGTTAGGTTGATTGGCTGTGATAAATTGATCCTTAGTGTTAGGGCGATTAAATACGTGGGGTTACGGGGATAGGGTGGGATATGTGTTGGTATAGGGGTTACGGGGATCAGGTGGGATATGTGTCGGTGCAGGCTCGATGGGCCGAAGTGGCCTCTATCTGCACTGTGGGGTTTCTGTGATTCTGTGATATCTGTGACAACACTTCCTGCACATGTGGTTGTCCAGGACACGGGAAGCGTCCTGGATTTCCCCCATGGCACAGGACGTGCATTCCGCAGGACTGAAATGCCCTGCCATGCCTTTATTTATTCAACTATTAACTAACTTACAGAAATAAGCTTAAGGCTAAGGGTGCGAAATTCGGTTACGCCCTGTATGGGGGTGGTAACTGAGTTAAGTCTGGACATTTAGCGCGGAAGTACCGCCCCGGCTGCTAAATTTAGCTTACTTCCCCATAGCGCAATGTCAGGCGCCCCGCTTCCTGGTGGGGCGGTAACCGAGGCGATGTCGGGGTGCGATCGGCAGTGCTTGGTGGAGGCGCCGCGGCGCGCAGCCGCGTTCAACGCCCCTCCCCTTCAGTTAAAGGGGAGGGCTGCTGCGCACTCTGCAGGGCCTCCGATGGCCCACACTAGGCCACCAAGGCGGTGTGGTGCTATGGCAGCAGCCCAGAGCCTAGATGCGGTGCTTGGCTGCATGATGGTGGCCAGGACCACGCCACAGCCCACCATGGAGGGCCGACCTGGAGGTTGGCCAAAAAAATAAAATGGCGGCATGGGTCATGGTCGCACCTCCCCTTTAAATAACGCCCTGCAAGCGGAGGTCGGCCTGGCTTGCGATCCGTGAGGCTGGCGCTGACACCGCCCACAGGGCACAGCTTAATTTCTGCCACGGGGCGGTAATGGGACAGGGTGGGGCGCTAAGGGGTCGCAGCGCACGGCGATGACATGTCTCCTCACCACTCCCAGACATTCCCTTTTGTTCTTTCATCCCCTCCCCCATTTCCCAGCCCCTAAACTTGCTTCTTAATCTGTTTAATTTCCTGCTTTTTTCTCAGTCCTGACGAAGCAACGCTATCAGGTAGCGCCTCAGCAATGCCCCACCGGATTTCGCAGGAGGCGCTTATTTTGCCCCCTCCCCCCCCCCGATAACTCCTTTGCGGCCCACGGAGACTCTAACGGCAGGCGCCAAGGAGCCGAATTTAGCTCCCTAAGAGCCTTAAAAGTCGGGCCTACCTTTATCTCCGGCCGCTTCTCTTGCTCTCTTAGTTAAAGTCTTTAATCACACAATTATTTATAGTTATATTAATTAGTTTATCTAGTTAAGTTAGAGAGAATAAAACGCTAATACTCACCCACCAATCACCTACCTGCTGCCCTGTGACGTCACTCCTTGATTTTGCTGTTCTTTTGGAATTTGCTGGATTTGTAACTGCCTCCTCCATGTTGCTGCTGCCGACTCCTCGCAGATCCACGCTGTCCTCGGCCTCCCACAGTATTTATGGCTCCTCCACTGTTGCTGCCGACTCCTCGCAGGTCCTCATAGTGGCACGCACCGGGCACTAGTGGGCAGCAGCCATGCCAGGTGGAAGGAACACCACAGGTGCCACTTGCCAGGGGGCAAGGTCACATACTAGTTCTGCTGTAGAGAATTCAGATAAGGATCTCTCAGGGCCAAGCTTCAGAAAAAGGCTAAATAGCAACAGAAAACACTGGAAAAACTCAGCAGGCCAGGCAACATCTGTGGAGAGAGAAATAGAGTCAACGTTTCAGGTCGAAGACCCTTCATCAGGATTGAGAAAAAAGCAGGAAATTAAACAGATTAAGAAGCAAGTTTAGGGGCTGGGAAATGGGGGAGGGGATGAAAGAACAAAAGGGAAGGTCTGGGAGTGGTGAGGAGACATTAAGAGATATTCAAGGCAAGACGAGATGGTAATAGGACAGGTAAAGAGACAAAGGATGGCTCTAGATGAAGTGTGAAATGCGCTGGCAGAATGAAAGACAGCTGCCATGTGGGAGAGAAAAAAAGGAAAAGGCACAAGCCAAAAGTGTGGATAAAAAATATATAAACATATGATAGGGGTTATGATCTGAAATTGTTGAACTCGATATTGAGTCCGGAAGGCTGTAAAGTGCCTAATCGGAAGATGAGGTGCTGTTCTTGAGCTTCCGCTGAGCTTCCGTGGAACAATGCAAGAGGCCAAGGACGGTGAGGTCTGAGTGGGAATGGAACGGTGAATTGAAATGACAGGCAACCGGAAGCTCGGGGTCCCCCTTACGGACTGAACGGAGGTGCTCCGCAAAGCAGTCACCCAATCTGCGTTTGGTCTCCCCAGTGTAGAGGAGACCACATCGTGAGCAGCGAATACAGTATAGTAGGTTGCAAGAAGTACGAGTAAATCGCTGTTACACCTGGAAGGGGTGTTTGGGGCCCTGGACAGTGGGAAGGTATAAGGGCAGGTGTTGCATCTCCTGCGCTTGCACGGGAAGGTGCCGAGCGAAGGGGAAGGGGTGCTGGGGGTGATAGAGGAGTGGACTAGGTTGTCTCGGAGGGAGCGGTCCCTGCGGAATGCTGAAAGGGGAGGGGAGGGGAAGATGCGTTTGGTGGTGGGATCACGTTGGAGGTGGCGGAAATGGCGGAGGATGATCCGTTGAATGTGGAGGCTGGCGGCGTGAAATGTGAGGACAAGGGGAACCCTATCGTGGTTCCGGGAGGGAGGGGCAGGGGTGAGGGCAGAAGTGCGGGAGATAGAACGGACATGGTCGAGGGCCATGTCAACTACGGTAGAGGGGAATCCTCGGTTGAGGAAAAAGGAAAACATGTCAGAAGCACTGGTATGGAAGGTGGCATCATCGGAGCAGATGCGGCGGAGACGGAGAAACTGGAAGAATGGAATAGAGACCTGACAGGAGGCGGGGTGGGAGGAAGTGTAGTCCAGGTAGCTGTGGGGGTCAGTGGGCTTGTAGTGAATGTTGGTCAATAACCTATCGCCAGAGATGGAGACGGAGAAGTCGAGGAAGGGAAAGGAAGAGTCGGAGATCAACCAAGTGAAGGTGAGGGAAGGGTAGAAATTGGAGGTAAAGTGAATGAAATTGTCAAGTTCAGGGCGAGAGCAGGAAACGGCACTGATACAGTCATCAATGTACTGGAAAAAGAGGTGAGGGAGGGGACCCGAGTAGGACTGGAACAAAGAGTGTTAAACATATCCCACGAAAAGGCAGGCATAGCTAGGAGCCATGCGGGTACCCATAGCAACACCTTTAATTTGGAGGAAATGAGTGGAGTCAGAGGAGAAGTTGTTCAATGTGAGAACAAGTTCAGCCAGGCGGAAGAGGGTGGTGGCGGATGGGGACTGATTGGGCCTCTGTTCAAGGAAGAAGCGGAGCGCCCTCAGGCCATGCTGGTGGGGGATGGAGGTGTAGAGGGATCGTACGTCCATGGTGAAAAGGAGGCGGTTGGGGCCAGGAAACTGGAAACTGTTAAAGTGGCGGAGGGCGTCAGAAGAGTCGCGGATGTAGGTGGGTGACTACTTTGTGGAACACCTCCATTCAGTCCGTAAGGGTGACCCCGAGCTTCCGGTCGCCTGTTATTTCAATTCACCGTTCCATTCCCACTCAGACCTCACCGTCTGCGGCCTCTTGCATTGTTCCACGGAAGCTCAGCGTAAGCTCGAGAACAACACCTCATCTTCCGATTAGGCACTTTACAGCCTTCCGGACTCGATATCGAGTGCAACAATTTTAGATCATAACCTCGGCCCCTATCATATTTTAATATATTTTTTATCCACACTTTTGGTTTGTGCCTTTTCCTTTTATTTTCTCTCCCACACGGCAGCTGTCTTTCATTCTGCCAGCACATTTCACACTTCATCTAGAGCCATCCTTTGTCTCTTTACCTGTCCTATTACCATCTTGTCTCGCCTTGAATATCTCTTAATGTCTCCTCACCACTCCCAGACCTTCCCTTTTGTTCTTTCATCCCCCCCCCCATTTCCAAGCCCCCAAACTTGCTTCTTAATCTGTTTCATTTCCTGCTTTTTCTTCAGTCCTGACGAAGGGTCTTCGACCTGAAACGTTAACTCTGTTTCTCTCTCCACGGATGTTGCCTGGCCTGCTGAGTTTTTCCAGCGTTTTCTGTTGTTATTTCGGATTTCCAGCATCCGCAGTATTTTGCTATTGTTTCAGAAAAAGGCTGATGGGTTTGACAAACCGAATGCTTGTTGCAATGGACAGCCTGCCTGAAAGCCTAGGGGGATGGAGGAGTCCGCCTCCAGCTTGACCCATGGCTTGACATGGAGCCTGGAACCCAGAGAGGCTGGCCAATTCCATCCAATGGCCTGTGGAGCCCAACATCATACAGCATCTGATGACTGAGGTCGCAGCTTCCATTGCAATCATAGCAGCTTCCATGGAACGCCAAACAGCTTGCATGGAATGACAAAGTGCTTCAATGGAAGCCCAAACAGCTTCCATTGCACTGCTAGCATCTTCCATTGAATGACAAAGTGCTGCAATGGAGGATCAGGCAGCTGTCATGGTGACTCTGGGCTCCTCGATTGAAAGGGGCTCGCAGAGTGTCTCAGCTGCCCAGAGATCTGTCCTCCAGCAGATCACTGGGCTGGCTGAACAGAGGCCCTGAGGTAGTGGCAATGGGATGGTGCAGTTTGAAGGGAGGTCATCATGGCCCACAGCCTCTCGCGGGCATCGCAGGAGGACACCTGAACTGCCCTCTTTAGATACTCAGCAGCCATCCAACTCATGTGCTGCTGCCACTCAGATTGCACTTTGTAGAAGCACCAGAGTAGGTAAGAGCACTTACCGGATAGCCACTAAGGGTAAGCACCAGGGGGAATAGTTTAATATTTGTAAGTGCTGTTGGTTGTCATGTTTTTGTTGTTTCCTTTTGCTCTAGATAAAGACTAATTATGGTAATTAGGCAGTGGTGGAATTGGTGGTCTTTTTATTGTGCTCTTCATGGAGAAGGAGTTGAAAGTATCCTTGTACCTGGAAAGGAAGGCAACAGTGCTCTGAAGTTTGATGGTGGAGGACGTCTCTCAAAAGCGGTCTTCAATTAGATGGTGGTGAGCATCCCTCCCAGGTGCGGGCCATCTATGTAGAACCCTCTGGTCTTCCCCCTGGTCCCCCTCGTCTTCCTCCTCCTCCTCAAACTCTTTCCCCTCCTCTTCTTCCTCCTCCTCAACCGCCTTCTCCTCCTCATCCTCCTGCTCCTCTTGTGGCACCTGAGCTTGACCCTCTGGCACAATTGCTGGTGGTAATGGCTGGTCTCTCATGATTGCCAGATTGTGGAGTATGTAGCATGTCACCACAAATCTGGAGCCCTCCTCTCCCTCTCTCCTCCGGCAGCTGGTGCTGCTTTGCCTGACTAAGGGGGTCTCCTAGCAAGATGCTGATGACTGAACACTCCCTTTTTCCTGGTGACTCCTATAAGGTCTCCAATAAGGTACAGTAGCACAGCGCTCACTCTCTTTAGGTGAAGTCCTCAGAGAATTTCCGGAATAAATGTTGATAGAGTGTTGGTGAAGTCTTGACAAAGTGTCCCAGAAAGTATCCCGACGTGTAGCAAAAATCCTCTTCAAACGCAGTGTAGTCAAGTCGATCTTCAGCTGCAAATGAACAGTGAAAGCTGAGCATGGCTTGAAGTAGCACTCGCAATTCTCACCAACGACTTATTTACTCCTGCTCAGCTGGTCGCTGTTAGGAGAGGTTGTTAAGTGCAGCGCTAGCTGGCAAAATGACATGCAGCCTCTTTAATGAGTGTTAGCAGCCAATTTAATTGGTCCTCAGAGCCTTAATCATCCTCGGGGCGGCCATTTCTAGTGTGCGCTTCAACTGCTTTACCAAGATAGTGTCTTGCGCTAAAGGTGGGCTAACCAGGCGTTGCAGCTCAAGACCACATCTTGGCCACCTCTGAGACTCTTTAGCGCCTTAAGTATCCAAGAAAAATAGCCCCCCCTATAGTTTTATATAAAACTATAAAAACTATAATGTCAGTTGTGGATAAGCGCTTTGAATCTGTAATTCAAGATAAAATTCGTGAGCATTTAGAAATGTATGGGTTAATTGAGGCTAACCAAAACATATTGTTAATGTCAAGTCATGTTGAATTGAATAGAGGTTTTTGAAAAAGCGATGGTTTGAGTTGAGAAATGCAGTAGACATGACATATGGATTTCAGAAGGTATTCAGTAAGATGTCTCACAGGAGGCTTGTTACAAAAATTCAGGTGTGTTGTACAAAAGGAAATGTAGCAGCATGGATAGAAAATTGGTTGATGGGCAGGAATAAATGGTGAAGGTTTAAGGGTGTTGTTTGAATTGTAGAATTGTTGGAAGTGTTGTATCCCAAGGGACAGTGCTGGGTCCATTTTTATTCCAGTTATATATAGATACTTTGGACTTGGGCATAAGGAGAACAATATCATAATTTACTGACAACACAAAAGTAGGAAGCTTGACAAACAATGTGGAGGATTGTATTAGACTTTAGGAACATATACACAGGTTAGCGAAATGGGCAGATTGATGACAAATGCAATTTAACATGGATGAGCATGAGGTAATACATTTTGGAAGGAAAAATAAGGAATGGGAGTGTACACAATGGAAAGAAACTGGAAGTTGTTGATGAACAAAGAGTCTCATTATAGAGAGGACATAAAAGCCATAAAAGAGGGTACAGCGTAGATTCACCAGGATGATAGGAATGGGAAACTATAGTTATGAGGAGAGACTTGAGATACTGGGATTAACTGGAGCAGAAAAGGCTAAAAGGAGATTTAATTGAGGTTTTTAAAATTATGATAGATTTTGATAGGGTGAATAGGGAAAAATTACTTCCTCTATTTAGAGAGTCAGTGAACAGGGGTCATTAATTTAAAATTGTCACTAAATGAGTGAGGAGAAATGTTAGGAGAAATTTCTTTAGGCAGCTAGTTATAGAGCATGGAATGCTTTATCACATATAATAGTTGAGGTGGAGACCACTGCATCGTTTAAGGGTAAAGTGGATAAATATTTGAAACAGAAAAAAATACAAGGATATTGCGAAAGAGCAGGGCATTGGAATTAGTTTTGGATTGTTCCAGCAAAAAGCTGACATAGACACAATGATCTAAATGGTCTTCTTCTGTGCTGTAAACTTCTATGGTTCTTACTTTCTACATTACTGTGTTTTTCCTTTTAGTAATTTGGTATTCTAATTATTTTCTTCTTTTGTTATTTGTCAATCATATTCCATAAAACCTTCATTCCCATTATAATTTTCTTCCCAATTATAATCCACCAAAAAAACCTAATCACATTGCAGCAAAAAAGAATGTTCTGAAATATGGCTCACACTGAGATTTTGTTTATATTGTGAATTCTGTTGTGGATTATCATTTGCTTTTAGGAATAAAATGGCAGAGTAATGACCTGCACAAACCAGCAATTCCATTTACATCACACTGATGTAGAGATGTAGAGAGCCAGCAATCCACTGTACTCACCACCACTTGTGCTCCACTGCCAGACTTAACTTTCTTTTTACTTAATTTTTGTTCTTTTGTAAATCAACCGGCCTTTCCAACACCCAGACCTGCTATCTCAAACCCCAATCTAGCATTCAACCCGACCCTCAACTAGTTTGCACCCTCCACGTAGACTTGCCTCCCCCAATCTGACGTCCACCCCCAGACACACAGCCCGTCATTCTCCTCAGTTCACTAGCAGGACTGCAGGAGATTCGCTATAGAATACACGTATACTGTGCTCATTAAAATCCAAGATGATCAGGTTAAGGCTGGATTATCTTTCATGTTTTACCTAGTGATAGTGCTGGGCATTCATGTGACAAGCGTATTGCAAAACAAGTTCAAACCCCAGCCTCAAAGAAGCATTCCTATCACATCAGTGTAGATTGCAATTTGTGTACTCTGTCCCTACAACCTCTCTGTGTGAGTTTATCAATTCAGTGCAAAGTACAAGTTGACCTAAGCAAACTGATCCAATCAGCTGTAGACACAGAACAAGTCAACTTAAACAGCAAAAAAAACCAATCTAAATATGCAGTACTAATTAATCAGAATATAAAGTACGTACCAATCTATATACAGAGCGATAGTGAAATAATACAATTTGAACACATGGTACCAGTCAATATTAGTAGAACACAATAGAAGTCCTGGTACAGATCATTCATATTAAAGAATATCACTTTGTCCATGACCCATCATGGGACTACCCCATCTAACTCTAAGCCATAAAGACCAGAAGGTTCAAGGCTGATTACCAGTCTGTGTTGAGTTAGTTGACCTCTATCAAGACAACAGTTGGGCACTAGTGATGTGAAAATTAAACCTGGGTTCTGATTCCTGATTGCTTCCCAATGAAATTGCTGGAAAAATCATAGAATCATAGAATCATAGAATGATTACAGCACAGAAGGAAGCCATTCGGCCTGTCGAGCTCATGCCGGCTCTCTGCAAGAGCACTTCAGCTAGTCCCACTCCCCCGCCCTTTCCCCACAGCACTGCAATGTTTTTTCCTTCAGGTACTTATCCGATTCCCTTTTGAAAGCCACGATTGAATCTGCCTCCACCACTCTTTCAGGCAGTGCATTCCAGATCAGAACCACTCGCTGCGTAAAAAAAGTTTTTCCTCATGTCACCCTGTATAGAAATTGGGTGAAAACAGAATTGTCTCAGTTTTGATGCCATTCACAGTCAAATAGGTCACTGACACTTACAATGTAAAGGAAAGACTTGCATTTATATAGCACCTTTCACAACTTCAGGACGTCCCATCATGTTTGACAGTCAAGAAGTACTTTTGAAAGGCACTCACTAATATAATACAGAGAAACTCAAATTTCACACAGCAAGGTCCACAAACAGCAATAAGATAAATGACGAGATAATCTGTGTTTTTAGTGATGATGGTTGAAAGATAATATTGGCCAATACACCCAGAGACCTTCCCTGCTCTTCTTCGAATAGTGCTATGGGACCTTTTACGTTTACCTGAGAGAGCAGGCAGGGCCTTGATTTAACATCTCATCCAAAAGATGGCACCTCCGACAGTGCAGCACTCCCTCAATACTGAAGTGTCAGCTTAGATTATGTGCTCAAGTATCTAGGCTTATACACGATGAAAAATTGCTTGAGTGAAGGGCTGCTAGCACCCATTGAACCATAACCCAGTCGGAGCCCATTATATTGTCACACACTTTGCTTATTCAAAATTACTTAAATGAAGGCGGATGTATTCTGATCTACCTGAAGAAGTTTGAAAGGATTATCAAAGAATCGCCACCTCGTGGAGTTATGCTCTAAATCATGTTTTAAATATAAGAAAATGGCCTCACAATTATTCACCACTGTGTCAGTGCCAGGAAAACACATCACTGATTATCATGTGCAATGGGTTGAATGAAACTGGGAAGGGGTGCATTGGGACCACTGGTCTAGCTGTTAAAATTCATCTCAATCCAACCAGCTTGACTAGAAAAGGGATTGTTATAATAACAGTGATCAGGGGAGGGAGGGTCATAAAAGATGTTTTTTCTATAAAGCTAAAAATAGACTATCAGGTCAATTTTGATACAGAGTAGATTTCAGGTGGGGCTAAATTTCTGGCCCAGGCTTTTGTTTTTAACTCTGGAGCCTCATTTAAATGTAACTGACTGATTTCCCACCCAATCACATTGGGAATGCCCTTTTTCAGCATGTAATTTCCGGCGGGCCTCCAGAGGCCTATTTAAAGCAGTAATGCACCTCATAAAGGCTGATTCCATTCCTTTCTGTAAGATTGCTGCAAGAAGAGTTTCTGCAGAATTGAGTCATAAGAAAGTACCCTGATTTTCTGAAACCTCCCTGGAGGTCCTGGTCAAAGGAAGATGTGGGTGATGCCCCCTGTAATAGACTGGATGGAACCTGAGGCAACAAAAAACGTTAAGGGCGGCGGTGACATTAACAGCCACTGGCACAGCATGTTCACCTGGGCCAGCAGGTAGCAGGTCCTGTTGCAGGAAGCTGCAGAGATCAGCGATAGCCTGCCTGGTGAAGCACAGCCTCCTGATGCAATGCTCCTGAGTCATATCCAGTAAAGTGACTCTTTGCCTATAGACCCGGTGGGCTGGGTAAGGCCTTCAATGAGCAGCCCACCCTGCCCTTCCTCATCTGCTGTACAGGCCCACCTGCTGCATTTCCTGGTTGTGGAGGCTGCTGCTCCTCCTCTTCCTCCATCCAAAGCAATGAAGTAAAAATGGCACCCATGATAAGCGGTGGACTTAATCAGGGTGAGTAAGGCAAAAAAATGAAACAGAAGCAAGCAATTTCCAAGCTCAAAAATCAGTTAGAAAGCCACTAAGCACAATAAGACACAGATCCTTACCATCTGAGTGTCTGCAGCTGAGTGCCTCTTTAATGATGCTTCCGGTCAGTCAGTGCCTGAAGTCAATCCCATGAGGTTTTACCCAGCAGGGCAGGCTGGGCTTCTGTCCCACCCAGTTAAAATCACGTTGAAGTCTTAATTACATCATAGTACCCCAATTTGCATGCAGGCATGAGGCTCCCGCCTGCTTCCACCAGGCACCGCAACCACCTAAATGAAGCCAGCAGTAAAAATGGCAGCTTGCAGGAGTGCAGACTTGATGGGCCAAATGGTCTCCTCCTGTGCTGTACTATTCTATAATTCTATGACAGTGGGAACGGGGCGATAAGTCAAATCGATCGATTCCAAAGGCCTCCATGCCCCGTCCTTAACAGCTGGGGTGGGTTAAAATTGGTCCTATGTTTTTGTGAAGGAAACTGTAGGATTATACAGGAAACTTTCGTTTAACCGGAGGTTAAATGTCCAGAAAGCTCTATCTACCGGCAAAATTCAGGAGCCGTTTCCTATAAGTTTTTTTACTTCTCGTTGCTTTTTTTTTCCAGTCAGGTTCTGCAAGGTCTAGCTGAAGCTGTTGCTTAGTTACAGAGACGCTTTTAAGCTGCGGCCGACTGTTTTGAAGCTGTTGCTAAGCAACAGGGTTTGTTGATTCACACGGAGCTCAAAAGCTCCGTATGTTTTAACATTAGCGCTGGTTTCTACGGCAGTTTTGATGGTACGGCACCAGCTCGGTCCCGTCAGTGCCGGTTACCAGAAAGTTTCCTGCAATTGCATTATGTGTAGTTATCCTAGACTTTCCTTTTGCATCTGTGGAGCACACTCTAAAATGGCAGCAGTTCTTCCCCATGCACCTTAGCATAAGTGAAACTGCTATATACATTGATAATGATATAATGTTAGCATTGCCATATAAATATAAAATATGTTTAGTTTGACTTTGTAGAGTGAATTTTTATCTTTAGTACCCCCAGCACAAAGCTCCCCACCCCACAGTTTTCCATCCATTAATATTAATTGCATGGTGCGCACACCCAAATGGAGGGAAATTGGAGGGTGCACGCACGCAAGTTCCTATTATGCACTTCCACCACATGAACTCTGTGCTGGGAGCGCGAAGATGAAAATGTACCTACATTATTAGCATAAGTTGCCAAAGCTTTCTGTCCTGCAATGAAGCAATTTGAAAATCTTACTTGATAAGCACCCTGATTGCTCATTTGGTAAATGTGCTGCCTTGTATAGAACACAAATTTACAGACCAGAAAGGTCCTAGGTTTGATCCGTGATTTGTCCTGAGTTGACTCTTGCTCCTCTCTGTAAAGGTGGCAGTAAGCACAGTAGTGCAGTGATTATATTATTGGACTAGTAATCCAGATACATAGATACATAGAAGATAGGAGCAGGAGTAGGCCATTCGGCCCTTCGTGCCTGCTCCGCCATTTAATGAGATCATGGCTGATCCTTTAATTCAGTATCCCGTCCCCGCCTTCTCTCCGTAACCCTTAACCCCTTTTGCCCGTAGAAATATATCTAATTCCCTCTTAAATATATTTAATGAGCTGGCGTACACTGCCCTCTGTGGCAATGAGTTCCACAGGTTCACCACTCTCTGAGTGAAGAAATTCCCCCTCATCTCTGTCCTAAATGGTTTAGCCCTTATCCTTAAATTATGTCCTCTAGTTCTGTTTTCACCCGCCAAGGGAAACATTCCTTCTGCATCCAGTCTGTCTAGACCTGTCAGAATTTTATACACTTCTATGAGGTCCCCTCTCAATCTTCTAAACTCCAGTGTGTACATCCCTAAACTACATAGTCTCTCCTCATAGGTCATTCCCGCCATTCCTGGTATCAGCCTGGTGAATCGCCGCTGCACCCCCTCCATGGCAAGAACATCCTTCCTCAGATGAGGCGACCAAAACTGTACACAGTACTCGAGGTGTGGTCTCACCAGTGCCCTGTACAGCTGCAGCAAGGTATCCCTGTTCCTGTATTCTAACCCTTTTGCTATGAAGGCCAGCATACCGTTTGCCTTCTTGACCGCCTGTTGCACCTGCATGCTCGCCTTCAGTGACTGGTGTACAAGAACACCCAGGTCTCTCTGTACTTCCCCCTCTCCCAATCTATTGCCATTTAAATAATAATTTGCCCTCCCGTTCCTGCACCCAAGGTGGATAACTTCGCACTTGTCCACATTATAGTGCATCTGCCATTTATCCGCCCAATCGCCCAGTCTGTCCAAATCGCTCTGGAGCTTCCTGGTCTCTTCCTCTGAGCCCACCCCACCTCCTAGTTTAGTGTCGTCTGCAAATTTGGAAATGCTGCATCCGACTCCCTGATCCAGGTCATTAATGTAAATTGTGAACAGCTGGGGGCCCAGGACAGATCCCTGTGGTACCCCACTTGTTACTGCCTGCCATTCAGAAAATGAGCCGTTTATTCCAACTCTCTGTTTTCTATCTGACAGCCAGTTCCCTATCCACGCCAAAACTTTCCCCTTTATCCCATGAGCCTCAATTTTCCATGCTAATCTTTTATGTGGGACCTTATCGAAGGCCTTTTGGAAGTCCAGGTACACCACATCTACTGGCTCTCCCCCATCTATTCTACCAGTTACTCCCTCAAAAAATTCCAATAGATTAGTCAAGCACGATTTACCCTTTGTAAATCCATGTTGACTCTGTCCTATCCTGTCCCCATTTGCTAAGTGCTCCGCTATTTCATCCTTAATGATGGACTCCAGCATTTTGCCCACAACTGATGTAAGGCTTACAGGTCTGTAATTACCTGCTTTTTCCCTACCCCCCTTTTTGAATAGTGGGGTAACGTTAGCTACCCTCCAATCCATCGGCACTGTTCCCGAGTCTAATGAATTCTGAAAAATCATCCTTAGTGCATCCGCTATCTCTAGGGCCACCTCCTTCAGTACCCTAGGATGCATGTTATCAGGCCCTGGGGATTTGTCCACCTTCAATCCCTTTAGCTTCCTTAACACCATATCCTTAGAGATATTGATTTGCGTCAGTTCCTCCTTTGCCAATGTCCCTATTTTTCCCGATATCCCAGGGAGGTTTTTTGTGTCTTCCTTCGTAAAGACTGACCCAAAGTATGCATTTAGTTGATCTGCCATTTCCTTATTTCCCATTATATATTCCCCCGTATCTGACTGCAATGGACCAACTTTGGTTTTCACCAGTCTTTTCCTTTTGATATATTTATAAAAGCTTTTGGAGTTAGTTTTTATATTTTCCGCCAGATGATACAAGTTCAAACCCCACCAGGGCAGTTTGAGAAAGTCTGGAAATTAAAAATGCTTATGAGTAAAAAGTGATCTTGAAGCTGTCAGATTGTTCTTAAAACCCAACTGGCTCACTAATGTCCTAGAAAGAAAGAATTGGCATTTATATAGCACCTTTCATGACCTCAGGAGGTCCCAAAGCGCTTTACAGCCAATGAAGCACTGTTGTCATGTAGGAAATGCAGCAGCCAATTTGTGCACAGCAAGCTCCCACAAACAGCAATTTCATAATGACCAGATAATCTGTTTTAATGATGTTGATTGAGGAATAAATATTGACCAGGACACCAGGGAGAACTCCCCTGCTCTTCTTCAAAATAGTGCCATTGTATCTTTTACATCCACCTGAAAAAGCAGACACGACCTCAGTTTAACTTCTCATCCAAATGTGTAGCATTCCCTCTGAAGTGTCAGCCTAAATTTTGTGCTCAAGTCTCTGGAGAGGGACTTGAACCCACAACCTTCTAACTCAGAGGTGAGAGTGCTACCACTTAAAAAAAAATATATTATACTTTATTGAACATTAAGAATATAATAATAATAATAATAATAATAATTCAACTTTATTGTCATTGCACAAGTACATGAACAACAAAATGTGATCTTGCAAGCTCCCATGACTGGGAGAAGCAAAGCCGCTGCGTCGGTGCGCGCCGCCATTCCATTTCCACCATTCCTCCTGTCCGACAATCTTCAGCCCAACGCCCGGGCCTGCTCACCAGCCGCTCCTCCTTCCGTGACCTTCTCACCAACCGCCCCTCCTCGGGGCTCCTTCCGTGACCTTCTGCACCTGGTCTTCCCTGATGGTCACCCCTCCAGGTACTAACCAGGCTTAGCTTCCAAGCCTTGCCAGTGACCCATTACATTGCATGATACAAATCAATTCCACCGCTCTGTACAGCCATTCCGCCACCACATTTTAACATCAAAACCTGGAGTTTAATTTGTCACCTGTAACATATATTAATCGATTGTACTTTAAAAATTGGTTGTAAAATACTGTCCTTAAATTCCTTTCTGAATAAAATATCCACAGAGCCTTATAATGATCTTTTAGCTTATATTTAAAATACTCTTTTAGATTGATTCTCCTCCCCTTAAAAAACAGAGCATTCCTTCTTTGCACAATCACGAATCTAGCCAAACTGAACATTAAATTAATTGCCGCTCCGCTAGACTCGGGCAGACTCTCCTGCAATCTCCATCTCAAAATTGAGTCCCACGGGATTCCCATTCTCGCTCTTCGGTCCCCACCCAGCAAAAAAGCTTCACACAACTGTCGAACATAGTACTTAAAGTCATTTAACTGCGGACATAACACCAGTAAATGGGACAGAGTCTCATCCCGTGTCCCACACATTGGGCAAGTTGCCGCCTCCACTCGTCCAATCTTGCACAAGACTGTCATGGTAAAAATCCGGTTATGAGCCAATTTGAAATCCAGTTCAATCCATTCTGGGCATTTAAAATTCGCCCACACTCCCTTCCAAATCCTGTTGAAGTCCAGCTGTGGGTATATACTCTGCCAAAACTCCTGACCAGCAGGTGTCTTGAATCTCCATTCTCTGAATACTTCATAGGAATCTCGAGTATTACAGTTGTCAAATTGGACCAACTCTCCCCCTTTCTCCAGTACAAAGCTTGGAAAAGCAGGACGCATTTTACTTCCTTTGGAGATTTCCGCATTTATTTCTTCCATCCAATCCTGTGGCATTGCCCTCACAATCTTCTCATACATGATTCCTATTGCTTTTCCTTCTACCTCCTGATCCTCCTTCCACACCATGTACCTCACTATCGCTTCCGGCAACCAACCTGAAATTACCTCGTATAATACATCTTTCACAGATATAATCCCAGCTTTTATAAAAGCTTGATTAAATAAAACCTCTCCTTCGATGTTGACCCACCTGTTCAAAAATAAGGGCTGTTCTAAAAATTCCTCAGCCCCCTTGGGCATAAACTGCACACTTTTTAAAAATTGGGCCCAAGTCTCTACAACCCCCTTATAAAACCTAGGGAGAAGTTTAATCGATTTCAAAAACATATTATTGTATTCCATATACAATATCCCTGCCCTCCTATCCCACTTCGTTTAAAAAAATGCTCAAAACAACTCTTCCAAAAACTTGTATTTGACTTCTGAAGAAATCTCTTCACCCATTTGATTCTAAAGGATTTCTTCTTCAAATCAATATCTGGAAAATTGAGTCCTCCCTGATTTCTCCATCCAATGATGGTATTCTATGCCACCAAGGCTGGTTTCCCTTCCCATAAAAACCTCACACAAGCCTCTCGGGTGGACTTTTCTGCCCACTCAGGAATATCCTCCACCATCAATAAGTACCATAGCTTAGATAGCAGGAGAGCAAACACCACTGTCGCTCTTCCTTGCACTTTCAACCACCTTCTTTCCCATCTTCCCAAAATCTTTTTAATTTTCATAACCTTCGGTTCCCAATTTAATCGATCCACTTCATCCCTGTCTTTCTTGCACCCCATATGCACCCCCAGAACTTCCAAAACCTCCACCACCTTAAAGGGACATTCCCCCAACCATTCCCCCCTACCCCTCCCTGCAACCAGGCATTGGGACTTAATATAATTCACTCTGGCTCCTGAAGCTCTACAATATTCCTCCACTACATCCATAGCTTTCCTCACTGACTCCCCATTTCTCAATGTTAAGATTGTGTCATCTGCATATTGGTGTATCACCGACACCAGCCCAGAACTGGGGACCACAATCCCAACTGTGGTGTATGTAACCTGTTCCACCTTAAGAGAACTTAAGCCTGTTCCACCTTAAGAGATGTACTACTTTCTCTGGCTGCTGTATACGTAATACCGGTGGTGACCACCGGTATATAAGTACTGTGTAGTGATATTGTATTTTAGTATAGTCCTGACCTCCAACTAGTAAAGACCTGTTGAACTTTATTCTTGTAGTCTGTGTCAGTAATTAATCTTAATACAACTGGAACACACAGACTTAACAGTGGCGACGAGTCCGATTCTTACCCTGCGGCAGTTTATATCCACGGCGGCTTCGTCCACAGAACGGGCGTCGAAGAGAGGCATCCACCCTCATCACCCTGCTGGAAGACACGTCGCGCGGCAGGCATCGAGAACCCGGAGTGCAGAAGACATCCTGAACTCGAAGCCTCCATCAGCGGCAGTCAGCTATCTTCTTTCTACCTTGGTTGTGGGTAAGCCGGTCAGCGACGCGAGCAGAAAGTCGGCCGCATTGGCTGTACAGACGGGGGGAGGAAGACGGAGGAATAAGGGCGGTGAGATCGATCGCGACCGGAGATAAGGGCCGGGCCGCATTCGGGCCGAAAGGCGCAGCGCGGGGACATCGATCGCGGCTGGTGATAAGGGCCGGGCCGCTTTCGGGCCAAAAAGGCGCAGCGTCTGGGGCGACTGAAGGCGCGAGAGCCGCGGTGAAGGCGAACGCAGCTGGTGCTAATAACCGGGCTGCAAGAAGGGCTGCGAGGCACGACATCGGGGAAGCGCGAATGCCCGAGGGAGCCGCGGTGAAGCGGAGACAGCGTCAGGGGAGATACTAACCGCTGGGAAAGGGGAGCAGCAGCGGCACGCCAAACGCCATTGCAGCCAGTGGGTGAAGACCGCCAAGCGCGGGAAAACCGCCATTTTGTAGGCGGAGGACGAAGACAAGAGCGGGAAGCCGCCATCTTGGGATAAAATAAATTGCAACGATGCCTAAACATGGGAACATTGATACCTTTGATGGCGACATCGAAGATTGGGCCATGTATGTAGAACGCATACAAAATTATTGTAAAGCAACTAAAATCCCAGATGCAGAGAAAGCACTAACTTTATTGAACTTAATGGGTGCAAAGACATACGGGCAATTGAAACACCTTTTATCACCAGATGAACCGGCGGATAAGACGTTCGAGGAGATTGTTACTGTCCTGAAAAATCATCTAAACCCCACGCCGCTGATGCTAGCGGAACGATTTAAATTTTACAGCAGAAGGCAGCTGAAGGATGAAAGCAATGCTGAATATTTAATGGAATTGCGTAAGCTAGCAAAGGACTGTCAGTTTGGAACGGGACTGACAGACGCGCTAAGGGATAAATTTGTGTGTGGATTATTAAAAGAAGATACACAAAAGCGACTGCTCGAGGAGAATGAGCTGACGCTTGAGAAAGCGGTCACTATGGCAGCAGCACACGAAGCCGCAGCAAGAGGCACGGCAGTAATGCAGCTACGGTCACCGGAACACAGTACAAATAAATTGTGTTTGAGTACTGTAAAATGTTATCGTTGTGGAAAGACAACACACGATCAGAACCAGTGTTGGTTTAAAAACCAAGAATGCAGAACATGTGGCAGGCTTGGCCACATAGCTAAAGTATGCCGGTCAGGAAAGAAGACCAGCAACAAAAAGTCACCGCAAGGAAAATACATAAAGGTGCACAAGGTGACAAAGACCAGTTCGAACGAACAGAAGTCAGATTCAGACGCTAGCAGTAATGAACTGGGTAGCTTAAGAGTACACAACGTTGGTAAAGATGCAGATCTCCAGACAATTTGGGTCACTCTTCAGATAGCAGGAGTCCAAGTAAAGATGGAATTGGACACTGGATCGGCATTGACGGTCATGAATAAGAAAGATTACAAAAGGTTATTCCAACATATTCCCCTACGGGATACGGAGATTATATTGAAAACATACACGGGCAAAGAGTGTACCCCATCGGAAAGATAGAGGTAAAAGTGGTCCACAAGGGCAAAGAAAGCCAAGTAATGGACTTATATGTGCTACCTGAAGGAGGTCCACCACTACTGGGACGGGAGTGGATTAGGAAAATGAATATGGAATGGCACTCCTTAAAAGCACTAACGGTAGATTCCGGGGAAACAGATGTCAAACCTAAACGATTGTCCAAAATATTGGATGATGCTAAAGAGGTGTTCCAGCAAGGACTGGGAACACTGAAAGGAATTACGGCAAACATCAAGATTGATGAACATGCACAACCAAAATTTTTCAAAGCCAGACCGGTACCCTATGCAATACGACCTACTGTAGGAGCGGAACTGGAAGCGCTAGAACGTTCAGGTGTACTGTCTAAGGTAGATTGGAGTGAGTGGGCTACGCCCATTGTTCCCGTTATGAAACGTCCTTCGAGCAACAAGCCAGGAGAACCAGGGAAGGTTCGCATCTGTGGAGATTTCAAGATCACCGTTAATCCGGTGCTTCACACGGTGCAGTATCCGCTTCCGCGGATTGAGGATATTTTTGCTTCGTTGTCTGGCGGGAAACACTTCACCAAGATAGACCTGGCGCAGGCGTACTTGCAGATGGAGGTTGAAGAAGAGTCACGCCAGTACCTCACGATCAACACGCATAGAGGTTTGTACCGATATAATAGGCTGGTTTTTGGAGTGGCATCGGCTCCGGCAATTTGGCAGAGGGCCATGGAGCAGGTATTACAGGGAATTCCAGGCACACAATGTTACCTGGACGATATTCTGATTACAGGTGATGGTGATGAAGAACACCTCGCAAACTTGGAACTGGTGCTCAACAGACTGAAAGAGTATGGACTTAGAGTTAATCGGCAGAAATGTGAGTTCTTTCAGAAGCGGATCTCGTACTGTGGTCATGTCATTGACCGGGAGGGGCTTCATAAGTCTCCTGACAAGATAGAGGCAGTTGTAAAGGCTCCTGCTCCGGATAATGTCTCTCAGTTGAGGTCGTTTCTGGGATTGATTAACTATTACCATAAGTTTCTACCAAATCTATCCACGGTACTGCACCCGCTGAACGCTCTTTTACAGAAGGGGGTACCATGGGAATGGAGCGAAAACTGTAAGAAGGCATTTCGCAAAAGCAAAGAATTGATCACCTCAGAGGAAGTGTTGGCTCACTTCAACCCGACACTGCCTATTCGGTTGGCTTGTGATGCTTCTCCATATGGTATTGGGGCAGTACTCTCACACAAGTTGCCAAATGGCACGGAAAGGCCAGTCGCGTTTGCATCCAGGTCATTGACCTCCGCTGAGTGCAACTATGCGCAGATCGATAGGGAGGCTCTCAGCCTTGTATGGGGAGTGAAGAAGTTTAATCATTACCTGCAGGGCCAAAAATTCACACTTCTGACAGACCATCAGCCGTTGGTATCCATTTTTAACCCTAAGAAGGGTGTTTCGGTGATGACAGCACAGCGACTCCAGAGATGGTCCCCTTTCCTAGGGGCACATCAATATCAAATAGAATTCAAAGGTACAAAGCAGCATGGCAATGCTGATGGGCTGTCGTGCCTGCCACTACCTGAAGCAGAAGAGACGACGAAAGTTGACCCTGTTGAGTTATTTCATTCGACCATCATCGAGTGTTTACCAGTCACCAATGCAAGTATTGAAAGAGAAACCAGGAACGACCCGACACTGTCCCGAGTTTACGAGGTGACAGTGAAGGGATGGCCAACACATGGTGATCCTCTGTTACCGGCATTCTCGGCAAGGCGAGACCAGCTGTCCGTCTGCCATGGTACTTTGATGTACGGGACAAGAGTGATTATTCCTCCCAAGTTACGGGAAAGAGTTCTAAAGGAACTGCATGAAGGTCATCTGGGGGGAGTTAAGATGAAAAGTCTTGCTAGGGCTTATGTATGGTGGCCGGGCATTGACCAACAGATAGAGGAGTTGACAAAAAGCTGCGCTGGGTGCCAAAAAGTGCAAAATGCACCTCCGACCGCTACACCCATGGGAATGGCCTTCAGCCCCATGGCAACGCGTACATATTGACTTTGCTGGTCCATTCATGGACTCCATGTTCCTAATTGCGGTGGACGCACATCCCAAATGGCCAGAAGTGATCAAGATGAATACCACTACTTCAGAAAGACAATTGCGGTGTTAAGAACAATATTCGCAAGGAACGGATTGCCAGAACAGATATGTTCGGACAACGGACCACAGTTCGTGTCGGAAGAATTCCAAAAATTCTTAAAGAAGAATGGGGTGAAACATTATACCTCTGCCCCATATCATCCGGCGACAAACGGGTTGGCCGAGAGATTTGTCTAAACATTCAAAAAGGCAATAAAGGCCATGAACGATGATCAGATTCCGTTACAACACAAGGTGGACAATTTCCTAATGGCATATCGAAACGCCGCTCATGCAGTGACTAACCAAAGTCCTGCCATGATGTTTTATAACAGGAGGTTGCGGTCCAGGTTGGACTTGTTAAAACCAAATGTGCGGAGGGAAGTGGAAAACAAACAGTTCCGGCATATTAATAACAAGTCCACTCGAAGTTTCGACGTAGGACAACCAGTGTTGGCAAGGGGCTATGGAAACGAAAAATGGCTGTCCGGAACAATTCGGGCCAGACAAGGACCTCTGATGTACACAGTAGATATTGGTAACAATGTGATAAGGCGTCATGCGGATCAACTGGTAGAATCAAGAGCAAGGGTCGAACCCATGGTGGAAGACGTTAATGAACCTGAAGCATCTACCTCGGCAGGGACTGTACCTGATGATGACGTCCAATACATAGGAAACCAACAAGAGTCACCTCAGCAACAAGAATCAGAGACCACTGAAAGGCGTTATCCAAACCGAATCAGAAGGCCTCCTGAGAGACTGAACCTTTGAACTGTTTATACCTGAAGTTATATACGTATATATGTTATGATGTTATGTTAAATGGGGATATGACTGTTAAGCTAAAAAGGGAGGATTGTGGTGTATGTAACCTGTTCCACCTTAAGAGAACTTAAGCCTGTTCCACCTTAAGAAATGTACTACTTTCTCCGGCTGCTGTATACGTAATACCGATGGTGACCACCGGTATATAAGTACTGTGTAGTGATATTGTATTTCAGTATAGTCCTGACCTCCAACTAGTAAAGACCTGTTGAACTTTATTCTTGCAGTCTGTGTCAGTAATTAATCTTAATACAACTGGAACACACAGACTTAACACCAACTACACCTTGTTTCTTTCACATCATGTAACCTAATGGTTCTGCTACCAATGTGTACAACAATGGGGACAGGGGACAACCCTGTCTCACTGATCTCTGTATCGGAAAATACTTGGATAAAAAACCATTACATTTAACGCAGCTAAATATGTTTGAATAAAAAATCCTTATCCACTGAATTAAATTTTCCTTGAAACCAAATGCTTCCAAAACCTTCAATAAAAACTCATGAGAGACCCTATCAAAGGCTTTCTCTTGATCTATCTTTAATACATAAGCCTCCCTCCCACTCTCTTCAATGAGCTCTATCGCATCTCGGATTGAGACCACAGAGTCTGCGATGTCCCGGCCTATGACTCCATAGGACTGAGGGGGCCAAACAATCTGCGGTAACACCTCCTTCAAACGATTTGCCATAACCCTCGCCAAGATCTTATAATCCACATTTAATAATGTGATGGGCCTCCAATTCTTCAGATCTCGTCTATCCCCTTTATTTTTATAAGCTAAGCTTATGATACCTCTCTTCATAGATGGGGCCAGGCTTCCCTCAATTTTAATTTCCTTAAAAACTTCTAAGAGCAATGGACTTAAAATCTCAAAAAATTCTTTATAAAATTCTGCACTTAGTCCATCAGACCCTGGGCTTCCCCCCCCACCCATTTAACTTATTGCTACTTTTATTTCGCTAATCCTACTTCTTTGTCACACATGCTTCTCTCATCCTCCTTTAAACCCTCTTCAATAAAAGCAGTAACCTTCTCCATCGCCAAATTGGAAATGTCTTGTTTTGTATATAACTCTTGATAAAAGCTGCTAGCTGCCTCTAAAATCTCCCCACTTTCATGAATGATCTTCTCCCCAACCTTCAACTCTTCAATTAACGATAATCTCTGTCGCAGCTTCTCTTGCTCTAGAAAATATCTAGTGCATCTTTCGCCCTCCAATGCATCTCTAGCCTTTGCACGGAGAATGGCCCCCTTGCATTTTTCAGCTTGCAATAATTCCCACTCTTCCTTTAGCACCCGGAACTTAGTCTCAGCTCCCTTATCCCCTCCGTCAACTGCTTTACAGACATCCGTAAACCTTTTGTTTATATTCTCTTCTCGATGCCGGTTAGCTGCCGCCCTCTTTTTCCATAACGTACTGAAAAAACTTTTACCTCATATTTGAAATTGTCTCACCAAACTCTTCTTTCTTTCAAGAACAAAGGTTCCTTCTGAGCATTCTTTATTATATTTATAATCCCTTCTTTATAAGCAATTTCTTTCAGGTATTGATTGTTTAAAATCCACACCCCTGAACCGATCTTAACTCTGCTGTTCCTAATTCGAAGAACCAAAGCCGAGTGATCACTAAAAAATACTTTTTTATAATAAATCTCCATCACCTCCGAACTTAACCCTTCCCGCATTAACACAAAATCTATTCGGCTCTGTTTTAAAACATCAACCACCCAACATGCTCTGGAGAACTCCCTTTTTATGGGGTTCCGGTCCCACCATAAGTCTCTCAAATTTAAATTTGCCATCATTTTTACAATCATCCCTCTGGAGTTATCATCCTTAAAGGTCATCTGGGCTGAAATGTCCATCCGAGATAAAAATACGATAAAATCCCCCACTATACAAGGATTTTCCACCTCTGCCGCTTCAGTGAATAACCCCCGAAAAAACTTGCGATGCTTGCAATGGTCGTTCGGTGCATAGATATTAAAGAGATCACAATTAAATCACTCCATTTTTACCCTTAGCCGTAAAAATCTCCCCTCAGTGTCCTTGTCCACCAAGGCAACGTTCTCTTTTATGGACGGACTCACCAAAACAGCCACCCCTCTATGGTTATTGTTTGCACAACTTGCAAACACCTCTCCCTTCCAAACCTTCTGAACTCTTTCTAGAATATCCTCATCCCAAAAGGTTTCTTGCAGACACAACAAGTCCGAACCTTTAAAACGCTGCAACAACTGCTGCAATTTCTTCTCACCCCTCAGTCCCTTCACATTAATCGAGACCAATCCAATCATGGCTCCAAAGAAAGGAAGTATGCCTGATAATCTCCCCATCATTTAATCTCTGGCTCTTCCTTCCTCTCATGCTCCTTCTCAACTTTTCGGGCAGCTGTTGCTTTTTCCTGCAGCCTCCAGCTCTTTTTCACCTCCTGTTTGACCCCTCCCTGCTGTTTCAGCCTCTTCCTTGCATTAAGTTTGGGCCCAGAAGCTGCCCTTTCTCCCTCCTTCTGCCCCTCACTAACCTTTTCCTTTCCACATGATACCACCCCACCCCCAACTTCCATGTCTCTGCCCCCCTCTAATTCCTCACACTCAAGCTCTTCTGCAACCCCCTGTGCCTGCTCCCCGTCAGATACATAATCCTGCTCCCCGTCAGATACTTCATCTCCCATAGTCTTCCTGCTATCGCAGTTTCTCCCACTGTGCCGCTCCCTTCGACCACATCTCCACCTCTGACCCTTGCACCTTGTTCCCTCACTCCATGGGACAATGGCGCACCTAAATTGTTCCCTTCTGACGTCTCTATCTCGCCGATCCCATCCTGCTGTCCCTTTAAGGCTCCTACCTCTTGCACCCCCTCCCCGTCCTGCCCCCTCCCGCTCACCAAGATATCCGACTCCCCGCCTCTCCCCGGAGCACCCACATCCACCACACACCCCACTCCCACCTCCTCTCCCCCCGCAGACACCAGACTCCCCAGGGGGAGCCAAATTGCACTAAGGCTCGAGTCTGCACTCGACCCTCGCTACCCGCTGCCGACCAAAGCCAAATGTGGGATTCGAGGTGACGGTCAGTGGTCGTGAGGAGGTGGAAAGACTGTTACTCAGTCTGAAAGTTGGTGAGAAATTCTTGGAGGTGACTCTGCTATATTCAGAGGAGGTGGTGGTTTCATTTTTAAACTTGCCAGTTTACATTGAGGACGAAGTGCTAAGCAAGAAGTTGGAGTTATGGGACATAAAAACCTGTTCTGCAATAAAGAGGAGGTATTATCCGGGAACACGGGTAGCAGACGGAACCCGGTATGTAAAGGTGCGGTTCCCAGAGGGGGTGAGGTCATTGCCGTACAGTATGAAGTTCGAGACACTGGAAGGAGTGCAGTACTTTCGTGTGCTGCATGATAACCAAGTAAAGGTGTGCTATTATTGTCTTGGACCCTCCACCGCACTCGGCGTGTTTTCCGCCATCTCCATCCTGTTCTCCGCTCCGCCATCCTCTGCCTCTTCCTGTGCTCCTTTCTCCTTCATTTTATCGTCTGTGTCCTCCGACTGCACCGCTCCTCCGGCCGTTCCACACTCATCTCCTGCTCCTTCTCCCATCTCCTCATCATTCATATTGCTCCCTTCTGCCACACACTCACAGCGGGTGGGGCCTTTACAACACACCCCACAGCTCTCCGCCTTGCAGATCCGAGCAATGTGTCCCGACTCACCGCAATTGTAACAATACAGGTCTGGACAGTTTCTTACGAGATGGTCATGTCCAAGACAATAATAGCACACCTTTACTTGGTTATCATGCAGCACACGAAAGTACTGCACTCCTTCCAGTGTCTCGAACTTCATACTGTACGGCAATGACCTCACCCCCTCTGGGAACCGCACCTTTACATACCGGGTTCCGTCTGCTACCCGTGTTCCCGGATAATACCTCCTCTTTATTGCAGAACAGATTTTTATGTCCCATAACTCCAACTTCTTGCTTAGCACTTCGTCCTCAATGTAAACTGGCAAGTTTAAAAATGAAACCACCACCTCCTCTGAATATAGCAGAGTCACCTCCAAGAATTTCTCACCAACTTTCAGACTGAGTAACAGTCTTTCCACCTCCTCACGACCACTGACCGTCACCTCGAATCCCACATTTGGCTTTGGTCGGCAGGCAAAGCAGCTTCCCTCGCCACAGTCCTCATGAACCGCCTGGATAATATCCCAAGCTCAAATCTTCTTATCCTCACACTGCACCACCACCGTGTTTTCTTTACCAAACCTCCTGGGGTCCCGGCCCAAATCTTTGGGCCTTTTTTTTCCCTTTCCCACCACAGTTTCTTCCCTAATTAAATTCCTCTTGGGAACATTGTCCTCTGAGGGGCCCGGTACTCTGGACCCCTCAGCAGCCATCTAGCTGTTTTTGTGGGCCAAAAAGGCCCTAAAACCTGAAAACAAAACCCCAAAACCCACCACCAACTTTTTACAAAACTCCCTCCAACTCCCAGCTGCAATCAGGCAACCAGTAACACCTGGCTCACTCCTAGCCCCTCCCACCTAGAGAATGCTACCCACTGAGCCACAGCTGACACCAAAAGGAAAGAAAGTTGCTGTCCTTACCCAGTCTGGCTAATATGTGACTCCAGACCCACACCAATATGGTTGAGTCAACTGCTCAGTTATATCAAGTTGTGGGAATGCCTCCACTACACGGACTGCAGCAGTTCAAGAAGGCAGCTCACCACCACCTTCTCAGGGCAACTAGGGGTGGGCAATAAATGCTGGCCACAATGATGCCCAAATCCCAAGAATTATTTTTTTTAAAGGCTCTATATTTGGCCTGGTTGAGTGAAGGGAAAAGCAGACAGAATTACCACGTCTAATCCCTATCCAATGACTGTTGCTGGGAACAATGGGCAAGGTGCCAGAAAGTAGGTGGTACCTGTGGAGCTTTACTCGAGCAGGAACCGGTACCTTCAGGAGACGATGCAAAGGCCCAACAAGAGAGGGCCTTCAAGAGTAGAGGAATCAAACTGAAGTGACAAAAAAAACTCGCTTCAGATATATATAATAGGATTAAAAAATGGAGAATGCAGGGCTTAATCATAGAATCAGATTTTAATAAGAAATCCATTCAAAAGGTGCCACTTAAAAATGGCACAAAACCACAAATCAATTTATTGCAATAGCATTTTTGAAAATATTGGACAGAATAAATAATGATTCATCCATAAAACTCTGAGAGAATGTCATCATCAGTTTTTATTAATAAAATTTACTCTTCCAATTTAACAGTTAGAAAATAATAAAAAATATTAATATTTCCCCAAGAGTGGTTTGGTTCCTCAGAGCTGGCATGTTAATCTTGTTTATGCTGTTACTGTGAATCAATTGCTGTAATTTAGTGAATCCATGTTCCAAATCAATGATTAAACCTGAAGGCAAGGCAGTCATTTTTTTAAAGTTTTCTACACAAAGCACAAAATTATCTTATGTATACTTTATCAGTTTTGCAAGTTTCCATATATATAGATCAAAATTCCTGAAATCAAAACCTAATTTGTTTATTATTGAAAGCTGGTTTAACATCTTTAATTTATCCTGTGTGGAAAATGAATAACAGAAACTTTGCCTTTAATGTATTTAAGGAACTGAAGATTTAGTAGCATTATATTTATAAATAATATACATCCTTCCTGAGTGATGGAAATCGTTGTGATGTTTTAATCAAGAGTCTGTCTGAGGAAACAGTCATCAGAGGAAGTGGTTGTAAAGGAAACTTTCAGTGGACAAGGCCCTGAGGGATGTGATGCATTCTGAAGAAGCCTAAATGGTTACCAGGCAAAGCTGTTCTCAGGGGTTAACAAAGAGTGTCGTTAGGAACTGGATCTTGAATCTGAATGCAGGTAAGGGAGGCCGGTGGTTCTAGAAACGTTTAGCATGAGGTCCTGCAATGTAGATTAGGTGCCTGAATTGCTGTATTTTGTTTATAACGCAAGGCAGTTTGTCAAATGGTAGAGGTGAAGAGGGATTTGTTAAAGCTTAGTACTCGATTAGCAGCTTGAATCCAGTCTAATTGCATTGAACCAGTGAATTCACCCTCATCGGATCACTGCTAGTTGCAAATATGCTGTGCTTCCAAGTTGACCTACTTGGTAATGTATGTAAAACAGTTTACGTGTGAAATTCCTAAACCTGCTTCGAGCTTGTGCCGAACTACTGGAAAAGCACAAAGGTCACCACAGAACACGCATGTGATAAGTAGTCCTTGAAATGGCCTCTCTGTAATAGCTTGCACATCAAATCAAGAGGGATTAATTGCTGTGTAAAAATATTATGACTGCTATTAAAATCCATCACTTTCAGTTACAACTAACTCTCCTTTAACATAATCAGACATTTTTCTGTTGCTATGATACTTTATACTAGCGATGGCCTTGACAACCACTAATTACTTATATATAGTGCTTTAGTCCATCATGGCAATACCAGAGAGAGATGTTTTGTCTTTTGAAATTTTTTTTGATGCATATTAAATAACTCAATTACAAAAATAAATACATCTTTTCAAATGACCTGTTAGGAAGGTTTAAATTCATTTGTATTTACAGCCTATGCTATGTACTCTCTTCCATCGCTAATCCTTTTTAGCAGATTCTTCAAAACAGTTTCTCCTGGAAGGAGATTTAAAGGGGAAGTACAAAAATCTACTGAACTGCCCCATAAATTCTAAATATTGCATGGCACAATAGGCTTGGAAGCACATTGATTACAAGGTGAAGGTAGCTAGGTGCTAGGGCTTAGGAGAGACAGAGAGCAAATAGGTGCTGGGCTAAGGGATATTCCTAAAAGGTGCCGCCTTGAATTAGCATCAGAAGATAGGAAGGCCTCAGCAGTGGTTGAATTGTGTTAGACTGCTGGTACGCACCACAGATGAAAGGAGACTACAAATAAGTGTAGAGAGGGGAGTTTACTGTTCAGTTTCAGCACCAAGGACAACATAAACACTTCTTAAAATATTAATTCTGCAGTTATAGTACATTTTGATTTTAATGCAGCAACATCCTTTTCACCACACTGATGCCATACAGCAAAATGCTATTTCTCTGAAGCCCTTCACCTATAGCTACCTTCACCTTGTAACCAATGTGCTTCCAAGCTTATTGTGCCACATTCCTCATTCTATACATCCTTCCCAATCTTCTCTTCTTTAACTTCAGCAGGCTGAGCGAATTGTGCATTCCAATTCCATACAAACTGCTTGACATCACTGCACTATCCATAAAACTACCGCTGTAACAATCTTTTTGTGCATGATTAGTTGCGCCAGGCCATGAGAAAAATAAGCTTAGTAAATTACTTCTCTAATACTCATTTTCTAGTAAGAGATTTTTGTTGCGAATTATTGATAGTGAGATCACCGAGAACAAATAATCTGAGACCTTTGATTCTGCTCATTGGCTTTAGTCACAATATTAAATGTATACAAGGCATTACAGTTGGAGCACTGTGTGCAATTTGGGTGCCCCATTATAGAAAGGGCATTAAAGCCATAGATAGCGTACAGTGTTGATTCACAAGGATGATGCCAGGGATGAGAAACTATGGTTATGAGGAAAGACTTGAGCTGCTGGTACTACATATTTCCACTGGAACAGAGAAGGTGAAGAGGAGAATAAATAAAGGTTTTTAAAATTATGAAGGGATTTGATAGGGTGAATAGGGACAGACTATTTCTTCTGCTTGGGGAGTCCATGAATTTAAAACTGTCATTAACAGTGAGGAGAAATGTCTTTATGTAGAGAGAGCATGGAATGCTTTGCCCCAGGGGGTGGTTGAGGCAGAGACCATTGCATTTTTTAAGGAATGAATAGAAAAACATTTGAAGGAGAAGAAGATACAGGGCTATGGGAAGAGAGATGGGAAGTAGGAGTAGATTTGGATTGCTCTAGCGAAGAGCTGGCACAGACAAAGTGGGCAGAATGGCCTCCTTTTGTGCTGTAAACTTCTATGATTGTCTATCCTAATGTTTAACCAGCATTTGGACAGAGTTGAGTAGAGTTTGCACATTCACACGAGCAAACAAGCCAACCAGCCCAGAGCTCCATTGTCTCTAAGCCGAGGACAATATGGGAACTGACAGTATCTGTGGCCCGTTGAGGTAAATGAATATGATTTGATTGGGATTACGGAAACATGGCTTTAGGGTGGCCAAGGCTGGGAACTCAACATCCAGGGGTATTCAATATTCAGGAAAGATAGGCAAAAAGGAAAGGGAGGTGGGGTAGCATTGCTGGTTAAAGAAGGGATTAACACAATTGTAAGGAAGGATATTAGCTCTGATGATGTGGAATCTGTATGGGTAGAACTGAGAAATACCAAGGGGCAGAACACGTTAGTGGGAGTGGTATATAGACCTCCAAACAGTAATGCGGAGGTTGGGGATGGCATTTAAAAGGAAATTAGAGAAGCGTGCAATAAGGGCACAGCAGTCATCATAGGTGACTTTAATCTACATATAGACTGGGCTAACCAAATTAGTAACAATACTGTGGAGGAGGAATTCCTGGAGTGTTTACGGGATGGTTTCCTGGACCAATATGTTGAAGAACCAACCAGAGATCAGGCCATCTTAGACTGGGTATTAGGTAACGAGAAAGGATTAATTAGCAATCTTGTTGTACGAGGCCCCTTGGGTCGGAGCGATCATAATATGATCAAATTCTTCATTAAGATGGAGAATGAAGTAGTTGACTCAGAGACTAGGGTCCTGAATTTAAATAAAGGAAACTACGATGGTCTGAGGCGTGAGTTGGGTAGGATTGATTGGGGAACGTCACTCAAAGGGTTGACGGTGGATAGGCAATGGCAAACATTCAAAGACCGCATGGATGAACTACAGAATTTGTTCATCCCAGTTTGGCATAAAAATAAAACAAAAAAGGTGACTCAACCGTGGCTAACAAGGGAAATTAGGGATAGCATAAGATCCAAGGAGAGGACATATAAATTGGCCAGAAAAAGCAGTAAAGCTGAGGATTGGGAGCAGTTTAGGATTCAACAGAGGACAAAGGGATTAATTAAGAAAGGGAAAATAGAATATGAGAGTAAGCTTTCAGGGAACATAAAAACTGACTGTAAAAGCTTTTATAGATATATGAAGAGAAAAAGATTGGTGAAGTCAAGCGTAGGTCCCTTGCAGTCAGAATCAGGGGAATTTATAATGGGGAACAGAGAAATGGCAGACCAATTAAATACATATTTTGGTTCTGTCTTCACAAAGGAGGACACAAATAACCTCCCAGAGATGTCGGGGAACATAGCGTCTGATGAAAGGGAGGAACTGAAAGAAATCAGTATTTGTAGGGAAATGGTGTTAGGGAAATTGATGGGATTGAAGGCCGATAAATCCCCAGGGCCTGATAATCTACATCCTAGGGTACTTAAGGAAGTGGCCCTAGAAATAGTAGATGCATTGCTGATCATCTTCTAACATTCGATGGAATCTGGAACAGTACTCATGGACTGGAGGGTAGCTAATGTTACCCCACTATTCAAAAAAGGTGGTAGAGAGAAAACGGGAAATTACAGACCGGTAAGCCTGACATCGGTAGTGGGGAAAATGCTAGAGTCCATTATAAAAGATGTAATAGCAGAGCACTTGGAAAACAGTGACAGGATCGGACAAAGTCAACATGGATTTACAAAAGGTAAATCGTGTTTGACTAATCTACTGGAATTTTTTGAGGATGTAACTAGTAAAATAGATAAGGGAGAACCAGTGGATGTGGTGTATTTGGACTTTCAGAAGGCTTTCGATAAGGTCCACATAAGAGATTAGCATGTAAAGTTAAGGCACATGGGATTGGGGGCAAGGTATTGACTTGGATAGAGAACTGTTTGGCAGATAGAAAGCAAAGAGTTGGAATAAATGGGTCTTTTTCCGAGTGGCAGGCAGTGACTAGTGGGGTACCGCAGGGATCGGTCCTTGGACCCCAGCTATTCACAATATATATTAATGATCTAGACAAGGGAACTAGATGTAATATCTCCAAATTTGCAGACGACAAAGCTGGGTGGGCATGTGTGCTGTGAGGAGGATGCCGAGAAACTCCAGTATGATTTGGACAGGTTGGGTGATTGGGCAGAAGCATGGCAGATGCAAAATAATGTGGATAAATGTGAGGTTATCTACTTTGGTGGCAAAAACAGTAAGGCAGATTATTATCTGAATGGCAATAGATTGGGAGAAGCGGAAGTGCAACGAGACCTGGGTGTCATTGTGCACCAGTCGCTGAAGGTAAGCATGCAGGTGCAGCAGGCGGTTAAGAAGGCAAATGGTATGTTGGCCTTCATAGCGAGAGGGTTTGAGTACAGGAACAAGGATGTCTTGCTGCAGTTGTACAGGGCCTTGGTGAGGCCACATCTTGAATATTGTGTGCAGTTTTGGTCGCCTTATCTGAGGAAGGATGTTCTTGCCATGGAAGGAGTTCAGCGAAGATTCACCAGGCTGATACCTGGGATGGCAGGAATGACGTATGAGGAGAGATTGGGACGATTGGGCTTGTACTCGCTGGAGTTTAGAAGAATGAGAGGGGATCTCATTGAAACTTATAAAATTCTGACAGGACTGGACAGACTAGATGCAGGGAGGATGTTCCCGATGGTCGGGGAGTCCAGAACCAGGGGTCACAGTCTAAGGATAAGGGGTAGGCCTTTTAGGACAGAAATGAGGAGGAAGTTCTTCACCCAGAGAGTGGTGAACCTGTGGAATTCTATACCACAGAAGGCAGTAGAGGCCAATACATTAAATATATTCAAGAAGGAGTTAGATATATTTCTTAAGGCTAAAGGGATCAAGGGGTATGGGGAGAAAGCAGGGACCGGGTACTGAACTTGGATGATCAGCCATGATCGCATTGAATGGCGGAGCAGGCTAGAGGGGCCAAATGGCCTACTCCTGCTCCTATCTTCTATGTTTCTATGTTGTCACTTCTAGCAGCATTAGCAGCTTCTGTAATAGAATACATTTCCTGGAGGAGTACAATGTTTAGGATAGCATACATACTCAGTCAGTCCAATAGACAACAAATGTGGAAAGTAGTTATTTGAAGTCAATCAGGCATAATCTAATGTATCCTGCCGTAAATCACAGGATCAAGCAACTTAAATAAGAAGATGCTGCAGGCTGTGCAAATCCAGTTACAATGCCACAGTTATGCTGGAGTGAAGGGGCCAAAGAAATGTTCCCAGTGCCCCCTGAATATATGGAACACAGGGTGGGTGGGGAGGGGGGGAGTAAAATCAGTGTCTGAGAGCAGGATCTAAATCCTGCTGCTGCTGTAAGGAGCAATGGCAGCAACGGAGGAACCACCTTAGTCAAACCTCTTCTAAAACATCACCAATGGTGTGGCGTAATCTGTAGAATCTGGTGGAAAGGTACCTCCTAGTTGGTCTTCCCCTTTAGTGTAGCCTAATCCACAATGCCTCTCTCATTTCCTCTTCCTCCTAATCCTGCTCTGTCTCCACGACATATACGGTGATGCCCACAGTGAACCCCACGGTAAGGACTCCGTGACAGAAGGGTGTTAGGAAAATGATTTTTCTGCCTGAAATTGCTGAAAGTCAGTGTGCAAAATCCTTTCCTAGCAGCACAGCTGGTGAAATATTTTTCTAATCGCTTTAATCAAAGCTGCTGTTACAGAGAAAGTTTATGGAAAGTCAAAGCCTATGAATTCAATCACTGCCTGGTTTGGGAAGTCATATGGGTAACTTGCGTTTCTCTTCCACAGGCTTTAGTTAAGTCAGATGCAATTCAGGCTTAAATAGCAGTTTTTGGACAATCAGATTTTGCCCTCATTATCCTGTTATTTGCTTGCATCCACTACTTTACACTCATCCTATTTCCAGAATGTAGTGTGTATTTTAGAAGATGTGTAACTAACGTATCTGATTTACACCCCAAGTTCTGACCCCCCTACAATGAAAATCCCCGTCTTTTACCCGAAAAGTTCAAGGAACCTCTAGCCCAGTCTGTTTACTTTAAATAATTCCCCTCACCATTAAAATGGCAGGTGGAAGAATGTACATGAATCATTGAGTATTTATCCACCAACATTACCATATATATCTTGGAAAGAAATTCCAAATTTTAAACACACTTTACTGCAGATTCCCTTTTTAAATTTTTCATAAAATTGATAGATATACTTTCTGCAAAATTGAAGCCCATTTAAAAAAAATATTTTGCATCAATATGAAGGGTACTTTGCATTCATTTGTTTTTCTATGCTTCACTTGCACAAAGAAGTGATTTTCAAGCCATTAGTTCCTGCTGGCATCAGAGTCGTTTCCTGCTTCAAGCATTTAATAACACACAGGCTGGTCACACTCATTCACAGCTCCATCACGTGCACATGGTTAGGCAAAGATCACATCAGCAAGCATTAAAAATGTTCTGGGACTCAGTGTTCTGAGCAAATCTAAAAAGCTGTGATTTTGCTGGAATCTCAGAAATGCAGAGTTTGTCTCAGCTTACTGAGGTAGTCGGCGATTCAAGGAAAGATAAATGGGGTGATATTATAATTTGACAGATAACCATAGCAATTGTCTTCAAACAAAATAACTAATTGAATTCCATACCTCTTCCTCCCCCTTACAACATAAAAATAAAATTAATTCAGAAAAAAAATGGACTTAAATTCTAGACGGTTCCTATCGAGGGCAAATTCAGTTTTGAGGCCTATGTTTATATGAAAAACTGCTCTCATTCATAATTCACCTTTCATTGTTACAGATTAATTCCAGACATCATTGAGATAAGTTACTTCTAAATCACATGCTTTTCAATGGAAAAGCCTAGAAAGCGCAGTACAGGTGATTGTCTATTTATTGGGAGACCCTTCCTGTCAGACCTTTGCCAAAGTGCTTTGAAAAAAAAACTTGCTTATATTTATTTATACCAGGGATTTAGTCCAATTTAAATAAATGCTGGGAAATCAATATATGGAGCAGATTTGCTCTTAAATGTGGCGTAACTAATATTTTTTAGCCAAAGTTATGTTTATCCATTGGCAGCAACATGATCCAATTTTCATTTACATAGGATTACATAGGATATACGGCACAGAAACAGGCCATTCGGCCCAACCAGTCCATGCCGGCATTTATGCTCCACATGAGCCTCCTCCCGTCTTCCTCATCTAACTCTATAAGCATAACCCTCTATTCCCTTTTCCCTGATATGCTTGTCTAGCCTCCCCTTAAATGCATCTATACTATTCGCTTCAACCACTCCCTGTGGTAGCGAGTTCCACATTCTCCCCACTCTCTGGGTAAAGAAGTTTCTTCTGAATTTCAGTGACGTCCCTTATACAGTGTTGGCAAGGGCTATTTCCTAATAATGGCCAGGTTGTGCAGCATGATGCATACCACCACAAATCTTGACACCCAAATAGCTGAGCACTAGCAACTTTATAATTTAAAAAATATTGGTTATTGTAATGCTGCAAGAAATGCATGGTGGGATAGTGTTGCTACCTTTTTGTTAGCAGCCTCCCGCGGTCCCTTTAGCACTGCAGTGAATAGAACTGACCGCATCACGCTCTGCTCAGGCTCCAACCAATTTTGGGAAAGGGTCTGAAATACGCATTAGGTCCCTGATAGGCAATAGGCCTAATGCCTGTTTCAGACAGGTGCTCTAGACGACACCTCCTGGCCATACTTCCACATTCAGCCATTCTGAATGGTGATCCAGGAGACCTACAAGGACCATATCCACCCTCATAATTCAGGAGGACCCAGCTCAATGTTTGCTAGTCCCACTCACTGAAGATCAAGGTCCCCCTCAGAGCATTTGGCTGACATAGCTCTTTGTGTGCAGCCCTCCACACAGCAAATGTCACTGGAGCACATATGAGACAGCTTAATCCATGTGATGTTCAGCCTCTGCCTGCAGCTGACGAAATCTCGAGCAGTCGGAGGCCTACTTTTGGAGGCTTATTCTACATAAACAACTCCCCCCACCCCTCAATTGCCCAAAACAACTAAACCACCTCCCAAAAGGAGAAATAAGCCAATCTATAAAGACCCACCAGTAGACAGGCAAGGATAACAACCACAACTAAGAAGACTGCAAGCAAACAGGATCCCCTTATTCCCCAACACTGGAATATCAAGGTACCTAAAACAAATTGCATCAGGCCTTAAACTTGTATGGCTCCTATGCATACCAAAAAACCTTAATATATCAGTTCTTCCACAAGCACTGTGTAATCGAAACATTCTTGATGCATACAATATACATGTGAATGTAAACTCTTGATAATGCACCAAAAATACTTTTTAGTGAAAGAGGTCATCTTGAACTTATATATGACATTATTATAGTACCATGATGAATCTGCATGTTCAGACTGCCTTTACATCTATAAACAAATCAAAGTGCCCATTTGGTAGTAAGGCCCACCTCAAGGTAAGGCTTACCCCCAATCCCATTCATGCTCAGACTCACTCATTCTAGTATAATCCTGCTGCTAATCACTATTTTTAATAGCTGCAAGTGGAAACGGTGGCGCAGCATCATATTTGTGGCAGTAGGATAGCCTGATGTGCATTGCCAGGCTAAGGCTAGGGTGATGCCAAAAGATATTTACATCATTGATTGGTATGCATTCAATTTACTTTGATTGGTCTTGCTCTATTCTGCAGAGACATAATAAAATTCTGTGCTGCCCATAACAGGGTACGATAGATTTGGCGTGTTTTTTGCAACGGTGGCAACATTCTTCAAGCACCACATAAACCGCATCATTGCAAAATTGCGAGAACCCTGCCCTGCAAGTCTTTTTGCTTAGCTCTAACATAAGTGCATTCAACAAAGCACAAGACTGGAAACGTGCTTGAAGGCACATCTTTATCACAGATTCCTGAATTGAAAGTATTCAACATTGCATCTGACCTTACTAAAGTCACGTACTGTAGCATCCAATCACAAGGTGAAGCAAGGAATAAATCGCAGTGAGACAAGCTTCTGCTCCAGCCAATTATGCAAGACAATAAATGCAAGTCACCACTGTAAAGTATTTTATCATCAATAAAGTACTTCTGAAACGTAGGCCGGAATTTTCCCGGTGCTGTGTGTGCGGGTTTGGAGGCAGGTCGGCAGTAAAATTTGCAGAAAATGGGAGCACGTCGGGAACACGCCGTCATCCCGCCTCCTCACACCTTTAACTCGGGCGCGTTTGTCAGCGTGCCACGGACCCGAACAGCAGAGTCAGGCGACCTAATCAATCTCATTAAATCCTTGTTGTGAGACCCTTAACAGGGATTTTAACCAGACATTTTGATTTTCACTGGATGACCATGGGAACCATGCAGCTCAGGAACCACGTCTGTCAACCTGAGGCGGAAGCTCAGTGACCATTGAGCGAGGTCATTAATGCAGAACATGGAAATCCCAATAAATACTCCCACATGATACCTCATTACTCGCCTAAGGGAAAGGTTCTTGCTGACTCCATTTTGTGCACAGATTTAGGTGTCTAGAGTTTGCAAGTCTTTTCTGCAACCTCGGAAGCCACTCTCACCACATTGCTGGTAACTATCACAACATTGACAGATTGCTCCTCTGATCTCTACTTGACCTGCCATCTATTGCATTAGCATGAGTGCCGCTTATACTGTCTCACCCTGGTCCTCAGATTTGGACCAGGATGAGGCCCAACACCAGCAGCACCAGGCACACCAGCAGCGCCAGGCATACCAGCAGCGCCAGGCATACCAGCAGCAGTAGGCACACCAGCAGCACCAGGCGCACCAGCAGCAGCAGCAACAACACCAAAAACCATCTCCTCAACGACTTGATGCTCCACAGGACAGAGGACATCAGCGCAGGGCTGCACCACTCCGGAGGCGATACTACCAGCCCAGGATATACAGGCAGAGGATGAGCTTCCTCAACATGACTGAGCAGCAGTGCCAAAGGAGGCTCAGTCTATTGTGCCAGGTCATTGCAGACATTTGTAGCTTGCTGGAGCAAGACCTGCAGCCCAGAGGAGCTGGTGGACATGCCTTACCAGTGGCTGTCAAAGTCACCAACTTCTACACCTCAGGCTGCTTCCAGGGATCTGCAGCAGACATTTGCGGCATCTCACAGCCGGCCGCCCACAGATGCATCACAAAGGTCACCGATGCCATGTTTGACAAGTCAGCTAATTATGTGAACTTTGCCACTGATGAAGCCACGGTTACTGAGCAGGTGCTTGGACTTGCCGCTCTGGCTAGCTTCCCACGGGTGCAGGGCATCATCGACTGCACACATGTGGCCATCAGGGCACCCCCATATCACCTAGGAGTGTTTGTGAACTGCAAGGGCTTCCACTCCCTCAATGTGCAGCTGGTCTGCAACCATAGGAAGATCGTCATGCACGTGTGCGCAAAATTCCTACCCTGCTGTCATGACTCTTTCGTCCTGTGCCAGTCCACCCTCCCTCAGCTCTTCGCACCGCCAAACACACTTATCAGCTGGCTGCTTGGAGACAAGGGCTATTCACTGAAGGCGTGGCTCATGACATCCTTGAGGAGGCCAAGCAATGAGGCTGAGGAGCGCTATAATGAAAGCCACATGTCCACCAGACATGTCATAGAGCAAACAATAGTCATGCTGAAGATGTGCTTCAGATGCCTTGACAGATCTAGAGGAGCCCTTCAGTACGCACCAGCCAGGGTCTCCAGAATCGTCATCGTCTGCTGTGTGCTGCACAACATAGCACAGCAACAAGGGTTAGAGCTGCATGAGGAGCAAGGAACAGAGCGCACAGCCTCTTCAGAGGAGCTGGAAAACAAGGAGGAGGAGCAGGAGGAACCTGAGGTCCACATGCCAGCAGCACCAGAGCACATTGCTGCCTGGGAGGCCAGGGATGGCCTCCCTATGGCCAGATTCACTTAACTTTCTGCATTGCACCCATATGGCTGCCACATGCTGTGTCAAGCTCCACACCGATCCCCACCAACAACACCATAAAGCATCCCTACAATGACCGAGCCATTCCTTTCACACTGACCCACATTGCTGGAGGTAACGTTATGTCTCATCATTCACTTCAACTCACTAAGCCACTTCCAAAGTAGCAAACAATAATGGGTGTAATGTCCATGTGTAATTGAGACACGAACTGCAGAAGTTGGTTATAACAGGTGTTTACTGAATGGAGACAAAACTGGGACTACTATACAAAGTTACTACACAGGCTTATATACAGGGGTGGTCACTACTGGTACTGCAGTATACAGGGGCTGCAGAATATAGTTCCTCCTTCAAGGTACATACACTACAATGGGCATGACCAAAAAGTGGTGAAAATAAATACTTTTATATGTGTCTTAACAGTAACAGAACCTTAACAGTAACACTTTAAACACCCATTTACTTACCCTTGTGCATCTACTTTTGTGTCATTTTTCTTTTCTGTGTGCTTCAGCAGAGGTAGAGGCAGCCTGCTCACTTCCCTGCTGCGACTGCATAGACACTTTTAATGGATGTCCTCTGGGTTTTGGAGCCTGTGATGGTCCCGCCATAGTCTGCTCCTCCTGCGACTGTGCAGGGGCAGTCTCAGCCATCGCGATCTGAGGAGGCATCTGGGGCCCTGACTGAGGGGGGGAAGGCAATGGGGAGAAGTGTGAGCACTTTGGGAGGAACCCCCACTTCCATGTCCCCTGTCACCATAATCTCTCTCATGGGCCACCCGCTCTTCCTGCTAGCAAGGAGCTGACGAACACCTTGCTGCACAGCAGTGGGGCGATGAAGGCCCAAGTCTATGTTTAGATCCCTCCTAAAAAGGAGGTCCATAAGCGCCTGCCATCTGTTGTCCATAACTAGCATGTGCTCATGTGACTGGCGCATTTGCTGCTCCATGCAGGTGGCCATCCTTTCCATGGAAGAGCACATCGTTGCCATCGTCTGCAACATGGTGGTGCTCATGCTGGAGATGGACTCCTCCATTCTCTGACATCGCGTCTGCAAAACCTGTCAGAGCCTCCTGCATGTTTTGCTGCCCCTCCAGGATCGCCCTCTTTCTGGATGGCCCCCGAGGCTCAGCGTCTGCATGCAACTTAGCAGAGCTTGGAGCATCCTGTGCCCTCCGGCGAGGAATCTCCACTGCTGTCCCTGTCTCCACCATCTGCTCTTGCTCACTTGTGACTTGTGAGACACCAAGTAACGACACTACTCTATCTCGCATAGGACCCACCGAGGTGTGCGTATCTGCGCTGGTGCTGGGTGCGCTTGGGTCTGATGACGGTGCATCCTCAGAGGCTGGAGGCTCCTCTGAGGAGTCATCTTCCTCCTCCGGCTGGGCAGTTGGTGGGGGGGGTGCTCTTGATGGACCTGTGGGAGAGTAAAGCGATGATTTAGAAATGTTATATTAAGAATGGGTAACGATACCATTATGCACATGATGAACATTCACTGGCTGCTGACATCAGTCACCATATGAGTGACTGCTGTATACCATGTGGCTGTATACAGCATGTAATTCTGTCACCAGGTTGCTGAGTGGTCCCTCTCTCTCCGTCTCCCACTGCCAGCAGCTCTGCAACTTTTGAGACCTCCAGGGCCACCTCCTCTGCTGGAGTTAAAGTGCTGATGGATGGAGGGCCACCTTCGGTTCTCTCCTGCTCCCTGTTATTGTGCACTCTCTTCTCTTGCAAGCAGTGAAAAAAGAGAAGTTTGAGTCAGAGTGATGGTATGAGTGTAAGGATTATATGGATTACATCTGTAGAGGGTGACTGTGAGGGAATGTGGTGTCAATGCCAAATGGCCTCCTTCTGTGATGTTACTTGATATGATTGCATTAGGATGAGGGTGAGTGTGAGGGGTGGTTAGTCAGAGAGGGATGTGAGTATGTACATAGAGAGGGATGGGTGGACGTGCAAGGTACGTTGGTGTGAGTACTGATATGCAGGAGTAGGCTTGGGAAGGCAGAGTGATAGGGATGTGGTGACAGGCACAGCAGGATGAAGATGAGTGTGGCTTTGCACTCACCTTTCCTGATCTCATGAGATCACTGAAGCGCTTCTGGCACTGCACCCAGGTCTGCCTCACCACATCCCTGCTGTTCACCTCCCCAGCTATTTGGAGCCAGGCTCTTTTTGTCCCCTGGGGAGGTCTCTTCTGCCCATCTGCAGGGAAGAGGACCTCCCTACATGCTCTGACTCCCTCCACATGCATATGCAGGGAGTCATTGGAAAACCTGGGTGCAGCCCTCTGTCTTTGGGAAGTCATGTTTACAAGACTCAGCAATACAAGATCCTCCAATATACTCCCTCCACACTCCTAGATGAACCTTCAAATGCGTTGTGGCCAAGGCTGCTTTAAATGTCCCCGCTGGAAATGAATCATCGATGACATCATCAGACCTGCACCATTTAATAGGGCCGGGGAATGCGCATGTCTGCCTTAATAGAGGCCATTAACTGAAAGTCGCTCTGAGGAGCAGGCTCATCAATACAACATGGTACCGACCCACCACGTGGCCCACACACACCCAACCCGACTCACTAAGGAAAATTCCGGCCGTAGTCATTGTTTAATGTAAATAATAATAGCAATTACTGTGCACAAACAAGCAGAAAAAGGATTGAATTAATGGCCTCAATTTTAACACCCACCAGCCCCCCCCCCTTGCGGCCTGGTCCAGGCGAGAGGGCAGTTAAAATGATGCAGGGGACTTACCAATTCCTTTCCCACTCCTTTAAATATGCAGATCATGCTCTGATGATGTCATCGGGGCTATTTTAACCTGAGGCCAGAGCGGGGGAGCAATAATAGCTTCTCTGCCAGGTCAAACCCGTCAGGAACACCGGCCAGGGCCAGAAAAGGCCCAGCAAGGTAAGTTCTTTTTAAATGTTCGATAGCAAAATACTGCAGATGTTGGAAATCCGAAATAACAACAGAAAATGCTGGAAAAACTCAGCAAGTCAGGCAACATCCGTGGAGAGAAATTTGAGTTGACGTTTCGGGTTTGACCCTTCTTCAAAACTGGAGAGAAAAGGAACTGGATCGAAGGCAGGGCTGCGATCGGACAAAAGAATAAAAGAACCAAAAGAAGTAAAAGAGATTAGAAGCTAGACGAGATGGTAATAGGCTGTGATTGGGTGTAAAGTGTACTGGCAGGGTAAAAGATAGCTGCCAGGTGTGAGAGAGAAACAAAAGGAAAGGAGGGGGGGAAGGAAAGGAGTTTAAATGTTATTTGGTTCCTTGTGAACCAGGAGGAGCAGGAGTGCTCTTGCAAGCCCCACAAGGAAACCTTAAGCCTTCCCTGCCCCGGGCTTCCCCCCACTCCCAGACTCTGTCTCTTGTCAAGCCCCGCTGATCCACTTATCTTGTGCTGAGGACTTTTTCCCTGCGTCCCCGGCGGCGGCGGCCTCTTGCCACCCGATTCTAACGAGCAGGCAGCCGAATCCCACTGACATCCCGGCTGCAAGTGGTATGTTAATGAGGCCCGGCTGTAAACATCGGTCAAGCCTGCCTGCTGTCTCTCGCTTTGCCGCATTCCTACCCGGGAGCTAAACTCAAGCCCAATGTCTCTGCCTTTTTGTCATTTACCAGTTACAGTTGTTTCAGTCATTCCAGGCAGCTGCTCCAGGAAAAATTAATTCATTGAGAAAGTCGTGTAGGTGTTGGTGTCAGACCACACAGATACCCTTACACACTGCATTGATGGTGGTCTTATATCAATATGAAACCCATAGCCAGAGAACTGAATTTCTACACTAATATAATAATAGGATTAGGGGTTTAATTCCCTAAGATCACTGCAGGTTGGACAGGTCTGTATCAGATTCATTCCACTGTGAATTTAGCAGTGTAACCAGATTATTAAGGCTTCCTGCAGTATTATTACAGCATTTAATGCTCTTGTAGCTATATTTTCATTTTGTCTCTCTCCTCCACAGATGCCACAATGTGATACTCTGTCAAGTAGCCCAGCTAGGAATTGATTAAACCAATTGCTAACCACGGCCGGTAGACTCAAGAGACATGTAACCCTGGGACGACAGTTTGTTATGGGGAAGACAAGTGCCATGAAGCGACCCTCATTACCATATTATTAATTACAGACTTCTCAGTGTTGGGAATATAGAATTTGAGATGACTATGCAGTACTGCCCTCTAATAGCTATCTACGGAGTCTTTCAATAGGAAAAGACCTTCATCTTCTTTCACTCAGTTGGATTCTATCTCAGATTTCCAGGGTAAAGGACTAGAAGGGCTACTTCAGCCATCTGCATTAGATACTAAAATTTAGGATTACATAAATAAATTAGTGGAACACTGAAGGGCACTAAAGGGGAACAGTTTTCTTGTGCATTTTATCAATAATGTAAAGAGAACAAGAAAAGCCACAAATGCTGGAAATCTAAAATAAACGGAAAATGCTGGAAATACAGAGCTGGTCACTCAGCATTTGAAAGAGAACGCTAGGTTAACAGTTTGGATATGACCCTTCATCAGCGTTCTGGTAGTTCCTTAAGAATTTACACCTTGACTACACTTTCTGCACCTATTAACCACCCTAAGCAATCCAGTGCATCTCTCTGTTTGTATATCTGTCAGGCTGAACTTTCCTCTGTTGTATCCGTGTGTTAATGGAGACACGGAATGCAGGAGTTGGTTTCACAGGTGTTTACTGAACAAAGTCTGGAGGTGAACTAACAGATACAACACACTATACAGGCTTATATAGCCCGAGTGGCCATTACCGGCATTACAGTACACAGGGGGCTCTTAAAGGCACATACACCACAATTCCTCCCCTTTTAGACAACCAGTACATAACATTTTAAGTAATCATTAATTAACATGTTACAAGAACAATAATCTACACATTTGCTGCCGTTAATCAATTATAAGTCAGTCTCTCCGGAGGCTTCCTGACTCGGTCCGGATAACGCCTTGGTGGTGTAGTAGTTTCTGGTGGTGTAGTAGGTTCTTTTGGCAAGGTCGATTCGGCATGAATGCCAGTGTCGGGTTCATCTGGTTCCAGTATCACCGGATCGGAGGTAGATACTATGGGTATCTCTGCTTCATCATTAGGCGTATAGAGTTGTGGTGCAGGTTGTCCCTTTTCGGATGACTCTATGATCTGGTCAGCATGGCGCCTTATTATGTTTTCTCCAATGTCCACGGTATACATCAGCGGTCCTAGTCGTGTGCAAATAGTTCCAGGCTGCCATTTCTCGGTACGGTAGTCCTGGGCCAAAACTTGTTGACCTATCTGGAAGGTTCTAGTTGGCCTTTCATTCATGCCTTGAAATTGCCGGTTCTCCACGTCCTTTCTGATGTTTGGCTTGATCAAATCCAGCCGGCATCTTAGGCTTCTATTGAAGAACATCATGGCGGGAGTTTGGTTTGTAACCACATGTGTTGCATTCCTATATGCAAACAAGAAGTTATCTACCTTATGCTGTAGATTTATGTCTTCATTACACATGGCCTTTATGGCCTTCTTGAAGGTCTGGACAAACCTTGCAGCCAATCCATTGGTGGCGGGATGGTATGGGGCGGACGTGTAGTGCTTAACCCCATTGTTTTTTAAGAACTTCCTGAATTCTTCGGACACAAATTGCGGTCCATTATCAGAACCGATCTGTTCAGGCAGCCCATTCCTGGCAAATATGGTCCGTAATACTGTGATGGTTTTTTCCGTGGTGGTGGAGGACATCTTTATTACCTCCGGCCACTTGGAGTGTGCATCAACTGCGATTAAGAACATGGAGTCCATAAATGGACCAGCAAAGTCGATGTGTACCCTTTGCCATGGAGATGAGGGCCACTCCCATGGATGTAGAGGGGCTTGTGGTGGGGCGTTTTGGACCTTCTGGCATCCTAGGCAGCTCTTGGTCATTTCTTCGATGTCTCCATCGATACCTGGCCACCACACAAACGCTCTGGCTAGGTTCTTCATTTTCACTCCACCCAGATGCCCCCCGTGAAGCTCTTTTAGCACTTTATCCTGGAGTTTGGGTGGAATCACCACTCTGGATCCACACATCAAGGTTCCTTGGCACACTGACAGCTGTTCTCTTCTTTGCAAGAATGCTGGCAACAGTGGTTCGCCATGTGCTGGCCATCCCTTCACCGTTAAATCGTAGACTCGTGAGAGAGTCGGGTCATTTCTCGTTTCCTTTTCAATGGCAGAATTTGTTACTGGTAGACATTCCACTATGGTTGAGTGGAACATCTCCACTGGGTCCACTGTAGGTGCCTCTTTTCTACCGTTGGCAACGGTAGGCGCGATAAACCATCAGCATTCCCATGCTGTTTTGATCCTTTGTATTCTATGTCATATTGGTGTGCCCCTAGGAAAAGGGGCCACCTCTGTAGCCTTTGCGCTGTCATAATGGGAACACCCTTTTTAGGGTTGAATATGGAGACGAGGGGTTGATGGTCAGTCAACAAGGTAAATTTTTGTCCGTGTAGGTAATGGTTGAATTTCTTCACTCCCCATACCAGGCTGAGTGCTTCCCTGTCGATCTGGGCATAGTTATGCTCAGCTGAGTTCAATGAGCGTGACGCAAAAGCTATCGGCCGCTCCAAGCCATCAGGGAATCTATGCAATAATACCGCTCCTACGCCATAAGGGGATGCATCGCATGCCAGTCTGATTGGCAGTGATGGGTTGTAATGAGCCAAAACTTCCTTGGACGTGATCAAGCCTTTGCATTTATGGAAGGCACGTTTACAGTCTTCGCTCCATTTCCAAATTACTCCCGTTTGTAGCAGTTCGTTAAGAGGGTGCAGAACAGTTGACAAGTTCGGTAAAAATTTATGATAGTAACTTATCAATCCCAGGAACGACCTTAATTGTGAGACATTTTCAGGTGCTGGGGCTTTTATGACCGCTTCAATTTTTTCAGGTGACTTATTCAACCCTTCCTCGTTAATTATGTGGCCACAATATGATATTTGTTTCTGGAAAAATTCGCACTTGGGGCGATTTGCTCGTAGGCCCCGTTCTCTCAGCCTAGTGAGCACCTGCTCCAAATTGGCAAGGTGCTCGTTGTCATTTTCTCCTGTTACAAGGATGTCGTCTAGGTAGCATTGAGTCCCCGGAATCCCTTGGAGGACTTGCTCCATAGCTCTTTGCCAGATAGCTGGAGCTGATGCTACTCCGAAAACCAGTCGATTGTACCTTTGTGTGTATTTATCGTGAGATACTTTTTAGAGGCCTCTTCAACCTCCATCTGTAGATATGCTTGTGCCAAGTCAATTTTGGTGAAACGTTTCCCTCCGGATAGTGAGGCGAAAATATCTTCTATCCTCAGAAGAGGATACTGTACCGTGTGAAGGACCGGGTTTACAGTCACCTTGAAGTCCCCACAGATGCGAATTTTTCTCTGTTCTTCAGATTTATCATTATTCAATGTTTTCTTCATGACCGGGGCGATGTGTGTTGCCCACTCGCTCCAATCTATCTTGGATAATACGCCTGCCTTTTCCAAATTCTCCAGCTCTGCCTCGACTGCTGGACGAATTGCGTATGGCACCGGCCTTGCCTTAAAAAACTTGGGAATTGCCGCATCTTCCACTTTTATTGAGGCGGTGACGCCTTTCAAGGTTCCTAGTTCCTGTTGAAACACTTCCTTGGCGTTGGCCAAGATGTCTTTTAATCGTTCAGGTATGACGTCATCATTTTTTTTCTTACTGGTCACCGTCAGTGCCTGAATGGACTGCCAGTCTATACGTATCTTCCTGATCCATTCACGTCCCAACAGCGGTGGACCAGCATCTTGCAGAACGTATAAATACAACTTCTGTATTTCCTTGCCGTTGTATACAACAGGCACTCTTATTTTCCCTTTGGGGTATACTTTCTGCCCCGTATATGTTTTCAAGATAATGGATGTGTCTTTCAAAGGTATATGCGGAAATAGCCGCTCGTAATCCCGTCGACTTATGACGGTCCTGTATCTAGCTCCATTTTAACTGGGGACCCCGCTATCATGAGGGTAACCCAAATGGTCTGGTAATCTTCTTTGGCAATTACATTATGTAATTTGAGACAGCTTAGTCTCTTGTTTCTGGAGTCGCTATCGCTCTTCTGGTCTTCGGAGCTACTGTCCGTCATCATTTGTACCTTTCTGTACTTTTCCTTATTGATTTTTTTCCTGTCCGTGGATTTTTTTGTTTCCAGATCGGCATACACGTGCAATGTGTCCAATCTTTCCGCATTGCCTGCATGCTTTGTCCTTGAACCAGCAGTCCCTCTGGTCATGGGTGGATCTGCCGCAGCGATAACATCTCTCAAAACCCTGTGTCATTTCATGGGTGCCGAAGTCCTGTGGCTTTTGCTGTATCTCTGCAGCTCCTCTGGCGGCTGCTTCGTATGATACAGCCACACTGAAAGCCTTGTCCAGTGTCAAATCTTTCTCAGAAAGTAGCCTTTTCTGTGTTCCTTCACTTAGGAGACCGCAGACGAATTTGTCTCGAAGAGAATCTGCCAGTCCTGCCCCGAATTGGCAGTGCTTTGACAGCTTCCTTAATTCGGTGAGGTAATCAGCGTTACTTTCATTCTTGTGCTGATTCCTCCTGAAGAATTTGAATCGTTCCGCTATCAGCAGTGGTGTTGGGTTTAAGTGCTCCTGTAGGGTATCAACAATCTCCTTAAAATTCTTGTCCCTCGGTTTGGCTGGAGTGATTAAGTTTCGTAACAGCCCGTATGTCCTTGCGCCCATTAGATTTAGAAGTACTGATGCCTTTTTATCATCCTCTATTTCATTTGCTGTGCAATATACCTCCACTCTTTTCACATATGTGGTCCAATCCTCTATATCGCTATCAAAAGCAATAATATTGCCAGTCTTAGGCATCCTGAAAAAAAAATGGCGCCTCCCACGCTTTCCTTTCTTCCCCGCAGAAAAAAAATGGCGCCTCCCGCGCTTTCTGCCGCTGCTGCTGCTGACAACGCTGTTCTCCGCGGTTTTTATTTACACAGGCATTTTTAATAGGTGGAGACTCGTTCCCGCCGGACTCTCTGGGACTTTTCCCTCCCTCTGCTTGGTCCGAACACCGACCTGCTTTGCAGCGCCGGCCGTCTCCCGAGTGCTCCACCCTCTGTCTCTGTTTGCCTCCGCCTTCGCTGCTCGGCCCCGCTGCAGAGCCAGCCGATGGAGCCCCAGCCCGCCGCCCAGGAAGGATTATTGCAGTACCTGCCATCAGCTCGGCAAGCTGGTGAAACCACAGTTTTTTTTTTCTTTCTTGTTTTTCTTCGACTTTCGTCTGAGGAATCGATCTCCTTGAGGTGCTGCCGAATTGCAGGTAAGTCCGTTTCCAATTCGTCACCACTGTTGTATCCATGTGTTAATGGAGACATGGAATGCAGGAGTTGGTTTCACAGGTGTTTACTGAACAAAGTCTGGAGGTGAACTAACAGATACAAGACACTATACAGGCTTATATAGCCCGAGTGGCCATTACCGGCATTACAGTACACAGGGGGCTCTTAAAGGCACATACACCACATCCTCCAGGGCAGATTTGCTAAGAGGCAGAACAGGCAGGACTTCTGCCTGCCAGCCCAACCCCGCAGTGACCCTGACCCATTTTTCTGGGTTGGTGGGTTCATTAACTATGTAAGACAGGCTCCCGATGGGATCCACACCACATAGAGGGAGCCTGCTACCCTGTTGAGGGAAATGAGGCAGCCGCGCAGCACCTCTAGGTGAAACAGGAAGATTTAAAGAGAAGAGACTTGAAGAATCATTATTGAGTGTTATGAAGAAGAGGCTCCAAGTGAGCTGTGCAACTGTCAGGACAAGGTAGAGAGGCTGAAGCGAGCGAGAGGTACCTACTGTCAGGTTCTCTCCTCCATAACTTCAAAGAGTTGGATGGTCAACTCTGCCACAGCGCCTACTGCCACCCCTCTCTTGGAGGGCCCTGGAGTTGGAGATAGTAAAGATGGGAGGTAGGGATTTTGGCTGGGTACCTGGGCCCTGTATCCCTGCCATTATTTACATGCAGCAAGTAGTCAAGGGGCAGTTGGCAAACTTCCCTGCTGGGGGTGGGGGAGAGGGAGCAGGAATATTCCTGGCAATGCCAACAGGGGCAAGGATGTGGCAGCAGGCCTCCCCGCCCCATTTCTAATCAATTTCTGCCGATATAGACGATGAACATCCAGCCCATAGGGGGAAAAATTCAGTTGGTAGCACCACCCATTAGCGCCTTAAGAGGGCGCTAAGTGCGGCGCAAAGCAACTAGCGCCTGGGCGCGGCGATATCTGCGCCTCTCGTGAAATTGACCGGACATTTTGTGGCGGCACTAAACAATACCGCCCGATCTCCTGCGCACGCAGATCTTGACGTCATTTGAGAGTGCAACACCCTTGGGGCGCCCTGGACCGGAAATTGAGTAGCGCCCCCCTCCTTTCCGCCTGACGCAACCAACGACGGGCTGACTGGAACGCTTCCGAGTCGCTGTGGGGCTGGGGGGACGCTATTTAAAGGGGGCCTCTTCCTGGCTTCTGTGTGGTAGCCATTTTTGCACCACTCATTCTGAGAGAGAGAGAGAGAGAGAGAGAGAGATTTTGAGAGAGACACAGAGAGAAAGAGAGACTTCTGCATTGAGTCAACGCTGTCTGAGGTAGTTTTGGCTTCTGACCATAACTTTGCAGGTACTTTGCTTTTTGACCTTCATAACTGATGCGCTATCAATTCTAATAAAAGGCTAGGCAGAGTTCAGAACAACAGGCTTTTATTAACTACTGAATTGCACTTCAGACAGATCAGGACTATGCCTCTAGTGGACGACCGAATGCCAGGAGCTGCCATGCGGCTGCTCTTATACTCGGTAGCCCAGGGGCGGAGTCAGCTGAGGCATAGTCAGGCACAACAGTGAAACAAGAGTGAACGACAACAACAACAACAACAACAGTGAACACAGTGAACTACAGTGGTTTACCACAATAACTTTGATTGCCTAGATACTATGGGGGCTGCAATGGATGGGAACGTCATCCTTCTCCATCACATTCAGAGGGCACAGAGACGCAGAGAGAGAGTGGCAATCATGGTCAGACGGAGGAGGGCCAACAGGCCTCGGTACAGGAGACCTTACCCTTCCAGGGTTTTTCGCCAACAGTTCTCCTACATTAATATGTCTGAGGAGCAGTGTTTACGAAGGCTGCGCTTCAGCAAGGAGGTGGTCGCTGAGCTCTGCCACCTGCTTCAGCCAGATCTGCAGCCTCAACTGAGGAGCAGAACGTCTCTGACAGTGGCTCTCAACGTTTATGCCACCGGCTCATTTCAATCAGCTACTGGGGACATCGCCAATATCTCCCAGTTCGCGGTGCATTGCTGCATCCGTCTGGTAACAAATGCCCTCTTTAAAAGGAGACGAGAAGACATCTCTTTCCCCATGACCCTGGACAAGCAGCAAGAACGCGCAGCGGGCGTTGCGATGATAGCGGGCTTCCCCATGGTGCAGGGCGCCATTGACTGCATGCATGTGGCTTTGCGGGCACCGCAAGAGAATGCCGAGGATTTCTGCAACCGAAAGGGCTTCCATTCCTTAAATGTTCAGTTGGCCTGTGACCACAGAGAGCTGATACTCGCTGTCAATGCCCACTTTCCTGGCAGCAGCCACGATGCCTTCATCCTGTGCCAGACTTCTGTGGCAGACCTTTTCCAGGCACCGCATCACCCAGGAGGCTGGCTTCTCGGGGACAAGGGATATCCTCTGTGTACCTGGCTGATGACACCGCTCCGTTCGCCCAGCACCCCTGCTGAGCTATGATACAATGAGTGCCATCAAGCTACCAGGAACATCGTTGAGCACACAATCGGTGTGCTCAAGCAACGGTTCCGCTGTCTGGACCATTCTGGAGGAGCCCTGCAGTACTCGCCTGAGCGAGTCTCCCACTTCGTTGTGTGCTGCATGCTGCATAACCTTGCAATCCTCAGGACCCAGCCAATGCCACCAGGCATTGGAGCACCAGCAGAGGAGGAGGAGGAAGATGAGGAGGATGATCATCAGCAGCACCAAGGTGGGAGGGGAGCACAAAGTGGAAGGGCCGTCCGTCAAAGGCTCATAGCAAGTCGCTCCTAGGCCCCCTCTGAGGAAATGGCTTATGCCATTTAAACAACCTGCATGAAACCATCCCGCAACCCCTAAGCCGGTCAAGGCAACAATGAGTGCAAAGACCAAACATGTACATTTTGAATAAAGACACTTCTTTATTTCACAAACTGTGTCTCATTTCCGCATGACAAAGTAATAGAAAGAAACACAAAAAAAAGCAGTCATTCACATAACTGGCTCTCACAACCTGGAGACAATGTCCAAAACAGTTACAAAAATTTGACCACGAACCTCGGCCTTCAATAAAACAATGAAAAACATTTTGTCACACCTCCTACTTTTTGCCCTTCGAGGGTGATCTGCTTCCCTTGCAAAATTCCCCCCTTCCCACCCTGCAGCTCTTCCGTAATGGGACCCCAGTAGCTGGAGCAAGGCTGGGGGAAGGCTGCTGATTGTCAGAAACTGAGACTGCAGATGCCCTTGAAGGACGGCCTGGACCAGCTCTGGGCCTGGAGGACCAGGCTGCTGACTGCACCAACTCTGCATGGGCGGCAGCAGTCTGTCCTACAGGTGGTGGCAACTGCAGTGGAGAAGTGCCAGTGGTGGCAGCAGGAATGCTGTCATCTTGAGAGAGGACAGCAACTCCCTGCTCGACCGACACACTGGCACTCCCACGGGGCAGCACTTCAGCATCCGGAGCAATCTGATGGAGCACAGATTGCTGGCCTGCTGCGGCGTGGTGAGAGCCCCGGCGAAATGTGCCCAATCCAGTGAGGGTGACAGCAGTCAGTGCTTGCGTGGCCTCAATCTGCGTCTGCATGAGACCAGCCACTGACTGCATTGCAGCACTAAGCATTTGCGTGGCAGCCGCCTGTGCTACAGCGAAGTGCTCCACACTCCTTGCCAGTGATTCAATGGATTTGGGCAACCTTGCCACTGCAGCCATGAGCTCAGTGTGCCTGTGCTCCACCTGGGCGCTCATTTCAGCGAGGACCCGCTCCTCCTCTGCGTCCAGTGCAGCAGGACACGAAGCCATACTCTCCCTCCGGGGAGAAGGCCCCCAAGCTTCCGTACCCCCATCGCGTTGCTGCAGCCCGCTGGGTCCTGGAGCTTCACCCTCATCAGACCATTCCCCCCTGCTCCCCTTCAGGGAAGGCGTGTTCCCAGTATGGGCATGGGCTGCCTCGGTAGAGGGTGGCGCTGATGCTCTGGCTTCCTCTTCCTCCTCGCCTTCAGCTTCACTCCCACTGGCAGCTTGAGGGCCCATCTCCTCACCTGGTGAATCACCATCTGAAAGCAGGGAGGTACAAGAGTGGCTTTAGCATGAGGACAGGGTGGCAGCAAGGGAGGCATGAGTGCAGCGTTTTAGTGATTTGGATTGAAAGTGTCAAAGGCTGCTGTTGTGAGGAACAAGTGGAAGGAGAGAGGACAAAAAGGTGATGACCTTACCATTGCTGTCCAGAACGGGGTCGGCATCTCCAGTGGCGACGGGACCAATCACCCGGCTTGCCACATTCCTGTGGACGCGCTCCTCAAGATCGCTGAGGGGTTGCAGCTGAGGCCGCCCTGCATCGGTCCGTTGCTGCTGTCTCCTATTAAAAGACAGCTTGGCCTGCAAGAAAAAAGACAGCGTTTGAGTAAATATGCAGCCATGGTCTTGCCTGAAATGCCTCCCATAGTTGAATAGCCCTTACCGTATGCAGCCATGGTCTTGCCTGAAATGCCACCCATGGTTGAATAGCCCTTACTGTATGCAAAGTGTGGAATGTGCATGTGTGTTTGATGAAAGGGCCATAGGTGTTGGATGAGTGTTGGGCATTGGGGCTTTCAAAACCCTCTGGCCATAAAGTGAGGTTGAGATGGAGGGATGAAGCGGTTTTGAAAAAAAGGCACTCGCCCTGACGACCCGAGTGAGGTCGTTGAACTTTTTCCTACATTGGAAATGGGTCCTAGGCACCATGCTGCTTAAGGATACACTCTTCTGTACTCGCGTGGCAAAGGCCTCCTGCCATTCTCTGGGTACAGAATGGATCTTCTGCGCTCCACCCCGCGAACCAGAGCCTCCAAGGCCCGCTCGCAGAAGCGCTGTGCTCACTCCCTGGCCCTCTCCATAGTGTTTGGCTGCTAGATTTAGCCACAGGTCTGCCCAGGCCGAGATTCAAGGCTCCAATGAGCAGGGTGTGGCTGCAGAGCAAGATCGACCCTCCCCTTTAAGAACTGACTGGCGCCAGTGTGTTTGTGTTCAATCGCTAACTGGCAGCACCTGCGCTGCGCCCGCCCTCTGAGGTAGCGCCTCGCTCCTCGGCCTTAGCGCCTTAAGAGAGGTGTGTAGCGCCTGATTTAGCGCTCCAATCACCTCCAGGGGTGATAAAAGCCAAGTTTGCTGTCAGAGGTGATAATTAGCGCCAGGCGCCAAACTTTGCGCACCGCCAGTAATGGCGCCCCATATGGGGCGATACTGAATTTTTCCCCCAGAGTGTCTTGGCTTACCAAGTAACATATCTAATAACTGAGAGCGCATGGAATAGTGTGTTCATGGAAAACAAAGAGAAAACTTTTCCTTCCTTGCACCCTTTATAAAACAAACCTAGGGCGTCTGCTGGACTCCCATGGATGTAACGTGAGCCAGGGATCAACGAAGCACATGTCTCTGGTTACAGCTGTATCTGTTAATGTCCAGATAAGCTGGTTATGGCTACGAAACCATTGTTCCCTCATCAGCATAGAATTCTCAAGCCTTCAGGTTCAGCTTTGGACATAATTGACAAATTATATTTCAACCAACACAAATGAACCCTCCTTCACAGTCAGCTTGTTTACCATGCATTGCTACTCTTATACGTGCAAGGACCAACAGTTCAGCACATTGGGATAAGGTGAAAAATAAATGGCAAAATCAGCAGTTTAATGCAGCTAGTAGTGGCTCATTAAGGCATTTCAGTTACTGTGTGACCTTATGGTGGCAGCATCTCCAGGATATTCTGCTCCCACTTTTGTAAAAAAAATTACCCTCACACATTATGAACAGCAAGAATCATTTAATATTACACTATTACTACTAAGCATTATTGTAATAAAATTATAAATAAATAAGTTAAAAATCAGTTTTTACTCTACTCTCTTCAATATTTTTGCCTCTTATTTTCCATTTCTTAACAATTTTTCTATCTTTTAAATGTTTTCTTCATCTCTATTGATGTGGCTTGTTTTCTCTTTTAATCTTTTTAACCTCGGTGTTGTCCTTCACTGAGGCTGTGGCCCTTTATTTTGGCTTCTCAAAACAAAACATCCATTTTTCAGAGGTTGGACCCACATCAGTTAAAAGTCTAAAAAGAAACCTCAATGTCCATTTTTTTCAAGTAAGTGGCATGGATAACTGACGTATTATCCATCACTATCTGTCCTGATTACATCACTACAACGATAACAATTTGTATTTATATAGCGCCTTTAACGTTGTAAAACGTATCAAGGCGCGTCACAGGAGTGTTATCAAACAAAATTTGTCACTGAGCCACATAAGGAGAAATTAGGGCAGATGACCAAAAGCTTAGTCAAAGAGGTAGATTTTAAGGCGCGCCTTAAAGGAGGAAACAGAGGTGGAGAGGTTTAGGGAGGGAATTCCAGAGCTTAGGGCCTGGGCAGCAGAAAGCACAGCCACCAATAATAGAGCAATTAAAATCAGGGATGCCCAAGAGGTCTGAATTAGAGGAGCGCAGATATCTCGGAGGGTTGTGGGGCTAGAGGAGATTACAGAGATAAGGAGGGGCGAGGCCATGGAGGGATTTGAAAACAAGGATGAGAATTTTAAAATCAAGGTGTTGCTTAACCGGGAGCCAATGTAGGTCAGTGAGCACAGGGGTGATGGGTGATTGGGACTTGGTGCGAGTTAGGACACAGGCAGCCGAATTTTGGATGACCTCAAGTTTAGGGTAGAATGTGGGAGGCCAGCCAGGAGTGTGTTGGTATAGTCAAGTCTAAAGGTAACAAAGGCATGGATAAGGGTGTCAGCAGCAGATGAGCTGAGGCAAGGGCGGAGACAGGCAATGTTATGGAGGTGGAAATAGGTGGTCTTAGTTATGGCATGGATATGTGGTCAGAAACTGCAGACATGGTCATCCGGGGTCGCGATGCTCTCCACAAACTCCCACATGCTGCAGTTGCAGCACACCACCTGCACTGCCATCCCTATATAACCTTGTTTTAGTTATTTAATTAATTAAAGTTTATGGCCTAGAAATTCAGTTGGGCGCGCCAGCCGTTAGCGCCTTAGGAGGAGTAGATCTCGAGCGCTAGGCGCTTAGCGCCTGGGCGCAGCGCGATCTGCGCCTCGCCCCAACTTCAGTACACATTTAGCGCCGGCGCAAAGTCTTAGCGCGCGCCCTGCTGTGCGCGCAGATCATGACGTCATTTCGTCGTGCAACGCCCTTTGTGCGCCCCGAACCGGAACTTCACTCACGCCGGCCCATTGTGCGCCGGGCGGCCCTAACGACTGTGAAGTGGAACGGTACACAGCCGATGCGGGCCGCGGGGAGCGCAAATTAAAGGGCCCTCCTGTACTAGAAATGGTATGGCTGGCTGGCTGGGGAGGAGGAGGAGGAGGAGGAGGAGGAGGAGGGTGCCGGGAACACATAACAAACTGCACCAGTGTCGGCCTTTCAAAAACAAATCCACCCTCCCCCTTAAAGAGCTCCCCGGAGCCAGAGTGTCTGCCGTCAATCAGCAGCTCGCCGCACCTGCCCTGTGCCCAACTTCCGGTTTAGCGCCCCGGCCCGCCGGCTTAGCGCCTAAAGAGAGGTGTGCAGCACCAGTTTTAGCGCTCGAGCAAACTCTTAGGGCGAAGCTAATGAATATCGGAGAAGTGGCCTCGATTTGGCGGCGGGCGCAAACTTTAGCGGCCGCCCGACTTTACCGCCCCAGAAGTGGCTACAATGAATTTCCAGGCCTATGTATTTAATTAACTTAGTTTATAGTTTCATTTTTAACTAATTACTCGACCTAGTTTAAGTTAAGCTATAGGTAGATTAACTTAAATATTTACCTGTAACACAAAGCACTACAAGTATTGGAGGCAAAAAGCAGCACTTCCTTCCCCCCTCTGCTCTGAATTCCCACTCTCTCCAAATTCCCATCTTTAACACTCTGTTTAGAAGCAGTCCATTTAAGACCACTCTGGCTGGTGAAAGACTGCTGACTTTCAGTGGGGTAGACTGCAGTTGGCCTTGGAGGATGACCTCGAGGGTCTAGAAGGCCCGGCTGCGGAATGCACCATCTCGACATGGGCAGCAGCAGTTTAGGCTGGCTGGCTGACAGGCAACAGCAAAGGCACTGGCAGAGTGGCAGGGCAAATGCTGTCATCCTGAGAGATACAGCAGGTTTGTGCTCCAAGGAGGCACTGCCAATCTCCCGGGTCGGCGCCTCAGCAATCCTAGTAATCTGCTGAAGGACAGATTGCTGCACTGCTGTGACACCCTGCAAGCCCCTTTCAACACTGGTATGGTGGCAGCAAGCTGACTTTGCATGACAGAAGTCTGAGCTTCCTCTGCAGCACCCAGATGTTGGGTGGCTTCTGCTTTTGCCGCAATGGAAGCTGAGACATTGGCCATCAGACCCTGCATCATGGTTAGGTTCGCAAGTGCACTAATGGAGTTGGCCACCACTTCCATGCTGGAACGGATGGGCTCCAAGCTCTGCGCAAAGCCCTGTGCCAAGTTAGTGCCGGACTCCTCCATGCTCCTTGACATTGCACACAGGCTTTCTGGCAGGCCTGCCAATGCACCAAGCATTCCATTGTGCATACCCATCAGCCTTCTTCTGTAGCCTGCCCCATCGAAGTGCTCATCTGAGTCCTCTGCAGCAGAACTCGTGCGTGACCTCGCCATCCGGCGAGCTGGCACCTGGGCTACCCTTGTTCCCTGCCCTGGCTGCAGGCCACTCGTGTCCGGTGACTCACCATGCGCAGATCCCGCCTCTAAGCTACCCTCTAAATTATGCGCAGTGTCAGTATCCGAGCTGGTGACTGCAAGTGTGAAATTAAACGATAGTGTTTCTTCTTCACGACTGTCTTCTTGCTCTTTCACTTGTTGCTCTTCCACCACTGCTTGGCCAGGTTGCAGTTCTTGGGTATCTGAAAGGAGAAAGACACAAGGGTAGGGTTGTGGTGAGAGGAAGGGGAGGGTGGAAGTAAGAGGTGCATGCTTACATCATCTGCAGCTTGTAAATCAGAAGAGATTGTGGGATGAGGGAGAAGTGGGATGTGAGAAGGAGGATCAGGTATGAGGATACCGGCATCTTCTATGGTTTCATCCCCGCCGCTGGCCACGACCTCAGCAATGGCCGCTCCAATGATGGCAAGCACTGTCTGCTCCATAGGGGTAAGGACATGCAGGCATGCCTATCCCCTGCCGGTTAGGACCTGCAGCCTCCAGTTGTGCACCACCTTGTCCTGCAAGAGAAAGGGTAGTGTGTCAGTGAGTGTGGTACAATCTGTTGGGTGATGTGGCTGTCATGGTTGAATAGCTGGCAGTGTGTGCAAGCTGTAAGATGTGGGTGTGAGGCTTGCAGCAGTGCTAAGAGTGTGAGGGTGAGATGAAGGTATGAATGAGTCCTGATTGATAGAGATTGTTGGTAGGTGAGTGATGTGGGTGTGGTGTATTGAGCAGTGTGTGAGGTTTGTGGTGCATTTGATGGGATATGGCATTTCAAGATACATTCACTGACCGTGTGAGGTGTTTGAACTTTTTGCGGAACTGCATCCAGGTCTTCGGGGCTTGACTCCTAGTATTGACTGTAATGGTTATCTGCTCCCATTGCCTTGAGAGTTTGTCTGGAGGGCCTCCTGGTCCCGTGTAGATAGAGCACATCTCTCCTCTTCTCCACCTCCTGCACCAAGGCCTCCAGTGCAGCATCAGAAAATCCTGGAGCCCGCGCTCTGTCATGGTGTTCACTCTTTCCCAGGTCAGAATCTCTTCAACTATGACTCCCAGCACCTGCTACAGCCACAATGCACCTCCCCTTTAAGAGGTGCAGGCGGGCTTTAAGCAGAGCAGGCTAGTTTTAAGTGGTGCTAGCCTGTCACGATTTTGGGCCCCCTGCTGATGTGTGCAGCCAATGAACAACGCTGTTAGTGCTGGCTGCACACTACAACCATTTAAATTAGCAGGCAGCATGAAGTTGGCGTGCTGTCTGCATTGGACTTAACGGGCACGGGTTAATCGCATATCGCGATCCCTATGCCCGTTTTCAGGGGTTATCAAATTTCACAGCCTTGTTCTTGATTTCCCCACTAGAGGAAATAGTTTCTCCGTATCTACTCCATAAAATCCTTCTAACATTTTAAACACCTTGATTAGATCAACCCTCAATCTTTTTAAGAGAGGGAATTCCAGAACTTAAGGCTTAAATGACTGAAGGCATGGCCGACAATAGTGGGGCAAAGGGAATTGGTGTTGCGTAAAAGGCCAGACTTGGAGGAATGCAGAGTTCTCGGAGGCTTGTAGCTATTGAGGAGGTTACAGAGATAGGGAGGGGCGTGGCCATGAAGGGCGACTTGAATTATGGGGCAAATTTTTTGGCAAGTGCCAGAAAGTAAAGAGCAAAGGAGGGAAGGTGTGCTACAAATAATTAATCCAATTGGATACAAAAGGTTAGCATTTTATGGATAGCCAAGAGCAGCTGGAAATTAAAAAAACAGGTTATAGTAACACAAGAACACTGAGATGGGGGAGAGAAAAGGGTTACGTTGAAATAAGTTAATAAACTGAACTATATAAATACGGGAAAAAACATGTGTTTCATTGTGTATGTTAATTGCGATAGTATAATCTGATCAGGGGAGAATGCAATGAAAAATAAGTTATATTAAAAGGACTTTGTTTAAATTTAACTATGTCACAAGGTACCATCTATATATATAAATCGGTACTTCTGTCTGTCTGTCATTCTGTCTGTCATCGCGTGTGCGTCTGTCGGGTATGCGCTCGAAAGTTACAGGGCGTACCTACGCGCGCGTTACCTCCAAAGAAAGCTTACGCTTCCGAGACGGTTTTAAGCGTATTTATGTTTCGGCCGGGCTAAAATCGCGCCTGCGGTATCCCAAAAACCTTAACGTTCCGCTCATTAGCATCTCATTATCCGCTCAGTAGCGACAGAGTGACCTCGAGCTCGACCAATCGTACGCCGGGTTGCTGGCGTGTGCCGCCGGGCCAATCGGTGCGTGTGTGGCCGGGCCTTATCCTTCTGAACCGAGGTGAGTCGCCGCCATCTTGATTCCAAACTTTTCCTTTCTTTTTCCCGCTTTCTGCGTCTTAAAAAAAAACGTTGCTTTTAAAACACATATTGTTTTTAAAAAAAAGATTTAGAAAGTAATTAACTTATCTAATCTCATTAATTTTCCTACCTTTCCCCGTTTTTCCAGGTAGGCCTAGAAGCCTCGGCGTCTCCTCTGCACCCACGCCCGAGCTAGGCACCTCCCAGCCCCACTCGAAGGCTGGAGGGCCGAGCCTCAGCCCAGCGCCGCTAGGGTGCGCGCGCAGCAGGAGCTGAGACGCGGCGTCTCTCTCTCTGGCTCGGCCGGGGGGCGGGGCTTGCTGAGCGTCCAGCGTTACCCTGGCAACCGGCCCCGCCGGCCGTCTCGCACAGCCGCAATCGGCGGTCTTCACCTCGGGGGGGGGGGGGCCGCGACCCTCGGGGGGGGGGGGGCCGCGACCCTCGGGGGGGCCGCGCGCGCAGCAGGAGCAGCTGAGACGCGGCGTCTCTCTCTCTGGCTCGGCCGGGGGGCGGGGCTTGGTCAGCGTCACGGTTACCCTGGCAACCAGGCCCGCCGGCCGAGCCAGAGAGAGACGCCGCGTCTCAGCTCCTGCTGCGCGCGCAATCGGCGGTCTTCACCTCGGGGGGGGGGGCGCGCCCCTCGGGGGGGGGGGGCATGACCCTCGGGGGGGCGCGACCCTCGGGGGGGCCGCGACCCTCGGGGGGGCCGCGACCCTCGGGGGGGCCCCGCCCTCCGCCCTCCCTCCCCCCTCCCTCCCCCCCGCCCTCCCTCCTCCCCCCGCCCTCCCTTCCTCCCCTTTTCCCCCCCCCCGCCCTCCCTTCCCCCCCTCCCTTCCCCCCCCGCCCTCCCCTCCCCCCTCCCCCCTCCCCTACCCCCCTCCCCTACCCCCCTCCCCCTCCCTTCCCCCCTCCCTCTCTTCCCCCCAGTCACTCTCTCTCTTCCCCCCAGTCGCTCTCTCTCTTCCCCCCAGTCGCTCTCTCTCTCTCTTCCAACAACAACATTCCCTCGAAAAAGCCTCGGCACCATCGGGCACTTCAGCTAGTCTATATATATAAATCGGTACTTCTGTCTGTCTGTCTGTCATTCTGTCTGTCATCGCGTGTGCGTCTGTCGGGTGTGCGCTCAAAAGTTACAGGGCGTACCTACGCGCGCGTTACCTCCAAAGAAAGCTTACGCTTCCGAGACGGTTTTAAGCGTATTTACGTTTCGGCCGGGCTAAAATCGCGCCGCGGTATCCCAAAAACCTTTAACATTCCGCTCATTAGCATCTCATTATCCGCTCATTAGCGACAGAGTGACCTCGAGCTCGACCAATCGTACGCCGGGTTGCTGGCGCGTGCCGCCGGGCCAATCGGTGTGTGTGTGGCCGGGCCTTATCGTTCTGAACCGAGGTGAGTCGCCGCCATCTTGATTCCAAACTTTTCCTTTCTTTTTCCCGCTTTCTGCGTCTTAAAAAAAACGTTGCTTTTAAAACACATATTGTTTTTTTAAAAAATGATTTAAAAAGTAATTAACTTATCTAATCTCATTAATTTTCCTACCTTTCCCCGTTTTTCCAGGTAGGCCTAGAAGCCTCGGCGTCTCCTCTGCACCCACGCCCGAGCTAGGCACCTCCCGGCCCCACTCGAAGGCTGGAGGGCCGAGCCTCAGCCCAGCGCCGCTAGGGTGCGCGCGCAGCAGGAGCTGAGATGTGGCGTCTCTCTCTGGCTCGGCCGGGGGGCAGGGCTTGCTGAGCGTCCAGCGTTACCCTGGCAACCGGGTCCGCCGGCCGTCTCGCACAGCCGCAATCGGCGGTCTTCATCTCGGGGGGGGGCGCGACCCTCTGCAGGGGCCGCGACCCTCGGGGGGGCGCGACCCACGGGGGGGGCCGCGACCCTCGGGGGGGGCCGCGTCCCTCGCGGGGGGGCCACGACCCTCGGGGGGGGCCGCGACCCTCGGGGGGGGGGGCGGCCGCGACCCTCGGTGGGGGGGGCCCCCGCCCTCCCTCCCCTCGCGCCCCCCGCCCCCTTCCCCTCCCCCTTTCCCCCCGCCCTCCCTTCCCCCCACCCCCCCGCCCTCCCTTCCCCCCCCCCCCAGTCGCTCTCTCTCTCTCTCTTCCAACAACAACACGCCCTCGAAAAAGCCTCGGCACCGCCGGGCACTTCAGCTAGTATATATTATATTATATATATATATAAAAGGATCAACCTGTCTGTCTGTCTGTCTGTCCTTCCGTCTGTCAGTCCGGCTATACACTCTAAAGTTATAGAGCGTACCTACACGTGCGTCACATCAAAAGAAAGCTTACAATTCCGGAACGGTCATAAGCGTATTTACATTTCGGCGAGACAAAAATTGCGCCCGCGGTGTCCAAAAAACGTTCAAAATTCCGCTCATTATCATCGACTGACGTCGAGGTCGACCAATCGTACGGTCGAGCGACCCGACGGTCGACCAATCGCTGCGTCGCGGGGGCGGGTTCGTCGCGCATGTGGGCGGGCCATCATAGAGTCGAGTGACAGGACCATTGACCAATCCTACACTTCAGTGACCTGACGGTTGACCAATCGGTGCGTGTGTGGGCGGGCCTTATCATTCTGAACCGAGGTGAGTGTCAGCCATCTTGATTCGTAAGTTTATTTTTTTTCCCACTTTCTGTACGTGTGCAGGGGATTTTATCCACCACAAATTTGGTACTTAGGAGCCCAACTAACTCATTATATAATTTGTGTGTAATAAATGAGTCCATTATCTGTTTCATTTCTCCAGGTCTGCTGTCTGCAGGCCTCAGGCCTTCAAGCCTGGGCCTGTCCTTCCCAACCACGCCCGAGCTACGCACCAGCCGTCCCGTTGGGCCCGATTCCGAGCCAGCGGCCAGCCATCTTGGTGAAGGCTGGCCACAGGGCCCACAGAGCGCGGGCAGAGGGAAGCAAGCAGGTTACCGGGGGGCGGGGCACAAGGGGGGCGGAGCTCGGGAGGGGAGGGGGAGGGGGTAGCGGGAAGGGGGAGCGGAGAGGGTTAACACGGCAACCGGGCTCGGCCAGCCGCAATCGGCCGTCTCAACCCGCTCAGGCCCAGGCCCGGTCCCGGAGATCGGGAGGGCGGAGAGGGGAGGAGGGTTACCCCGGCAACCGGGCCTGGCCAGCTGCAATCGGCCATCTCAAGCCGCCTCAGGCCCAGCCTCGGGATGAGGGAGAGGCGGGGGGCGGGGCTCGGGAGGGGGAGGAGGGTTACCCCGGCAACCCGGCCAGGTCAGGCTACCCGCAATCGGCCGTCTCAACCCGCTCAGGCCCAGGCCCGGTCCCGGTCCCGGAGATCGGGAGGTCGGAGAGGGGAGGAGGGTTACCCCGGCAACCGGGCCTGGCCAGCCGCAATCGGCCGTCTCAAGCTGCCTCAGGCCCAGCCTCGGGAGGGGGGCGGGGCTCGGGAGCCACCCGCAATCGGCCATCTCAAGTCGCCTCAGGCCCGGCCTCGGGAGGGGGGGGCGGGGCTCGGGGAGCTGGAGGGGTCGGGGCTCGGGGAGCTGGGGGGGCGGGGCTCACGAGGAGCGGGGCTCGGGAGGGGTTGGCCGCGGGAGGGGAGGAGGGTTACCCCGGCAACTCGGCCTCTCCCCCTCTCTCTCTCCCCCCTCCCCCTCTCCCTCTCCCCTCCCTCCCCTTCCCTCCCCCTCCCCCCTCCCTCCTCCCCCCCGCTCCCCCTTCCCTCCCTCCCCCCCCTTCCCTCCCCCCCTTCCCTCCCCCCTTCCCTCCCCCTTCCCTCCCCCCCTCTCCCCCTTCCACCCCCCTTCTCCCCCTTCCTCCCCTCTTCCCCCCACTCGCTCTCCCTCTTCCCCCCAGTCGCTCTCCCTCTTCCCCCCAGTCGCTCTCTCTCTCTCTTCCCCCCAGTCGCTCTCTCTCTTCCCCCCGTCGCTCTCTCTCTTCCCCCAGTCGCTCTCTCTCTTCCCCCAAGTCGCTCTCTCTTCCTCCCAGTCGCTCTCTCTTCCCCCCAGTCGCTCTCTCTCTTCCCCCCAGTCGCTCTCTCTCTTCCCCCCAGTCGCTCTCTCTCTTCCCCCCAGTCGCTCTCTCTCTCTCTTCCAACAACAACATGCCCTCAAAAAACCCTCGGCACCGCCGGGCACTCCAGCTAGTACAGCATATATTAATGTCCAGGTGGGGGTAATTTTAACCTAGCTGACTGGATCAGATCGCCTGCCTGTTTTACACCCCACTCGAGGTTTACTTTCTACAGATAGCTGATCCGATCCCGTCGAGTTAGCTTAAAATTATCCCCAATGTATATTAGGCTAATTCGTAATTTAAAAATGTTTGCCTTAGATTATTTCAGTAAAACCACTGGGGGAAGTGCTTGTGTTAATGTAGTAATTTCAAATGTGCTGACACAGTGTGTGATCATGGATACAATCGTAGTTGATTCATCGTGGTTGTTGCTGCCCAGTGCAGCAGTGCATTGATCTCATAAGCTCCTCCCAACCTGCCCTCCCTCCCTCCCCCCGCTCCACAATTGCCTAGAAATTGCTGTTGGAGATAGAGGTAGATACGTTCTTATGACATTCTTCCACCCACAAATTTAGGAATACAAGTCCTTCACAAAAAATCCTGACATGCTCGGTGAACAGCCAAGCCTTTTTTGTGAATCATAAAAGTTTCTAGGAGAATGCACCGGGGCAGGCTATAAGCTGCAGCCTGTGAGTTCGAGTCTCTGCAGTTAACAGTAACAGGTCAGGAAAATGCTATGAAATCAAGCCTCAGGCTTCTCAGACACAGGCCTCTGATGGAAAATATTGCTGCAGGCATTTCAAAGACAGACAATTCTCCTGTATACAATAGCAAAATATCGCGGATGCTGGAAATCAGAAACAACAACAGAAAATGCTGGAAACACTCAGCAGGTCAGACAGCATCGTGGAGAGAGAAACAGAGTTAATGTTTCAGGTCGAATACCCTTCGTCAGAATTGGACAAAGTTGGAGAAGTAACAGATATTTAAGCAAGTGTGGGGCAGGGAAAGGGAGGAGGGAAGGAAAGAACAAAGGGAAGGTCTGTGATAGGGTGGAAGGCAGGAGATAGTTTTAATAATTTTCTTTTAATTGTTGTAATTTTTTAATGTCTTTATTATGTTACAAACCTTTAAGGCCACAAAGCCCAATTATTGTGAAATGAAGATAGCCTCCTGTCAATCAGAGATTGTTTGCTAAGGGAACAAAATCAGTTCAATCAGAAAATAAAGTCAGAACCCAGGGTGAAAAGACTGGCTTTATTTCTGGGTTTTTTAAGTGCTATTGTTAAGGTTATTTTTTAAATCATAAGTCGCAGACAGTCTGACTCCTGTTTTAAAATAGATGTTTTCTGTTCATGGGGGAGTTTGTCTGTACATTCCAAATAACTGGCTTTTTGAAATCTTTTTTTAATAAAATCGATGGAAGAAATGTTCATATGAATCAATCAGCTGCAAGATGTTTGCTTAGAATAAAAGTGTCTATAAATAACTTTGACAGAGAAGTGTGGCTCGAGAAATGTGACATTATGGACAGGAATTGTGCACATATATACTGTTCATGTTACGGTATATTAATGTAGACTGATAGTTCGATGGATAAGTCAGGTGAAAGATATGTCCGCGTCCAAATAAGGAAAACAGCTCACCAAAAATTGCAGGTGGTCTGTTCAACATAACTGCATCTTCACCCTAAAGGAGGAAGGTTAATAGTGGACCAAAATGAATTGCCAGGCTCAAACAGATAGCTTAGATATTGGCTCAAAGTGTAGCATAAACTTGTGCACAAGTTGATCAACTACCTGTGCATATGTAAACAGCACCAGACATTGACTGGGAGGATAGTGTGAACTGCAAGTGAGCTTTGTTATTCTGAACCGAGCTTATTTGAAACATGTCCCATATAACTTCTTCCCACCATTTCAAGAGAACAGAGCAGTTAAATAAACCTAGGTGCAGGATCTTCATTGGGCTGTGGAGGCAGGATTGGAAGCATGTGGGGGGTTAAAATCCCGAAATCGGGGGGCACGAACCATCCCGCCCCCAACCCGCCCCCATGCCAGTTTCAAAGGAGGCGAGTACCCGACCCGCATTGAGACCCACCCCCCCGAGGCGGGAAGGGGATTAGTGCCAATTAACTGCCTGTTAACAGGCAGTTTTTAGCCAAATCCCTATTTTCATTCTTGAAGTGTGGGATTCCCAACGGCTCCAAACCACGCCAAGTTAGCGAGGCGGGCCGTCGGGCTGAAGGGCTTGGAGGGGTTGAGATGTCCGGTGTTCAGGTGAGTGATGGGTGCATGAGTGCAGAGGTAAGTGTGTTTGGTGTGTTTAAAGTGTTTAAAGAAGTTTTACTTACCTTTACAGCCTTCCTTCCTTCAGGTCTTGGGAGTCCCTCACCTCACCGGCACAGAAAGCAAAATGGCTACAATCTGTCAAAAATTGCAGCATTCAGCTTTCTGTTCCGGAGAGATCTCTAAATCATCCTGAGAGGAAGGAATTAACTTGGAGTACAGATTGTCAGTGTTTGACAGCTTCAAACAGCTGTGAAACGCTGATATTTCATCTGTCAAAAGGTCTTGATAGATGAACTATCTATCTGTGACATCACCTGTTGCCGGGTGGCCCTTAATTGGCCTGCTGAGCCCACTGGGCGGGCTCAACAAGGTCAATCAAGTCAAAATTGAGTGGGTTGGCTACAACTCGATGGAGGCGGGACTACAACCCCAAAAGCTGTAGTCCCGCCTCCTACCCTCCTCCTCAATGAAAATCCAGCCCCTAGTGTTTGCAAGGCAAGGGGGATTCCTGCAGTTTCGATTTTTCCATGCCAGTTTTCTCCTCTCCTCTCTTAAACATAGAAACATAGAAGATAGGAGCAGGAGTAGGCCATTCAGCCATTCGAGCCTGCTCCGCCATTCAATGTGATCATGGCTGATCATCCAAATTCAGTACCCTGTCCCTGCCTTTTCCCCATATCCCTTGATCCCTTTAGCCTCAAGAAATATATCCAACTCTTTCTTGAATATATTTAATGAACTAGCCTTCACCGCCCTCTGTGGCAGAGAATTCCACAGGTTCACCACTCGCTGGGTGAAGAAATTCCTCCTCATTTCAGTCCTAAATGGCTTACCCCTTATCCTTAGACTATGACCCCTGGTTCTGGACTCCCCGGCCATCAGAAACATCCTTCCTGCATCTAGTCTGTCCAGACCTGACAGAATTTTATAGGTTTCGATGAGATCCCCTCTCAATCTTCTAAACTCCAGTGCGTATAAGCCCAATCGACACAATCTCTCGTCATACGTCATTCCTGCCATCCCAGGTATCAGCCTGGTGAATCTTCGCTGCACTCCCTCCATGGCAAGAACGTCCTTCCTCAGGTAAGGTGACCAAAACTGCACACAATACTCAAGGTGCGGTCTCACCAAGGCCCTGTACAACTGTAGCAAGACATCCTTGTTCCTGTACTTGAACCCTCTTGCTACGAAGGCCAACGTACCATTTGCCTTCTTAACCGCCTGCTGCACCTGCATGCTTACCTTCAGCGACTGGTGCACAAGGACACCCAGGTCTCTCTGCACTTCCCCTTCTCCCAATCTATTGCCATTCAAATAATAATCTGCCTTTCTGTTTTTGCCACCAAAGTGGATAACCTCACATTTACCCACATTATAGTGCATTTGCCATGTTTCTGCCCAATCACCCAACCTGTCCAAATCGTACTGGAGTTTCCCAACATCCTCCTCGCAGCTTACCCTCCCACCCAGCTTTGTGTCGTCTGCAAATTTGGAGATATTACATCCAATTCCCTCGTCCAGATCATTAATATATATTGTGAACAGCTGGGGTCCTAGGACCGATCCTTGCGGTACCCCACTAGTCACTGCCTGCCACTCGGAAAATGACCCGTTTATTCCAACTCTTTGCTTTCTGTCCGCCAACCAGTTCTCTAGCCAAGTCAATACCTTGCCCCCAATCCCATGTGCCTTAATTTTGCACTCTAATCTCTTGTGTGGGACCTTATCAAAAGCCTTCTGAAAGTCCAAATACACCACATCCACTGGTTCTCTCATCTATTTTACCAGTTACATCCTCAAAAAATTCCAGTAGATTAGTCAAGCATGATTTACCTTTTGTAAATCCATGTTGACTTTGTCCGATCCTGTCACTGCCTTCCAAGTGCTCTGCTGTTACATCTTTTATAATAGACTCTAGCATTTTCCCCACTACCGATGTCAGGCTTACTGGTCTATAATTCCCCGCTTTTTCTCTACCACCTTTTTTGAATAGTGGGGTAACATTAGCTACCCTCCAATCCATGGGTACCGTTCCAGAGTCTATCGAGTTCTGGAAGATGACCAGTATTGCATCTACTATCTCTAGGGCCACTTCCTTAAGTACCCTGGGATGTAGACCATCAGGCCCTGGGGATTTATCGGCCTTCAGTCCCATCAATGTTCCTAACACCATTTTCCTACAAATACTGATTTCTTTCAGTTCCTCTCTTTCATCAGACCCTATGTTCCCTGACATCTCTGGGAGGTTATTTGTGTCCTCCTTTGTGAAGACAGAACCAAAGTATGTATTTAGTTGTCCTGCCATTTCCTTGTTTCCCATTATAAATTCCCCTGATTCTGACTGTAAGGGACCTACACTTGACTTCACTAATCTTTTTCTCTTCACATATCTATAAAAGCTTTTACAGTCAGTTTTTATGTTCCCTGAAAGCTTACTCTCATATTCTATTTTCCCTTTCTTAATTAATCCCTTTGCCCTCCTTTGTTGACTCCTAAACTGCTCCCAATCCTCAGAATTATTGCTTTTTCTAGCCAATTTATATGTCCTCTCCTTGGATCTTATGCTATCCCTAATTTCCCTTGTTAACCACGGTTGAGTCACCTTTTTTGTTTTATTTTTATGCCAAACTGGGATGAACAAATTCTGTAGCTCATCCATTCGGTCTTTGAATGTTTGCCATTGCCTATCCACCGTCAACCCTTTGAGCGCCATTCCCCACTCAATCCTACCCAACTCGCTCCTCAGACCATCGTAGTTTCCTTTATTTAAATTCAGGACCCTTGTCTCTGAGTCAACTACTTCATTCTCCATCTTAATGAAGAATTCGATCATATTATGATCGCTCCGACCCAAGGGGCCTCGTACAACAAGATTGCTAATTAATCCTTTCTCGTTACATAATACCCAGTCTAAGATGGCCTGATCTCTGGTTGGTTCCTCGACATATTGGTCCAGGAAACCATCCCGTAAACACTCCAGGAATTCCTCCGCCACAGTATTGTTACTAATTTGGTTGGCCCAATCTATATGTAGATTAAAGTCACCCATGATGACTGCTGTGCCCTTATTGCACGCTTCTTTAATTTCCCTTTTAATGCCATCCCCAACCTCCACCTTACTGTTTGAAGGTCTATATACCACTCCCACTAATGTTTTTTTCCTCTTAGTATTTCTCAATTCTACCCATACAGATTCCACATCATCAGAGCTAATATCCTTCATTACAATTGTACTAATCCCTTCTTTAACCAGTAATGCTACCCCACCTCCCTTTCCTTTTTGCCTATCTTTCCTGAATATCGAATACCCCTGGATGTTGAGTTCCCAGTCTTGGCCATCCTTGAGCCACGTTTCTGTAATCCCAACCAAATCGTATTCGTTTACCTCTATTTGCGCAGCCAATTCATCCACCTTATTACAAATGCTCCTCGCATTAAGACACAAAGGCCTAGAAATTGAGTGGGCTTAGCGCCCATTTTGCGGCGCTAGAGGGCATTGCGCTGGACTTAGAGCCGGTTTTGAAATTGACTAGGGCCCAACATCGGCGTTACACCGGTAGCGCTGCGCCGGCACCGATGACGTCATCGGTGTGCGCAGCGTCCCGGTTGCCGTGGTGACGGGCCCCAGCGCCGAAATTCAGTTGCGGCCGCCTCGCCCGTGGCAGCCGCAACTAAGACTCTGGCAACAGAGTCTTACACGACTTTGCGCCGGCGCATAAAGGTGGAGCGGCGGCCGGCCGCTTTCCCGCCGGCCGCCCGCCCGCACCTCCCTCCCCGGACTCCCCCACCCCCCCCCCCCGCGGAACAGATGCTTCTCGGCTGCGAGCCCGGCACTTCCCCGAGGTGCCGGGCTCATTTTTGTGGCGATTTAACCGGCCAGCGGGCGGGTGCAGGCAGCTCCTCCTTAACTGAAGGAGGAGGCCTGCACTTCCCGAGCCTGCCGCACCGCATCGGGCGCCGCAGCGCCGGAATAGCGCCGCAATGCGGCGCGTAGCGCCAGTTTTCAGGCGCAAACAGCCTTCAGTAGCGCCGGCAGCCGTTTGGGCGCGGCGCTACTGAATTTTTGGCGCACACAGCGCGACTTAGCACCGGCGCTAAATTTCCGGCGTTAAGCCCCGGCGCAGCGCAAACTCAATTTCTAGGCCAAAGCCTTCAGGCTTGTCTTTTTAACGCTCTTAGACCTATTAGAATTATTATTTACTGTGGCCACGTTTGATTTAAACCGTTGATTTCTCTGACTGCCACTTTTGTTTTTCTCCTTCCTATCTTTTGCTTTTATCCCTGTTTTCCTTTCCTCTGTCTCCCTGCTCAGGTTCCCAACCCCCTGCCATTTTAGTTTAAACCCCCCCGAACAGTGCTAGCAAACCTCCCCGCAAGGATATTTGTCCCGCTCTGGTTCAGGTGCAACCCGTCCGACTTGTACAAGTCCCACCTTTCCCAGAAGCAGGCCCAGTGATCCAGGAAACTAAAGCCATCCCTCCTGCATCAACTCTTTAGCCACGCATTCATCTGCTCTATCCTCCTATTCCTATACTCACTAGCACGTGGCACCGGGAGTAATCCAGAGATTACAACCTTTGAGGTCCTGCTCTTTAATCTGCTACCTAGCTCCCTAAATTCTTGTTGCAGGACCTCATCCCTCTTCCTACCTATGTCGTTGGTCCCAATGTGAACCACAACCTCTGCCTGTTCACCCTCCCCCTTCAGAATGCCCTGCAGCCGTTCAGTGACATCCTTGACCCTGGCACCAGGGAGGCAACAAACCATCGTGGAGTCACGTCTATGGCCACAGAACCGTCTATCTGTTGCCCTTACGATAGAATCCCCTACCACTATTGCTCTCCCACTCTTTTTCCTCCCTTCCTGAGCAGCAGCAACACCCCCGGTGCCAGGAAGTTGGCTGCTGCTGCCTTCCTCTGGTGAGTCATCCCCCTCAACAGTATCCAAATTGGTATACCTGTTTGAAAGGGGTCTCCTGCACTACCTGCCTGCTTCTACTGCTCCGCCTGGTGGTCACCCATTTCCCTTCTGCCTGTGCAGCCCTACCCTGCGGCATGACCAACTCATCATACGTGTAATCCACGACCCTCTCAGCATCGTGAATGCTCCACAACCCATCCATCCGCAGCTCCAGCGCCTCAATACGGCCTGTAAGTAGCTGCAGCTGGATGCATTTCTGGCACACGTGGTCATCAGGGACACCGGCAGCGTCCCTGAATTCCCACATAGAGCAAGAGGAGCATAACACGGGGCTGGGCTCTCCTGTCATGGCTTACCCCTTTAATTAATTTAAATTAACTCAATACCACCAGTTAAAGATATACTCTAGGGCGCTTATTTACCAACTGTCCCCACTACACCACAGAGACCCAAGAAAATATAAACCGCAGAATTTAATCTTGTAATAAAAGAAATACTCACCAACCAATCACTTACCTGCTTCCTGGTGACGTCACACTTGGATTACTTTTTACCTCTCCTGCTGTTGAATTGGTATGCCTCGTTTGCTGCCGCCGTTTTTAAGTGCCGCTGGTCGTGCCTCTGCTCTCCCCCAGGTCCAAGCTCTCTGGTCGGGCCTCGTTCGCTGCCGCCGCTTTTAAGTGCCGCCGGTCGCGCCTCTGCTCTCCCCCAGGTCCAAGCTCTCTGGTCGGGCCTCGTTCGCTGCCGCCGCTTTTAAGTGCCGCCGGTCGCGCCTCTGCTCTCCCCCAGCTTAAAGGCATTGATTCCTTCCTAGGTTAGAGTTCCATGGGCACTGAGCATCCTCCAGCACTTCACCCAAGTGACCATTATTCATATGTAACCGTGACAATATCAGCAGACTACTGAACAACTTGGGAATCAGACTGAGCCTGATCCTGTCCTCACTGTAGTTTTAAACATGCACGCTTCCAGCAGGGATTGCTCGGTAGTGATCAGACGCTGGGATCCCTGATCCAATCTCCTGACCAAACACAGGAAAACTGAGGCCAGTTGTAGCTCACTCGGCACAGAAAAGTATGAGACAGGAAGTGTGATACAATGGACAGGAAGTGTGTGCATACTTACCATACTTATTATGTTAAAAGATAAATCAAACTTGGGACCTTCCTGGTCTGTATGGCTCAGTTACTCACTGGATAAACTTGCTGAGCTTGGGAACCAAAACCTGCAGTTTCTGACTGGATACTTAGTTGTACCTATGAGAAAGAATTGAATTCAAAAGGGTTCAGGGATTTTCAGAACAAAAGTCATGTAAGACATTAGCTATGAATCTGAAATTCAGGGATGGAGAGATGCAGAGAGGAAAGAAATGGGTTAATTTTCATAATAGTACAAAAACCAGTCATGTCTTGATACCAACTAATAGCTCATCTGCCTAAAAATGGTTTGTGAGAATAAATCTATAAAGCCTTGTTCCAGCCACACAGGAATCTAGGTGACTTCCTTGAGTTTAAAATTTTGTACTTTGCTTTTTGCATTAAGTTTAATCCTAGAGCTAGGGTCAATCAAAATTCTGCCTCCAACTTTAGAGTAAGTCTGCCAAAAAGTAACTGTGATTGCTGCTTAAGCAGTTATTCATTATTATTGCAATCCCCAGAAATACAAAGTCAGAATCCCTAGTTTAATAGAACTTGCTCAAAAAGTTAATAGAAAGTGAAGGTTCAGGTCAGGAGATTATTAACAGGGAGTGAAGGTCAGAGTAGGAGGTTATTGACAGGGAGTGAATGTTCATGTTCGGCTATTAATAGGGAGTGAAGATTCAGGTCAGGAGGTTATTGACAGGGAGTGAAGGTCAGGTCAGGAGGTTATTGACAGGGAGTGAAGGTTAAGGTCAGGAGGTTATTGACAGGGAGTGAAGGTTAAGGTCAGGAGGTTATTGACAGGGAGTGAAGGTTAAGGTCAGGAGGTTATTGACAGGGAGTGAAGATTAGGGTCAGGAGGTAAACAGGAAGTGAGAATCTGGAAAGGTCAGAGTCAAGAGGAAGATTATGTGATTGCTGAGCGGTGTCCAAGTGAATTGCAAGCCTGCAAGAATTATTTATTTGAATGTAACATATTAATTGATGTATGTTACTTTTTAAAAATAGAAACACTGCAGTTCTCCCAGTGGCTCCATTGATCGTCAGTATACAATGGACCCCGACAACTAGAAGGTCCCACTTTTGATTCCCCATCTTGTGCTGAGTTTTGTGCTCAGATCAGCCATGATCTCACTGAACAGGCTCACGAGGCTGAATGCCCTACTTATGTTCCTATGAGTGAACTGTGCTAGGCCGGCAGTAAGTCTAATAGAACTGTCCTCAGCACCTCGGAGTAGGGAGGAGTAAATCAACCAGGATTCCCATTCCTAATTGCTGTTTAATGATCCCGTTGGAAATGTGCTTGTATTGACATTGGACGAGCATGATGCTCAGCTGTGAGGGTCTTCATGTTAGAATGGCCTGGCGCCACTTCCAGGCAAGGCTCACACCTGGCCACTTGGGCAGGGTGCCAGAAGAAACCCAGCAACCATGGATTAGTACACCGGCATGAAGCAACATGTTCAGGGGTGGAGCAGTTACCTTCTAATGAGTTTGCAATCCACATTGCTCATAATGATGTTGGTAGCTCTGGAGTTGTAGAGAAATACTTGCTAAAGTACTATTTCCTTTGCAGCTGTGAATTGTTAGAAGATATATGTCAGCCCCTCAATACTAAATGCTTTCGTTGCAAAAAAACTGTGGAAATGACTTGCTTTTTCCATCCCTTTCATTTGCTAGTTTAAGTAAAAATCCCATTAGTGGTGAAATCACCACTAATGACTGGAGCTGACGATGACAGTTACTGAATTAATAATAATCAGGGCTGCTAGGGTTAGGAGAGAAAATATGATATATAAACATTGGAATTAAGCGAAGTTAGTTTTCTTTCCTGAGACCAAGGCTGCATTGTTAAGGCAGAAAGATTTAAGGAACTTGCAGAATCTGAAAATCTTTCTTGAGCTGACAGTGTAACAGCATTTTTAGCAACTTTGGGGGTGATTTTCTGACATTCGAGGAGGTGGGTTTGGAGGCGGGAAAGGCAGGAAAATCGTAAACAATGAGGGCGGGTTCGGAACCCGCCTCCAACCCATCTCCGCGGGATTTTGCCGGTGCCGGTTTTGCAGGGCGGGCAACGGTCCCGCCTCCAGCTGGCCAGTGCGCTTGTTAAGAGGATTAAATGCTCGTTAAGGGCCTCTCTAAGCCTATTTTGAGAGGCCCTCGTGATTTTTCGACCATTTCGGCATGTTCCACGACCCTTCTAAACCACGCCAGCTAAACTTGGCGGGTTGACAAGTGGGTGGTCTCCTCACAGCTGCAGGTCCAACATTAAATCATTAATTTCATCAGGGATTAGTTGCAGGTGGCAGAACTTTGCTTTAAAAGGTCTTTGAGCACTTTTAGAACGCCTTCCGAAGTCAGAGGTGCTGCCGCTTGAATCTATCAACTATGGGACCTCCTTGGAAGACCCTCTCCCCACTTGCAATGAGCGCTTCCCCAACAGACGCATCTGCAAGCAGCATGGGAACCATTCATTTTCTTTCACCATGGACCTCAGATTTGGATGAGGATGAGGAGGAGGCTGAGGAGGAGGAGGAGGAGGAGGAGCAGGCTGAGGAGGAGCAGGATCTGGAGGAGGAGGAGGAGGTCAGAACGTCAGTGTATCAACCAGCAGCAGCAGCAGCACGCGAGCACATGGCTGCCCGGGATGCAAGGGATGAACTTATCCTGGCCAGATTTACATAGGTTGCCCAAGTTGGCACATGTCCTTGGCTCCATCTTAAGACATCATTAACAATGGACATGACTCTCTGGCCTCCTTTCACTCTGGCCACCAACCTGACAACGCAAGTGTGGCAGAGCCCGCAATGTGGAGCTGCCTAAGGCAAAAGAACAGATGCCATAATGCCAACATTTTGGCATCAAATCATTTTAATGCTTTCCAACAGGGATGGCATTTCATCAATACACAGAAACATTCACCCAATCTGCACACAGATCTGGACGTTATATCCCTTGTCAGCTGGACCCACACAACCTTGGTTTCTTTGGGAGATGAGTGGAAGAGCACCTCCCTGCTAGCTGTCACCCCCTCAAACAACATTTGCAGCGCCTCATCCGAGAGCCTCGGGGAGGGCCTTGCCTTGGAATTGGACATAGTGGTTTCTCAGAACATGTTGCAGGTGGTGCAGCATAGGCAGAAATCCTGTGGAATGATCCAAGGCAGCAAGAAGCCCTAAAATCAGGTTGGAAAAGTGATGTCAGCAGAGGCGAGATTCAGTCTCAAAACACTAATTGACCAAGGGCATCCCACACCTCTGAAATCAAGTGGCCAATCAGGGAAAAATTGCAATTTTTTGAAAACTATCAGTGGAGGCGGGTTTCAAACCCACCCAAACCGAAACCCGCCTCCAGTGGGAAAATCGTCCCCTATAGATGCGCCTAAAATTGCTTTAGGACTGGAATTTCCCACTAAAAGTTCACCCTAGATTGGCAGGGAAAAAAATAACAAGTAAATGTTAATCTACCTGCTATGAATAAGACTTACTTTTCACAATTTCCCTTGACAGCACTTCCCACTTGCTTCAGAATTGCCCCCAGTGTACTTGCTTGCTTTTATTATCACACAATGTGGGTAATTTTAACCTCCAAGAATGGGTGGGTTTGGGTCGGATGGTAAGTAAAAAAAATGTTTACATTTCAAACCCAACCCCATCCCGCTTCCAACACGCCCACTTCCGGTTTTAACAGAGGCGGGCGACCAATCTGCTGTCAGCAGGTGGGTTGGTCACTGAAATCTTTTAAGGAGGCTGCGTGCCTCCATTTTAAAAGGTTTTTTATTTTTAACTAATGTCGGCCGGGTTACCCGGGGCTCCGGAATCATGGCAGGTAAAAGAAGGCGAGAAGGTAAGGTAAGTGCATTTACAGCATTGCTTGTGGGCCAGGAGGAGCAGGAGTGTTTCCTCCAGGCCCAACAAGCTTATCTCTGCACCCCCTAACCCCCGTGATCTCCGACTCCCCCCCCATCATGTCTTTAACAGTAATACCAACCCCACCATTTCATAAATCAAGAGACAAACTCTTAACGGCACAAATAATGACATATGGGTATGATCTTGTGGCCATTACAGAAACATGGCTGCAGGGTGACCATGACTGGGAATTAAACATACCAGGTTATTTAACAATCAGGAAGGACAGGCAGGAAGGGAGAGGAGGTGGGGTGGCTATGTTAATAAAGGAAGGAATCACTATAATACAGAGAAATGATATTGGGTCAAAGGAGCAGGATAGTGAAACAGTTTGGGTGGAGGTAAGGAATAATAAGGGGAAAAAAACACTAGTGGGTGTAGTCTATAGGCCTCCGAACAGTTGCAACTCTGTTGGACGGAGTATTAATCAGGAAATAGTTGAGGCTTGTAATAAGGGAACAGCTATAATTATGGGGGATTTTAATTATCATATTAACTGGACAAATCAAATTGGGCAGAGCAGCCTTGAGGAAGAGTTCATTGAGTGTATTAGGGATGGGTTTCTTGAGCAGTATGTAACTGAACCGACCAGGGGGCAAGCAACCTTAGATTTGGTCCTGTGTAATGAGACAGGATTAATTAAAAATGTCCTAGTAAAGGATCCCCTTGGAATGAGTGACCATAACATGGTTGAGTTCCATATTCAATTAGAGGGTGAGAAGGTTGGATCTCAAACAAGCGTGCTGAGCTTGAATAAAGGAGACTATGAAGGTATGAGAGCGGAATTAATTAGAGTGGACTGGGAAAATAGATTAAAGGGTAAGACGGTACATGACCAGTGGTGTACATTTAAGGAGTTATTTTACAACTTCCAAAAAAAATATATTCCACTGAGGAAAAAAGGGTGTAAAAGAAAAGATAGCCATCCGTGGCTAAGTAAAGTAATTAAGGATAGTATCCGACTAAAAACAAGGGCATATAAGGTAGCCAAATCTAGTGGGAGGATGGAAGATTGGGAAGTCTTTAAAAGACAGCAAAAAATAACAAAAAGATTGATTAAGAAAGGGAAGATAGATTATGAAAGTAAATTAGCAAAAAATATAAAAACAGACAGTAAAAGTTTCTATAGTTATATAAAAAGAAAAAGGGTGGCTAAAGTAAATGTTGGTCCCTTAGAGGATGAGACCGGGAAATTAATGGTGGGAAACATGGAGATGGCAAAAACACTGAACAATTATTTTGTATCAGTCTTTACAGTAGAGGACACTAAGAATATCCCAACACTGGACAAACAGGGGGCTCTAGGGGGGGAGGAACTAAATACGATTAAAATCACTAAGGAAGTGGTACTTGGTAAAATAATGGGACTCAAGGCGGATAAATCCCCTGGACCTGATGGTTTGCATCCCAGGGTCTTGAGGGAAGTAGCGGTAGGGATTGTGGATGCATTGGTAATAATTTTCCAAAACTCACTGGACTCAGCAAAGGTCCCGGCAGATTGGAAAACTGCTAATGTAACACCCTTATTTAAAAAGGGTAGTAGGCAGAAGGCTGGAAACTATAGACCTGTTAGCCTAACATCTGTGGTTGGTAAAATGTTAGAGTCCATTATTAAGGAGACAGTAACGGGACATTTGGATAAACATAATTTAATAGGGCAAACTCAGCATGGTTTCATGAAGGGGAAGTCATGTTTAACAAATTTGCTTGAGTTTTTTGAGGAAGTAACATACAGGGTGGATAAAGGGGAACCAGTGGACGTAGTGTATTTAGACTTCCAAAAGGCATTTGACAAGGTGCCACACAAAAGATTATTGCTCAAGATAAAAAATCACGGGATTGGGGGTAATATTCTGGCGTGGGTGGAGGATTGGCTCTCTAACAGAAAGCAGAGAGTTGGGATAAATGGTTCGTTCTCAGATTGGCAACCAGTAACTAGTGGTGTTCCGCAGGGGTCAGTGCTGGGTCCCCAACTCTTTACAATCTATATTAACGATTTGGAGGAGGGGACCGAGTGTAACATATCAAAGTTTGCAGATGATACAAAGATGGGAGGGAAAGTAGTGAGTGAGGAGGACATAAAAAACCTGCAAAGGGACATAGACAGGCTAAGTAAGTGGGCAGAGATTTGGCAGATGGAATACAATACTGGAAAGTGTGAGGTTATGCACTTTGGCAGGAAAAATCATAGAGCAAGTTATTATCTTAATGGCAAGAAACTGGAAAGTACTGTAGTACAAAGGGATCTGGGGGTCCTGGTGCACGAAACTCAAAAAGTTAGTATGCAGGTGCAGCAAGTGATTAAGAAGGCCAATGGAATGTTGGCTTTTATTGCTAGGGGGTTGGAATATAAAAACAGGGAGGTATTGCTGCAGTTGTACAAGGTATTGGTGAGGCCGCACCTGGAATACTGCATACAGTTTTGGTGTCCATACTTAAGAAAAGACATACTTGCTCTCGAGTCAGTACAAAGAAGGTTCACTCGGTTAATCCCGGGGATGAGGGGGTGGTCATATGAGGAGAGGTTGAGTAGATTGGGACTCTACTCATTGGAGTTCAGAAGAATGAGAGGCGATCTTATTGAAACATATAAGATTGTGAAGGGGCTTGATCGGGTGGATGCGGTGAGGATGTTCCCAATGATGGGTGAAACTAGAACTAGGGGGCATAATCTTAAAATAAGGGGCTGCTCATTCAAAACTGAGATGAGGAGAAACTTCTTCACTCAGAGGGTGGTAGGTTTGTGGAATTTGCTGCCCCAGAAAGCTGTGGAAGCTACATCATTAAATAAATTTAAAACAGAAATAGATAGTTTCCTAGAAGTAAAGGGAATAAAGGGTTACGGGGAGCGGGCAGGAAATTGGACATGAGTCTGGGTTCGGAATGGTCATGGCCCTGTGGGTAGTGGAGCGGGCCCAGGGGCCGTGTAGCCTTGTTCTGCTCCTACTGTGTTCTAATTCTGTTAGATTTCAGGAGATGGTTTTATTCCTGTTCCTGGCTGGGGTGGAGATCGTCTTTACAGAAGGTAAGTACTGTAGAAAATATAGGGACAGAGTGATCTCCTGGAAGAATTTCGATCGCCTAGATGGGTCGGAGAGGAATTTCCCAGATTTTTTTCTCCCAAATTGGCCATTGGGTCTTTATCTGGTTTTTCGCCTCTCCCGGGAGATCACATGGGTTCGGGTGGATGCAGAGTGATAGAAGATTTGAGGTTAGGATCAGATCAGCCATGATCTTATTGAATGGTGGAGCAGGCTCGAGGGGCCGATTGGCCTACTCTTGCTCCTATTTCTTATGTTCTTATGTTCTTATGTTCTTAAAAATCATGAGATTTAGTATAGAAATCATGAGTTGCTTTTTTTTCAATCATAAGCCAATATAGATTGGCAGTTAATTTATAAACTTCATTAGCGGTTTATTTAATCTATATCAGGTCTTTACAAAAATTATGGCCTAGAAATTTGTGGCCACCACAAAAGCTGCCGGTGCCACCATGGCCGGGGGTTAACGGCCACCGAAAATGGTGGCACTGGCAGGACCGAAAAATTGGCATTGGGGACTAATTATCATTAGCCCAGCACTAAACTCAGTGTAACGCCATCCTGGTGGCGTTCATCCCAGCAGCAGGCCCCAATGTGGCGTGGCCTAAGTGAGGTTGCTGCTTCAACAGCCTCTGAAAGCGAGGCTGTGATTTCACAAAGCATTGTGGGATCTTAAAAGGGCAATGCATTGTCGTTTTCTTAAATGATAAAAATAAAAACGATGTAAAAATTTGCAGTTTTTAGCCCCTACAACTCAACTACCTTCTGAAAAATATTAACATTAAAAAGAATTCCCAAATGTGAGTCATCAGCTCTTTAAAATGAATTCCCTTCCGCACCTAAAAAAATGTGAAAAGTGCTTCAGCGCTAACACAATGGCTCAGCAAGCCAGGGAAGGGGCACCCAGGGTCTCGCAGCACTTCAGCTTTGTGCAGGGGTCAACACTGCAAGAGAGGTCCTCTACCCACAGGGGCCAGGAGGCCCTCCAGAAAGAACGATGTGGGACCAGATCATCAAGGCCATCACTGCCAGCAGTGTTGCCCCCACGACCTGGCTCCAGTGCCCAAAGAAGCTTCATGACCTCAGCCCAATGGTCAAGGTTAGTGAATGCATCTTCAAAAGCCATATCCTACCAACTGCATCACTAGCCTCACACACTTCTCAATACATGACTTACCCCACCATCACCCCAATCACTCACCTGCCAGCACACCCAAGAAATGCAGCCTGCCCAGCCATGGGTGACCAAGAAGAGGGAGAGGAAAATGAAGAAGAATTAGAAGAAACAGAAACACCATCACTTTATTCAACACTCCCAACCACCAGCTCCTCAAGGTCGACCAGCAAGGCCATTTGCAGTGTCCCCCACTGAAAGTCAGCAGCCTTCCACCAGCCATGCTGTAGCCACTGGGGTAGCACTGCATGACATCAGTAGGATAGGCAAAGGCACACACAAGACCGTCACTAAGGAAATGCATAAGGCTGATGAGTTGATTTCTTGATGTCATATTGGATGGATAGATGTATAAGTTGGATTGGAAAGTTTGCTTTGTGGTGGCTTTTATTTCAGCATTGTGGCCAAGAGGACACTGTGATGGTCAGAAACAGAGGGAAAGTAAGGTGTAGGACAAATGTTAAAAGGGGAATTGGAGTTGTGTTCACTGGTATAGCAGGCGAATGATTCCACCCCAGATATCTCGGCCAGAAAGGGGCTGTCTGGGTTGCATCTTTCCTTCTGCTTCCTCCTCTTCTGCTTCCTCCTCTTCTGCATCTTCTTCTTCTGTGTCTTCCTCTTCTGCGTCTTGCTCTTCCCTCTGCGAGCGGATGCTGTAAATCTGAAATGAAAGCATAAAATGCTGGAAATACTCAGCAGGTCCGGCAGCATCTCGACCTGAGACGTGAATTCTGTTTCTCTCTCCACGGTTGTTTCCTGACCGGCTGAGTATTTCCAGCACTTTCTGTCTTAGAGGCCTTCCTTTACCATCAGAGGCCTTTCATGAGTCCAGCAGCACACCCTGCACACTTAAAAAACTTTTAAAATGTTTTGCACCAAGCCACTATTTCAATAAAATGTTAAAAATTCAGGCCAATAGCTTAAATGGAAACTTACCTGAAAGATGTGTGTGTCCCTTTAAGAGGTACTGACAGCGCCTCTGTCCGTCTGCTGAACGCTGGGTTTTCATGGCGAGCTTAGGACCCAGCGCTGAACTCAGCACTTAGGTCGAAGTTCACTGAGGTGACGTTAAGTCGGCGTTGCACCAAAATGGTGGCCGCCGAGTCCTGCGCCAAAGAAGGACACTAGAGTGGTGGCCGCCATTTTTAGACCGGATCGTGGCGAAAACGCGTGGCGATAAGTGGGCCAGTTTCTAGGCCTATATTACTGCATCTGAAAATGTGTTCGATCCCTGGCCTATGCTGAGTTACCAGAACTGAACATGGGTGACAGTAGTGATGCAACAATTGGTCTCGAAGACCCTGTTTCCTCTTATCTCAATGCCAAACCCCAACAGGGTTACAGCCTTGCTGCAGGCCCAGAGACTGTCAAGTCTGTTTCTTTCTGCGCCCCTCCCCCACCACCCTCCAATGCCACATGGCGCGCGCACTTTCCATTGATGGCACCAACCCCCCCCCCATCTCACCCACCAGTTTAATTAGGAAAAATCTTTAATTGTAAATGATTTGTCAAGTTAATTCACATCTATGACAAATAGTTTCATAGAGATGTTTAACAGGAGAGCAGAGCTTACATTTTATAAACTTTCTGCATGCATCCCAGTGGATGACTTATTTTACATAATTGTATCTTACAGCAGTGTATCTGCATGTTTTTACACTATGTTATAATACGCACACTTCACTTGGTATGCTACTAGCTTTCCTGTTCTATTCTCTAAGCATAGCTTTGATACGTTGGATTTGGCTTTTATTACTTTGTTCTTCTTGAACACAATCAATACATTCCCAGTCATTGGTTAAGAAAACTAACCTTCCTGGAAAGAGATTTGCTCACCTAATTTTTTTTTGCATTTCTCCGGTGGTCAGTATCTTCAATAAATGTAGTACCTGTGTATAATGCTCCCCAGACTTACACTCCTCGGCTGCTTTTGGCTGTTGAGAACTGTTAAAATAAATTGGATTCATTACGAAATTTCCGAATGCCTTTCATCAAGAAAGAGCTACCAAAAAAATAGTATTAAGCCAGTGACAATTTGCAGAGCCCCGATCTTTTGGCGTGTTTTTCGCACATGCACAAATCGCCGTTTTTTTCCGCGCATGCGCAAATCAGCAAATTGATGTCATCAGGCGGTCGGCGCGAATCCAAAAAAAAGCCCAAGAGTTAGGAGTTCCATCGTGAGATTATGAGCGGTGCTTTATTTCACTCAGAAATCGCGTCTCTCGTGATGGATTCACGAGAGTTGGCAATACTGCTTTAACCCCACAACCCGATCTCCGACTCCCTCCCTCCCCCACTTACCTGCCATCCACTCCATGGCTGCTTTCCTGCCCGACCGGCAGCCAGCCTGTTACTCAGGCGGGAAACTTACCGAAAAATTGTCAAATATGGCCTGATGTTAAATGCTGCAGCACATTCGGGAAATCCTTACTTCCATATTTCCCGTCTGGAAATCCTCCCACTGCCCCCTGCTCTCTTCACGGCCCTGAGTAAATATCGGGGCCACTCTCTCTCTGTAAATAAGCATTCGTAGGATACCAGTGGTATTGTTTGTTTTGTATCTATTATCCAGACCAGGAAATGGGCTGTGCAAGGCTGGCTCAGTATTATATTAGATGATGAGTTCTCTAAATAGAATAGATTGGATATGCAGAGGCAGCAATTTTCTTCACATTGTGTTTATCGGTGTGATGAATGATTCCCTCTGCAGACAGCCTCCAGATGGTTAGGGCTGCTTGGCTTTGAATTCCCTTATCTGCAATTTGTGGAATTTTTTTTTAAATCAGTTTTTCACTGCAGCGTTCTTCTGTTTTCTCCCTTCTCTTCCTACATTGAAGTCATTGCCTCTCTCACTGGTCCAGGGTTCCACCAGCACTACCTGACCTCCGAAACCACCTCCGTGGATGACCCTTGGCTGTGAGTGTTGGCAACCTATCTGACTGTGTAGGAAATCACAAGCAACTCTGATCCTGTTCTCAGCTGCCACCCACTTACAGCAGGGTGCTGTACCATGATCAGGAGCAGGAGCTCTGGCCTGTATTTTCACTTCCTAACCCAGGGCATTATGGCCAATTGGAGCATTGTTATCACAAGCCTGGCTGAGATCACCTAACTCCATACAGACCAAACATGGTCTGTGTAGCTCAATATAATTTAATTATATTTTAATTAACATTTTTTAAAAGTTATCTTTTTCTTATTTTGGTTTTAAAATCCAGTAAAACAAGGTTACCAAGTTGTATACCTCAAATCTGTGTGTAGCATTGCAAAATCATGAGACTTGAGAGCCTTCATCAGCATTATCCTAAGGATGCTTCTGCATTGACTATATACATTAATTAAGCTCCATAGGGCTAGATTTTCAGTATAGACAGTTTTGGGGCGCTAACCTTAGCGCCCGCCCGAAGTAGCGCCCCGTTGCCGGAAATTCAGTGGCTTCGCCCTAAGAGGTTGGTGGAGCGCTAAAAGAGGCGTTCCACTACTATCTTTAGGCGCTAAGCCGGCGGTGCAGAGCGCAGCGCCCGAGCTCGGGCGCAGCGCACGGCAGACACTCTGGTGCCAGTGAGCTCTTAAAGGGGAAGGGTGCATGTGTTTTTTGAGGAGGAGGAGGAGGAGGAGGAGGAGGAGGTGGTGGTGGCCGGAAACATAAATACACCGTTCACAACAACACACTGGATCCTTCCACACAACACATGCAGACTGCCGTTTATAGTGCAGGAGGAGTGCCCTTTAATTTGCGCTCCCCAGGGTGTGTTGCGTTCCATTTTACAAACGCTCTGGACGCCAGCCGCAGAATGGGGCGGTCCGACTGAAGTTTGGATTCGGGGCGGCCAAAGGGCGTTGCACGAGGTTGTGATGTCATTTTCTGCGCGCGCATCCGGGCGGCCGCTAAACTTTGCGCCGGCGCTAACGGGCAACTTAATTTGGGGCGGGGCGCAAACTGCGCTGCGCCCGGGCGCTACACGAATAGCGCCCGAAAATCACTTCTCTTAAGGCGCTAACTGCTGGCGCAAGCAACTGAAAATCTAGCCCCTAGTGTTTAAAATATACTTACCTGACTGTGGAGCAGGAATGCCCCCCCCGCCCCCGATTGTGACCTTGATTGCCCCCCCGATTGCTGCCGCCACTCTCCCGATCCCGGCCACTACCCTCCCTCCTGATCGCCCCCCCTGCCATATTGGACGGAATACTGGGAGACAAAAAGAAAATACTGCAGATGCTGGAAATCTGAAATAAAAACAGAAAATGCTGGAGATACTCAACAGGTCAGGCAGCATTTGTGAAGAGAGAGAAACAGAGTTAACGTTTCAGGTCGATGACCTTTCGTCAGAACTGGGGCCAGTTCTGACGTAAGATCATCGACCTGAAACATTAACTCTGTTTCTCTCTTCACAGATGCTGTCTGACCTGCTGAGTATCTCCAGCATTTTCTGTTTTTATTTCAGAATACTGGGAGAACTTCCTGCTCTTTGTCGAATAATGCAGTGGGATCTTTTAAGTCCACCTGAGCAGACACGTGGAAGCTCCGGTTAACATCTCATGCAAAGGACAGCCCCTCCAGCAATGCAGCAGCTGCTCCCTCAGTACTGCACCCAAGTATCAGCCTAGATTAAGTGCTTCAGTCTTAGTGCTGATTGAACTTGTATGTTTATGACTGAGCGGGAGAGGTGCTACCAATGAGCCAAGATGACACACGGGGTTGACATTTTTCTGTTAGGTATTATTCAGGGCACTGAGTAACACACCGGCATCAAATTTAGGTGTGCTTTATTTTATTAACAACTTTGTTAAAATAGGGCACTTGGGAATTTAATGCTATTTTTTAAAATGGATTAATGACTTAGTTAAAATAGTTCATACAGGAATTTGACCTGGATAAGTTAACCAGTGGGCTAAAAATAGTTCACAGAGGAATGTCAACCCTAGCTGAACACATAGCACAAATCAGGTTACAGTCAGCCAGTTCCCAACAGTCAGCATTTCACCAGCTATCTGTGAATTTACAGAATCATAAAGTTAGAGATGAAAGAGAAAGTTATTAATACAATGCCATAATTTATGAAAATAGCTCTCACCTAAGATAATGTACCACCACTCTTTATTGATATATTATCATCAGTTCTTCGTAGGAGCAACTTTTTTTTTAACAAAGCCGTTTCTCAAAATTGTCTCCACTGAAGGTGTTTTTTCTTTTTGAGAATCTTGCATTTTCACTGTTGCTGACTATTGCAAAAACAATTGCATGGGATGATCAGCTTTTAAGATTGTATTTCTCTTAAAGCAAAGGGAACCTGCACCAGCAAAGGATTAGACATATTCGTATATTTAGTCACTAAACCATTGGAAACTCAGCACAGACCAGATATCAATGCTTTTACACAGTAAATCATCAGGGAAATAGGACAGAGCAGGAATTGGCACCTTTACTCACCTAAAAGGACAACTTCTGTTGAATTTCTGGGCCTTGCTTTGTGGAGTGTTTAGTGAAGTTTTGCACCTGTGGGCTGACAGTTGGTCAGATTTTGTAACATTTTATTGTAATGTTTGGGCACCGAGTGTACTAAGTACCAATTTTTGATCCATCCAATACAAGGCACCTGGAGTAAGGAGAAAGATCCTCTGTTTACGACCAGGACATGTCTCTTCCAATCTCTGCCAAGCCGACATAACCCGAATTCCCCATGTGTCTAATCACATGCATATTTGGCTGCTGCTCTGGACCTGAGCCAATTACTTCGAGCTCCATTTTTACTCTCTTGCTCTTCTTGGGCCCCATCTCTCCTGTCTCCTCCCCTTCCTGTCACCCAGCCACGTCACCTTTAATTTCTCCCCTGTTGGGTGCTTTGGCCCACCCAAGTACCTGCCTCAACCCATAACTACGCCTCTGTCTTCCTACTCTCCTGCCTTGAATCCTCCTTGAATAAGCCATCGGCGACCCTCTGTGCTTCTCTTGACATTCCCCGGAGGATCCATTGGAGACATCCTCCTCTTTTGTCAACCTTCCTGACCAGCTTGCCCTCTGGGGCTAAACTCGCCAGCCACCTTCCTACCCTGCTCAACCCACTGAACACTACCTCCTTAGGCTTTGCCAGTGGATCAATAAAAATCACTCTAGAATGTCCGTTTACACATGAACAAAGCCCTTGCCATTCATGACCTTATTGTGGATGATTGCATTAACATCCTGGCTTTGACTGAACCTTGGCTCTCGGGTGGTGACACCTTGGCCATTACCAAAGCCCTCCGCCTGCCCCACCCACATCTCCATGGTAGGCCCCTGTAAAAATGGTGGAGGCCAAAGCATCGACACTAACGGGGCGGTAAGCCTAGAGACACCATTGTGAGGCTGTTACCATCCATTAACACCGATTTCAGTGAGTTAAAATCGACACCTTTGTTTCCCAAATCCGTCAAATCAGAGAATGCTGGAGATACACAGCCGATCGATCAGTATCTGAAAAGAGAAAGTTTGGTTAAAGTTTCTGGTGAGAAATCTTTATCAATCCCAATGATGCGTCAAACCCACAATGTAAAAGATCCCACAGCATTATTTCGAAGAAGAGCAGAGGAGTTCTCCCTGGTGTTCTGGCCAATATTTATCCCTCAACTGATTATCTGGTCATTATCGCATTGCTATTTGTGAGATCTTGCTGTGTGCATATTGGTTGTAGCGATTCCTACATTACAACAGTGACTACACTTCAAAAGTACTTCATTGGCTGTAAATCGCTTTGGGACATGAAAGGCACCAATGAAATACAAGTTCTTTCTTTATCTTTCTTTTTAACCTTTCAATATTTTAGGGGTAATTTTCTGATTTTTTGCTGCTGGCAGGGAGGCTTGTCCACCGGGAGCACACACTGGGTGTTCAGGTGCCTGCTGTGCCGGAATTCCTGCCATGGGTGCTGTTGTGTTTGTACCGCTATACACAACTACATAAAATAATAAAGCAGCAGAGACTGAGAGTAACTTTAAGTGATCTTTACTGGTTAACTGGAACTTCGGCACTGACTATACAAATCGATACGCGTCTGTTATATACACTCGCAACTAAGGATGTACATCCGCAAAACAAAGTAGTCCCTTCAATGTTGTATACATTACAGGTGCAAAGTCAGAAAATGGTCCTTTTTCTGTTCTGATTACAGATTTTCGGCTTTTGGAATTTTTCTTTATCTGCACAAAGTGAAATTACCTCTGCAATGTAATCATTCAGTTCTAACTGCAGTCAAACTTTGTTATTATGAACTCAAGGGGACCAACATAGTAGCTCTTCTTATCAAAGTTTCACCAAACTGAGCTTTTCTGCTAGTCTCTGAGCCAGAACGTTGTAGGTTCAAGCCCTACTCCAGGGCTGTGTCTACATAATCTAGGTTGCCACTCCAGTGCGCTACTGAAGGAGTGCTGCATTGTTAGAAGTGAGGTGTTCAACTGAGGCCCATCTCCATGTTCTGTTGATTTGTGTGGATGTTAAAATCCCATGGCACTATTCAAAGAAAGTCAAAATACCCACGTAAAATAATATCACCAAAAGCAGTTGAACTGGTCACCATCTCATTGCTGTTTGAGCCATTTTACTGCGTGCAAAATGGCTTCCACAACAACAGCCACCGTATTTCAAAAGTAATTTATCATACGCTTGGAGATATGAATTGGTATATACCATTTCTTTAGCTGTACATGAAAATGGCCATTTTGCACTACATTTTAAATCTGTTTTTATTTGTGTTCAAAACTTACCGTGCAAAACAAGTAATTGTATTGATATCAATTATTTTGTCGTGCTTAAAAATAACTGTTTACACAGTGCAATAAATTCCATGAACATGCCTATAGCTATTCCCAGATGAGAAATGCTTGTGGCTGCAAGCACAGCATTGAATAAGAATACTTGAGAGTTGTAGTTTCTTTTGTGTAGCAATTATCTTTGGCATCTGTCTTCATTGTTACATATCCTGAGGTAATAGTGAACTCCTGCACTACACAGAACAGGTCTCCCTCCCACATAGATTCCGGAAAACTAATTAGCTGCAGTATTATCTAACTAACAGGACAAAGTACAAATGAGGTGAGTCCAGAATTGAAATTGTAGAGAGGAAAATCTGAATATATCTGGGACTGACTGAGAGTGTGTTTGTGTGTCTGTGCATGTATCTGCAGAGTGTCCATTGACACCATTGTGTCAGCCAATGAGTTGCACTGCGACAGCCAATGAGTTGCACTGCGACAGCCAATGAGTTGCACTGTGTCAGCCAATGAGTTGCACTGGGTCAGCCAATGAGTTGGAGGCAGGGCTGGACTTACGACCGGACTTAGAGCAAACAATCTAGTGTGTGTGTGTGTGTGTAGCTGACTGCTGCGCATCCTCCAGCATCTACACGCACAGGAAGGTTTTAACATTTGGGCAGTGGATCAGCAGAGCGTGCCAGCTGGTCTGTTGCCTGCTCCACTAACGCTGAGTTTGGCAAAGTTAAAATCAGCCTCACAGTCTTTCAGCAACTGTTTTCTAAATTATGATCTGGTATGGAAGATTGGCTGGTGACCCCAACCCTTTAATTTGGGGACAATGAGGCCAATTGAAAGAGCTGGGGCTCTTTTTTCCAGGAAAAAGAAGGCTGAATGGTGACCTAATAGAGGTCTTTAAGATTACAAATGGGTTTGAACAGTAGTCGTAAAGAAGATGTTTCAGCTTGTAAGGGAATCAAAACTAGAGCTCATAAATATAAGGTAATAATCACTAACCAATCTAATAAAAAATTCAGAGAAACTCCTTCACCCAGAGAATGGTTAGAATGTGGAACTCGCTACCACAAGGAGTAGTTGAGGTGAATAGCATAGATGCATTTAAAGGAAAGCTAGATAAGTACATCAGGTAGAAAAGAACAGAAGTTTATGCTGATAGGGTTAGATGAGGGGGGTGGGAGAAGGCTTGTGTGTGGTATAAACACTGGCATAGACAAGTTGGGCCGAATGGCCTGCTTCTGCACTGTAATTTCAGTGCAATTCTATGTACGGTCCTATTGCAGATTGGCTAAATTAACACAACAACAACAACTTGTATTTATATAGCGCCTTTAACGTAGTAAAATGTCCCAAAGCGCTTCACAGGAGCGTTATCAAACAAAATTTGACACCAAGCCACATAAGGAGATATTAGGGCAGATGACCAAAACCTTGGTCAAAGAGGTAGGTTATAAGGACTGTCTTAAAGGAGGAAAGAGAGGTAGAGAAGCGGAGAGGTTTAGGGAGGGAATTACAGAGCTTAGGGCCTTGGCAGCTGAAGGCACGGCCACCAAGGGTGGAGCGATTAAAAGCGGGAATGCGCAAGAGGCCAGAATTAGAGGAGTGCAGATATCTCGGGGGGGTTGTGGGGCTGGAGGAGATTACAGCGATAGGAATGGCGAGGGCAGCACGGTGGCATAGTGGTTAGCACTGTTGCCTCACAGCACCAGGGACCCGGGTTCGAATCCGGCCTCGGGTGACTGTCTGTGTGGAGTTTGCACATTCTCCCCGTGTTTGCGTGGGTTTCCTCCGGGTGCTCCAGTTTCCTCCCACAGTCCAAAGATGTGCGGGTTAGGTTGATTGGCTATGATAAATTGACCCTTAGTGTTAGGGGGATTAAATACGTGGGGTTACAGGGATCGGGTGGGATATGTAGGGGTTACGGGGATCGGGTGGGATATGTGTCGGTGCAGGCTCGATGGGCCGAAATGGCCTCTATCTGCACTGTGGGGTTTCTGTGTGTCTGTGACATGGAGGGATTTGAAAACAAGGATGAGAATTTTTAAATCGAGGCGTTGTTTAACCGGGAGCCAATGTAGGTCAGCGAGCACAGGGGAGATGTGTAAATGGAACTTGGTACGACTTAGAAACATAGAAAAATAGGAGCAGGAGTAGGCCATTCAGCCCTTCAAGCCTGCTCCGCCATTCAATATGAGCATGGCTGATCCTCTATCTCAATACCATATTCCCGCTCTCTCCCCATACCCCTTGATGCCTTTTGTGTCTTTTGTGACTTTTGTGACTTTGACATGGGCAGCAGAGTTTTGGATGACCTCAAGTTTACGGAGGGTAGAACATGGGAGGCTGGCCAGGTGTGCATTGGAATAGTCAAGTCTAGAGGTAACAGAGGCATGGATGAGATCAACTTCTCTTCAATATTTTTTCCTGTCATTCTTCCAGAATATTCTACTGGTTCAGTGACAATATCTGGAATACAAGAATATACTCCTCTATGTCCTATTCTACGGCCTAGAAATTCGTGGCCGCCACAAAAACTGCCAGTGCCACCACAGCTGGGGATTAACGGCCGCCAATCAGGGTGGCATTAGCAGAACTAAAAAATTGGCACTGGGGACTAATTATCATTAGCCCAGCGCTAAAGTCACCATGGAACGCCGTCCTGGTGGAGTTCGTCCCAGCAGCAGGCCCCAATGTGGCACGGCCCAAGCGACATTGCTGTTTCAACAGCCTCTGAAAGCGAGGCTGTGATTTCACAAGGGAATCTTAAAAGGGCAATGCATTATCGTTTTCTTAAAAGGGCAATGCCTTCTGAAATGATAAAAATAAAAATGATGTAAAAATATGCAGTTTTTAGCTCAACTGCCTTCTGAAAACAAAATTAACATTAAAAAGAATTCCCAAATGGGAGTGGACATGAATCAGTCATTCATGAAAGAAAGACTTATGAAATAATACTGAGCGGCCTACGGATGGCGCTGTCCAGGGAGAGTATAAATACTCGGGCAGGGGCCCAGCTTGCGCGGGACATTCTTAACAGGAACTACTGAAGGACACAACTAGACCTCCATGTTGTAAAACAGTTGATTAAAGCTTTGTTTAACGCTTAGACCAAGTGCCTAGTAGTTTTCTTACGTCAGGAGTCATCAGCTCTTAAAGGGTAACTGCCTTCCACACCTAAAAAAAATGGGAAAAGTGCTTCAGCACTAACACAAATGACTCAGCAAGCCAGGGAAGGGGCACCCAGGGACTTGCATGCAGCACTCCAACTTTGTGCAGGGGATCAACACTGCAAGAGAAGTCCTCTACCCAACGGGGCCAGGAGGCCCTCCAGAAAGAACAAGGTGGGACCAGATCACCGAGGCCGTAACTGCGAGCAGTGTCGCCCCTCCCCCACCCCCTGACTCCAGTGCCCAAAGAATCTTCATGGCCTTAGACCAGTGGTCAAGGTCAGTGAATGCATCTTCAAAAGCTGTCTTCTACCAACTGCATCACTTAACTCACACACTTCTCAGTGCACGACTCCCCTCCCGCCAATTACTCACCTACCAACAATCTGTACCAATCATGAGGCAGACCTCCCATTCTTGGCAGGGGTATGGCTGAGACCTTGCCCAGTGGTGGGGCTGAAAGGATACAAGATGCTGGTATCCTCATACGTTATCCTCCTTCTCTCATGCACCTCTTGCTTTCCCGCCCTCCACTCACAACAACTCCACCCTTGTGCCTTCCTCATTTCACACAACCAAGAAATGCAGCCTGGCGAACCAGTGGTTGATTAAGATGAGGGAGAGGAGAGTTAAGAGGAAGAAGAAGCAGAATCACCATCACTTGATTCAAAACCCACAGCTTCCAGCTCCTCAAGGGCGACCAGTGTCCCCCACTGAAAGTCAGCAGCCTTCCACCAGCCATGCCACAGCCACTGGGGTAGCACTGCATGACATCAATAAGATGGGTAAAAGCACATGCAAGGCAGTCATTAAGGGAATGCATATGGGTAATGAGTTGATTTCTTGATGCCATATTGGATTGATAGATGCATAAAGTTAGATTGCTTTGTGGTGGCTTTTATTTCAGCATTGTGGCCAAGAGGATGCTGTGATGGTCAGTAACAAAGAGAAGGTAAGGTGTAGGACAATTTTGAAAGGGGAATTGGGGTTGTGGTCACTGGTACCACAGGCGGATTATTCCATCCCGGATATCCCGGCCAGAAAGGGGCTATCTGGGTTGCATCCTTCCTTCTGCTTCCTCCTCGTCTGCTTCTTCCTCTTTTGGGTCATCCTCTTCTGCGTCTTCCTCTTTTCGTCTTCCTTTTCCCTCTGCAAGTGGATGCTGTAAATCAGAAATGAAAGCATAAAATGCTGGAAATACTCAGCAGGTCAGGCAGCATCTCGACCTGAGATGTGAATTCTGTTTCTCTCTCCACAGATGCTGCCTGACCTGCTGAGTATTTCCTGTCTTCTCAGAGGCCTTCCGTTACCATCTGAGGCCTTGCAAGCATTCAGCAACACACCCTGCACACTTAAAAAACTTTTTAACATGTATTGCACCGAGCCACTACTTCAATAAAATTTTAAAAATCCAGTCCAAAAGCTTAAATGCAAACTTACCTGAAAGATATATGTGTCCCTTTAAGAGGTGCTGACAGCGCCTCTGTTTGTCTGCTGAATGCTGGGTTTTCATGGCAAGCTTAGAACCCAGTGCTGAACTCAGCGCTAAGATCCAAGTTCACTGAGGTGCACCCCGACTGACGTCACCCTCTCTTAATTTATAGTTCATGGGCCAGCGCTGCCATCGGTAGCGCTAAGGCCCTCACCAAAATGGTGGCCATCGAGTCCCATGCCCTCTCCAACAGATTTTCCGTTTTGGATACTGATGGGGGAGATCGTTTCTCAGGGGAATGCAGCAAGAGCCAAGTCCGTGGCACTACAAGTGGCTCAGCTGCACAGAAGGGGAGGAAAAAGAGTGGTACAGCAATAGCGATAGGGGATTCTATTGTAAGGGGAACAGATAGACGTTTCTGTGGCCGCAGACATGACTCCAGGATGGTATGTTGCCTCCCTGGTGCCAGGGTCAAGGATGTCACTGAACGGCTGCAGGGCATTCTGAAGGGGGAGGGTGAACAGTCAGAGGTTGTGGTTCACATTGGTACCAACGACATGGGTAGAAAGAGGGATGAGGTCCTGCAACAAGAATTTAGGGAGCTAGGTAGCAGATTAAAAAGCAGGACCTCAAAGGTTGAGGATGTAACTGGTAAAATAGATAAGTGGACCAGTGGATGTGGTGTATTTGGACTTTCAAAAGGATTTCGATAAGGTCCCGCATAAGAGATTAGCGTGTAAAGTTAAGGCACATGGGATTGGGGGCAAGGTATTGACTTGGATAGAGAACTGGTTAGCAGACAGAAAGCAAAGAGTTGGAATAAACGGCTCTTTTTCCGAGTGGCAGGCAGTGACTAGTGGGGTACCGCAGGGATCGGTCCTTGGACCCCAGCTATTCACAATATATATTAATGATCTGGACGAGGGAACTAGATGTAATATCTCCAAGTTTGCAGACGACACAAAGCTGGGTGAGCATGTGTGCTGTGAGGAAGATGCCGAGAAACTCCAGTATGATTTGGACAGGTTGGGTGATTGGGCAGAAGCATGGCAGATGCAATATAACATGGATAAATGCGAGGTTATCCACTTTGGTGTCAAAAACAAGAAGGCAGATTATTATCTGAATAGCAATAGATTGGGAGAAGGGATAGTGCAACGAGACCTGGGCGTCCTTGTGCGCCAGTCGCTGATGGTAAGCATGCAGGTGCAGCAGGCGGTTAAGAAGGCAAATGGTATGTTGGCCTTCGTAGCGAGAGGGTTTGAGTACAGGAACAAGGATGTCTTGTTGCAGTTGTACAGGGCCTTGGTGAGACCACGTCTTGAGTATTGTGTGCAGTTTTGGTCGCCTTATCTGAGGAAGGATGTTCTTGCCATGGAAGGAGTGCAGCGAAGATTCACCAGGCTGATACCTGGGATGGCAGGAATGACATATGAGGAGAGATTGGGTCGATTGGGCTTGTACTCGCTAGAGTTTAGAAGAATAAGAACATAACATAAGAACATAAGAACATAAGAAGTAGGAGCAGGAGTAGGTCATACGGCCCCTCAGGCCTGCTCTGCCATTCAATAGGATCATGGCTGATCCGAATCTAGAGTCACGTCCACTTCCCTGCCCTCTCCCCGTAACCCCTAATTCCCTTATCTGCTAGGAAACTGTCTATCGCCATTTTAAATTTATTTAATGTTGCAGCTTCCACAGCTCTCTGGGGTAGCAAATTCCATAGATTTACTACCCTCTGAGTGAAGAAGTTTCTCCTCATCTCAGTTTTGAAAGGGCAGCCCCTTATTCCTAGATTATGCCCCCTAGTTCTAGTCTCACCCATCAGTGGAAACATCCTCACCGCATCCACCCGATCAAGCCCCCTCACAATCTTATATGTTTTGATAAGATCGCCTCTCATTCTTCTGAACTCCAATAAGTAGAGTCCCAACCTACTCAACCTTTCCTCATACGTCAACCCCCTCATCTCCGGAATCAACCGAGTGAACCTTCTCTGAACCGCCTCGAGAGCAAGTATATGTATCTTTTCTTAAATATGGAAACCAAAACTGCACGCAGTATTCCAGGTGTGGCCTCACCAATACCCTGTATAACTGCAGCAAGACTTCCCTGTTTTTATACTCCATCCCCCTTGCAATAAAAGCCAAGATTCCATTGGCCTTCCTGATCACCTGCTGCACCTGCATACTAACTTTTTGTGTTTCATGCAACAGGACCCCCAGATCCCTTTGTACTGTAGCACTTTGCAGTTTCTCTCCATTTAGATAATAACTTGCTCTTTGATTTTTTCTGCCAAAGTGCATAACCTCACACTTTCCAACATTATATTGCATCTGCCAAATCTCTGCCCACTCACTTAGCCTGTCTATGTCCTTTTGCAGGTTTTTTATGTCCTCCTCACTCACTGCTTTCCCTCCCATCTTTATATCATTGGCAAACTTGGATATGTAGCACTCGGTCCCTTCCTCCAAATCGTTAATATAGATTGTAAAGAGTTGGGGTCCCAGCACTGACCCCTGCGGAACACCACTAGTTACTGATTGCCAGCCCGAGAACGAACCATTTATCCCAACTCTTTGTTTTCTGTTAGATAGCCAATCTTCCACCCATGCCAGTATATTACCCCCAATCCTGTGATTTCTTATCTTGATCAGTAATCTTTTGTGTGGAACCTTGTCAAATGCCTTTTGGAAGTCCAAATACACTACATCCACTGGTTCCCCTTTATCCACCCTGTATGTTACATCCTCAAAGAATTCGAGCAAATTTGTCAAACATGACTTCCCCTTCATAAAACCATGCTGACTCTGTCCTATTAAATTATGTTTATCCAAATGCTCTGTTACTGTTTCCTTAATAATGGACTCCAACATTTTGCCAACCACAGATGTTAGGCTAACTGGTCTATAGTTTCCAGCTTTTTGTCTACTTCCCTTCTTAAATAAGGGTGTTACATTAGCAGTTTTCCAATCTGCCGGGACCTTTCTTGAGTCCAGGGAGTTCTGGAAAATAATCACCAATGCATCCACAATCCCTACCGCCACTTCTCTGAAGACCCTAGGATGTAGGCCATCAGGTCCGGGGGATTTATCCGCCTTAAGTCCCATTATTTTACTGAGTACCATCTCCTTAGTGATTTTAATCGTCTTTAGCTCCTCCCCCCCCATTGCCCCCTGTTTGTCCAGTGTTGGGATATTTTTAGTGTCCTCTACTGTAAAGACTGATACAAAATATTTGTTCAGCGTCTTTGCCATCTCCATGTTCCCCACCACTAGTTTCCCGGTCTCATCCTCTAAGGGACCAACGTTCACTTTAGCCACCCTTTTTCTTTTTATATAGCTGTAGAAACTCTTGCTATCTGTTTTTATATTTTTTGCTTGTTTACTTTCATAATCTATCTTCCCTTTCTTAATTAATCTTTTAGTTATTGTTTGCTGGCTTTTAAATGCTTCCCAATCTTCTATCCTCCCACTAGATTTGGCTACTTTATATGCCCTTGTTTTCAGTCGGATACTATCCTTTATTACTTTGCTAAGCCATGGATGGCTGTCTTTTCTTTTACTCCCCTTTTTCCTCAGTGGAATATATTTATCTTGAAAGATGTGAAATATCTCCTTGAATGTAAACCACTGCTCTTGTACCGTCTTACACTTTAATCTGTTTTCCCAGCCCACTTTAGTCAATTCTACTCTCATACCTTCATAGTCTCCTTTATTTAAGCTCAGTATGCTGGTTTGAGATCCAACTCTCTCACCCTCAAACTGAATTTGGAATTCAACCATATTATGGTCACTCATTCCAAGCGGATCCTTTACTAGGACATTTTTTATTAATCCTGTTTCATTACACAGGACCAGATCTAAGATTGCCTGTCCCCTGGTTGGTTCAGTTACATACTGCTCAAGGAACCCGTCCCTAATACACTCTATGAACTCTTCCTCAAGGCTGCCATGCCCAATTTGATTAGTCCAGTCAATATGAAAGTTAAAATCCCCCATGATTATAGCTGTTCCCTTATTACAAGCCCCAATTATTTCCTGATTTATACTCCGACCAACAGAGTTGCAACTGTTAGGAGGCCTATAGACTACGCCCACGAGTGACTTTTTCCCCTTATTATTCCTTATCTCCACCCAAACTATTTCACTATCCTGATCCTTTGACCCAATATCATTTCTGACTATTGCAGTGATTCCATCCTTGATTAACATAGCAACCCCACCTCCCTTTCCTTCCTGTCTGTCCTTCCTAATTGTCAAATACCCTTGTATGTTTAGTTCCCAGTCATGATTATCTTGCAGCCATGTTTCCGTAATGGCCACCAGATCGTACCCATGTGTAGTTATTTGTACCGTCAACTCGTCAATTTTGAGAGGGGATTTCATTGAAATTTATAAAATTCTAACAGGCCTAGACAGACTAGATGCAGGAAGGATGTTCCCGATGGTTGGGGAGTCCAGAACCAGGGGTCACAGTCTAAGGATAAGGGGTAAACCATTTAGGACAGAGATGAGGAGGAATTTCTTCACCCAGAGAGTGGTGAACCTGTGGAATTCTCTACCACAGAAGGCAGTAGAAGCCAATTCATTAAATATATTCAAGAAGGAGTTGGATATATTTCTTAAGGCTAAAGGGATCAAGGGATATGGGGAGAAAGCAGGGACAGGGTACTGAATTTGGATGATCAGCCATGATCGCACTGACTGGCGGAGCAGGCTCGAGGGGCCGAATGGCCTACTCCTGCTCCTATCTTCTATGTTTCTATGAAATCTCTGGATTACTCCCGGTGCCACGTCCTAGTGAGTATAGGAATAGGAGGATAGAGCAGATGAATGCGTGGCTAAAGAGTTGGTGCAGGAGGGAGGGCTTTAGTTTCCTGGATCACTGGGTCTGCTTTTGGGGAAGGTGGGACCTGTACAAGTCGGACAGGTTGCACCTGAACCGGAACGGGACCAACATCCTTGCGGGGAGGTTTGCTAGTACTGTTGGGAGGGTTTAAACTAACTTGGCAGGGGGATGGGATACGGAGTGGCGCTATAGTAGGGGGTGATGCACAGCCAAATACAGAGGAAAAAACAAGTCAGCCTGGCAGGCAGAGCAAGTATGTAACAGCACAAGGGAGTATGGCAAGGCTGAATGGCATTTATTTTAATGCAAGGAGTCTTGCGAGTAAGGCAGAGGAATTGAAGGTGTTGATGAACACATGGGAGTATGATATTGTTGCTGTCACAGAGACATGGTTGAGGGAGGGGCAGGACTGGCAGCTCAATATTCCGGGGTATAGAATCTTCAGGCGAGACAGAGGAGGTTGTAAAAGAGGAGGGGGTGTCACAATATTAATCAAGGAGTCAATTACTGCTGTAAGGAGGGATGATATCTTAGCAGGTTCCTCTAATGAGGCCATATGGGTAGAACTTAAAAACAAAAAGGGGGCAAGCACTTTGCTGGGAGTGTACTATAGGCCCCCAAACAGTCAGTGGGAGATAGAGGAACAGATATGTAGGCAAATCTCAGAGACGCGTAGAAATAATAGGGTAATAATAGTAGGGGATTTCAACTTCCCCAATATTAACTAGGATAGTCAGAATGTGAAAGGCTTAGAGGGTGCAGAATTCTTAAAGTGCATCCAGGAGAGCTTTTTGAGCCAGCATGTAGAAAGTCCTACAAGAGAGGGGGCGGTACTGGACCTAATTCTCGGGAATGTAGCCGGGCAAGTGGTAGAAGTGTCAGTAGGAGAGCATTTTAGTGACTGTGACCATAATTCGGTGAGATTTAAGGTAGTCATGGAAAAGGACAAAGATGGACTGGAAATAAAGGTTCTAAATTGGGGGAAAGACAATTTTAATATGATAAGGCAGGATCTGGCCAAAGTGGACTGGGATCAGCTACTTGTAGGAAAATCCACATCAGAGCAGTGGGAGTCTTTCAGGAAGGAAATAGAGAGAGTACAACGCCAACATGTTCCCGTAAAGGGTCAAGGGTAGGATCAGCAAGCCCAGGGAACCCTGAATGTCAAGGGATATACAAGAATGGATTTAGAAAAAAAGGGAGGCTTTTGGCAGATACAAAGGACTAAAAGTAGTGGAAGCCCTAGAGGAGTATAGAAAGTGCAGGGGGGTAATTAAAAATGAAATTAGGAGAGCGAAGAGGGGGCATGAAAAAACACTGGCGGGCAAAATAAAGAAAAATCCCAAGGTGTTTTATAAGTATATTAAGGGCAAGAGGATAACCAGGGAAAGAGTAGGGCCCATTAGGGACCAAAGTGGCAATCTGTGCTTAGAGCCAGAAGATGTAGGTGAGGTTTTAAATGAATATTTTGCATCTGTGTTCACTATGGAGAAGGACGATGTAGGCATAGAAATCAGGCAGAGGGATTGTGATATACTTGAACAAATTAGCATTGAGAGGGAGGAGGTACTAGCGGTTTTAGCAGGCTTAAAAGTGGATAAAACCCCAGGCCCTGATGAGATGTATCCCAGGCTGCTGTATGAGGCAAGGAAGGAGATTGCAGGGGCTCTGACACAAATTTTCAGAACCTCTCTGGCCACAGGGGAGGTGCCAGAGGACTGGAGAACAGCTAACGTAGTACAGTACCATTATTCAAGAAGGGTAGTAGGGATAAACCAGGGAATTACAGGCCAGTGAGTCGAACATCAGTGGTAGGGAAATTATTGGAAAAAATTCTGAGGGACAGAGTTAGTCTCCACTTGGAGAGGCAAGGATTAACCAAGTATAGTCAGCATGGCTTTGTCAGGGGGAGATCATGTCTAACCAATTTGATTGAATTTTTCGAGGGGGTGACTAGGTGTGTGGATGAGGGTAGTGCAGTTGATGTAGTCTACATGGACTTCAGTAAGGCTTTTGACAAAGTCCCACATGGGAGACTGGTCAAGAAGGTAAGAACCCATGGGATCCAGGGCAATTTGGCACATTGGATCCAAAATTGGCTTTGTGGCAGGAGGCAGAGGGTGATGGTCGAAGGTTGTTTTTGCGACTGGAAGCCTGTGTCCAGTGGTGTACCACAGGGATCAGTGCTGGGTCCCTTGCTGTTTGTAGTGTACATTAATGATTTAGATATGAATGTAGGAGGTATGATCAGTAAGTTCGCAGATGACACGACTATTGGTAAATAGCGAGGAAGGAAGCCTCAGGCTACAGGACGATATAGATGGGTTGGTTAGATGGGCAGAACAGTGGCAAATGGAATTTAACCCTGAAAAGTGTGAGGTGATGCATTTTGGGAGGACTAACAAGGCAAGGGAATACACAATGACTGATAGGACCCTAGGAAGGACAGAGGATTAGAGGGACCTTGGTGTGCATATACATAGATCCCTGAAGGCAGCAGGACAGGTAGATAAGGTGGTTGAAAAGGCATATGGGATATTAGCCAAGGCATAGAATATAGGAACAGGGAGGTTATGATGGAGCTGTACAAAACGCTAGTTAGATCCACAGCTGGAATACTGTGTGCAGTTCTGGTCGCCACACTATAGGAGGGATGTGATTGCATTGGAGAGGGTGCAGAAGAGATTCACCAGGATGTTACCTGGGCTGGAGCGCTTCAGCTATGAAGAGAGACTGGACAGGCTGGGGTTGTTTTCCTTAGAGGGGGGACCTGATTGAGATGTACAAAATTGTGAGGGGCATAGATAGGGTAGATAGAAAGGAACTTTTCCCCTTAGTAGAGGGGTCAAAAACCAGGGGGCATAGTTTCAAGCTAAGGGGCAGGAGGTTTAGAGGGGATTTGTGGAAAAACTTTTTCACCCAGAGGGTGGTTGGAATCTGGAACTCACTGCCTGAAAAGGTGGTAGAGGCAGGAACCCTCACAACATTCAAGAAGCATTTAGATGAGCACTTGAAATGCCAGAACATACAAGGCTACGGACCAAGTGCTGGAAAATGGGATTAGAATAGACAGGGCTTGATGGCCGGTGCGGACACGATGGGCCGAAGGGCCTCTTTCTGTGCTGTATAACTCTATGGCTCTATGGGGGGAAAATTCAGTATCGCCCCATTTGGGGCGCCATTATCGGCCGTGCGCAAAGTTTCGTGCCTGGCGTTAATTATCGCCTCCAACGGCAAACTTGGCTTCTATCGCCCCTGGAGGTGATTTGAACGCTACATCAGGCACTTCACACCTGTCTTAAGGCGCAAAGGCCGAGGAGCGAGGCGCCACTTCAGAGCGCTGGCGAAGCAAGGAAGGGCAAATCAAAATGAACCTGCAAAGTGCTGCTCAATACCCAAAACTCCTTCACACAGCGTTGAATCTCTCCAGAAGTCTCTCTCTCTCTCTCAGAATGCGTGGAGCAAAAATGTGACCAAAAATAAAGGCAGGAAGCGGTCGCCTTTAAATAGCGCTCCCCCAGTCCCTTTCTGACTGCAAAACGCTCCCCTCAACCTGTTGTTGCTAGCGGCAGGCGGTAAGGCAGGGGGCGCCACTCAATATCCGGTCTGGGGCGCTACCGAGGCATTGCGCACTCAACTGATATCACGATCTGCCAGCACAGGAGATCGTGGCGGTAGTTTAGCGCCACCGCAAAATGTCTAGTTAATTTCGCGAGCGGTGCAAACATTGCCGCGGCCGGGCGCTAGTTGCTTTGTGCCCCATTAGCGCCCTCTTAAGGCGCTAACGGGAGGCGCAAACAACTGAATTTTTCCTCCTATGACTCTATGAGAAGGGTGGTAGAGTGATGGCCGCCATTTTTAGATTGGATCGTGGCGAAAACTCATGGCGGTAAGTGGGCCAATTTCTAGGCCTAAAACGTGCCACTAGTAAATGGTTCGATTATGGTCTCTTCTAAAGACAAGTAGAGATGGTTAATAAATGTGACCTTGCCATCACCGCTAGCATCCAGGGAACAAACATAAAAATAAGCAAAGTATATTCAAAATGAACTCTTAGGGGGAAAAATTTGGTTGGTTTGCGCCTCCCGTTAGCGCCCTAAGATAGCGCTAATGGGGCGCAAAGTAACTGGCGCCCAGGCGCGGCGATGTTTGCGCCGGTCCCGAAATTGACTAGACTTTTTGCGGCAGCGCAAAAGTTTACCGCCCCGATCTGCTGCGCCTGCAGATCGTGACGTCAGTCGAGCATGCAACGCCCTGGTGGCGCCCTGGGCTGGATATTGAGTGGCGCCCCCCCTCCTTTCCGCCTGGCGCAAGCAACAACAGGGACATTGGAATGTTTCCCAGTCAGAGAGGGGCTGGGGGGGGGCGGTGGGGGGCGCTATTTAAAGGCGCCCTCTTCCTGGCTTTTTCTGTGGTAGACATTTTTGCACCACTCATTCTGACAGAGAAAGAGATTCTGAGAGAAAGATAGAGACTTCTGCATGGAGTCAATGCTGTGTGAAGTAATTTTGGCTACTGAGCATCACTTTGCAGGTACTTTTGGATTTGACCTTCATTACTTCGATTGCCAAGAGACTATGGGGGCTGCACTGATTTGGGGCGTCGTCCTGCACCTGCAGAATTGGAAGCAACAGAGATGCAGAGAGAGAGTGGCAATCATGGCCAGACGGAGGAGGGCCAACAGGCCTCTGCACAGGAGACCTTACCCTCACAGGGTATTCCGAGAACAATTCTCCTACATTAATTTGTCTGAGGAGCAGTGTTTGCGCAGGTTGTGCTTCAGCAAGGAGGTGGTCACTGAGCTCTGCCACCTGCTGCAGCCAGATCTGCAGCCTCAACTGAGGACCAGGACATCGCTGTCGGTGGCAGTGAAGGTCACAGTGGCTCTGAATTTTTATGCCACCGGCTCTTTTCAAGCAGCTACTGGGGACATCGGCAATATCTCCCAGTTCACGGTCCATTGCTGTATCCGTCAGGTCACAAATGCCCTCTATAAAAGGTAACGCCAGTACATCTCTTTCCCAATGACCCAGGCCAAACAGCATGAACGCGCATTGGGCTTTGCAAGGATAGCGGGCTTCCCCATGGTGCAGGGCGCCATTGACTGCACGCATGTGACATTGCGGGCACCGCATGAGAATGCAGAGGATTTCCGAAACCGCAAGGGGTTCCACTCCTTAAACGTCCAGTGACCACAGACAGCTGATACTCACTGTCAATGCCCGCTGTCCTGGCAGCAGCCACGATGCTTTCATCCTGTGCTAGGCTGGTGTGCCAGAACTTTTCCAGGCACCGCATCAGCCAAGTGGTTGGCTCCTCGGGGACAAGGATTATTCACTCTGCACCTGGCTGATGACACCGCTCCATAACTCCAACACTCCTGCTGAGCTGCAGTACAATGAGAGCCATCTCACCACCAGGAACATCATTGAGCAGACAATCGGCGTGCTCAAGCAACGGTTCCGCTGTCTGGACCACTCGGGAAGAGCCCTGCAGTACTCCCTCTTCATTGTTGTGTGCTGCATTCTTCATAACCTGGCAATCCTCAGGACACAGCCAATGCCACCAGGCCTTGGAGCACCACCGGAGGAGGGGGAAGAGGAGGAGGAAGAGGAGGAGGATGATCAGCAGCAGCACCAAGGCGGGAGGGAGGCCCACAATGTTGAAACTGCAAGGGCCGTCAACGACTGATAACAAGCCGCTTCTCAGCCCCTACTGAGGAAATGGCATCTGGCATGGAGAACAACATGAATGAAAGCAACCCGCAACCCCAAATCTGGCCAAGGCAGCAATGATTCCAAAGGCCAAATCTGTACATTTTGAATACAAAAACTTTTTTATTTTACAAACTCTGTGTGTGTCATTTCTTCATGACAAACTAATAGAAACAAACACAAAAAAATCATTAATTGATATAACTGGTTCTCACAACCTGGAGGTAATGTCCAAAACACTAAACAAAAGTTTGAACACGAAACTTGGCCTTTAATAGGCTCCTACTTTTTGCCCTTCGAGGGTGATCTCCTTCCCTTGTGCACTTCCCCCCTTCCCACTCTACTGCTCCTCCGTAATGGGGCCACAGTGGCTGCAGCAAGGCTGGTGGAAGGCTGCTGATTGTCAGAACCTGAGACTACAGATGCCCTTGAGGGACGGCTGATGTGCCTCAATAAATCCGAGACTCGATGTTAGCGAAACAAAACAAGGCTTTTATTGACTTAGAAGGTAACACACAGAGGAGAATGTATCTTCCATCCAGAGGTCTGCCGTACTGGATGTGCTGCAGGCTGGGCCAGCTTACATAGGAGCCAGGTATGGGCGGAGCCCTACACACAGTACAATACAATGGAAATGAAACTGAAACCAACCACAGTCACAGGCAGAGAAATACTGATGAGTGATGAATGGAATATTTCATCACATTCACCCCTTCTATAGATTTAGTCTGTTCGGGGGTTTGATAGTCCTCTGCGACCGACGTGGCTGTTGTGGTGCCGCGGGTGTCGGCTGGGTGTCCCCGGTGGCCTCCTGGGTCTCTGCCGGGGGTGCCGCCAGGGTTGTTGAAGGGGTAGTTGGTGGGGGTACCGTTGGTCGATGTTCTTCCGGGGGTGATGAAAGAGTAGTGGGTGGGTAAGAGTTGCTGTGGTCGTTGTTGCTGCTGTTGTCGTGGTTGTTGTCGTTACCGGCTGGGGCGACGTCTTTTATGGACACGGTGTCCTCCCTTCCGTCGGCGTGCCGGACATACGCGTATTGGGGGTTGGCGTGGAGTAGGTGCACTGACTCCACGAGAGGGTCCGTCTTGTGGCCCCTCACATGCCTTCGCACGAATACCGGACCTGGGGTGGAGAGCCATGATGGCATGGATACGCCTGAGGTGGATTTCCGGGGAAAGACAAACATTCGCTCGTGGGGCGTGGCATTAGTGGCAGTACACAATAGCGACCGTATCGAATGGAGCACATCTGGGAGGACTTCCTGCCAGCGGGAGATAGGGAGGCCTTTGGTCCTTAGAGCTAGAGTGACTGCTTTCCATACTGTCCCGTTCTCTCGCTCCACTTGACCGTTACCCCGGGGGTTGTAGCTGGTGGTACGGCTCGTGGCGATCCCCCTGGACAGCATGTACTGGCGTAGCTCTTCACTCATGAAGGACGCCGCCCTATCCGTATGGATGTAGCTCGGCATACCGAACAGGCAGAACAGGCTGTTGAGGCATTTAATGACCGTGGCGCTGGTCATGTCTGGGCAGGGGAAGGCGAATGGGAAACGAGAGTATTCGTCCACAATGTTCAGGAAGTAAACATTGCGGTCGACGGACGGGAGGGGGCTCTTGAAATCTAAGCTGAGCCGCTCAAAGGGCCGTGTAGCTTTGATTAAGTGGGCTCTATCTGGGCGGTAGAACCGAGGCTTGCACTCAGCGCAAGTGCGACAGTTCCTGGTCAGGGACCGAACTTCCTCAATCGAGTAGGGTAAGTTGCGGGACTTTATGAAGTGGACCGGCCGCGTGACCCCTGGGTGGCAGAGGTCATTGTGGAGGGTCTGTAGCCGATCCCCGGTGGCGCTGGCACACATCCCTCGTGAGAGGGCGTCGGGGGATTCGTTAAGGGCCCCTGGCCGGTAAATGATGTCATAATCGAAGGTGGAGAGCTCGATCCGCCACCTGAGAATCTTATCATTTTTAATCTTCCCCCTCTGTTTATTATTGAACATAAACGCTACCGACCGCTGGTCGGTAAGTAGGGTGAAGCGTTTGCCGGCTAGGTAGTGGCGCCAGTGGCGCACTGCCTCCACGATGGCTTTGGCCTCCTTTTCTACGGAGGAGTGTCTGATCTCGGGCCCTTGGAGGGTCCTCGAGAAGAAAGCTACGGGCCGCCCCGCCTGGTTGAGGGTGGCCGCCAAGGCAAAGTCAGACGCATCACTTTCCACTTGAAAGGGAGTGTTCTCGTCCACTGCCTGTAGCGTGGCCCGCTCAATATCCTGCTTAATGCTTTTGAAGGCGGCATGGGCCTCAGCAGAGAGCGGAAAAGAGGATGCTTTCAAAAGGGGGCGGGCTTTGTCGGAGTAGTTGGGGACCCATTGGGAATAATAAGAAAATAACCCCAGGCACCTTTTCAGGGCTTTGGGAGTGTTGGGCAGGGGCAGCTCCCGTAGGGGGCGCAATCGGTCGGGGTCTGGTCCGATTTCCCCATTCTCCACCACGCTGCCTAGTATGCAGAGGCGCGTGGTGTTGTAAACGCACTTGTCCTCGTTGTAGGTGAGGTTGAGTTTTTGTGCGGTTCTCAGGAACCTCTCGAGGTTCGAGTCGTGATCCTGCTGGTTGTGACCGCAGATGGTGACGTTGTCGAGGTAGGGGAAGGTTGCCTGCAAGTGGTGGTCATCGACCATGCGGTCCATCTCCCTCTGGAAGACCGAGACCCCATTCGTCACCCCAAAGGGGACTCTGAGGAATTGGTAGAGGCGTCCGTTCGCCTCGAAGGCGGTGTACGGGCGGTCCTCTGGTCTGACAGGGAACTGGTGGTACGCTGACTTGAGGTCGATGGTGGAGAACACCCGGTATTGGGCAATTTGGTTCACCATTTCTGATATGCGGGGTAGCGGGTAGGCGTCTAGTTGGGTGTACCTGTTGATCGTTTGGCTATAGTCGATCACCATCCGTTTCTTCTCGCTACCCCTTACCACCACCACTTGGGCGCGCCACGGGCTATTGCTGCGTTCAATAATGCACTCTTTCAGGAGCCTGCCTACCTCGGTCGCGATAAACCGCCTGTCCTCCCAGCTGTACCTCCTGCTTTTGGTCGCTATTTGCCGGCAGTTAGGGGTAAGGTTCGCGAATAGCAAAGGCGGCTTTACCTTCAGGGTAGCCAGACCGCACACTGTGAGGGGCGGCTGGGACCCACCGTAATTGAGCGTGATGCTTTGGTGGTAGCACTGGAAATCCAGGCCCAAGATCACGCTCGCACATAGATTCTTCATGATTAATACTTTAAAATTATCGTATACAGTTCCGTTAACGGACAATTGTACCGTGCAGTAACCCATAATGGTCGATGTCTGGGTTTTATCAGCCATGGAGATGGTACCCCGAGTAGGGACCACCTTTAGGGAGAGTTGTTGTACCAGTTCAGGGTGGATAAAACTCTCCGTGCTTCCACTGTCAATTAAACATTTAACCCTGCACCCGTTTACCTCGATGTCCACCATTGATTTGGATAGCGGGTGCAGCCTGGTCTGGTCCACTGTGACCGATGCCACTGTAGGGCCCTGATCGAGACAAGATGGCGTCCACGCTGTCTGCTCACAAGATGGCGGACCCCACGAGGTCGGGCAAGATGGCGTCCAAGATGGCCGCTCCCATGGCGCACACGCGGCGGTGGCGGGTTTTCCGGTGGGGTTCCCTCTGCACACCTTCCCGAAGTGCCCCTTCTTACTGCACTTAAAGCAGGTGGTGCCTTTCGCCGGGCACAGGTTTCTGGTGTGCTTCGGCTGCCCGCAGAAGTAGCAGTTGGGTCCCCGACGCGTCGCGGCTGTCGTAGGGCTTCTGAGGGGAGAGCGGGGCCCCGACGGTGTCGGGCTGCCGGGCGGGGAAGATGCCTTCCAAGATGGCGGTGCCCTTGGTGCACACGTGGCGGCATGGACGGCGCGGGCTGAAGAGTAGGCGTCCGAGTTTCTCTGGGCCACTTCCAGGGATCGTGCTGTGTCCGCAGCCTGTTTCAGGTCCAATCCCGTTTTTTCCAGCAGTCTCTGCCGGATGTAAGTGGAGCTGAGGCCTGTGATAAAGGCATCGCGAACAAGCTCGTCAGTGTACACTGCGGCTTTTACATCTTGGCACTTGCAGTCTTTGCCAAGCGTTTTCAGGGTGCCTAGGAACTCCTCCACCGATTCCCCAGGTCGCTGTGCGCGAGTAGCGAGCAGATGCCTAGCATACACCTCATTCGTAGGCTGCTGGTAAAGCGCCTTTAAGATGTCGCAGGCGGCCGGGTACGTGTCGGCGTCTTGGATGAGGGGGTAAACCCGGTGGCTTACCCAATTCCGCAGAATTCCGAGTTTCATACTCGCAGCGTCCGTAGCGTCTTTGACGGCTGCGGAATTGTCCAGGAAGAATTCCATACACATAAACCAGTGTCCGAAGCGTGCCGATGCGTCCGAAGCATGCTGGTCCAAATCCAAACGTTCAGGTTTCAAGAGTTGATCCATTGTGTTGAAAATTAAGTCAATAAAATTGATGTGCCTCAATAAATCCGAGACTCGATGTTAGCGAAACAAAACAAGGCTTTTATTGACTTAGAAGGTAACACACAGAGGAGAATGTATCTTCCATCCAGAGGTCTGCCGTACTGGATGTGCTGCAGGCTGGGCCAGCTTACATAGGAGCCAGGTATGGGCGGAGCCCTACACACAGTACAATACAATGGAAGTGAAACTGAAACCAACCACAGTCACAGGCAGAGAAATACTGATGAGTGATGAATGGAATATTTCATCACAACGGCCTTGACCAGCTCTGGGCCTGGAGGGCCTGGCTGCAGACTGCACCAACTCTGCATGGGCGGCAGCAGTCTGTGCTACAGGTGGTGGCAAGTGCAATGGGGAAGTGACAGTGGTGGCAGCAGGAATGCTGTCGTCTTGAGAGAGGACAGCAACTCAACACACTGACACTCCCATGGGGCAGCACCTCAGCATCCGGAGCAATCTGCTGGAGCACAGATTGCTGGCCTGCTGCGACGCGGTGAGAGCCCCAGGGAAATGTGTCCGAACCAGCGACAATGGCAGCAGTCAGACTTGCGTGGCCTCAATCTGAGTCTGCATGAGACCAGTCTGAGATTGGATCACGGCAGCCAGTGACTGAATTGCAGCACTAAGCATTTGCGTGGCATCTTCCTGTGCTACGGCGTAGTGTTCCACGCTCCTTGCCAGTGCATCAATGCATTCGGGCACCCTTCCCACTGCACCCATGAGCTGAGTGTGCATATCCACCACCTGTGTGTTCATTTCAGCGATGAGTCGCTCCTCCTCTGTGTCCAGTGCAGCAGGACTCGCTGGCCTACTCTCCCTCCGGAGAGAAGGCCCCCGAGCTTCCCTAGCCACATCGTGTTGCTGCAGCCCGCTGGGTTCCGGAGCTTCACCCTCATCAGACCCTTCCCCCCTGCTCCCCTCCAGGGAAGACGTGGTCCTAGTGTGAGCATGGGCTTCCTCAGGAGAGGGTGGCGCTAATGCTCTGGCTTCCTCTTCCTCCTCGCCTGCGGCTTCGCTCCCACTGGCAGCTTGAGGGCCCGTCTCCTCAGTTGGTGAATCACCATCTGAAAGCAGGGAGGTACAAGAGTGGCATTAGCATCAGGACAGAGGGACAGTAAGGGAGCAAGGACTGGAGCGATTTAGTAAGTTGGATTGAAAGTGTCAAAGGCTGGTGTTATGAGGGACAAGTGGAATGAGGGAGGAGAGAAAGCTGATGACCTTACCATTGTTGTCCCGGATGGGGTCGGCCTCTCCAAGGGCGACGGGACTGATCACCTGGCTTGCCACAATCAAGATCGCTGAGGGGTTGCAGCTGAAGCCGCCCTCCACCTGTCCATTGCTGTTGTCTCCTGTTATGAGATAGCTTGGCCTGCAAGAAAAAGGACGGCATCTAAGTAAATATACAGCCATGGTCTTGCCTGATGTGCCTCCCATAATTGAATAGCCCTTAATGTATGCAGCCATGGTCTTGCCTGATGTGCCTCCCATAATTGAATAACCCTTACTATATGCAGCCATGGTCTTGCCTGATGTGCCTCCCATAGTTGAATATCCCTTACTTTATGCAAGGAGAGGAATGTGCATGTGTGTTTCATGAGAGGGCCATAGGTGTTGGATGAGTGTTGGGCATTGGGGTTTTAAGACCCTCTGGCCATAGAGTGAGGTTGAAGTGGAGGGATGGAGAGGTATTGAAAAAAAGCCACTCACCTTGACAACCCAAGTGAGGTCATTGAACTTTTTGTGACATTGAGTATGGGTCCTGGGCACCATGCTCCTGGAGGAGATGTGCTGAGCCACCTCCCTCCACACTCTTCTGTAGTCGCGCGGCAAAGGCCTCCTGCCACTCTCAGGGTAGAGTATAGATCTTCTGTGCTCCACCGCACCAACCAGAGCCTCCAAGGCCCGCTCGCTGAAGCGCTGAGCTTGTTCTCTCACCCTTTCCATAGTCCTTGGCTGGAAATTGTAGTCACAGGTCTCTCCAGGTCGAGATTCAAGGCTCCAATGAGCAGGGTGTGGCTGGAGAGCAAGATTGACCCTCCCCTTTAAGAACCGTTCAGCGCCAGTGTGTTTGTGTTCCATCGCTAACTGACATCACCTGTGCTGCGCCCGAGCTCTGAGTTAGTGCCCCGCTCCTCGGCCATTGCACCTTAAGACACATGTGCAGCGCCTGATTTAGCGCTCCAATCACCTCCAGGAGCGATACAAGCCAAGTTTGCAGTTGGAGGCGATAAACAAACGGGGCGATACCGAATTTCTCCCCCTTAGCCTTTAAAAAACAAAACCATTTGATCTTCCAACTCTGTTCAGTTTGACCATTTAAAAAAAATTACTGTATAATTTTTCCAAATGTCAGCTAGCACAAATCATTTTAAAGTGTACCTGTGTCACCTCATTAATGCCTTATTATTTAGCACAGGGTGAGTCATGGCTCTGGCTGTGGTATTGATTGTCCCACATACAGCTAAATGCAATGCAGTTCAATGATAAGTTATGCACAGAAGCAGGCCTAGTGTAGATGAGAGCCATACATTTGGTCTGAATTACTCTTGCTGGTGCATTTTCTTTGCAATTAATGCTAATACATTGACAAAATCACCCGTGCACTAGCAACATTCATTAGTAAAGCAGCAGGAGCTTTATTTTTAATTGTCTGAGGGTGCATTTGACTCGTGTGCACATCCTGAGGTTTCTTATTTGTTATCAGAATCACAGAATCACAGAAACCCCACATTGTTGTATCTTTTTATAAAACTATTTGAAAAGAAATTGACTAACCAGTGGTTGACTGTGGTCAAAATCAAAATTTAATTTTGACCTAATTTAATGTAGAAATTCTTTACTTTATACAATGGTAGGAATACGTAATGTATCATTTATATACAATGTCGACTATCAGGTACTAAATCTTCAAAATAGTAATTTGCCTGTGTTATAAATATTTTATGATGGTATTTTAATTATGTTCAGGTTTAATCTAGAGGAGATAGTCTCCCATGGCTCCTGTTCATTGCATTATTGCAGAGATTAACAGCATACTTCATATTTTTGAAATGAGACTAAACTGCAATTGAGGCCCGTATATCACACAAAGTGCACAAAAGATGTCTTGTAACTGCAATACCTTTACCATGAAAAGAGCAAAATGTGATTTCTTTCTATTTTATACAGACTCTGCTGAGACTTTACAGAATCAGGGAAGTACTTATCCCCAAGAATGAATGTGTTTTTGCATTTCTTCGGCAGTGTCATAAGAATTACTGCAAGAACATAAGAACATAAGAAATAGGAGCAGGAGTAGGCCATACTCGGCCATTCAATAAGATCATGGCTGATCATCGACCTCAACTCCACTTTCCCACCTGATCTCCATATCCCTTGAATCCCCTAGAGGCCTAGGGCTCGATTTTCATTGGGCTGTGGAGGCGGGATTGGAGGCGTGTGGGGGGTTAAAATCGTGAAATCGGGGGGCACGAACCCATCCTGCCCCCAACCCACCTCCATGCCAGTTTCAAAGGAGGCGGATAGCCAATCTGTGCTGGGACCCGCCTCCCCAAGGTGGGAAGGGGATTAGTGCCAATTAGCTGCCTGTTAACAGGTAGTTAGCAGGCAGTTTTTAGCCTAATCCCTATTTTTATCCCTGAAGTGTGGGATTCCCGACGGCTCCAAACCACGCCAAGTTAGCGAGGTGGACCGTCGGGCTGAAGGGCTTGGAGGGTTCGAGATGTCCGGTGTTCAGGTGAGTGATGTGTGCATGAGTGCAGAGGTAAGTGTGTTTGGTGTGTGTAAAGTGTTTAAATAAGTTTTACTTACCTTTACTTACCTTTACAGCCTTCCTTCCTTCAGGTCTCGGGAGTCCCTCATCTCACCGGTACAGAAAGCAGAATGGCTGCGAGCTGTCAAAAGTTGAAATATTCAGCTTTCTGTTCTGGAGAGATCTCTAAATCAGCCTGAGAGGAAAGAATTAACTTAGTCTACAGATTGTCAGTGTTTGACAGTTTCAAAGAGCTGTCAAACGCTGATATTTCATCTGTCAAAAGCTCTTGACAGATGAAATGTCAATCTGTGATGTCACCTGTTAGCCGGGTGGCCCTTAATTGGCCTGCTGAGCCCGCTAGGTGGGCTCAACAAGGTCAATCAAGTGAAAATCGCCTGGGTTGGCCACAACTCAATGAAGGCGGGACTACAACCCCAAAAGTTGTCGTCCTGCCTCCTACACGCCTCCAGTATCAAAATCCAGCCCCTAGAGTCCAAGGGCTCAATTTTGCCATTGGTGCGGGCTGGGGGCGGGTCAGCCGCTTTTCGTGTTAGCCACCCGACTCCAATTTGATGTGGGAAAAATATGCGATTTTCCCCTAATTGGGCAATTGATTTCCAGCGTGTGGGAACCCCCTGGCCCACTTAATCTTTCCATCCTGAAAGTCGCCTCCGATGATGTCATCATTGCTGCTGGATTTAAGGCCTGCAAGCAGCCTTGCTTCTTCTGCAGACCTTATGCCCTTTGCTGTGATAGATTCCTCCAGCCAATATGTCCAGCAGTAGGCCAAAGTCTGCACCAAGGTTCGATGACGCCGCCCTGCAAGCTCTGGTGGAGGGAGCAAGAGGAAATAAGGAGGTGCTCTTCCCTTCCTCAGGGAGGAAGAAGCTCCCCAGCAGACAAAAGCTGTGTGGATGCAAGTGGCCCAGGAGGTCAACTCTTTGTCTATGTGCCGCAGAACCTGGCTGCAGTGCAGGAAGTGGTTTCATGACCTTCTGCGCACTGGAAAAGTGAGTATGATTTTCCCATCACCCTCAATCTGATCCCCATTGCCTCTCCTCACCAGCACTCAGCTTTGACAATCTCTTCCTCCACATCCCACTTGACACTGACATCCCTGCAGCCTTACCCATTCCCTCTCTCCCTATGGTCACATTCACCTAACTATTCGACTATGCAGCCCTCACACTCCCTATCGCTGTGATGCTATGAAAACAACTTACAACACACAGGGAGGGCCCTTGGTCTTGCCACCTCACTCCATCTTTGTCTCCTTCTAACCATCAATGATATGGAAAGAGCGAGGACAGGAGGAGGGCCACCCTCAGTAGCTCAGCTCACCCCCTGGGAGGAGGCGGCCCCTGGAGATCGTGGCAGTGGAGGAGGATGCGCAAGTGGGGGACAGACAGACGGGTGCATCAAAGCAAGCTGTTGACAGAATAGTTTATCATCTTTCTCATTGACATTGCATGAGTCACTGATAATGATTCTGATGCTTTAACAGATCGACTTTTGATCATCTGCAATATTCAATGTGCATGTAACCTTGGCCTCACATCTCTGACTCTTTCCTTTACTCCCCCACAGGACCATCGAAAGCCCCCGTCCCCACTATCCAGGAGGAACAGCCTAAGCCTCAAGACTCCTCAGAGGAAGCTGCAACTTCTGAGGGTGCAGCGTCAGCAGAATTCACCGCACCCAGCACCAGCGCAGACACTCACACCTCGTGGTACCTTTGCAAGATAGTGCAGTGTTGTCACCTGGTGTATCTCAGCTCACAAGTGAGCATCAGCAGATGGTGGAGACAGGAACAGCAGTGGAGAGTCCTAGTCGGAAGGCGCAGGACTCTGCCAGCTCAGCTCAGCTGCATGTCGACCCTCTGCCTTCGGGTCCATCCAGAAGAAGAGTGGTGCTGGAACTCCAGGAAGAGGTGCAGGAGTCTCTGGCAGGTTTTGTCTCCAGGGTCCCTGCGAGTGTGGAGCGAATGGAGGAGTCCATCGCTAACATGAGCAGAGCCTTTGTGGAGGCGTTGGCGCATGAACGCATCACCACGGAAAGGATGGCTACCTCCATGGTAAGGCTGGCTACCGTAGAGGAGAGGATGGCTACGGTAGAGAAGAGGATGGCTACGTCCATGGAGGAGCTTAGTCGCCAGGGTATGGAAAATATGGTATTTGTTCAGAATAGACTGACATCTCTTGAGGAGCGATGGTCAGCTCTTGAGCAAACAAACCAAACCTTCAGACAAGTAGGACTTCCATTACAGAAACGGGTCCTCATGGCCCCCCTGAATTGCAGCAAGGTGCTGTCAAGCCACTTGCTAGCTCTGAAGTAGGGCTGACCCATGAGAGGGATGTTGGTGGCATACAACAAGGAAGTGGGGGCTCCTCTCCAAGCGCTCACACGACCATGCCACTGCAGAGTGCGCGGTCAGAGCCCCACCAGAGTCCCCACCCAACTGAGATTGGCATCTCAACCCCTGCACAGCCGCAGGAGCAGCAGACTGTTGCCAAGCCCTCACAGGTTCGCAACCCCAGAGGACGCCTGCCAAAGGTGTCGAGACAGGAGCAGGAAAGTGAGCAAGGGGCCTCCACATCTGCTGAAGCCACAGGGGAAGCACCACGTAAGAGCACGCGTAAGAGGAAGATAATGCACAAGTAGTCACAAGGGTGGTCACTTGGGTGAAATGTTATGTTTAATGTTGAAAAGCCATCAGTTGGTTATTGTCATTAAAAATTCTGATGTCAACTGTTGCAGTTGTGGTGTGTGTCATTTCGCTAATGGGACTTCCACATTGAGGGCTTAGGATGAATTGCAATCGTCAGTATGGTAGTCAGAGTGGTAGGAACCGCAGGTTCTTGGCCATTGCCGATGCTCTGGTAAGAAGCTGCGAGGCAAAAGTGCTTGATTGGCTAGGCTAAGCAAATCTGGCCAAGATGAGTGCATGCCTTGCATCCCGGCCAGCAATGTGCTCGCATGCTGCTGGCGCTGGTTGATGCGCCTCTGCAAGCTGGTCGTTGTCGCTCTCCTCCTCCTCCTCCTCCTCCTCCTCATCTGAGGAGGCTATGTGATGAGCCACTTGTTCCTCAGGCATCTGCAAGCCACGATGCTGTGCCATGTTGTGAAGTGCATAGCAAACCACGACAATTCTGGAGACCCTGGCTGCTGAGTACTGCAGGGCTCCACCTGATCTGTCCAGGCATCTGAAGCGCATCATCAGCAAGCCGATGGTTTGCTCGATTATGGATCTGGTGGAAATGTGGCTCGAGTTGTAGCACTCCTCAGCTTCGTCCGATGGGCTCCTCAACGGCGTCATTAGCCACGTCTTCAGGGGATAGCCCTTGTCTCCAAGTAGCCATCCGTTAAGTTGGTCTGGCGGACTGAAGAGCAGAGGCACACTAGACTGGCGCAGGATGAAGGAGTCACAGCAACTGCCAGGGTACTTGGCACAAACATGCAAAATGTCCTTCTTGTGGTCACACACCAGCTGTACATTGAGGGAGTGGAAGCCCTTGCGGTGACAAAAATACCTGGATTGTGATGGGGTGCCTTAAGGGCCACATGTGTGCAGTCAACGACGCCCTGCACCCTTGGAAAGCCTGCCAGATTGTCAAACCCAACCGAACGCGCAGTTACACTGGTTTGACCATTGGAGAAATGGATGTGATTGTGCGCGATGGCAAAGAGGGCATCGGTTACCTGCGTGATGCAAGTGTGTGCGGCCGCCTGGGAGACGCCACTGATGTCTGTTGCTGATCCCTGGAATGAGCTTGAAGCAAAAAAGTTGAGTGCGGTGGTGACTTTGACAGCCACTGATAAGGGGTGTCCACCTGCTCCTCTGGGCTCCAGGTCTTGCTGCAGCATTGCGCAGATGTCACCCACTACCTCTTGCGAAAGTCTGAGCCTCCTTTGGCACTGCTGCTCAGCCATGTTGAGGTAGCTGATCCTCTGTCTGTAGACCCTGTTTGGGGGGTATCTCCTGCGCCAACGTGCTTCCATGTGCTGGCGCCTTCTGGCCTGTGCAGCTTCAGGTGGGTGAGCAGCAGCTTGGAGCTCCTGCTGTTGCTCCTGCAGTTGGTGCTGCTATTGGTCAGGGTTCTGCTGTTGCCGCCGCTGGTCTTCATCTGAATCTGATGTCCAGGATGAAAGGAAATAAATGGTTCCCATTCTTCTGGTATATACCTCAGTTGAGGAAGCGCTCATTCAAGGTGGGGAGAGGGGTTTCCCAGGGGGTCACACTGGAGATGGGTGTCAGGCTCCAAACTTCCACAACAATGAGTAGGCCTGTTAAAAGTTCCCCCAGACCTGAGACAACAAAGTTCTGCCACCTGCAAATGATGATTGGTGCAAACTCCTTTTTAATGGTGGAGCTGTAGCTGGGCAGCACGGTGGCATAGTGGTTAGCACTGTTGCCTCACAGCGCCAGGGACCCGGGTTCAAATCCAGCCTCGGGTGACTGTGTGGAGTTTGCACATTCTCCCCGTGTTTGCATGGGTTTCCTCCGGGTGCTCCGGTTTCCTCCCACAGTCCAAAGATGTGCGGGTTAGGTTGATTGGCCGTGATAAAAATTGGCCCTTAGTGTTAGGGGGGATTAAATACGTGGGGTTATGGGGTTACGGGGATAGGGCTTGGGTGGGATGGCTGTCGGTGTAGGGACCGGGTGTTAAGGGTTTGGATGATCAGCCATGATCTCGTTGAATGGCGGAGCAGGCTCGAAGGGCCGAATGGCCTACTCCTGCTCCTAGTTTCTATGTTTCTATGTTAGTAAGCAATCCACTTGTGCTGCCGCCAGGTTTCACTGGCATTTTTCAGAGGAGGCGTGCAGCACGTGGGAAAACTGTTAAAATCAGAAAGGCCTCTCAAAATGGGATTATAAAGGCACTTAACTGGTTGTTAAGGGCCTTAAGGGCCTATGCCGCCTCTTGGAGGCGGGATGGAGATGTAGTCAGAAAACTCGCATGTGGGAAAATTGCTCGGAAGCGGGATCGGGCCCGCCCGCCAGTTTTTGCGATTTTAACACCTCACGTGCCTCCTCGAGCCTGGCAAAATCGAGCCCCAAAAATCTATCAGCCTTGAATATACTCAAAGACTCAGCATCCACAACCCTCTGGGACAGAGAATTCCAAATATTCACAAACCTCTGAGTGAAGAAATTCCTCTTCATCTCAGTCTTAAATGGCCTACCCCTTACCCTGAGACTATGCCCCCTAGTTCTAGCCTCTCCAGCCAGGGGAAACAACCGCTACCCTGTCAATCCACTTCAGAATCTTGTATGTTTCAATGAGATCACCTCTCATTCTTCTAAACTCCAGAGAGTATAGGCCCATTCTACACAATCTCTATCATAGGACAGCCCTCTCATCCCAGGAATCAATCTAGTGAACCTTTGCTGCACCGCCTCCAAGGCAAGTATATCCTTCCTTAGATAAGGAGACCAAAACAGTGCACAGTACTCCAGGTCTCACCAAGGCCCTGTACAATTGTAGCAAGACTTCCTTATTACTCTTATACTCTAACCCCCTTGCAATAAAGGCCAACATGCCATTTGCCTTCCTTATTGCTTGCTGTACATGCATGCTAACACTTTGTGTTTCCTGTACTACGACACCCAAATCTCTCTGAACACCAACATTTAAAAGTTTCTCACCATTTAAAAAATATTCGGCTGGATTTTCATTGCGGAGTTGGGTAGGAGGTGGGACTACAACTTTTGGGGTTGTAGTCCCGCTTCCATCGAGTTCTAGCCAACCCACGCAATTTTGACTTGATTGACTTTGTTGAGCCCGTCCAGCGGGCTCAGCAGGCCAATTAAAGGTCACCCAGCAACAGATGACATCAGAGATTGATATTTCATCTGTCGAGACCTTTTGGCAGATGAAATATCAGCATTTCACAGCTGTTTGAAGCTGTCAAACACTGACAATCTGCACTGCAAGTTAATTCCTTCCTGTCAGGATGATTTAGAGATCTCCCCCGAACAGAAAGCCGAATGCTGGAACTTTTGACAGATCGCGGCCATTCTGCTTTCTGTGCCGGCGAGATGAGGGACTCCCGAGACCTGAAGGAAGGAAGGCTGTAAAGGTAAGTACATGTTAGTACAACTTCTTTAAACACTTTACACACACCAAACACACTTACCTCTGCACTCATGCACCCATCACTCACCTGAACACCGGACATCTCGACCCCTCCAAGCCCTTCATCCCGACGGCCCGCCTCACTAACTTGCCATGATTTGGAGCCGTCGGGAATCCCACACTTCAGGGATAAAAATAGGGATTAGGCTAAAAACTGCCTGTTAACTACCTGTTAACAGGCAGTTAATTGGCACTAATCCCCTTCCCGCCTCGGGGAGGTGGGTCCCAGCACAGGTCGGGTATCCACCTCCTTTGAAACTAGCAATGAAAATCCTGCCTATTCTGTTTTTCTATTCTTCCTACCAAAGTGAATAACCTCACATTTCCCTACATTATAATCTATCTGCCACCTTACTGCCCACTCACTTAAAGGGGGAAAAATTCGGTATCACCCTATTTGGGGCGCCGTTATCAGCCGTGCGCAAAGTTTAGCGCCTGGCGCTAATTATCGCCTCCGACAGCAAACTTGGCTTTTATCGCCCCTGGAGGTGATTGGAGCGCTAAATCAGGTGCTTCACACCTGTCTTAAGGCGCAAAGGCCGAGAAGTGAGGCGCTACCTCAGAGTGCTGGCAAAGCAAGGAAGGGCAAATCAAAATAAACCTGCAAAGTGATGCTCAGTACTCAAAACTCCTTCGCACAGCGTTGAATCTCTCCAGAAGTCTCTCTCTCTCTCTCTCTCTCTCAGAATGCGTGGTGCAAAAATGTCACCGACAGAAAAAGGCAGGAAGCGGTCGCCTTTAAATAGCGCTCCCCTAGTCCCTTTCTGACAGCATAACGCTCCCCTCAACCTGTCGTTGCTAGCGGCAAGCGGTAAGGCAGGGGGTGCCACTCAATATCTGGTCCGGGGCGCTAACGGGGCGTTGCGCACTCGACTGACATCACAATCTGCCGTCGCAGGAGATCGTGGCGGTAGTGTTTAGCACCACCGTAAAATGTCTAGTTAATTTCGCGAGCGGCGCAAACATCGCCGCGCCCAGCCTCTAGTTGCTTTGTGCCCCAATTGGCGCCCTCTTAAGGTGCTAACGGGAGGCGCAAACAACTGAATTTTTCCCCCAACCTGTCTATATCCCTTTGCAGACTCTATGGGCTGAATTTTGCCGGCACTCAGAGGGCGGGTTTGGAAGTGGTTCTGCTGTTAAAATCAAAATGATTGACAGCGGGTTGGGAACCCGCTCTGAACCCGCCTCCATGTAAGTTTCCAAAGTGTCAGGTCTGCGATTTCAGAACAGACCCGACACCAAGCGGCGGGGGAGGCATTTAAGATAGTTAAATGCTTGTTAAACACTTGTTAACTTCTATTTTGCCAGCCTTTTTCTATTTTCCCACTTTTTTACAGCGGTTCACGTTGTTTGGAGATCACACCAGGTAAGCAGGTTGGGTTCACTATGTCTCCCCATTGCTGTGAATAGGTGACAGCTGCAAAAGTGGTGTGAAAGCTACCATTTCACAGCTGTTCACTTTCCAATGTCAGAAGCTTGAGCCTTCAGGATTTGGAAGACACTTTAGAGCTTTATGCAGCTTGGAAGTGTTTGGAGTAAACTCTCTATCCACTGTCACCTCCTTGGAGCAAGCTCTCTCACCACTGACAGATCGCTTCTGTCATCTCAACTTCAGCTGCCATCTATTCCAGCAACATTGGTGCCCTTGAAAAAATCTCACCCTGCACGATCAGCCCCAGCACCAACATCACCAGGCACACCAACAACAATACCAACCTTCTCCGCAATCACCTGAAGCTGCACAGGACACAGGGCATCAGCACCCAACAACATTGTTGCCCGGGAGGCCAGCGATGGCATCGCCATGGACAGATTTACTTCCTTGACGCTGTACACCCTGGCTGCCACATGATGCACCAGGTTGACACCACCCCACACCAGCACCATAAAGCAACCCTACAATGTCCAAGCCATTCCTTTCACGCTCATCACAATTGGGGTGAGGGGAGGAAGTTATGTCTCAACATTCACTGGAACTCACTAAGACATTTCCAAAGGTGAGGACAGATCTATCCAATAAGGTTGAAAATATAGATTTCAATATTTGACAACACATTAACAGAAACTTCACATGAACATTGGCTAAACCACCCAGGTGCCTACCCTTGTGTGTTGTTAGTTCGTATGCTTGCAGTAGGTTGAAGGTGAGTGTGAGGTGTGGCTAGTGAGATGGAGAAGTGATAATGTAGATAGAGAAGGATGGGTGGAGATGCAAGGTAAGTTGGTGTGAGTAAAGATGTGCAAGAGTAGGGTAGGGAAAGCAGAGTGATGTGGTTGTGATGAGTGGCACAGCAGGATGAGGTTGAGTGTGGTTTGGCAGTAACGTTTCGTGATCTGCTCAGATCATTGAAAGGTTTGCCCCACTGCAGCCTGGTCCTCCTGTGCAATGTGCAACCAGGCTATGTTGATCTCTTGAGGAGGTCTCTTCCGCCTATGAGAAGGGAAGAGAACCTCCCTGCATGCTATGACTCCCTCCATAAGCACATGGAGAAATCATGGGAGAGCCTGGGTACAGCCATTCACCTTTGTGCAGTGCTTGTCAGTGTTTGCAGCACCTCAATGCTGTAGAATACTGACAACAGAACTGTCAAGATCAATTTGGACATGGCCTCTTTAAGGAAACTGGCTGATGACGCGTCATCAAATTACGTCATCAGACCCACTTCCTATTAATTAGCCGAGAACTTCATAGAGTGGGCTTAACCAGCCCAATCAATGAAAAATCACTTGGTGAGTGCGGGCTACAGTAGGCAGTGGGCTGGGACCGCGACACTGACCCCGGCCGCCCTGGACCTGCCTCGGTCGGCAAAATCGTGGCCTTTGTGTTCTCCTCACAGCTTACTGTCCCACCTAGCTTTGTATCATCAGCAAACTTGGTTACATTACACTCGTACCTTCATCTAGATCATTAATATAGATTGTAAATAGCTGAGGCCTCAGCACTGATCCTTGCTGCACCCCATCAGTTACAGCCTGCCAACTGAAAAAGACCTGTTTATTGCTACTCTCTGTTTTCTGTTTTCTTTCTGTTAGCCAATCCTCTATCCATGCTAGTATATTACTCACAACACCTTTTATGTGGCACCTTATTAAATGTCTTTTGGAAATCCAAATATACTACATCCACTGGTTCACCTTCCTTAGCAATGGATTCCAGCATTTTCCCAATGACTGATGCCAGGCTAACTGGCCTGTAGTTCCCTGTTTTCTCTCTTCCCTCCTTTCTTGAATAGCGGTGTTACATTTGCCCCAGAGGATCCTTTACTATGAGATTGCTAATTAACCCCGTCTCATTACACAATACAAGATCTAATATAGTCTGCCCCCCTGGTTGGTTCAATGATGTATTGTTCTAGGAAGCTGTCCCGAATGCATTCCATGAACTTGTCCTCCAGACAACCTTTGCCAATTTGACTTGTCCAGTCTATATGAAGTTTAAAGTCCCCCACGATTGTTGCATTACCTCTGTTACAAGCTCCTACTATTTCTTGATTACTATTCTGTCCAACGGTATAGCTACTGTTAAGAGGCCTATATACTAATCCCACCAGTGTTTTCTGCCCCTTGTTATTCCTTATCTCCACCTATACTGATTCTACTTCCTGATAGTCATAGAGTCATAGAGTTATACAGCACAGAGAGGCCCTTCGGCCCATTGTGTCTGTGCCGGCCATCAAGGCCTGTCTATTCTAATTACATTTTCCAGCACTTGGTCCATAGCCTTGTATGCTAAGGCATTTCAAGTGCTCATCTAAATGCTTCTTGAATGTTGTGAGGGTTGCTGCCTCTACCACCCTTTCAGGCAGTGAGTTCCAGATTCCAACCACCCTCTGGGTGAAAACGTTTTTCCTCAAATCCCCTCTAAACCTCCTGCCCCTTACCTTGAAACTATGCCCCCTGGTTATTGACCCCTCTACTAAAGGGAAAGGTTCCTTTCTATCTACCCTATCTATGCCCCTCATAATTTTGTACACCTCAATCAGGTCCCCCCTCATCCTTCTCTGCTCTAAGGAAAACAACCCCAGCCTGTCCAAGCCAAGATCCTTTCTCTCTACTATCCTTATGTCATCCTTTATTATCAGGGCTACCCCCCTCCTTTTCCATTCTGCCTGTCTTTTCAAAACGTCAAGTACCCTGGAACATTTAGTTCCCAACCTTGGTCACCTTGCAACCACATCTCTGTAATAGCTATTAGATCAAACCCATTTATCTCTATTTGTGCCACTAGTTCGTCTATCTTGTTATGAATGCTTCATGCATTCAGAGTCTTTAATTTAAGCTTTTTACCATTAGTCCCTGCTTTGACCTTATTCTCTGCTGCACTGCAACCATTAAACTCTCTGTCCCTTCCTGTCACACTCTGCTTATTTTTACCCAAATCGCTACACTGTTCTATTGCCTTGACCTTTCTCTTTAAATTTCTACATTTCCCCTCACCTGACCTCTCCCCCCGCCTTTTTTAGTTTAAAGCCCTATCTACAGCCCTAGTTATTCAATTTGCCAGGACGTTGGTCGCAGCCCAGTTTAAGTGGAGCCCATCCCGTCAGAACAGCTCCCTCTTTCCCCAGTACTGGTGCCAGTGCCCCATGAATTGAAACCACTTCTTCCCACACCACTCTTTGAGCCATGCATTTAACTCTGATCTGCCAACAAAATGCCCCCAACCTCGCACTGCAAGGAAGGCTAAAGTTGAGTGTGGGAGTTAGGGACCTCATTCTATAATGGCTGCATGTGGTACTGCTGTGGGTTGTCAAGAGAAAATAAGATAGCATGGAATTACAATCGGCCATTCAGCTCCTTTCAGAGACCCTGTACAATCTGTTCTATCACAGATTTTACCCTGGATGTTTAACCTCCTGAGGGAAAGTACTGCAGAGTTTCACCCTGCTTCCCAAAGGTAGCTAAGTAAAACTCCACAAGGGCCCTAAATTTCCTTGGACTTTCTGCTTACTTCAACCGCATCTTCCAGCCCCGTGACCTCCACCACCATAAAGGACAAAGCAGCAAGATTGTTTTGCAAGCTCCCCTCCAGCTCACTCAGCGTCCTTCATCGGCGCTGAATCAAAGTCCCTGAAATTACCTACCTATCTGTTTTAAGACCCCACTCAAAAACCGTCATCAGCTGTGCGGAGCATGCACTGCTCTTGTTCTGCTCAGTTTTTCCGGTTCTACAGCTGCTCCTCCTGGCTGCATCAAAATACTGCAGGCCACTGCCATCCTGGTCTTGCTCCCCTCCGTTTCATCTCTTACCCCCTCCCCCCGGATCTACCTGCGGGCCAGCTCGGCATGGGATCCAGCTGAATCTCCTGAGGCCTTGAGGCCCTGACTGACGAACTGCACTGGGACACCCGATTGCCATCCACAGCTCGGCAGTTTTATGGAAATGAGGACCGAGGCCCAATTTCCAGCGAGGCTTGCACTAACATCTTTGGCCGCGTGTTCTAGTCACGACGCCCATATTCCGGCGGCTTCTGGCACTACACGGATTTCTCCACCCTGGTATCCAAATTAAATGAGCTCCAGTATAAAAATGGCTAATGACATACTGCTCTCCTGCCTTTTCTTTCCTTTTGAAGCGTTAGCTTGGTTTAGCAATGTGTCAGTTTGATTTAGTGGCAACAGTCCTGCCTGAGTCAGAAAGTTGTAGGTTCAAGCATTACTCTAGGATGTCAACTTATAGTTTGGGCTGACAGTTCTTGCAGCCTGAGGCAGTGTAGCATTGTCAGAGGTGCTGTCTTCTAGCGAGGCATTAAATCATTTGCCTGTGCAAGTGGATGCAAAAAATCCCATGGCACTATTCAAAGAGCAAGTTCACCTGGTGTCCTGGCCAACATTCATTCCTGAACGAGCAACACCAAAACAGATTAGATGATGATTCTGCTTAAAAATTATGCGATCATCATTTCAATTGCTGTTTGTGACATCTTGCTGTGCTCAATCTGACTACCATGTTTGCCTAAATAATATCAGTGTCTACATTTAAAAACGTCATTAATTGGGGTAGAAATTAATCAGTGCCCACTTTGGAGCACAAAGGCTGCAATACAGCTACATTGAACACCTAAACTGGGAGGCCCGAAATTAAGCCTCAGACCTCATTAAAATTAATTAGGCGATCTGCCAGGACCTGTCGCGCCTCCACAGGCAGCTCACTCATTGGCCTCGAAGGCAACAGCCCGAAGGTAAGTCCCGGGAGGAGCGGGGGTAAACAGCAATGAGGTGAAAGAAGGGGGGACAATCGGGATACTTTGGTGTCAGGGGGAGCAATCTTGCTTCTCCTGGCGGGGTTCTTAAACAGACAGTAGGCCCCTCATTAACATATGCAAGGAGCCTAATGCTGTTTTAGGTTTTCAGTGGAGATGCCTAACAAATGGGCCAGATGAATTTAGCAGTGGCCCAAAAGCCCGTGCAGATTGAGCGCGGGCCGTCCCAGTGCTCATTTTGTCATTGTGTGCTTGTTTTACACCCTAAAAATGAGTGCAACGCAAACTAACCTTTACCCCGACTGGCTTTGGGACATCTTGAGATCATGATAGGCAGTATATAAATACAAGTTTTTCTTTAAACAAAATAAAAGATTGCCAGTTTTTCATAAAAACAATGCCCATTTTGAATGACCAATTCAATGACAAGGACTAAAAATAATTTAACTAAGCTTCTCTCTGTTGTTTATTTTGACTGATCACTTCCATATTCATTTGAATAATGACGTCAACACTTGGCAAATGCTTTTCAAGGTTATTTGCTTAAACTGCTCGTTTTGAATGGTTTCCAAGTTCCTGCGATAGAGCCAGTGATGGTGACAGGATTGGTGACCTTAACCTTGTACTGCTTGATTTAGTTTAATTGGACCGAACCTTTTAGAGGGATTCCATCATCACTCCTCAGTTTTGATTGACAAATCTTTCTTGTTTGTAAACACCCAATGCAGTGGATAATTCATGTTGAAAATTGTCAGTACATTGCAAAACCATCAGGCACATCCTCTTCACAAACATCATGGGAGGATTTCCTATGATTACTGTAAAGAAATTGTAAAGACTTTCTAAAACATGTTTACAATTTCACTAGAAATGGAACAGTGGAATTCTTACCCTTACGTGAATACGTATTGGATTTTTCTCCCTTCTCTGTAAAAGTTGTGGTTTGATTGCCCTGGAGAGGGGGACAGTAAATAGCAGATAGACATTTTTGGTTAAAGCCAAACCTTTCGATCCTCTCAGGTATTTATGGTGACTTGGCCACTACATTGTATGGTAATAATGTCGAAATGCTATTCAGCATATGTTAAGTCCGTGAATGATTGAGACACGGACTAGCAGGAGAGAAAACAAACACATCTTTACTGGTGAAAGGCATAAACAAAATTAAACAACCGAGGCTCTCTAGCGCCTTTTATACAGGGGTGGTCACTGCCGGTACTGCAGTCTGAGACCAGTTATTTTCTTAAAGGTACATACACAACAATTCCTCCCCTTTTAGATAAACAGTACATAACATTCATTTAACAATTAAATGATAACGAATTACAATCACAATTACTGTTACTAGATACAGTGGTTAAGTTTAAGCAATTATAAGTTCAGTCTTTGAGGAGGCTTCCTGATTCTGTCTGGATAACGCCTCTTTGGGGTAACAGGTTCTTCTGGCAATGTTGAGTCGGAATCAATGTCGTTGTTTGGTTCATCTGCTTCCAATATTACCGGTTCTGCGGTAGCTGCAATTGGAACGTCGATTTCATTACCAGGTGTATCAGATCGTGGTGTGGAGTTGACATTTTCCAGTGACTCTAGAATCTGGTCAGCATGGCGTCTTACAATGCTCTCCCCAACGTCCACGGTATACATGAGAGGTCCTTGTCGTGTACAAATCGTTCCTGGCTGCCATTTCTCAGTGCGGTAGTCCCGGGCCAAAACTGGTTGACCTATCTTAAAACTCCTGGTCGGCCTTTCATTCATATTCTGAAACTGCCTGTTCCCCACATCTCTTCGGACGTTTGGCTTAACCAAATCCAAGTGGCATCGTAGTCTTCGATTGAAGAACATCATGGCTGGAGTTTGGTTGGTAACCGCATGTGTCGCATTCCGGTAGGCAAACAAGAAGTTGTCCACCTTGTGTTGTAGGGGTATATCTTCATTACACATTGCCTTGATAGCCTTCTTGAATGTTTGGACAAACCTCTCGGCCAATCCATTAGTGGCTGGATGATATGGTGCAGATGTGTAATGCTTAACACCATTGTTCTTTAAGAACCTCCGGAACTCTTCAGACACAAACTGTGGGCCATTGTCAGAGCAAATCTGTTCAGGCAGCCCATTCCTGGCGAATATGGTTCGTAAAACTGTGATAGTTTTTTCCGTGGTGGTTGAGGACATTTTTATTACCTCTGGCCACTTTGAATGTGCATCCACCGCAATTAAAAACATCGAGTCCATGAAGGGACCAGCAAAATCAATGTGCACCCTTTGCCATGGAGATGAGGGCCACTCCCATGGATGCAGAGGAGCTTGTGGTGGGGCGTTTTGGACCTTCTGGCATCCTGCACAGCTCTTGGTCACCTCTTCGATTTCTCTATCGATTCCCGGCCACCACACAAACGCTCTGGCTAAGCTCTTCATTTTTACCCCACCCAGATGACCCTCATGAAGCTCATTGAGCACTCTATCCATCAACTTAGGTGGAATTACTACTCTGGATCCACACATCAAGGTTCCTCTGCACACTGACAGCTGTTCTCTTCTTGGCGAAAATGCTGGCAGCAGTGGTTCGCCATGTGCTGGCCATCCCTTCACCATTAAATCATAGACCCGTGATAGTGTCGGGTCATTCCGTGTTTCCTTTTCTATGTTTGCATTCGTCACAGGGAGACATTCGACTATGGTCGAGTGGAATAACTCCATTGGATCCACTGCAAGGTCTTCTTCTTCCACCGTCGGCAACGGTAGACGTGACAATCCATCAGCATTTCCATGCTGTTTAGTTCCTTTGTACTCGATGTCATATTGGTGTGCCCCTAGGAAAAGGGACCATCTGTGCAGCCGTTGTGCTGTCATTATCGGTACGCCCTTCTGAGGGTTCAAAATGGAGACAAGAGGTTGATGATCGGTTAGTAGAGTAAATTTTTGACCGTGCAGATAGTGATTGAACTTCTTCACCCCCCACACTAGGCTGAGTCATAGAGTCATAGAGTTTTACAGCACAGAAAGAGGCCCTTCGGCCCATCGTGTCTGCGCCGCCCATCCATCCCTGTCCAGTCTAATCCCATTTTCCAGCATTTGGTCCATAGCCTTGTATGCAATGGCATTTCAAGTGCTCATCCAAATGCTTCTTGAATGTTGTGAGGGTTCCTGCCTCTACCACCCTTTTAGGCATTGAGTTCCACATTCCAACCACCCTCTGGGTGAAAAAGTTCCTCCTCAAATCCCCTCTAAATCTCCTGCCCCTTACCCTGAATCTATGCCCCCTTGTTATTGACCCCCCTACTAAGGGGAAAAGTCCCTCTTTGTCTACCCTATCTATGCCCCTCATCATTTTGTACACCTCAATCAGGTCCCCCCTCAGCCTTCTTTGCTCCAAGGAAAACAACCCCAGCCTGTTTAGTCTTTCTTCATAGCTGAGGCGCTCCATCCCAGGTAACATCCTGGTGAATCTTCTCTGCACCCTCTCCAAAGCAATCACATCCTTCCTATAGTGAGGTGACCAGAACTGCACACAGTACTCCAGCTGTGGCCTCACCAGCGTTTTGTACAGCTCCATCATAACCTCCCTGCTCTTATATTCTATGCCTCGGCTAATGAAGGCAAGTATCCCATATGCCTTTTAAACCACCTTATCTACCTGTTCCGCTGCCTTCAGGGATCTATGTACATGTACACCAAGGTCCCTCTGACCCTCTGTACTTCCTAGGGTCCTACCACTCATTGTGTATTCCCTTGCCTTATTTGTCCGTGCAAAATGCATCACCTCGCACTTTTCAGGATTAAATTCCATTTGCCACTTTTCCGCCCATCTGACCAACCCGTTTATATCGTCCTGTAGCCTGAGGCTTTCCTCCTCGCAATTTACCACCCCACCAATTTTCGTGTCATCTGCGAACTTACTGATCATACCTTTTACATTCACATCCAAATCATTTATGTAGATCACAAACAGCAAGGGACCCAGCACCGATCCCTGAGGTACCCCACTGGACACAGGCTTCCAGTCACAAAAGCAACCTTCGACCATCACCCTCTGCCTCCTGCCACTCAGCCAGTTTAGGATCCAACGCGCCAAGGCACCCTGGATCCCATGGGCTCTTTCCTTCTTGACCAGTCTCCTATGCGGGACTTTGTCAAAAGCTTTACTGAAGTCCATGTAAACCACATCCACAGCATTTCCCTCATCCACCCCCCTAGTCACCCCCTCGAAAAATTCAATCAGATTTGTCAGACATGATTTACCCTTGACAAAGCCATGCTGACTATCCCCGATTAATCCTTGCCTCTCCAAGTGGAGACTAATTTTGTCCCTCAGAATTTTTTCCAATAATTTCCCTACCACAGATGTTAGGCTCACTGGCCTGTAATTCCCTGGTTTATCCCTGCTACCCTTCTTGTATAATGGTACTACATTAGCTGTTCTCCAGTCCTCTGGTACATCCCCTGTGGCCAGAGAGGTTCTGAAAATTTGTGTCAGAGCCCCTGCAATCTCCTCCTTTGCCTCCCACAGCAGCCTGGGATACATCTCGTCCGGGCCTGGGGATTTATCCACTTTTTGGCCTGCTAAAACCGCTAGCACCTCCTCCCTCTCGATGCTAATATGTTCAAGTATGTCACAGTCCCCTTGCCCGATTTCTATGTCCGCATCGTCTTTCTCCATAGTGAACACAGATGCAAAAAATTCATTTAAAACCCCGCCTACATCATCTGGCTCTACACACAGATTGCCACTTTGGTCCCTAATGGGCCCTACCCTTTCCCTGGTTATCCTCTTGCCCTTAATATACTTATAAAACATCTTAGGATTTTCCTTTATTTTGCTCGCCAGTGTTATTTCATGGCCCCTCCTCGCCCTCCTAATTTCTTTTTTAAGTATGCCCCTGCACTTTTTATACTCCTCTAGGGCTTCTTCCGTCTTTAGTCTTTTGTAACTGCCAAAAGCCCCCCTTTTATTTCTAATGCATTTTTGTATATCCCTTGTCATCCAAGGTTCCCTTTGCTTGTTGGTCCCACCCTTGACCTTTACAGGAACATGTTGGCGTTGTACTCTCTCTATTTCCCTTCTGAAAGTCTCCCACTGCTTTGATGTGGATTTTCCTATAAGTAGCTGCTCCCAGTCCACTTTGGCCAGATCCTGCCTTATCATATTAAAATCGGCCTTCCCCCAATTTAGAACCCTTATTTCCGGGCCGTCTTTGTCTTTTTCCATGACCACCTTAAATCTCACCGAATTATGGTCACTGTCGCCAAAATGCTCTCCTACTGATACTTCCACCACTTGCCCGGCTACATTCCCCAGAATTAGGTCCAGTACCGCCCCCTCTCTTGTAGGACTTTCTACATGTTGGCTCAAAAAGCTCTCCTGGATGCACTTTAAGAATTCTGCACCCTCTAAGCCTTTCACACTCTGACTATCCCAATTTATATTGGGGAAGTTGAAATCCCCCACTATTATTACCCTATTATTTTCACACTTCTCTGAGATTTGCCTACATATCTGTTCCTCTATCTCCCCCTGACTGTTTGGGGGCCTATAGTACACTCCCAGCAAAGTGCTTGCCCCCTTTTTGTTTTTAAGTTCTACCCATAAGGCCTCATTAGAGGAACCCGCTAATATATCATCCCTCCTTACAGCAGTAATTGACTCCTTAATTAATATTGCAACACCCCCTCCCCTTTTACACCCCCCTCTGTCTCGCCTGAAGATTCTATACCCCGGAATATTGAGCTGCCAGTCCTGACCCTCCCTCAACCATGTCTCCGTGATAGCAACAATATCATACTCCCATGTGCTCAACAACAACTTCAGTTCATCCACCTTATTTGCAAGACTCCTTGCATTAAAATAAATGCCTTCCAGCCCTGCCATATTCCCTTTTGCCTTCACATATTTGCTCTGCCTTCCCAGCTGACTTGTTTTTTCCTCTGTATTTGGCTGTAAATCACCCCCTACTATAGCTCCACTCTGTACCCCATCCCCCTGCCAAGTTAGTTTAAACCCCCCCCAGCAGTGCTAGCAAACCTCCCCGCAAGGATATTGGTTCCCCTCTGGTTCAGGTGTAAACCGTCCAACTTGTACAAGTCCCACCTTTCCCAGAAGCAGACCCAGTGATCCAGGAAACTAAAGCCCTCCCCCCTGCACCATCCCTTTAGCCACGCATTCATCTGTTCTAGCTTCCTATTCCTATACCCACTAGCACGTGGCACCGGGAGTAATCCAGAGATTACAACCTTTGAGGTCCTGCTCTTTAATCCTTCACCTAGCTCCCTAAATTCTTGCTGCAGGACCTCATCCCTCTTTTTACCTATGTCGTTGGTACCAATGTGGACCACGACCTCTGGCTGTTCACCCTCCCCCTCCAGAATGCCCTGCAGCCGCTCAGTGATATCCTTGACCCTGGCACCAGGGAGGCAACAAACCATCCTGGATTCACGTCTACGGCCACAGAAACGCCTATCTGTTCCCCTTACTATAGAATCCCCTACCACTATTGCTCTCCCACTCTTTTTCCCCCCTTCCTGGGCAGCAGGAGCACCCCCAGTGCCAGGAAGTTGGCTGCTGCTGCCTTCCCCTGGTGAGTCATCCCCCTCAACAGTATCCAAAGCGGTATACTTGTTTGAGAGGGGAATGGTCACAGGGGTCTCCTGCACTACCTGCCTGCTTCTATTGCTCCGCCTGGTGGTCACCCATTTCCTGTCTTCCTGTGCAGCCCTTCCCTGCGGTGTGACCAACTCACTAAACGTGCTATCCACGAACCTCTCAGCATCGTGAATGCTCAACAACCCATCCACCCGCAGCTCCAGCGCCTCAATGCGGTCTGCTAGTAGCTGGAGATGGATGCATCTCTGGCACACGTGGTCATCAGGGGCACCGGGGTCCCTGAATTCCCACATAGAGCAAGAGGAGCATATCACGGGGCTGGGCTCACCTGGCATGACCTTCCCTTTACTTAATTTAAATTAATTTACTATCACCAATTAAAGATATCTCTAAGGCGCTTGTATAGTCTACCAACAATCCCTGCTACACCAGAAAGACCCTGGTAACTATAAACTACAGAGTTAAAGTTTAAAAAAGAGAAATACTCACCAACCAATCACTTACCTGCTCCCTGGTGACGTCACACTCTGATTACTTTTTACCTCTCTCCCCGCTGCTGAGTTGGTAAGCGCCGCCTCTCTCCGGTTTTTATACCGGGCTCCGACTCACTGCTCCCGCTGGTCCCGACTGGTCTCGGGCCTCGCCTCTCTCCGGTTTTTATACCGGGCTCCGACTCACTGCTCCCGCTGGTCCGAACTGGTCTCGGGCCTCGCCGCTCTCCGGTTTTTATACCGGGCTCCGACTCACTGCTCCCGCTGGTCCCGACTGGTCTCGGGCCTCGCCTCTCTCCGGTTTTTATACCGGGCTCCGACTCACTGAGGGCCTCTCTGTCAATCTGGGCGTAGTTACGCTTGGCAGAAGTTAACGAGCGTGACGCAAAAGCTATCGGCCTCTCCAAACCATCAAGGAATTTATGTGACAGTACCGCTCCAATGCCGTAGGGAGACGCATCACACGCCAGCCTGATTGGCACTGCTGGGTTGTAGTGAGCCAATACTTCCTTCGAAGTGATTAAGTCCTTACTCTTCTGAAAAGCACGTTTACAATCATCGCTCCATTTCCATGTTACCCCCGTTCGTAGCAGGGCGTTCAGTGGGTGCAGAATTGTTGACAAATTCGGCAAAAACTTATGATAGTAATTCACCAACCCGAGGAATGACCTCAGTTGCGACACATTTTCAGGCGCTGGGGCCTTAACAACCGCTTCAATTTTGTCAGGGGACTTATGTAACCCCTCTTCATCAATCACGTGGCCACAATACGATATCTGTTTCTTAAAAAATTCGCACTTGGGGCGGTTGGCTCGCAGCCCATGTTCCCGTAGTCTAGTGAGCACCTGTCCTAGGTTGTTAAGGTGTTCACTGTCATCTTCACCTGTTACAAGGATGTCGTCCAAGTAACACTTAGTCCCCGGAATCCCTTGCAGGACTTGTTCCATCGCTCTTTGCCATATCGCCGGAGCCGATGCTACTCCGAATACCAATCGATGATACTGGTAAAGACCTTTGTGAGTGTTTATCGTAAGATACTTCCTAGAGGACTCTTCAACCTCCATCTGCAAATATGCTTGTGCTAGGTCAATTTTTGTAAAACGCTTCCCTCCAGACAGCGAGGCGAAGATGTCTTCTATCCTTGGAAGAGGATATTGTACTGTGCGAAGGACAGGGTTCACCGTCACCTTGAAATCCCCACAGATGCGAATCTTCCTTGGCTCTCCGGACTTATTGCTTAACGTTTTCTTCATGACAGGAACGATGGGTGTCGCCCACTCGCTCCAGTCGACCTTAGACAACACGCCCGCCTTCTCCAGATTCTCCAGCTCTGCCTCGACGGCTGGGCGAATTGCATATGGTACCGGTCTCGCTTTGAAAAACTTGGGAACTGCATGCTCTTCTATTTTTAACGAGACGGTTACGCCTTTAAGCGTGCCCAGTTCTTGTTGAAATACCTCTTTGGCGTTAGCTAAGATTGTTGACAATCGTCCAGGAATGACGTCTTCATCTTTTTTACTGTCCACCGTCATTGCATGAATGGAATGCCAATCTAAGTTTATCTTCCTGATCCATTCCCGTCCCAATAACGGTGGTCCACCATTTGGCAGTATGTAGAGATACAATTTCCGTATTTTCTTGCCATTGTATTCGACAGGCACCCTTATTTTTCCTCTGGGGTATACTTTTTGCCCCGTATACGTTGTCAAGACGATGGATGTCTCTCTCAAGGGTATGTGTGAAAATAGCCGCTCGTAGTCTCGTCAATTCATGACGGTTAGCGCTGATCCTGTATCCAATTCCATTTTAACTTGGGACCCTGCTATCGTGAGAGTGACCCAAATGGTTCGGTGATCCTCTTTTGCGATTACATTGTGAAGTTTGAGACAGCTTAGTCTCCTGTTTCCGGATTCACTATCGCTCATCTGGTCTTTGGAACTACTGTCTGTCATCTTTTGTACTTTCTTGTACGGTTCCTTAGTAGCCTTTTTGTTGTCGCTGGTCTTCTTCCCAGACCTACAAACTCGTGCAATGTGTCCAATCTTCCCGCATTGTCTGCATATTTTGTCTTTGGACCAGCAGTCCTTCTGGTCATGGTTAGTTCTGCCGCAGTGATAACATTTTGCAAATCCCCGTGTCATTTCGTGGGTGCCGTATTCCTGTGGTTTTTGTTGAATTTCTGCAGCTCCCCTGGCTGCTGCTTCATACGATACTGCCACGCTGAAAGCCTTATCTAGCGTCAGCTCTTTTTCTGCGAGTAACTTTTTCTGTGTTCCTTCACTCAGGAGTCCACAGACAAATTTGTCCTGTAGGGTATCTGCCAGTCCTGCTCCGAACTGGCAGTGCTTTGATAGCTTGCGTAGTTCCGTAAGGTAATCAGCATTGCTCTCATTTTTATGCTGAGTTCTCCTGTGGAATTTAAATCTTTCTGCTATCAACAGCGGTGCAGGGTTTAAGTGCTCCTGTAGAACAGCAACAATTTCGTTAAAACTCTTCGCCTTCGGTTTGGCTGGAGTAATCAGGTCCCGCAATAGGCCGTACGTTCTAGCGCCCATTAAGTTTAACAATATCGATGCCTTTTTCCCCTCCGCTATATCGTTTGCCTCGAAATATACCTCGACTCTTTCCACATACATGGTCCAGTCCTCTAATGTATTATCAAAAGCAGTGATACAGCCAGTCTTCGGCATCTTGCAAATCTAAAATGGCGCCTCCCACGCTTTGCCTTCTTCTCCGATTTAACAAAATGGCGCCTCCCGCGCTTTGCCTTCTTCCCTGCTGTTGTTAGCGCTGCTTTCCACGGTTTCTTGCGCGTATTCTTTTTCTTTTATTATTTTCCTGTCATGGAGCGGACCCTCTGGGACACTTCCCTCCCTCTTCTGAGGTCCGAACGCTGCCCAGCTTCGAAACACCGGCCGCGCCCTGTGTGCTCCACCCTCTCTCTCTCTCCTTGCTTCCTGACTCGCTGCCCGGCCCCGTTGAAAAGCCACCCGATCGAGCTTCAGCCCGCCGCAGCCCAGGAAGGATCAGAGCACTACCTGCCACCAGCCCGATTAGCTGGGAAACCACGGACCGAGGAACCCAGCCTGGCTCTGGACAGTCTCTCCTGCAAGTTTTGAAATCGATGATTGACGGTCGACGCCCGTTTCTCGAGTTTCAATGGCCTATTTTTTTTTTTTCTTCTTTCTTCTGGCTCTGACCTTCAACAACGTCGTCGGAGCTGCTGCTGAGTTGCAGGTAAGTTCGTTTCTAACTCGTCGCCAGTGTTAAGTCCGTGAATGATTGAGACACGGACTAGCAGGAGAGAAAACAAACAGATCTTTACCGGTGAAAGGCATAAACGAAACTAAACAACCGAGGCTCTCTAGCGCCTTTTATACAGGGGTGGTCACTGCCGGTACTGCAGTCTGAGACCAGTTATTCTCTTAAAGGTACATACACAACAGTATACATATTAGAACTTGAAAACTAACAATACTGACAATTCCCATTTTACTCTTGGCCATAACAAAATGAGGAAATGCATTGGATTGGATTTGCTGCTTGTAGCAAGATTGTCCCTTACAGGTCTCTTTGGTAAACAGAATTCACAAAGCCTAGAAAAGCCCCAAGTTTGAACTGAGCTGAGTAAGCTGATCTCAGCTGGGGTGCATTTACTGATCTCAGTGCCTGGGATTATGGAGGCGGAAATCAGCCAGACTCTGAGCCTGATTGGGTTGAGTGGACGTTAGTTGAGGGCAGGATTGGGCACCCATCACAGTTAAATCACCAACTGACACTCTGTCAAGGCTCACATGTTGGGCAATGCCCTGCGCCCATGGGAAACAGATTCAATGCCATCATGATAGGAGGATAGAAAGATTGCCAGAAAGTGCCCACCTTCAGGAGAGGAGAGAGGACATTACTATGGAAAAAAATCATCTGTCTGAGGATGTTTGTGGCAGCACTAACAGAGTTTACACTGAAATAATGTGCAGTGAATTCCAGGGAAATTCTATATCCAGTATATGATATGGGTAATGTTTTATTCATGGTACATGCTTCAAGGCTAACCCATGTCCTGCCAGTGAATTGTAATATTCAGAACACATAAACATCTACTTTAAGTACTGTTTAGTAATACTATATTTACATGATTCTCTGCTAATTTCTTCTGGTGTTACCGTTTTATGATTGTATTTAAAAATATTTGGATATCAGGGAACTATATACCATTGGTACCGTTTTAGATGCTTGGATGAATGAGTGGAGCTCTGCTCCTGGATGGCTCGCATTTAATGTTAGTGGGAGCTGGTGAGAGCTTCTGCTTTCTCCTAACATTAAAAAGATTGAAAAATAAGTTGATGAAGTTCACGAGAAGTCCAAAGAGCCATATGGATATTTTTTAAATGTGGCCTCACACTGTGTGGGAGTTATATATCCTGCAACTGGTGAAAAGTTCAAGCAGTGCGAGACTGGGGGTAGTTATTAACTTTGGCCCAAAATGGACGTAAGTTTGGTGGTGTGTCCACGTCGCCTGCCCAATACCATGTTTAAATTTAACTGGCGCACTGCGGACACCAAACGGACACTCCGTTGCAAATCATGAGTTTTGGAAGGTCAAAAGTTGGCTAGTTTCTGCATGTAACCGGCCGGTACATTGAGCCTGTTGGGGAGGGGGGGAGCGGGGGTGGGGGGCGAGAACATTCAGCATCATTAGCCAATGTCCCAGGCTCCTCCATCACCATCCCTGGGTATGTCCTGTCCCACCAGCAGGACAGACCCACCAGAGGTGGCAGCACAGTGGTATATAGTCGGGAGGGGGTGGCCCCGGGAGTCCTCAAAATTGACTCCGGACCCCATAAAGTCTCATGGCATCAGGTCAAACATGGGCAAGGAAACCTTCTGCTGATTACCACCGACCGCCCTCCTTCAGCTGATGGGATAGATTCAGAACAGATCCAGCAGCTCAAAACTGGGCATCCATGAGGCACTGTGGGCCATCAGCATCAGGAGAATTATATTCCATCATAATCTGTAACCTCATGGCCCAGAATATCGATCACTCTACCATTACCATCAAGCCAGGGGACCAAACCTGGTTCAATGAGAAGTGTAAAAGAGCATGCCTGGAGCAGCACCAGGCATACCTGAGGTGCCAAACTGGTGAAGCTACAACACAGAACTACATGCATGCTAAATAGATGCTATATACAGAGCTAAATGATCCCACAACCAATGGATCAGATCAAAGCTCTGCAGTCCTGCAAGGCATAGGTCAGGAGTGAGATGGAATGCTCTCCACTTGTCTGGATGAGTGCAGCTCCAAGAAGCTCGACACCATCCAGGACAAAGCAGCCCGCTTGATTGGCACCCCATCCACCACCTTAAACATTCATTCCCTCCACCACCGGCATACCATGGCTGCAGTATGTACCATCTACAAGATGCACTGCAGCAACTCGCCAAGACTTCTTCGACAGCACCTCCCAAACCCGCGACCTCTTCCACCTAGAAGGACAAGAGCAACAGGTGCATGGGAACACCACCACCTCCATTTCCCCTCCAAGTCAACACCATCCTGACTTAGAAGTATATCGCTGTTCCTTCATTGTCGCTGGGTCAGAATTCTGGAACTCCCTCCCTAACAGCACTGTGGGAGTACCTTCACCACACGGACTGCAATGGTTCAAGAAGGCAGCTCACCACCACCTTCTCAAGGGCAATTTAGGGATGGGCAATAAATGCTGGCCTTGCCAACGACACCTACATCCTGTAAATGAATAAATAAAACTTTTTTTTTAATTCAGCTAAGCACTTTTAAAAAACCTACCTTTTTGTTGGCGGCCTGCAGCGGTCTCTTTAAGAACTGCTGGTTAGGCCACATGTAGGCCTGTTTTTCCTGAACTCACTCGGCCTGGTGCCACCTGCATTCAAGGCAAACCAATTTGTTAAAGTGGGCATCAAACAGGCCCCTTATTTCTTATCGCAAAGTGCCTTACGCCTGTGTCAGGCATGGGCCCTGGACACCTCCTTTGATGGCTATACCAGTGTGGCGGGCGGCGCACTGGTGGCTCAGAATGTGAACGCCTTGGACAACATGGACCACTTTCTATACCTCGGGAGCCTACTGTCAACAAGGGCAGACGTCGATGACGAAGTCCAACGCCGCCTTCAATGTGCCAGTGTAGCCTTCAGTCGCCTGAGGAAGAGAATGTTTGAAGACCAGGACCTCAAACCCGGCACTAAGCTCATGGTCTACTGAGCAGTAGTGAATCCCGCCCTCCTGTATGCCTCAGAGACATGGACCATGTACAGCAGGCACCTCAAAGCACTGGAGAGGTACCACCAACGCTGCCTCCGCAAGATCCTGCAAATCCATTGGCAGGATAGGCGCACCAACGTCAGTGATCTTGCTCAGGCCAACTTCCCCAGCATCGAAGCTTTGACCACGCTCGATCAGCTCCGATGGACGGGTCACATCATCCGCATGCCCGATATGAGACTCCCAAAACAAGCGCTCTACTCGGAGCTCTGACACAGCAAAAGAGCCCCAGGTGGGCAGAGGAAACGCTTCAAGGACACCCTCAAAGCCTCCTTGAAAAAGTGCAACATCCCCACCGACACCTGGGCATCCCTGGTCCAAGACCGCACAAAGTGGAGTAGAAGCATCCGGGAAGGCGCCGAATACCTCGAGTCTCTTCGCCGGGAGCAAGCGGAAGCCAAGCGCAAGCAGCACAAGGAGCGCACGTCAACCCAAGCACCCCACCCACCCGCCCTTTCAACCACCGTCTGCCCCACCTGTGACAGAGACTGTAGGTCCCGCATTGGACTCATCAGTCACCTACAAACTCATTTTTAGTGTGGAAGCAAGTCATCCTCGGTTCCGAGGGACTGCCTAAGAAGAAGATTGGATGCTTAGCGTCCATTTTACTCTTGATTTCTAGGCTGGTATCTCTTTAAGTGTTAGAACAGTAAAGTGTTAACCTAGGTGGCAGTAAGTTTTTAAATACAAAACCTGATCTTCAACTGCCATTTATTTTGAATGGGGAAGCTTTTAGTTAGTAAGATGATTGAGGCAATCAATCTACAGTCTCAAGGAAGCTCAGTGAAGGGTGATAGAGAATATTATATTTTTCATGGTACATGGCATAATATGCAGCCTACACATATTTGCTTTAAGTGACAGGAATTTTATGCACTGTTCTGATAATAATGTAGATTATTTGCTTTACTATAATGTCATTATAAAAAAATTACAAAAAAATAAGAAGGGAAATGATTTCATACTTTTATGGAAAATTTTGAATGTGTTGTAACATCTGCAGATACAGCTTGCTGTGAATTATTTAAATAGCTCAGTTTTGTGGTTCACATGTTGAATCCTTGAATAATGTTAATGCTGTGACAGGAGAGACGTGCCACTACTGCCCGGAATAGACTGGATTAGATTAGCTTGTTAGACTGCTCCAGTCATGTGTGATTCCTTCTGATGTTAATACCACCAGCAACAGAGACTGCTATTCAATGGCAGATCCTTTTATGAGGAAAAACAATCTTCTGATCCAATTTCATTATTTGGTAAAAAAAAAACAATTTACGGAAACATTTGCCTCATTCCCTTCCTTTCTAAGTTTGTGTCAATAATAGAGACAGCGGGTAGAATTGACTTTATATAATTAAAAATACTGAGGCTTTATCGGCCTTACTGTTTTAAAAAAAAAGTCTTTCAATTACAATTTTTTTCTCTCCTTTGCCCTTTCAAAAAAGACCCAAGCACCGATGTTCCAATGGACAGTCCTTTCCGTCAGCCGGATAAACCAGAGTGTCCCTCTGTTTACTGGTGTGGGCAGTAAGGCCTTTATGTAAATATTAATATTTGCCAGGGCCACTATTTAGGTACCACCTGAGAAAACAAATGAGGCCTGAAATTGTATTTCTGCCAATGTCAGTGCTCTGCCCGTCCTGTGGCATTGATATGCCCACGGTGGCAGCAGGGAAGGCTGACCTTGTCGGAAATTGCAAACTTCGTCCATCCCCAGGATTGTAATAGGCCCTCAGGGCTGGCGAACAGGCATGGCAATGAGGACTGGTCGTGCCAGGAGGGATTTTCAGTGCGGCAGCAATTCTTAAAGGGGCTGCTGCTCACCCTAAGAGGGGAATGGCTCTTTCTGAATTTGGAGATATATTTAGGTGGAAGCCGCAGTGGAGCCTAGGGGCAATAAGGGGAGAACTGCCCCTTTTCAGGAAGAAGTATTGTAACTTTTAATTCGGTTGCTGCAGCAAATGAGGGTGGCACTCTGGAGCAGAAGGCCATCCTCCACTGAAAGCAGTTATCCAAGCTGCATGGATGAAGGCAGCAGAGAGAGTCAATCGAGTCTCCACTGACTGTTGTATCTGGATCCAAATAAGGGAAAAAGAAATCTAGTGAAATTGGGAGAGTGCCAAAGTAAATTTTACATGCTTTAGTGATTGCTAGGTCAGAGTGGTTGGCTTGCTCTGTGCAATCAGCAATCGTGCTAAGGTGTTCAGCCACACCGGGTCTTTCCAGCAACTCCATATTTGAATCCATCCAATCCTGTTTCCGCCCACCACAGCACTGAAACAGCCCTTATCAAAGCCACAAATGACATACCATGTGACTGTGATTGTGGTAAACTATCCCTCCTCATCCTTTTAGTCCAACCTGCAGCCTTTGACACAGTTGACCACACCATCCTCCTGCAACACCTCTCCTCCGTCATCCAACTTGGTGGGACTGCCCTCGCCTGGTTCCATTCCTATTTATCCAGTCATAGCTCGCTGACCTACATTGGCTCCCAGTCCGGCAATGCCTCGATTTAAAAATTCTCATCCTTTTTTTCAAATTCCTCCATGGCCTCGCCCCTCACTATCTCTGTAACCTCCTACAACCCTCCAAGATCTCTGCACTCCTCAAAGTCTGGCCACTTGTGCATCCCCGATTTTAATCGCTCTACCATTGGCAGCCATGCCTTCAGCTGCCGAGGCCCTAAGCTCTGAAATTCCCTCCCTTAAACCTCTCCACCTTTCTACCTCTCTCCTCCTTTAAGACACTCCTTAAAATCCACAGAAAAAGTGATCCATCTGTGGCTAACTAAAGAAGTTAAGCATGGCATTAGATTAAAAGAAGAGGCTTATATTGTTGCAAAGAATAGTAGTAAGCCTGATAAGTGGGAGAGCTTTAGAAACCAGCAAAGGATGACCAAAAAATTGATAAAAAGGGAGATAATAGAATGAGAGTAAGTTAGCAAGAAATATAAAAACAGATTGTAAGAGCTTCTATAATTACATAAAAAGGAAGAGAGTAGCAAAAGTAAGCATTGGTCCCTTAGAGGCTGAGACAGAAGAAATTATGTTGGGGAACAAGGAAATGGCAGACTTTAAACAAATATTTTGTATCTGTCTTCACATTAGAAGACACAAAAAGCATGCCAAAAATAGTGGGGAACCAAGGGGCTAATAAGAGTGGGGAACTTGAAGTAATTAATATCAGTTGAGAAAAATTACTTAAGAAACTAATGGAACTAAAAGCCAACAAATTCCCTGGACCTGATGGCCTACTTCCTAGGGTTCTAAAAGAGGTGGTTGCGGAGATAGTGGATGCATTGATTATGATTTTCCAAAATTCCCTAGATTCTGGAATGATCCCAGTGGATTGGAAGGTAGCAAATGTAACCCCGCTATTCAAGAAAGGAGGGAGAGAGAAAATAGGGAATTACAGGCCAGTTAGCCGGACATCAGTTGTTGGGACATGCTGGAATCCATTATTAAGGAAGTGGTAACAGTGCATTTAGAAAATCATAATATGATTAGGCAGAGTCAACATGGTTTTCTGAAAGGGAAATCATGTTTGACAAATTTATTCGAGTTTTTTGAGGATGTAACTAGCAGTGTAGATAAAGGGGAACCAGTGGATGTAGTATATTTGGATTTCCAAAAGGCATTCGATAAGGTGCCATATAAAAGGTTGTTTCACAAGATAAGGGCTCATGGGGTTTGGGGTAATGTATTAGCATGGATAGAGGATTGGTTAATGGACAGAAAACAGAGAGTGGGGATAAACGGGTCATTTTCACGTTGGCAGACTGTAACTATAGTGGGGTGCCGCAAAGATCAGTGCTTGGGCCTCAGCTATTTACAATCTATATTAATGACTTAGATGAAGGGACTGAGTGTAATGTATCCAAGTTTGCTGACAATACAAAGTTAGGTGGGAAAGTAAGCTGTGAGGAGGAAACAAAGAGCCTGCAAAGGGATATAGACAGGTTAAGTGAGTGAGCAATAAGGTGGCAGATGGAGTATAGTGTGGGGAAATGTGAAGTTATTCACTTTGGTATGTAGGATAGAAAAACAGAATGGGCTAAAAATTGAGTAGCGCCCCAATTGAGGCGCTAACTTCGCCAGGGCGCTAAAAGTAGCGCCCCGGAAAAATTAGCACCCCCGCGCCAGAAATTGAGTGGTTGCGCCCCAAGAGGGAAGCGGGTGCTACTGGAAGCGCCCCGCCTCCCTCTTGGGGCACTGCGAGTGAATATCGTGGCGCTACGCGCTGCGGCATGTCGCGGTATTGCAGGCCTTCCTCCCCTTCTTAAAGGGGAGGGGCCTTGTGCAGCGCGACCTGGGGCCCCCAGGGATCGGGAGTGCAGGCAAAAGAGCCCAGCACCCAAGAGAAGTGCTGGGCTCTTGGAGCGCAGCCGGCACTCCACAGGGGGTTCAGGAGGCTGGGGACGGGAGTGCAGGCAGGTGCTGGCAGGCGGCCAGCAACAAAAATGGCTGCCCCGCACCTCACCTTTAAATTCCGCTTCCCCGGCCGCAGGTACGCCCCCCTGACCCTGTCGGACATAGCGTCCGGCGGTAAATCAGGGGGCGCTCCCGAAGATCGTGGCCGGGGCGTGAGTGGGGTGCTGCGCACACTAATGACGTCATCGCCAGCGGCACAGCGCCACAGGGCACTACCGGTTAGCGCCACCACTAACTTCCCGCTGAATTTTGCGGGAGGCGTGGGCAGTGCCGCGCCCAGGCGCTAGTTGGTTTGCACCCCACTTAGTGCCCTCTTAAGGCACTAACGGGTGGTGCTACCAACTGAATTTTTCCCCCAATATTTTTTAAATGGTGAGAAACTATTAAATGTTGGTGTTCAGAGAGATTTAGATGTCCTAGTAGAGGAAACACAGAGAGTTAGCATGCAGGTACAGCAAGTAATTAGGAAGGCAAATGACATGTTGGCCTTTATTGCAAGGGGGTTGGAGTATAAGAGTAAGGAAGTCTTGCTACAATTGTACAGGGCTTTCGTGAGACCACACCTGCAGTACTGTGCACAGTTTTGGCCTCCTTACCTAAGGAAGGATATACTTGCCTTAGAAGCAGTGCAACGAAGGTTCACTAGATTGATTCCTGGGATGAGAGAGTTGTCCTAAGAGGAGAGATTGAGTAGATTGGGCCTATACTCTCTGGAGTTTAGAAGAATGAGAAGTGATCTCATTGAAATATATAAGATTCTGAGAGGGATTGACAAGGTAGATGCTGAGAGATTGTTTCCCCTGCTGGAGAGTCTAGAACTCGGGGGCATTGTCTCAGGATAAGGGGTCGGCCTTTTAAGACTGAGATGAGGAAGAATTTCTTCACTCAGAGGGTTGTGAATCTGAGATAGATAGATTTTTAAACTTTAAGGGAATCAAGGGATATGGGGATCGGGCGGTAAAGTGGAGTTGAGGTCGAAGATCAGCCATGATCTTATTGAATGGTGAAGCAAGCTCGAAGGGCCATATGGCCTACTCCTGTTCCTAATTCTTATGTTCTTATGTTCTTAAAACCTACCTCTTTGACCAAGCGTTTGGTCATCTGTCCTAATATATCCTTATGTGGCTCGATGTCAAATTTTGTTTGATAATGCTCCTGTGAAGCACCTTGGGACATTTTACTATGTTAAAGCCGCTATATAAATGCAATTTTGTTGTTGTTGTTGGTCTGTATGACTACTGGTAGGGAAGAGTCAACAACATATTATATGGCCAATGCCTCCATCAGCTGAAGTCAGAAACAAACTGAAGCTAGAACATGCTAACCACTCAGCCACTAAGGAGGGTCCTGTTAAAGGAAATGCAAAGGGAAGAAGAGCTTTAGGCGACAACAAAGAGCCTTTAAAATGGTAGTTAAAGCCTCTTTGCACCAGCCAAGAGCTGATGCAAAGGTGGATGCAACACGTTGTGACACCAGGATGGTCATCAGTGAAATAAAGAAGTTAGTGAGTTGTGTTTATCCACAAGGTTGCACAATTGCAAAAAAATGATCTTAAATCATTTTTCTGGTGGTTAAATTCTGATGTCCATCATGGTCAAAAGGGTTTTTGTCGTCCATTGCCAATGACTGATGAGGATATGTTCAGGGTGTGTGGAGAACAGTATACTGAGCAAGTGTCTGACCCAACAGGTTGTAGTAAGGACCCAAAATAACAACAGAAAGTGCTGGAAACACTCAGCAGGTTAAGCAGCATCGAGGAGAGAGAAACAGAGTCAATGTTTCAGGTCGAACCCTTTGTTATTTCAGATTTCCAGCATCTGCAGTATTTTGCTATTGTAGTAAGGACCCATCTGCTTTGAGGTTGTAAAGCTGGTGGAATGTCGATCAAAGGCTTTAAATAACTAGTTCAATTTGGGGAGGGAGGAATGCATCATCTAGGTGGTATGCCCAGTGTGGATAGTACTCACACCAGATTCCTAAAACTTACTTCAAGATGGAAGAAAATGGAACTGGTTTTGGAGAACAGCCAGGAACCACTGACATATTTTGGAGCTGCCCTTCTAAGGCTAGTGAATAGAATTGTTTGAGATACAGACACGCGTCAAGAGTACCGAAGAATCTTGCTGATTTCATTTGCGCTTAAAGTCATTCTTCGGATTGCCACCTCCCTCCGTGCATGCCTCCTGTCAGCTGCAACATGGGGAGGGTGAGGAGCTGGACCCATCTCCCCTGTATCCCATCGAGAAGGGCATGCAGGACCCTCCACAAAACTGCAGGTCCTCTTCTTTGGATCCTTCAGCCCGCTTTTATCATTCATTTGTGGGGAGGAGGAAAAATTGAGATAATGGAGACTCTCTGGATTGAGGAATTAATAAATTTAAGGAAAGTTTAAAGAGAGCGATCTGTCTGCCACTTACCTTGCACTCCCCAGCCTACCACTGAAGATTAATTCCCCTGTCCCTTTTATAGAGCTCTGCCTAAGTTTCTTTGGGGCCCAATTGGTTACGTTTAAATCACGCTGTTTTTTACACTGATTCTTACATTTCGGCGTAGTCAACTTAGGAGCACAGATAATTTGGGCGTAATTTGCCGTTGGCAAAATGGGCTCTTTCCGATTACGCCCTCACAGGAAATTCCAAGTTTGACCAATGGTGGCAGTGGGATGAGTGCAAATCACATTCACTTAGACAATTCATGCCATGCAGTAGGTACTGTGGAATTGCTTCAGATAATAGAAAGAAAGACTTGAAGTTATATAGCGCCTTTCACGTCCACCAGCGTCTCAAAGCGCTTTACTGCCAATGAAGTACTTTTTGAAGTGTAGTCACTGTTGCAATGTAGGAAACGCAGCAGCCAATTTGCGCACAGCAAACACCTACAAACAGCAATGTGATCATGACCAGATATTTTTTTTAGTGATGTTGATTGAGGGATAATTATTGGCCAGGACACCAGGGATAACTCCCTTGCTCTTCTTTGAAATAGTGCCATGGGATCTTTTACATCCACCTGAGAGGGCAGACGATTTAACAATTTAATGTCTCATCCAAAAGATGGCACCTCTGACAGTACTGCACTGGAGTGTCAGCCTAGAATTTTGTGCACAAGTCCTTGGAATGGGACTTGAACCCACAACCTTCTGACTCAGAGGTGAGGCTGAGCCACAGCTGACAAATACTTCAATTGGTGAAATTAACAGTCGGGGTATTGTTAACTTTGGCCGATGGTGGAAAACGGGCGATAAGGAATTAGCCGCTCATTATACACCACACTTGACTTTCCTTTTCATTGAAGTCAATGGTAGGGATAATGGGCGGCTAATTCAATATTGCCCGTTTTAAACCAGCGCCCGCAGTTAAAATCACCCCCAATCACTTTCCACGTTCGATGTACATTGCTTTTTAAAAGTGCAATTTGTTTTTTAAAGTTACTTGATTCCTTACTTTCAACTAGCCTCATCAGCTTGTATAATAATCAGATTAACGTTTGTAACCTAATTGCTCAGGATGTTAAATTACAGAAAAATAATTGAAAGTGCCTTAATACGACAACTACAAAGGAAATTGAATAATCAAGGGGTTTAAATAAAATCTGGTTACTTTGGTGTGGCTGTATAATGCCAGACTGAGTAGTATTTTAACTGCTGTGTGATTCATTAGTTGCCTGTGAAATGTAGCATTCGGTTGTCTTAATTGACAACAATCGTATAAAGTACTCGCATCATTTCAACAGATGTCATTATTTATTATGTGCTTTGTTCAGGATATAATTTAATGCACAATTCTTGCGGGGGGGGGGGTAGATTTTAACTATCAGGCGGCTGACTGGCAGAGCGTGCTGGCCGGCCATCTAACCGTGCCAATGGGAGGCCTGGTCTACTTTGAGAGCCGGGCCTCATTACTGTGCTGCCGGTGATCTGGCCACCAAATGGACACCCATTTGCCCATTAGCCCCGCTGTAACTTGCTGACTCCAGGCCTGCGCAATAACAGGCAGCCCGTAGGCTGATCCGACTGGCAGGGAGGTTGGTCTTGGTGGGGTGGGGGGTGCGTGAGTGATCGTGGGGTGATGGGAGCCCGGGGCGGGAGCGGCCCACAGTGTTCTTGTGGAGCCACTTCTGCGGTGCCAACTGGTAATCCTGGGTGGAGCTGCACACCACATGCACACCCAGTTGTCCATCAACACTGCAATCGGGGTCCTACATGCTGCATAGGTCCCCAATTTGCATATTGAAAGGATATACCACCTGAAACAGGTGGGCACTCCAAGCGCCTTGGATGGCCGCTTTCAGGGTGCCGGAGCGCCTGCATAAACAGCCATTTCCAGGCCGCTACTGCCCCGCTTACGTCAGGCGGTCTAAGTTCAAATCTACACTAGCATCTGTAAACAATTTTAACCACATAACGTGAATTCTTGGCCCACGCTAAAATCTTATCTACTTAATGTGCTACAATGTTGTGATATTTTTAGGAATTAGGATATGCTTAAAGATATATTGGAGAGATTCTCAAGTCAAGCCCAAAATGGACACGATTTTGGCAGTGTGCCCACAGCAACCGCCCAAGGTCACAGTCGAGAGGTCTAAACCATTTTCAGCTTCGGGCCCCGTTTAAATTTTACCAGCGAGCTGCAAGTGGCAAACGGGCACTCCGCTGAAGCTCACCTGACTGGTGCGATGGAAAATCGGCCAGATTCTGCATAACACAGCTGGCAGGTAGGGCTTATTGGGGGTTGGAGGGGGTATGAATCTGGGGGGGGGGGGGGGGCGGGGGTTGGCGAGAATAGACCAGCAGCAGGTTGCAAGATTTTTGTGGGGCCTGACGAAAACATAAATGGGTCTCCTGGCCCCACAAAAATCTTAAAAATAAAAGCAAAAACGTACCTTTTCACAGTGGCTTCCAGAGGTCCCCTTAAGGACCATGGGTTAGGCTGCTCGACACCTGGAAAAACTGGGATAAGCATGTACTTCACATGCTCCACCCATTTTTCCATGGCAATTTCAATCAGGGTCCGACGACCAGTGTACGACCCCAATTTGCATATTTAAACAGCCTCCCGCCTGTTTTGAGTGGAATTTCTGGGCACCCATTTAAAGGCCTGCCTGAAAATTGATGTCCAAGGCCCCCGCCAGATTTTCCTCTGCTGGTCACCCATTTTCCAGGTGAGAAATAGGCAGGCAGCAGTTGAAATTCCCCCCTCCCCCCATTCTTTCTCATTTTCTCCTCCTGTACAAGAGAACAGTAAAGATTGAGTTCAGGCCGCTCCGCCCATCAAATCAGCCCAGCATTTCGAGGTCAATGTTCTGGTTCTGAGCAGAATGCTATTTATCTCTCTTCTGCTTCAGTGCAAAATTTCAGCATTCATTATAGTTGACTTAGGAATCTGCCATTGAATGCTCTGAGTCCAGATTCACTGCACTCAGTAGTAATTTATTGCAGAAGTTCACAACTCGAGAAATGAATCATAAGATACTCCTTAAAGGGGCACCATCTTCTCCCCCCCCCCCCCCCCCCCCACCAATCAACAATTAAAAATGAGGTGGTCAAATATTTTTTCGTGAAGAGGTATGGTTGGGTTGCAAATTTTTGGCAAGTTGAAAACCAAACAGGGTGCAGGGCAGGAAGTGGGATCGTGGTTTGCATACTGATGTTCTCTTTGGTATTGCTGAAAATGAATTAATTAAAAAATAAATTAACTGAAAACCTTGATAACTGAGTCTGGGTTCAAGGCGAGATAATCTGCTAGGCCTAGGCTGGATCCAGAAAATTTAGGTTATACTGTAATACCCCCACCTTATAAAGGCACATCATAAATGAACAGAACACAAACTTTTGTTTCAAATTGTGAAACGTTTTGGTGCATCATTTACACTTCAGAAATCTCTGGCCAGTTAATTCGAATTTTACAGCCCAAAAAACAGACAGGAAGCAACCATTTGAAGACAGTGCCCTTTTAACATGCATTTAGCTCAAGCTTTTTTTCTTTCAGTCTATGTCTGTCCCTAGTGTCCTGGCTCTCCTGAATCAGAACAAAGAATTTACCCTCATTCACCTAATGAGCCCTTCACGTACCTCTCTTCCCTTCCTCCCTAAATCTTTTTTATGAGGTCTTTTGGTAGTTTAGTGATCTGTGTGGAGCTTATTTTCTTTCGAATGGAATGGCAGAATGACTCTCACTATTCCTTGGTCTTCTTTATCCTTGTTTCAGAACGATGGAAATAAATCTGAATTAAGTTGAAAATATCAGAATAATGACAATCAGTTAAACATTTTAACATATTTCTGCATTCTAAAGCTAACTGCTGTAGTTTTACTGCATTTGAGTGTTTTAATATACAAAAAAATATATTATAATTCTATATTAATATACAATGTATGTCCCAAAGCACTTTATAGGCAATTAAGTACTTTTTTTTGAAGTGTAGTCACTGTTGTAATGTAGGAAACGTAGCTGGTTTGCATACAGCAAGGCCCCACAAACAGCAGTGAAATAAATGACCAGGTCTTCTGTTTTAGGTGTTAGTTGAGGGAAAAATGTTGGCCAGGACACCGGGAGAACTCCCATGTTCTTCTTCGAATTGTGCTGTAGTATGTTTTATGTCCGCCTGAGAAGGCAAACAGGGCCTCGTTTTAAGGTCTCATCCAAAAGACGGCATTTCTCCCTCAATACTTCATTGCAGTCCTTTGCAAATATAATGTATCTTGTCATGACTATTTGAGGCTTCAAGTTCAAACAAGGTGAATCACAGACCCTTTGACAACAGGATCAGCAAAGCAGAGCCCACGAGCTTCACAACAGGGAGGGAGAGACAAATAGAAGGGTGACTCACTAAGGCTACTTTCTCAAATGCCTTGGTGGCTTACCCAGCAGGACAGACAAACTTAACTTTACGTTGAAAATTCATGCCTTGCGTTCCTTTTTCCAGTCTTCGCTCCTCTCCTGAAGGAATGACTCACGCTCAGGTACAGTTCCACAGGCTTTCAATATCTTTCTCAAGTGGCCATTTTTCAAATCTGATCCCAGGCAATATCAATAGGCTATTCCACCATTAGAGGCACTTTAGGTTGATCCACACACACACACACACACACTGTCCAGCAGGAATTGCTTGACAGCGATTAAGAATGGTTGATATTTATTTCCATTTTAGCTCCGAGATACTAAGGCCTCCACCACATTAGACCAGAGAACAAAGTTGAGACCTTTCTGGTCTGGATGACTCAGTAACACACCGCACGGTGCATTTACCTATTGTACCTTTTACATCCAAAGGGGTTTGATCCCCTATTTTTAGTACAGTGATTAACAGGTTCCCATCAAAGTAAATTGGTTATTGACTGTGCTGAAATTATGCCAACAGGAACGTATTAAGCATTACAGAAAAAAAATGCACAGAGGAAATTAAACCTCAAAAATATTTTACAGAGTGACAATGGACTATTAAAAAAAAATTTACACAACTTTTTTACATAATTGTGCATCGGCAAAGAGTCTCAGAATAAGGGGTCAGCTATTTAGGACTGAGATGAGGAGAAATTTCTTCACTCAAAGGGTTGTGAATCTTTGGAATTCTTTACCCTGTCTGAATGCTCAGTTGTTGAGTATATTCAAGACAGAGAGCGATAGATTTTATTAGAGTGCCAATAGGACTGGCATTGAACTGGTATTACTTGTTTGTTGAAGAAGTTTTCGGGTTCTGGTTAAAAGTAGTTTACTTGAAGTGATTTTTTGATATGGTTGTGGGACTGTATATATTGTGGTATTTAATGTTAAAGGGATATGGGGATAGTGCAGGAAGGTGGAGTTCAGGTAGAAGATAAGCCATGGTCTACTCCTGATCCTATTTCCTATGTTCTTATGCTTAGGTTGCTGCAAGACATATATGCAAAGTTCTTGATTGTTGCTGTTTCTCTTTGGCCTAAAAAAATGCCCTGTTAAGCTCTGGAATTCCCTCCCTAAACCTCTCCACCTCTCTCTCCTCCTTTAAGATGCTCCTTAAAACCTACCTCTATGACCTCACCTGTCCTAATGTCTCCTTCTTTGGCTCGGTGTCAATTCTTTGTCTGATTATGTTCATCTGCATACGAGAGCATGGGCCTTACACTAAACATCCATAAGACAAAGGTCCTCTCCCAACCTGCCCCCGCCACACAGTGCTGCCCCCCGATTATCAAAATCCACGACAAGGCCTTGGACAACGTGGACCACTTTTCATACCTCGGGAGCCTACTGTCAACAAGGGCAGACGTCGACGACGAAGTCCAACACCGCCTTCAGTGTGCCAGTGCAGCCTTCGGTCACCTGAGGAAGAGAGTGTTTGAAGACCAGGACCTCAAACCCAGCACTAAGCTCATGGTCTACAGGGCAGCAGTGATACCTGCCCTGCTGTATGCTTCAGAGACATGGACCATGTACAGCAGGCACCTCAAAGCACTGGAGAGGTACCACCAACGCTGCCTCCGCAAGATCCTGCAAATCCATTGGCAGGACAGGCGCACTAACGTCAGTGTTCTTGCTCAGGCCAACATCCCCAGCATCGAAGCTCTGACCAAGCTCAACCAGCTCCGATGGATGGGTCACATTGTCCGCATGCCTGATACAAGACTCCCTAAACAAGCGCTCTACTCGGAGCTCCAGCACGGCAAGAGAGCCCCAGGTGGGCAGAGGAAATGCTTCAAGGACACCCTCAAAGCCTCCTTGAAAAAGTGTAACATCCCCACCGTCACCTGGGAATCCCTGGCCCAAGGCCGCACAAAGTGGAGGAGAAGCATCCGGGAAGGCGCCGAACACCTCGAGTCTCTTCGCCGGGAGCAAGCGGAAGCCAAGCGCAGGCAGTGCAAGGAGCGCACGTCAACCCAAGCACCCCACCCACCTGCCCCTTCAACTGTAGTGATCAATAGCATGTCATTCTGTAGTGGACACTAGGTGGAGCCGGAGAGCTGTGTATAGCTGTATGTGTAAGACTACACTACCCAGCTATATATTATATTGGGACTACATTACCCATGGGGCTGGGCTACCCACAAGGCAGCAGTCAAGATGGAAGCCTCTACAAGATGCTGTACAAGTCCACATGTGCTCAATAAAAGTAACTAGCAAAAGCTAGCTGTGTTCATAATAAGAATGTCTATTTATTAATGAACATAACATGGTACCAGGGTGGTGAAGATCTGCTGAAAATTGTGAAAAGCGACATGGAGAATTTGAAGCCACGTTTGAATCTCATGGAAAAAATCGACTACAATTGGCAGACTTTTAAACAGCAATTCGAACTCTACATTGCAGCCATCGGATTCGGTATGAAGCCAGACGCAAGGAAGATAGCGTTGCTGCTCACGGTTGCAGGCCCACAGGCTATAGAGGTATTTAATACATTTGTATTTAATCCAGCGGAGAACAGGGAAAAATTAGAAGATGTGCTAAAAAAATTTGATGCACATTGCTCTCCCAAAAAGAATGAGACGTATGAAAGATACATCTTCCGTTCTCGGACACAGCAACAAAATGAGACTTTTATTAGCTTTATAACTGATCTGAAACTGAAAGCACAGACATGTAATTTCTCTGAGCTCAAAGCATCCATGATTCGTGACCAGATTGTGTTTGGTATTCATGATAAAAAAAGTCAGGGAACGTCTGTTGAGAGAAACCGAACCAAATTTGGGAAATGCGGTGAAAATATGCCAAGCCAGCGAGCTAGCTCAAAATCACACGAAGACTTTCAGTGAAATCAATAATGATGCGAATGTAATGAGTGATAATGCTGCTGTCGGTGCTGTGTCCTACAAGGGGAAGAAACGTGGGCAGAACAGAAATGAAAAGCAATCGGAGGATGACATTTTTAATTGTAAACGCTGTGGTTACAAACACCAGTTAAGACAATGCCCAGCGTTTGGAAAAATGTGCACAAAGTGTAATGGAAAGAATCACTTTGCCAAACAATGCTCTTCAAAAGTAAAAACGACGAAAGGGCAACGAGTTAATGTGATTGAGGACACTGATTTAAGTGAGACATTTTTTGTAGGAATGGTGTCATGTGACAATATCAAAAAAGATACAGAAAATGTGCAGCCCTCAGAAATAGACAATGCTGAACATAAAGTTAATGCAGTAAAAGAGGACAAATGGATGATCCCACTGCAGATAAATGGAGCATTAGTTACATTGAAACTGGACACTGGGGCAAAAGCAAACAATCAGTATGAGTGACATTAACAATATGAAAGAAAAGCCCAAAATACAGAAAAAGTCAGTACTACTGAAGGACTATAATGGACAGAAAATAGATAGCTTAGGTGTATGCAGACTTAAAGTGACAGTCAAAGACAAAGTGCATCATCTCATGTTTTCTGTTGTGGCTGAAAGACTTGATTCGATACTAGGTGACAAAGCTTGTGAAGACTTAGAACTGGTCAAGAGAGTCTACCGTATAAACTGTGCCATAAGCAGACCAGATGACTCAGGTGATGAAGCAGAGAGCCCATCAAGGATGAAAAGGCCAAAGGGTATCCATGTCTTCAAAAAGCCTAGTTTCTCCAAGAAGAAAGAAAAAGACTTTAAGGTCAAAGAGAAGCCAAAGGAAGAAAAGCAGAAAGAGGAAAAACACAAGGAGAAAAAGTCCAAAGATATAACCGCAGCAGATGTTGTTAAGCAGTGGAAAGAGAAAAAGAAAAAGAAGAAGCCTGCACCAGAGCAGGAAGCAGTTCCCTCAGGCCAATCTTTGGTGTTCCATTAGCCGAGGCTGCTGAGAGGACTATGCTGTATGATGGGATACAGCTGCCAGCAGTTTTTCGAGAGTGCATTGACCACATTGAGAGTTATGGCATGAAGAGTGAAGGAAACACTGAAACCCTCTCCAAGCAAAGATCGCAAGGAGACCTCGATCTATACAAGAGCAGATTGATGACAATGCCGCAACTGCATCTTGTCATTCACCGCCAGAACAATCTCATGAAGACACATCAGAGAGGATCCACACGTGAAGTAAAAAAGCCTGATAGACTTAATCTTTGAGTACAATGTAAAGCTTTGAAAATGTGTTGACTGTTTTGAAAATGTTTATGTTTATAGAGCACTAACAAAAGTGTTACTGATATTATCTTTATTGTTTTCTTGAAGGTTGATTGATATTGATTTTGTTGGGCCTCAGAGAGGGGGGGATGTAGTGATCAATAGCATGTCATTCTGTAATGGACACTAGGTGGAGCCGGAGAGCTGTGTATAGCTGTATGTGTAAGACTACACTACCCAGCTATATATTATATTGGGACTACATTACCCATGGGGCTACCCACAAGGCAGCAGTCAAGATGGAAGCCTCTACAAGATGCTGTACAAGTCCACATGTGCTCAATAAAAGTAACTAGCAAAAGCTAGCTGTGTTCATAATAAGAATGTCTATTTATTAATGAACATAACATTCAACCACCGTCTGCCCCACCTGTGACAGAGACTGTAGGTCCCGCATTGGACTCATTAGTCACCTGCGAACTCATTTTTAATGTGGAAGCAAGTCATCCTGGGTTCCGAGGGACTGCCTAAGAAGATGTTCATCTGATATGGCATGGCACGTTTTACTATGTTAAAGACACAATATAAGTGCAAGTTGTTGTTCTAAGCTGCTGCAGGGCCTTTAAAACCTGCAGCAACACACAGTTTATTGCTCTCAGTGGGCGAGCTGCCATTCCCAAATGTTACTCATGCCTGAAACCCACCTACATTATGTTAACAATGCTGAGACTGGTAGCTCAGTTGGGTTCAGTGCCGTTGTGTCAGGTGGGTACTATTCCTGAGGGTTCCGGGACTGGGCAATAAATCATTCCCATTATATTTACTGTATAAGTGTTTAGAATGCATTTTTTTTAGGAAAAGCTGTTATTTTTGTTACTAGCAAGCGATGTTTGAATGTAATTTACACCATCATATTGTGCTTCAAAAGAAGTGAAAATAAATCTACCAAAACACTTTTTCGTGAGGATAGTGGCTGTTTAAAAAAGAACGTTGCCCTCTGACTGGACAAGGTGAAGAGGTTAATCAATTATGATCAGCACTGAGAACGCTATGTCCTGTGTCTCTGAGGCTCTTGTGCTGGCTGCTTGCCCAAGATTATATTGGGAGTTCCCAATCTTTGCCTGACACCTGCTTCTGACAGACCATAGGGGTTTATCACACTGGAAATCTCAAGCACAACCACTCATTATGAAACACTTCCAAAAAATTGTAGAAGATTGTTTTGAGATTTGATGTATTTTCATTCAAATTATGGAAAATGGAGGACTAAAAATAAAGCTCTTGTGGATAAGTAACTTTCCAGATGACAGCTGGTTCCTCGGTCAATGATTCACTTCCACCAGTGCTGTCTTCAACTTTAGCAGCAAGGCAAATGAGGTGTCAATAGTGTCTCCAGCAGCATGGACTACCATCTCAACTGGTCTTCTTTACCCCTGATCTGCTGGCAGCATAATGCCACTATCTGCAAATGTAAATGGCTGTCGCCAGTGCTGCTGCCCACTATTTTTTCTGACGTGGTTTAGTTAACTGCTCGGCTTGCTTATACAGCTACGGGCTTTTGCATCGCTAGACTGAACTGATCTTCAGTGGAAGTCCACAACCAGAAAACATAAGTTGCCATCACAATTCTTTTTACTTGTCAGTTTTTCCCTCCATCTCTCCTGGAGCCGTTGATTCTGACTGGGGTGTCATACCGTGGGTGTCTCCAGAACCTTGCCAAGTAGACATTCTTGATGCTCAGCATTGACAGTGACTATTAGCAAGCTATTTCACTGCGAGGGGCAGTATAGAAGAGCTCTATCCTGTCTTCACCCAATGTTCACACACATGCATTTCCAAGCAAAGCTCAATGGATAGCAATTAGGAACAGGAACCCTGACTGCCATTTCCCTCCCTAACCCACAGGTGAGTTATTAACAGAGCACTTTTTTTTATTTGTTCATGAGATGTGGATGGTGCTGGCTATGCTGCACTTATTGGCCATCCCTAGTTGCTTTTAAAAGGTAGTGGTGGGCATTCTTCTTTAACCTCATGATGCTGGTCTCACAATAAATAGGGAATTCTTGAATTATGATTCAGAGGCAATGAAGAAATGGTCATATATGTCCAAGTCATGCTGGCGTGTGACTTTGAGAAGAACTTGGAGATGATGGTGTTCCCATGATGTTGCTGCAGTTGTCCTACTCATGGTAAAGGTCACGGGGCTGAGGGTGCTGTGAAAGTAAGCTTGGTGAGTTGTTGCAGTGAATCCTGTAGATAGTACATACTGCAACCACAGGGCACTGGTGATGGAGGAGGTGGATATTGAATCTAATGGCTGGAGCTTAGTAATGGAGGGAAGGTCATTGATAAAGCAGCTGGGGATAGTTGGGCCGTGAATGCTGCTGGGAGGATCTGCTGCAGCAGTGTCCTGGGGCTGCAATGATTACCTATTTTTGTGTGTGCATATGTATGACATGGCACAGTGCAAGCCACTTTTGCTTTAATTATTATTGCATCTCTAAATAGGACTGAACCAAACATTACATTTTCCACCAAAACCAAATATTTTGGCCATAATGTAATGTAGGATATGCTTAATCAAGCTTGATGGTTTGCTATGGAAAATAATGATGCCAATGGGCTAGTCATTGTGCTGTTCTGTTTTGCCCTCTGAAGTAAGGTCAGTTTCTGCTGAAATCAATGCACTGAGTCACGAGTGGCAGCGTGGGTGGAGTGTTATAGAAACAGATGCTGTCATACATATATCATTTGTCTGTACAGTTGGAATACAGGTAGCACTTACAGCAGGATAATGGAACATGCTAAAGAGGATTAAGGGAATTTAAAACCACTGCTAGGACAAGTCTGCAGAGAGTCATTAAATGCATACAAAGAATCCTCTGGAGATTTGATAAATCGAGGACAAGAGTAGCCAGGGTTACAGTGGTTGAGAAAATACTGGAATCAACACAACAACAGTGACCAACAAATGATTAATGACACTGTGGCGCTCTTTCAGATCTTGAAGCAGCAACAAGGAAGTAAATAAGGCAACGTCAAGCCACTAGAATATTGTAGAGGCTAACAGGAGAGAAACAAGTGAAAATGAATACTTCAACAGGTTTTACTTATTTTAGTTTCCCTTGTTTAACCTTTTTAGATTCCCTATGTCCAGTTGACAACATTGGCTACATTAGCAATTTTGTTCATAATTTATTGATTTTACATTATTGTAATAGTATGTGTGATTCATGGGGACAGAAGGGAGCGATAAAAAGCATCTCTTTTATTTCTTCTACCCCGGTGAATCATGCACATTAAAACAAAAATCAGAAAACCAGTAATTAAATCATCACAAATTGGCATTTGTGACTAATTGAGTGTGGCTATCTTGCCATCCTGTTTTTCCACCTTCATTTCCTGTGCAGCTCCATATATTTCCCTGGCAGCACAGCTGAGATCCAAAGCCAGCTGTGGGCACAAACCTACATCCCACCACTTCTTGGTGCAGCTTGTGCCACCAATATCTATTTTGCGTCAATCAATATAGTTGGTTGTATTAATCAATACAGTTTATGTCAGTTGCCATTATAAGTCCATAGAAAGTATGTGCTCTATTTTTTCTTACCTTTTCGTGTGAATGTTTTTGCTCATCGATAAGGGAATGGATCATCCACTTTCAGTGTCAAAGATTCCAGGGTCAGGTGTGGTGAATATAGATGCAGAGCAAAACCTCCTATCCGATTTCCCCAACCTCAAGCTGTTTCTGTATTGGGTTTAGTGGGATGCTCATCCTCCCGGCTCCTCACAGATGGGCAGATGGGTCTTGTGTCACTGACCTTAGTGAATCCAGCAGAGTTCCTCTGCTGTTACCACTAGCTGCGTGAGACCTGCACTTCAAGAGCTAGTGACACTAACACCCCGCTTAACCATATATATAGAATCTCCTGCTGCACCAGTGAGACATTTTTCTATTTCCTGTATGAACCAATAGGTGAGATTGTCAATATTTAGTGACAATTGGCATTGAAATTTGGGCAATTTTGTGCTGTGGGCCCATGCACACTAGGAACTGGATTGAAACTGTCCCAACTCATATCACATTGGACCCTTCTAATTAGCAAAGTAGACTTTCATTTAATCAGCTAGGCCTGATTTGAACCTGTATCCCAGAGGTGGAAAGTCAATATCCAACCCATTGTATCATTGTCTAATAACTATGTACTGTACATCCTTAACCATGATTTTGAATCTATTTTTTATTTCCTAATTTTCTCCTCTCCTGCTCTGGTGAAGTTGTTGACTACTTGCTGGGATACGGTCCATTGGGTGCGAGTTGTCATTTGGTGCCTTACTCATTCTTCAGTTGTGAACCTAGACATTGATTATCAACAAATTATTTGTCACAGTCTAGCCTGATTCTGTCATCGGGCAGCATTCATGCATTGTTACTTCCAACAAGGGTTGCTGGGCGAACACCCTGGAGAAAGAGCGTCAATAGCCATGTATGCTGTGTCTCTGGGAATTCTGTCAACCTTCCACCGAAGCTGGAGCGGGAGATCACGACAAAGACTGCAATAAAAGTTACAGCTGTGAGGCCCCTACAATCACTGTCGGCGCTTGCACATGAGAGATGGCCGTGTGGCTGAAATGTAAAAATCAGGAGAACTGTTAAACGGACTGCCAATTCGCTACGCTATCACACAGAGTCAAAATTATCCCCAGTGACTTCAGAAGGGGAGAAAACTGAGGGTGAAAAAAATTACATAACCACTGTGTTTACCTGATAGTTTAGGCTCCACTGTGACTAATCTGTCTGCTGTCAAAGACTATCCACAAGCAAATCCCCAGTCAGACATAAATTGGCTTATTAACAGATGAATTATGATCAGATTAATTCCTTTTTTTAGCTACCCTTCCTAATGGATCTTTGGGTTATTCATTTCACAGAGCTTTCTAGAAGTTGTTGGCAAAGTACCATTTTTCAGGGGGTGTCCGCTGTTCCCACCGATGTCACTAACAATCCCACAGTTACTGAAATCTTGCCCATCAGGTGTCCAAGCAATCTTTCAGATTTATGTCAGTTGTGATCTTAAGGAGAATATCATCACAGGAGGAAAGGTATGTTTGTCTCTATTAAATCCCTACTTGGGATTTAAAATATATTGAAAATCAGACATTACCAGCTATTTCAAGATGCCATGAGCACTTGCTTTATTCTGTAAGAGAAAGTGTTTATCAGGTGTGTGGGAGAGAGATTTTCCAGTTACCCAGCCATTCAGTGTCAAACACTCCCTGGAATTTTTGTGCATGTTCCAAAAGCTGTTCTCGTGCTGCCCTGTCTGAAAGTGCTGGCACTTTTGAAATTTCTTCTCAAATAAAGCATATTTAGTAGATAAGTATTTCCCTCCCTTCTTAAAAATATCACTGTTGATCTGTGTTTTTACTAAGGCTTCTTACTTGAGTGGGTTGTCAAGACATGTCTAAAATGTAAATGAGACACAAAGGCCTACAAATTTGATTGCGGCTTGGGCAAGTCCGTGTTTCATATATACATGATGAAGTGTGAGAGGTTGCAGCCCCTCTTCCACTATTTGAAGGGGCTGCACTTCAGTCCCATGCTCCTGATCTTTGGCCACCCGGTGTGGAGGGGAGTGGACAAGTCCATGGACCTCCTCCTAGGACTGCTCCTGGGCCTGGCCAAGGTGGCTATTAACAGGTCCAGGCAGCGGGCGGTAGAGGGGGTCGTTCGGCACGACTGCCTGCCTCTCTTCCATGGCTAGGTTCGCGCCTGGGTATCCTTGCAGATGGAGCACACAGTGTCCGCTGGCGTGCTTGAGGCCTTCCGCGACCGGCGGGCACTAGAGGGACTGGAGTGCCCTCCACCCCCCACCCTGCCACCCAAAACAGAATTTTGATTTAATTTGTTAAGTTTCATTTAAATTTTGTTTAAGTTACAGTTTTATTGGTTGTGCCCCTTTAAGAAGGGGGTACATGCTATCTCCTAATTGGTGATGACATCAGTCATCAATTAAGTTTTAACCAATAAGAAGTAGAAATATGGTTGCTCAGCAACCATTTTTCGGGCACTAACAGGCCTACTAAGCTCCCAATATGGCGGGCAGGAAGTGTGCGCACATTTCTGGACAGAAGTGCACCGCCTGCCATATTGGATCAGGTGGATGCGCTGGCGGTAGGGGTGCATGTCGGGAACATTTAAATGGCAGAATTATTTATTTAAGTGAGGGTCCTGTGCATCTGGTGGGACCCGTTTTAGATTTTCAAAACCCCAGCACTTCATTCGCCATGTGCTGCCCTGGCATAGCACAATGTGGCGCTGATCATCAGGAAGGCCCCCATATTTACCTGAATGTGGAGCTGGGAGGACTGCTCCTCCTGACCCCACATTAAATGAATGCAGGCCGCTCACCCAATGGCTATCTACCCCCGCCCCCCCTCCCACCACTACCACCAGCCCGATCGGCCAACCCCAGCCCAAGGCCCGTTCGCCCACCCTTCCTCACTTACCTGAGGGCCGTTGCAACGCCAGCAGTGGCCTGAACGTCAATGATGGCAGCTATGCACAGCTTGCCAGCTCCACGGAAATGAGGTTTGAAGCCAAATATCAGGGGCGCCTCGAGCCTTACCATTCAGGTGCAGGGATTGTACGCTGAGTCCCCCTAGGAGCCCAGAAATGTGTGCACTTCACGCCAAAGTTTATGTGAAACTCTTTGATATGTTTCAGAGACACTATATGAATGCAAATCAGTCTTTTTTGTCAGTGTTTAAAGTACTGTACTCCAAATCAATATATATGCAATCCTATATATTCAATCCTGCCTGACCTGCTGAGTATTTCCAGCATTTTCTATTTGCAATCTTGTTCACCTAAGAATATCCTTGCTGTATTCAAATTGTTAGAAATGCCTGCGTTTTGATCTTCAAATAAATAAACCAAGCCTTTATAACCTAAAGCCAATGTAGGTCCATGATTTTCATACATGTTGTGTTCTGGCATTGGAATTGCCTCCTCTTCTGGCCTATTAAACTTGCTGAGCCAATTCAGTGCATCAACCAACCAGCCTGTATTGTAGACTGATGCATAGGACCATCTCGGCTCCAAATTCCCAATGGTTATTCTACCACAGAAGTCTCATGAATAGAACAGGTTTCTAGAGAGCAAATAACAGAAATGACAACAGAGAAGGGCATAGACTTAGGTAGCAGTGGGGAAATTAAAAAACGGAACATGTCAGGAAGGGACAGAAGGTATGGAGTAAAAGGTAAACTGTAAAAGGGGAAAAAACAGGAACTAAGTGTCACAAAACATATTTGAAAGTTCTTTATCTGAATGCACATAGCATTCGTAACAAAATGAATGAGTTAACGGCACAAATAACTACATATGGGTATGATCTTGTGGCCATTACAGAAACATGGCTGCAGGGTGACCATGACTGGGAATTAAACATACCAGGTTATTTAACAATCAGGAAGGTCAGGCAGGAAGGGAGGGGAGGTGGGGTGGCTATGTTAATAAAGGAAGGAATCACTATAATACAGATAAATGATATTGGGTCAAAGGAGCAGGCTAGTGAAACAGTTTGGGTGGAGATAAGGAATAATAAGGGGAAAAAAACACTAGTGGGCGTAGTCTATAGGCCTCCGAACAGTTGCAACTCTGTTGGACGGAGTATTAATCAGGAAATAGTTGAGGCTTTGTAATAAGGGAACAGCTATAATTATGGGGGATTTTAACTATCATATTAACTGGACAAATCAAACTGGGCAGAGCAGCCTTGAGGATGAGTTCATTGAGTGTATTAGGGATGGGTTTCTTGAGCAGTATGTAACTGAACCGACCAGGGGGCAAGCAACCTTAGATTTGGTCCTGTGTAATGAGACAGGATTAATTTAAAATGTCCTAGTAAAGGATCCCCTTGGAATGAGTGACCATAACATGGTTGAATTCAATATTCAAGTAGAGGGTGAGAAGGTTGGATCTCAAACAAGCGTGCTGAGCTTGAATAAAGGAGACTATGAAGGTATGAGAGCGGAATTGATTAGAGTGGACTGGGAAAATAGATTAAAGGGTAAGACGGTACATGATCAGTGGTGTACATTTAAGGAGTTATTTTACAACTTCCAAAAAAAATATATTCCACTGAGGATAAAAGGGTGTAAAAGAAAAGATAGCCATCCGTGGCTAAGTAAAGTAATTAAGGATAGTATCCGACTAAAAACAAGGGCATATAAGGTAGCCAAATCTAGTGGGAAGATAGAAGATTGGGAAGTCTTTAAAAGACAGCAAAAAATAACTAAAAGATTGATTAAGAAAGGGAAGATAGATTATGAAAGTAAATTAGCAAAAAATATAAAAACGGATAGCAAAAGTTTCTATAGTTATATAAAAAGAAAAAGGGTGGCTAAAGTAAATGTTGGTCCCTTAGAGGATGAGACTGGGAAATTAATGGTGGGAAACATGGAGATGGCAATAACGCTGAACAAATATTTTGTATCAGTCTTTACAGTAGAGGACACTAAGAATATCCCAACACTGGACAAACAGGGGGCTCTAGGGGGAGAGGAGCTAAATACGATTAAAATCACTAAGGAAGTGGTACTTGGTAAAATAATGGGACTTAAGCCGGATAAATCCCCTGGACCTGATGGCTTACATCCTAGGGTCTTGAGGGAAGTGGCGGTAGGGATTGTGGATGCATTGGTAATAATTTTCCAAAACTCCCTGGACTCAGCAAAGGTCCCAGCAGATTGGAAAACTACTAATGTAACACCCTTATTTAAAAAGAGTAGTAGGCAGAAGGCTGGAAACTATAGACCTGTTAGCCTAACATCTGTGGTTGGTAAAATGTTAGAGTCCATTATTAAGGAGACAGTAACGGGACATTTGGATAAACATAATTTAATAGGGCAAACTCAGCATGGTTTCATGAAGGGGAAGTCATGTTTGACAAATTTGCTTGAGTTCTTTGAGGAAGTAACATACAGGGTGGATAAAGGAGAACCAGTGGACGTAGTGTATTTAGACTTCCAAAAGGCATTTGACAAGGTGCCACACAAAAGATTATTGCTCAAGATAAAAAATCACGGGATTGGGGGTAATATTCTGGCGTGGGTGGAGAATTGGCTCTCTAACAGAAAGCAGAGAGTTGGGATAAATGGTTCATTCTCAGACTGGCAATCAGTAACTAGTGGTGTTCCACAGGGGTCAGTGCTGGGTCCCCAACTCTTTACAATCTATATTAACGATTTGGAGGAGGGGACCGAGTGTAACATATCAAAGTTTGCAGATGATACAAAGATGGGAGGGAAAGTAGTGAGTGAGGAGGACATAAAAAACCTGCAAAGTGACATAGACAGGCTAAGTAAGTGGGCAGAGATTTGGCAGATGGAATACAATACTGGAAAGTGTGAGGTTATGCACTTTGGCAGGAAAAATCATGGAGCAAGTTATTATCTTAATGGCAAGAAACTGGAAAGTACTGTCATACAAAGGGATCTGGGGGTCCTGGTGCACGAAACTCAAAAAGTTAGTATGCAGGTGCAGCAAGTGATCAAGAAGGCCAATGGAATGTTGGCTTTTATTGCTAGGGGGATAGAATATAAAAACAGGGAGGTATTGCTGCAGTTATACAAGGTATTGGTGAGACCGCACCTGGAATACTGCATACAGTTTTGGTGTCCATACTTAAGAAAAGACATACTTGCTCTCGAGTCAGTACAAAGAAGGTTCACTCGGTTAATCCCGGGAATGAGGGGGTGGTCATATGAGGAGAGGTTGAGTAGATTGGGACTCTACTCATTGGAGTTCAGAAGAATGAGAGGCGATCTTATTGAAACATATAAGATTGTGAAGGGGCTTGATCGGGTGGATGTGGTGAGGATGTTCCCAATGATGGGTGAAACTAGAACTAGGGGGCATAATCTTAAAATAAGGGGCTGCTCTTTCAAAACTGAGATGAGGAGAAACTTCTTCACTCAGAGGGCGGTAGGTTTGTGGAATTTGCTGCCCCAGAAAGCTGTGGAAGCTACATCGTTAAATAAATTTAAAACAGAAATAGATAGTTTCCTAGAAGTAAATGGAATTAAGGGTTACGGGGAGCGGGCAGGAAATTGGACATGAGTCTAGGTTCGGAATGGTCATGGCCCTGTGGGTAGTGGAGCGGGCCCAGGGGCCGTGTAGCCTGGTTCTGTTCCTACTTCTTGTGTTCTAATTCTGTGTTAGATTTCAGGAGATGGTTTTATTCCTGTTCCTGGCTGGGGTGGAGATCGCCTTTACAGAAGGTAAGTACTGTAGAAAATACAGGGACAGAGTGCTCTCCTGGAAGAGTTTCGATCGCCTAGATGGGTCGGAGAGGAATTTCCCAGATTTTTTCTCCCAAATTGGCCACTGGGTTTTTTATCTGGTTTTTCGCCTCTCCCGGGAGATCACATGGGTTCAGGTGGGATGGAGAGTGATCGAAGATTTGAGGTTAGGATCAGATCAGCCATGATCTTATTGAATGGTGGAGCAGGCTCGAGGGGCCAATTGGCCTACTCCTGCTCCTATTTCTTATGTTCTTATGTAGAACACACGATTATCGGGAGTAAGACTAAAAAGTAGAAACTATTCAGAGGGATCTTTTAAAGAAAGCATGAAAAGCAGCCAGAAAAATAAATTTAGCACCATCACAGCAATACATCACAATGTTGGCGGATTGTGACACTGTGATGTTAGGACATGCTGCTCATGCACGGAACAGTGCATCGACCAATTTCAAAATCAGCGTTCACAGAGACTGGGATCAAATGACCGCGTAAACACGGAAAATGTCAAACACATGTCAGTTTGGCACAGCTCTCCCCACATATAAACTAACATGAATGTAGGAATGTAATGTCCTCCATGATTACATTGCCTGCTGACACTTGGGCCTAGAAATTTGATCATGTGCAGAAACTCTGCACACACCTGTTAGTGTTGATTCAGGCATCACTTAACATCTGTGCTGCTTGCTGATTATCATGAGTCAAGCCGAGCTGTCAGAATTACCCACGCCACTATTCATTGGCTGCACGCCTGTTTGGGGGGCCAGATATCAGGCTTTTCTGACGCCACTTAAAGGCAGCCAGCACCTCTTAAAGGGGAGGTGCATTCTGGCTGCAGACAACAGGGAAAGCTTTTGAAGAGAAACATGGCTGAAGGACCTACAGTTTGTGGCTCCAGTTTCACCGATGCTGCCTCGGAGGCCCTGATCAAAGCAGTGGACAAGAGTAGGGACATGCTCTTTCCGCAAGGGGCAGGAAGGCCTCCAGGCATCAACACTGTTGACAGCAGGAAGAGGTGGCAGAGCAAGTCAATGCCAGGAGCTTAGCTCCAAGGACATGGCTGCTGCAATGTCGCGAAAAGTTCAATGGCCTCACAAGAATGGCAAAGTAAAAATACCGCTCTTTTACTCTGCTCACACCTTCATGACCTACAGTCTCACTACTCACAATACTGACGTTCCCGCCTCCCTTCATTATCCTACAATCACTGCACCACACTTCACTACACTTCCTTCTCCTCACTTTCACACTCACTACTATTTCAAATCTCACTTCCCCATACCTCACATCTTACACATAGCATACCAGCTATTCTATCATGACAGACACAGTCTCGAAACACCTTACAAGACTCCCACTAACACACCTCGTTCTTTCTTGCAGGAGAAGTTTGCGTGGAACTTGAGACAGGAGGCTGCTACCTGAGTAGGCCCAGCCTGTCTACAAACCCTCTCCCCCCTCGAAGAAAATGTGATGGCTATCACGGCCAGGGGCAGAGTTACAGCCGTGGTGAATGGCAACCCTGGAGGAGACATTGCGTAGGGTTTTGTCACACTTTATCCTCTTTTTTCCTTATTACTTCTATTTCACCCTGCACTCTCTACATGACAAACTGCAGCTGCTTTCAGCAATCACTTCTCTTTCTCTGCTCTCTCTTCACACTAAAAGCTGCAGTAGAGAATTCCACAGGTTCACCACTCTCTGGGTGAAGAAATTCCTCCTCATCTCTGTCCTAAATGGCTTCCCCTTATCCTTAGACTGTGACCCCTGGTTCTGGACTCCCCCGCCATCGGGAACATCCTTCCTGCATCTAGTCTGTCTAGTCCTGTTAGAATTTTATAAGTTTCAATGAGATCCCCTCTCATTCATCTAAACTCCAGTGAATATAAGCCTAATCGACATAATCTCTCCTCATACGTCATTCCTGCCATCCCAGGTATCAGTCTGGTGAATCTTTGCTGCACTCCCTCCATGGCAAGAACATCCTTCCTCAGATAAGGCGACCATAACTGCACACAATACTCAAGGTGTGGTCTCACCAAGGCCCTGCACAACTGCAGCAAGACATCCTTGTTCTTGTACTCGAACCCTCTTGCTATGAAGGCCAACATACCATTTGCCTTCTTAACCGCCTGCTGCACCTGCATGCTTACCTTCAGCGACTGGTTCACAAGGACACCTAGGTCTCGTTGTACTTCCCCTTCCTCCAATCTATTGCGTTCAGATAATAATCTGTCTTCCTGTTTTTGCCACCAAAGTGGATAACCTCACATTTATCCACATTATACAGCATCTGCCATGCATCTGCCCAATCACCCAACCTGTCCAAATCATACTGGAGTTTCTCTGCATCCTCCTCACAGCACACACGCCCACCCAGCTTTGTGTCGTCTGCAAACTTGGAGATATTACATCTAGTTCTCTCGTCTAGATCATTAATATATATTGTGAATAGCTGGGGTCCTAGCACCAACCTCTGCGGTACCCCACTAGTCACTGCCTGCCACTCGGAAAAAGACCCGTTTATTCCAACTCTTTGCTTCCTGTCTGCCAACCAGTTCTCTATCCAAGTCAGTACCTTACCCCCAATCCCATGTGCTTTAACTTTGCACGCAAATTTCTTATGCGGGACCTTATCGAAAACCTTCTGAAAGTCCAAATACACCACATCCACTGGTTCTCCCTTATCCTACCAGTTACATCCTCAAAAAATTCCAGTAGATTAGTCAAGCATGATTTACTTTTAGTAAATCGATGTTAACGTTGTCCGACCCTGTCACTGTTTTCATAGTGCTCTGCTATTACATCTTTTATAATGGACTCTAGCATTTTCCCCACTACCGATGTCAGGCTTACCGGTCCATAATTCCCCGTTTTCTCTCTACCACCTTTTTTAAATAGTGGGGTTACATTAGCTGCCCTCCAATCCATGGGAACTGTGCCAGAGTCTATAAAGAATTTTGGAAGATGACCAGCAATGCATCTACTATTTCTAAGGCCACTTCCTTAAGTGCCCTAGGATGTACATTATCAGGCCCTGGGGATTTATCGGCCGTCAATCCCGTCAATTTCCCTAACACCATTTCCCTACAAATACTGATTTCATTCAGTTCCTCCCCCTCATTAGACCCTATGACCCCCGACATCTCTGGGAGGTTATTTGTGTCCTCCTTTGTGAAGACAGAACCAAAGTATGTATTTAATTGGTCAGCCATTTCTTTGTTCCGCATTATAAATTCCCCTGATTCTGACTGCAAGGGACCTACGCTTGACTTCACCAATCTTTTTCTCTTCACATATCTATAGAAGCTTTTACAGTCAGTTTTTATGTTCCCTGCAAGCTTACTCTCATACTCTATTTTCCCCCTCTTAATTAATCCTTTTGTCCTCCTTTGCTGAATCCTAAACTGCTCCCAATCCTCAGGTTTGCTGCTTTTTCTGGCCAATTTATATGTCCTCTCCTTGGATCTTATGCTATCCCTAATTTCCCTTGTTAGCCATGGTTCGCCACCTTTTTTGTTTTATTTTTATGCCAGACAGGGATGAACAAATTCTGTACTTCATCCATGCGATCTTTAAATGTTTGCCATTGCCTATCCACCGTCAACCCTTTAAGTAATGTTCCCCAATCCATCCTAGCCAACTCGCGCCTCACACCATCGTAGTTTCCTTTATTTAAATTCAGTACCCTAGTCTCTGATTCAACTACTTCACTCTCCATCTTAATGAAGAATTCTATCATATTATGATCGCTCCTCCCCAAGGGGCCTCGCACAACAAGATTGCTAATCAATCCTTTCTCATTACATAATACCCAGTCTAAGATGGCCTGATCTCTAGTTGGTTCCTCGACATATTGGTCCAGGAAACCATCCCGTATACACTCCAGGAATTCCTCCTCCACAGTATTGTTACTAATTTGGTTAGCCCAATCTTTCTGTAGATTAAAGTCACCCATGATAACTGCTGTGCCCTTATTGCACGCATCTCTAATTTCCTGTTTAATGCCATCCCCAAACTTAGCATTACTGTTTGGGGGTCTGTATACAACTCCCACTAACATTTTCTGCCCCTTGGTATTTCTCAGTTCTACCCATACAGATTCCACATCATCAGAGCTAATATCCTTCCTTACTATTGTGTTAATCTCCTCTTTAACCAGCAATGCTACTCATCTCCTTTTCCTTGTTGTCTGTCCTTCCTGAATATTGAATACCCCTGGATGTTGAATTCCCAGCCTTGGTCACCCTGGAGCCATGTCTCCATAATCCCAATTATATCATATCCGTTTACATGTATTTGCGCAGCTAATTCATCCACCTTATTATGAATATTCCTCGCATTAAGACACAAAGCCTTCAGGCTTGTTGTTTTAACACTCTCAGTCCTTTTAGAATTATTATTTACTGTGGACCTGTTTGATCTACACCCTTGATTTCTCTGACTTCCACTTTTGCTTTTCTCCTTCCTGTCTTTTGCTTCTATCCTTGCTTCCCTTTCCTCTGTCTCCCTGCACAGGTTCCTAACCCCCTGCCATTTTAGTTTAAACCCTCCCCAACAGCACTAGCAAACACTCCCCCTAGGACATCGGTCCCAGTCCTGCCCAGGTGCAAACCGTGCAGTTTGTACTGGTCCCACCTCTCCCAGAACCGGTTCCAATGTCCCAGGAACCATTCCTCTAGCTACGTATTCATCTGAAATATCCTCCTATTTCTACTCTGACTAGCACGTGGCACTGGTAGCAATCCTGAGATTACTACCTTTGAGGTCCTAATTTTTAATTTACCTCCTAACTCCCTACATTCAGCTTTTAGGACCTCATCCCATTTTTTTCCTATATCGTTGGTACCTATATGCACCATGACAGCTGGCTGTTCACCCTCCCCCTTCAGAATGCCCTGCAGCCGCTCCGAGACATCCTTGACCCTTGCACCAGGGAGGCAACATACCATCCTGGAGTCTCGCTTGCGGCGGCAGAAACGCCTATCTATTCCCCTTACAATAGAATCCCCTATCACTATAGCTCTCCCGTTCTTTTTCCTCCCATCCTGTGCAGCAGAACCACCCTTGGTGCCAGGAAGTTGGCTACTGCTGCCATCCCCCGATAAGCCATCTCCCCATACAATATCCAAAGCGGTATATCTGTTTGAGAGGGGTATGACCACAGAGGACCCCTGCACTACCTGCCTGCACCTACTACTCTGCCTGCTGATCACTCATTCCCTTCCTGCCGGTGCAGCCTTTACCTGCGGTGTGACCAACTCCCTAAACGTGCTATCCACAATGTCCTCAGCATCGTGAATGCTCCAGTATGTATCCATTCACAGCTCCAGCGCCGCAATGTGGTCTGCCAGTAGCTGCAGCTGGATACACATCCCGCACACATGGTCGTCAGGGACACAGGAAATGTCCCTGATTTCCCACATAGTGCAGGAGGAGCATGCCATGGAGCCGAGCTGTGCTGCCATGACTTACCCTTTAATTAATTCAAATTAAATTAAATCAAATCAATACCACCAATTACACTACAATTAAATGATATACTCAAGGGCCCTTGTTTACTAGCACTCCCCGCTACACAACAGAGACCTTAGAAAGTATAAACCACAAAAATTAGGTTTGGAAAAAAGCGAGAAAGAGAGAAATACTCACCACCAATCACTTACCTGCTTTCTGGTGATGTCACACTTTGATTACTTTTTATTTCTTTACACCCACCAGTCCGTTGTAGCCCCGGCTCACCTTTGAAATCTCCCGAGGTTTGGCGCTCGCTAGCCGCTCTCACTCACCTTTGAAATCTCCCGAGGTTTGGCGCTCTCCAGCTGCTCTCGCTCACCTTTGAAATCTCCCGAGCTTTGGCGCTCTCCAGCCGCTCTCACTCACCTTTGAAATCTCCCGAGGTTTGGCGCTCTCCAGCCGCTCTCACTCACCTTTGAAATCTCCCGAGGTTTGGCGCTCTCCAGCCACTCTCGCTCACCTTTGAAATCTCCTTGGTGTCGGGGCTTCGCGCAGAGCATGGAGACCATTCTGTCCAAAATGGACCGGTCGGTCAGCTCCATCAACACGACAGTGGCGCCCACCATGATGGCGCCTCTGCTGATAGCTCTGGCAGCTTCCATGGCAGCAGCTCAGACAGGTGCTATTTTGGCTCTGGGAGCCAATGTTGGCAGGGGCCTCCAAGTGTCACAGCAGCCCTGTACTCTGTTCTCCCGCAGAGCCGTAGGAGTGCTGAAGTGTCAGGAAAGTGGCCTTGGCTCATTGGGAGAGGCACCTGCTGCCCTCTGAGCATGACTACAGCCTGCTCCCCCACCAGCCACTCTGTCACTGCCCTTTGCAGTGTCACACAGCCAGATGGGCCAGACTGCCCCGACCTATGCCGTGATGGTCCAGTCTGCTGCCGGGCCCTCTTGGCCCAGAGCTGCTCTAGGCTGTCCTCCATTACCATCTGAAGTGTCCTCAATGGAAGCTCAGCAGCCTTCCATCTCCCAAGCTGTAGCCACTGAGGAAACATATCATAGGAGCACTAGGATAGGGAAAGGACCACGCAAGACAGGCACTAAGGGCTGGTAAAAGAGTGATTCCTAATTATTTGTGTTAACTGTTAGATAGAGATCTAATTAAGTTGTTTGATACATTTTATTTTGGTTCTGGATTTGATGTTGGTGTTTATATTTGTAGTGAAGTGAGGTTGGACTGAAGGAAGGCAATTGGATGGTGGTCGTAAGGATGGTGGTAAGGATTGTAGAATTGTTGATGTATTGGGAAAATGGGAGGATTGTTTAGGTGAAACACTCTTCGATGAGCTGGTCTCTAAGAGTTCTGATAGGGGCACTGGTGGTCGATGCTTCTCCTGCTCTTCCTCCTCCTCTTCATGCTCCAGCTCCTGCTGCACTACTTGTTGCCCAGCTGGCCTCTCATGATGGAAAAGTTCTGGAACGTGCAGCAGAGGACCACAAATCTGGATACTCGCTCAGGGGTGCACTGCAAAGCTCCTCCAGAATGGTCCAGGCAGCAGGAACATTGCTTGAGCACACCGATTGTTTGCTTGATGATATTTTTGATGGTGACATGGCTCTTGTAGGCCTGCTCTGATTCCTGACAGGAGTGATGAGCCATGTCTGAAGGGGATATCCCTATTGCGAAGTAGGCAGCCTGCAACTTGACGGCCTGGTTGAAATAAAGGCGACAAAGATAACTGAAAGAATCATGACTGCTGCCAGGATAGCGGGCTCAGAACTGCATAATGCACTGCCTGTGGTCACAAATCAGTTGTACGATGAAGGAATGGAATTTAAAAGGTTGCCAGGCTGGTTACGAGGAGCATGCAAGGTAATGTGCACGCAAAGTAATCTCCCTAATACAGCAGTGGACTGCAAACTGGGATATGTCACTGATGTCACCTGCTGCAGCCTGAAAGGAGCCTGTGGCATAAATGTTAAGGGTCACAGTGGCCTTGACAGCCATAGGCAATGCTGTCCATGTCCTGATGCAAGGCTCAAGTTGTGGCTGCAGCAGGTGGCCTAGCTCGGTGACAGCCTCGTTGGTGAAACGAAGGCAGCTCAGAGACATTAGTTCTCAGTTAAGTTAACGTAGGAGAAATGCTCTCTGAATACGCGCTGTGGTTATGGCCTCCAGCACAGTGCCCTTCTCCTCCTCCGTCTTGTGGCAACAGCATCTCCTCTCTACTGTCTTACTTGCTGCTCCCCCTTGTCCTCCAGCCCCGAAGGCAGCACTATGAGACTACCCATGACTGCAGTCAAGCTATTTATAAAGCAGCAACAAACAGTGCAACACTAAGAAAATTCTGTGCAGACAAACTGAACTTTCCAGTGATAAAAGAAATGCCCAGAAGTTAACCAGCAGTCTGAAATGACAAAGCAGTAACTAACCTGTAAGTACTCCACGGTCACTTTCTATAGCACTAGTGAAGGGTCCTTCCTGCTGGTTAGCGCCACGTGTTGCTGCGTGAGTTCAGCAAGTGGTGAGTCAGGTGCTGGGGAGTACTAAAATTGGAAAAGGGTCCTGCAAGAAGCACAGGACACTCATTTAAATAATTTATTCATACCTTTAAATTCTTCTGGCATGTGCTCTTGACACCACTGGAGAAGTCCAATCTAATATGGCAACCAGCGCTATTCCAGCTGGAAATCCGTGCATGCTTCCTGCCGGCCATATTGGATGCTTCTTCGTCTTCTTCTTAGGCAGTCCCTCGGAACCGAGGATGACTTGCTTTCACATTAAAAATGAGTTCGCAGGTGACTGATGAGTCCAATGCGGGACCTACAGTCTCTGTCACAGGTGGGGCAGACGGTGGTTGAAAGGGCGAGTGGGTGGGGTGCTTGGGTTGACGTGTGTTCCTTGCGCTGCCTGCGCTTGGCTTCCGCTTGCTCCCGGCGAAGAGACTCGAGGTGTTCGGCGCCTTCCCGGATGCTTCTCCCCCACTTTGTGTGGTCTTGGGCCAGGGATTCCCAGGTGTCGGTGGGGATGTTACACTTTTTCAAGGAGGCTTTGAGGGTGTCCTTGAAGCATTTCTTCTGCCCACCTGGGGCTCTCTTGCCGTGCTGGAGCTCCGAGTAGAGCGCTTGTTTAGGGAGTCTTGTATCGGGCATGCGGACAATGTGACCCATCCATCGGAGCTGGTTGAGCTTGGTCAGAGCTTCGATGCTGGGGATGTTGGCCTGAGCAAGAACACTGACGTTAGTGCGCCTATCCTGCCAATGGATTTGCAGGATCTTGCGGAGGCAGCGTTGGTGGTACCTCTCCAGTGCTTTGAGGTGCCTGCTGTACATGGTCCATGTCTCTGAGGCATACAGCAGGGCAGGTATCACTGCTGCCCTGTAGACCATGAGCTTAGTGCCGGGTTTGAAGTCCTGGGGGGAAAAATTGGGTGAGTAGCGCCACCTGTTAGTGCCTAAAGAGGCAGTCAGTGGCTGTAGCGCCACTGGCTGCGCCTCCTGCGATATTCAGCAGGGGCGCTAATGTTGGCGTTAGCCATTTGCGCTGCGCCGCCACCAATGATGTCACCGGTGTGCGCAGTGCCCCATTCGCGCCCCGTTCGCGATATTTGGTAGCGAATGGCGCAGTTGCGCCGTTCGCTACCCGCGCCCGGTTCACGGGGCCTTACTGTGCCGGCAGCGGCGCAAGTTAAGGTGGAGGTGCAGGGCGGCCGCCTTTTTCGGCGGCCACCTGCCAGCACCTCCGTCCCCGGCCTCCTGACCACCACCCCCCCCGCGGCATTGCCGGCTGTTTCCCGAGAGCCCGGCACTTCTCCTTGGTGCCGGGCTCATTTGCCGGCACTCGCAAGCGGGGATCGTGCTGTTGCAGGCCCCTCCCCCTTAACAATGGGAGGAAGGCCTGCAGTACCGCAGCGTGCCGTGCGGCGCTGCGGCACGTAGCACTGCGATATTCAGTTTCAGCGCCCTAAGAGGGACGCGGAGTGCTTCGAGCCTCGCCCCGTCTCCCTCTAGGGGCAATGGAACTGAATATCTGACGATCGCTAAAGCCTCGAACGCTGCGCTAAATCCTGCGCTCAGGCGACTTTTGCGCCACTTTGGCGCCCCAACCCAATTTCTAGGCCCTGGTCTTTAAACACTCTCTTCCTCAGGCGACCGAAGGCTGCACTGGCACACTGAAGGCGGTGTTGGACTTCGTCGTCGACGTCTGCCCTTGTTGACAGTAGGCTCCCGAGGTATGGAAAGTGGTCCACGTTGTCCAAGGCCTTGTCGTGGATTTTGATAATCGGGGGGCAGCACTGTGTGGCGGGGGCAGGTTGGTAGAGGACCTTTGTCTTACGGATGTTTAGTGTAAGGCCCATGCTCTCGTATGCTTCGGTGAAGGTGTTTACGATGGTTTGGAGTTCGACCTCCGAGTGAGCGCAGACGCAAGCATCGTCTGCATACTGTAATTCAATAACAGAGGATGGGACGACCTTGGATCTGGACTGGAGGTGACGGAGGTTGAACAGTTTCCCGTTTGTTCTGTAAATTAGCTCCACTCCAGTGGGGAGCATACTGAGGGTGAGATGGAGCATTGCAGCAAGGAAGATTGAGAAGAGCGTTGGTGCGATGACACAGCCTTGCTTGACCCCGGTTCGTACGTGAATTGGGTCTGTGGTGGAACCGTTGGTCAGGATCACGGCTTGCATGTCGTCGTGAAGCAGGCGGAGGATAGTGACAAACTTCTGAGGGCAGCCGAATTTGAGGAGGACACTCCATAATCCCTCACGGTTGACAGTGTTGAAGGCCTTTGTGAGATCAAAGAAGGCCATGTACAGTGGTTGGTGCTGTTCCCTGCATTTCTCTTGTAATTGACATGCGGTGAAGATCATGTCCATTGTGCCCCTTAGTGGGCGGAATCCGCATTGCGACTCTGGGAAGAGCTCTTCAGCCACTGGGAGAAGGCGATTGAGGAGGATTCTTGCAATGACTTTCCCTGTGGCAGATAGCAGGGAAACTCCTCTGTAATTACCGCAATCGGACTTGTCACCTTTCTTGAAGATGGTCACAATTATGGCGTCTCTGAGATCCCCTGGCATGCTCTCCTCCTTCCAGATAAGAGAAATGAGTTCATGAATTCGCACCAGTAGTGCTTCTCCGCCATGCTTTAGTGCCTCGGTGGGGATTCCATCTGCTCCTGAGGCCTTGTTGTTCTTCAGTTGTCGGATGGCCTTTGGATGCTTAGGAGGCTGTTCAGTGCCTGGAAAAGGGGAGCTGCATGATCAAATTTCTAGGCCTTGTCATCTAGGTGCACAGGTGAATTATGGCTGCTTGGGCTTGATGCTGGTGGTGCCCATTAAAGAAATGAAATGATGCCCCAGCAAATGTCCGCTCCTTCAGCAAACGAAGAAGAATGTGGGGGAGATTTTATAAATGTAAAGAGTTGTGTAATTTGTATTTTATATAATCTTAATTATTTCATAAATTGTGTTCTATGATTTTATAAGTAGTGGTATTTTAGTTTATATAGATTTCAAATATTTTTCTAATTTTGATAAAATATAATTATCTTTCTAAATATTGTATTGATTTAATTTCAATTAGATCACCATAGTATAAATTTCATACAGTTTTAAATAAAAAGGTATGACTTTAGTACTGTTCCTTTGCTATTATTTTTCCTTTCAATGTATTAATTTTATTTTCATATCTTAAATACATTTCATGAAATGTTAACAATATTGCTATTGGGTTTACCTATTTACGGTCTAACATGTTTGCGACATCTATTTGGAGCTGATAAATGTTAATTTAATATGCACACATCAAATGATATATGTAAAATATTATTGGTAATTTTATTGATCCTGATCTTTCTCTTTCTCTCTCACAGCATCAGCCTTCAACCTCTCTCTCCCTCGATCACAACCTTTTTTAACCTTTCCCTATTTTGTATGTACAAGTACTATTATGTATTGGTCAGTACTCTTCTGAACTTTCTTTCTTGTTCCTTCCAAGCTGCAAAGTTACCATCCTACACGCTCTTCCTGCTCCCTATATCCCCACTATGTTAAAATTAAAATTCATTGCAGTTTCGTACTCTAACCCATCCTTTCCCAGGACTTCAGAACTGCAAGATTCATTACGGCCCTCTGTATTTCCTTCTACAATCTGCAGGCTTTTAAAACCCAAGCTTGGTGTGCTCTAACCACTGCTGCCAGATTTATCTCGTCTTCTCTGTTACTCTTTTCATACTAGGTGGTATCCTGCATTATAGACTTAAATCTTGGTTTCTCAATAATAAAAAAAAGATTTTGTCTATTGACAGTACTTCATTACAATATTCATCCTTTTCCCTTATTAAGTAAATTAAATCTCAGTATTAGTGAAATGTTGACTCACTGCCTTCCATCTTCCATGGTGTTGTTCATCTCTGCACTCATTCTCTGTCTGTCTGCCCCTTACTGTTTCTCCTACTGCTTCTTTGTTGATCTACTATTCATCTGTCCACCTGTGAGCATCCCACTTCCAACTTTTATGCAGTGCTGAGCAACTATAGAGAAAGTGAAAAAGAAAGGAAAACTGTAAGAAGTAGTCTATTTAAACTAACCAATAACTGATGGGCTTGGGCAAAGCCAGGGTAGTCAACACTTGCTTCTGCTTCTAGAAAATGCTACAGATAACAAAGGAGGATTGGTCAATTGAAACTGCTACAGGGACAAATAGAAAATATTAACATAATAATATCCTGAAACCAGATGTGACTGCCATATATGTTGTATGATGTTCAATGGCCACAGAAGCTTCGAGTGATCAGTAGACACCACATATTGGTACTCCAAGGTCATCTGGGAGCACCTGTCTTGAATATAATATCGGTAATTAATGTTTCGCTTTCTAGAAGAATGGCACCACAAACAGTTTAGAAAAGGGTCATCTGTTTAAATTGCGGTGTGACTATAACAGCAAGCTTCATTAAACACAATGCAGGAAGCCTGCTTTACTCATTACACAATAAATAGGCAAATTATACTTGTATACATGTGTGAATTCATTCAAGCATCAAATATATCCAAATATACTTAATATTATTTTCTAAATGAATTACCCACCCTTTTTGTAGGTTTTTATGGCAGCTATTCCATAATCTAGTTCTAGGGAATGAAGTAGGGCTGGTGGAGTATGCTTCAGTAGGAGAACATTTGGGTAATAGTGATCATAATATAATTAGGTTTAAAGTAGTTACGGAAAGGGACAAAGAAAAATCAAATGTGAAAATACCCAACTGGAAGAGAGACAATTTCAGCGATTTGAGAAGGGATCTAGCACAGGTGGAGTGGAAACATAAATTGGTCAAGAAAACAGTTATTGAGCAATGACAGGCCCTCAAGGCAGTGATAGTTCTGGTACAAACCAAGCATATTCCCATAAGGAGGAAAGATGGGGCATCCAAAGCTAGAGCTCCCTGGATGACAAAGGAAATAGAGGTTAAAATAAAACAAAAAAGGAGATTTATGACAAATGTCAGGTACAGGATACAGTAGAATACTAGGCTGAATCAAGAGAGTGGAGGGGGAAATTGAAAAAGGATACAAGAAGGGAGAGAGAGAGTATGAGAAAGGATTAGCAGGTAACATGAAAGGGAACCCACATTCTTTGATAAATATATAAAAAGTAAAAGGATAGTTAAAGGAATGGTGGGGCCAATCAAGGACAAAAAAGGAAATCGTCTTGTGGAGGCAGAGGGCATGACTGATGCACTGAATGAGTACTTTGCACCTGTCTTCACAAAAGAGGGTGAAGTTAATGTTGCAGTAGAGGAGGGGGAGTAGAGATATTGGATAGGGTAAAAATAGATAGAAAGGAGGTGCTAAATAGGTTGGCATCACTCAAAGTTAACAAGTCACCCGCTCCAGATGGGTTGCATCCTAGGTTGCTGAGGGAAGCTAGGGTCAAGATAGCAGAAGCTCTGACCACAATCTTTCAATCCTCCTTGGATATGGGAGTGGTGCCAGAGGGCTGGAGGATTGCAAATGTTACACCCCTATTCAAAGACGGGGAGAAGGATCAACCTGGTAACTACGGTGGTGGGAAAACTACTAGAGACCATTGTCAAGGGCAAAATTAATTCTCAATTGGAGAAGTATGGGTTAATAAGAGACAATCAGCATGGCTTTGTTCAAGGCAAATCATGTCTGACTAACCTGATTGAGTTCCTTGATGGAGTAACAGAGAGGGTTGATGAAGGTAGCTCAATAGATATTGTATACATGGACTTTCAAAAGGCATTTGATAAAGTACTACATAACAGATCTATTCAGAAAATAGAAGTACATGGTATTAAAGGGACGGTGGTAACTTGAGTATGTAATGGCTAAGGGATAGGAGACGGAGAGTAGTGGTGAATGGATGTTTTTCTGACTGGAGAGAAGTATACAGTGGGGTCCCCCAGGAGTCAGTATTAGAACCATTGCTTTTCTTGTTATATATAAATGACCTGGGCTTGGATATAGGGAGTACAATTTCAAAGTTCATGGATGATACAAAATGTAGTAAATAGTGAGGAGGATAGTAGCAAATTTCAGGAGGACATAGACAGACTGGTGAAATGGCAGAAACATGGCAGATGCAATGTAATATGAATCAGTGTGAAGTGATGCACTTTGGGAGGAACAACATGGAGAGGCAGTATAATCGAAATAGTACTATTTTGATGGGGTGCAAGAGCAGAAGGATCTGGGGGTGCATATTCGCAAAACCTTTGAAGGTGGCAAACCAAGTTGATAAGGCAGTTAAGAAAGCGTATGGGATACTTGGCTTTGTAAATAGGGGCATTGAATACAAAAACAAGGAAGTCATGCTAAAACTTTACATATCACTGGTTAGGCCTCAGCTGGATTATTGTGTACAATTCTGGGCACCACACTTTAGAAAGGATTTCAAGACCTTGGAGAGGGTACAGAGGATGTTTACCAGGATGATACCAGGGATGAGGGACTTCAGTTATGTGGCAGGATTGGAGAAGCTGGGATTGTTCTCTTTAGAGCAGAGTAGGTTAAGGAGAGACCTAATGGAGGTATTCAACATTATGAGGGATTTTGATAGAGCAAGTAGGGAGAAACTGTTTTCTCTGGCATCTGGGTTGGCAACCAGAAATCATAGGTTTAAAATAATTTGCAAAAGAACTAGAGGGGAACTGAGGAGAATTTTATTCACACAGAGGATTGTTAAAATCTGGAACACACTACCTTAAAGGGTGGTGGAATCAGATTCCACAGGAACTTTCAAAAGGCAATTAGACATGTACTCGAAGAGGACTATCAATTCAATTCAATTCAATTCAAATGCTTTATTGGCATGAAAGTTTACAGGGAACCATATTGCCAAAGCTTACATAACTTGCAGGGTTTGGGGGAAAAAGCTGGGGTGTGGGATTAAATTAGACAGCTCTTTCAAAGAGTCAGCACAGGCACGACGGTCCGACTGGCTTCCTTCTGTGCTGTAAGATTCTATTCCCTCCTCCCAATACCGTGCCCCATTCCTCAACCCAAGAGGGCAGAGAAGTGACTTCTCCTGAGGTTGTTCATTGTGATGGTTCAGGATTTTGTATTTGTTAGTGGGATGTGTATTAAAGCTAGACAATCCAGTCTAGTTAAAACTGAGGCAATGATAATCAATTGACTCATACCTAACTCACTAAACCAGTAAGGTCTCTATTCATTTTGAGAATAACAAGAGACAATTTCTTTAGACAAACATCCCAAGGGGTTGGGGCTGGGGGTGGGGGGCGGGAGGATTAGAGGCAGTTGGTTTTACTGACAAGCTTAGTGGTGAATCAGTGAACTGGAAAGAAGTCAGAGGGTGAGAACACAGGGTGAAAAAGCACGAAGGGACACATGGAAAGTCAGATTTTAAACAAGAGACTGTAAGGTGCAGGCTTGGGTCTGCAGCTGGGAGCTAAGATGCAGGAGGCAAGTTTTTCCAGTGAGAAGTTATTTAGAAAGGTAGGTAATGCCAAAAATAAATCAGTAGGCTCACAAACTGGACAATTTTTTTCTCATTCCTCAAGGAGATGAGTTATAATTGAGTGAAGTAAGATTGGTTTACAATTGTTACTCAGTATGTTCATTTGCTATCTGACAAATAAAGCAGCTCAATGATTGATATCTGGCCTTGTCTCACTACAGTGTTTCTCAATCCACCTACTCTTCTTCTTCTTAGGCAGTCCCTCGGAACCGAGGATGGCTTGCTTCCACATTAAAAATGAGCTCGCAGGTGGCTGATTAGTCCAATGCGAGACCTACAGTCTCTGTCACAGGTGGGGCAGACGGTGGTTGAAGGGGCGGGTGGGTGGGGTGCTTGGGTTGACGTGCGCTCCTTGCGCTGCTTGTGCTTGGCTTCCGCTTGCTCCCGGCGAAGAGACTCGAGGTGTTCGGCGCCTTCCCAGATGCTTCTCCTCCACTTTGTGCGGTCTTGGGCCAGGGATTCCCAGGTGTCGGTGGGGATGTTGCACTTTTTCAAGGAGGCTTTGAGGGTGTCCTTGAAGCGTTTCCTCTGCCCACCTGGGGCTCTCTTGCCTGAAAGATTGAAGCACATATACAAAAGACACAATCTAGTTCAGATCACAAAGGGGAAGGGGGGGGGTCCTATAGTTAAACCCAACGTTAAGCTATCATGTAATTAAATATTCAGCAGTATGAGCACACTTCTGAACGTAAGACAATTAAAACACTTACAGGAATGAGCAGCACTGCTATATCTGGGGCAATATCTAAGGCACACCCAAAACTTGTAACTTAATAAGAAAGTATAGAACAAGAAAAGGCCATGTGGTGCATTAACCCCATTAACTCCACTGACCATGTACAGTTTACTATACTCCAGATTCTACCAATCCTAGTCAATCTCCTGAAGGAGGCAACCAACAACAGCTAAATCACCGAGTAAGTAAAGCTGTGTGAAACTTGTCCCTACTGTTAAAGCTAATCAATCGAAAGTGCAGGATATTTATCCAATCTCATAACACACACTGTTCAATTCTTATCAGTTACATTCTACAGATGACTCAGCAGCACAGGAATCAGCATGCTCAGTACAACACTTAAGAGTACTGCGCACAGGTCTGGTCTCCATATTATAAAAAGGATATCGAGGCACAGAAGTGCAAAAAAGATTTGCAATGATGTTACCAGAGGTTTACCTATCAAGAAAGACTGAAAAGCCTGGGGCTCTTTCTGTTAAGTCCGTGAATGATTGAGACATGGACTAGCAGGAGAGAAAACAAACACATCTTTACTGGTGAAAGGCATAAACGAAACTAAAACAACAGAGGCTCTCTAGCGCCTTTTATACAGGGGTGGTCACTGCCAGTACTGCAGTCTGAGACCAGTTATTCTCTTAAAGGTACAGACACAACAATTCCTCCCCTTTTAGATAAACAGTACATAACATTCATTTAACAACTAAATGATAACGAATTACAATCACAATTACTGTTGCTAGATACATTGGTTAAGTTTAAGCAATTATAAGTTCAGTCTTTGAGGAGGCTTCCTGATTCTGTCTGGATAACGCCTCTTTGGGGTAACAGGTTCTTCTGGCAATGTTGAGTCGGAATCAATGTCGTTGTTTGGTTCATCTGCTTCCAATATTACCGGTTCTGCGGTAGCTGCAATTAGAACGTCGATTTCATTACCAGGTGTATCAGATCGTGGTGTGGAGTTGACATTTTCCAGTGACTCTAGAATCTGGTCAGCATGGCATCTTACAATGCTCTCCCCAACGTCCACGGTATACATGAGAGGTCCTTGTCGTGTACAAATCGTTCCTGCCTGCCATTTCTCAGTGCGGTAGTCCCGGGCCAAAACTGGTTGCCCTATCTTAAAACTCCTGGTCGGCCTTTCATTCATATTCTGAAACTGCCTGTTCTCCACATCTCTTCGGACGTTTGGCTTAACCAAATCCAAGCGGCATCGTAGTCTTCGATTGAAGAACATCATGGCTGGAGTTTGGTTGGTAACCGCATGTGTCGCATTCCGGTAGGCAAACAAGAAGTTGTCCACCTTGTGTTGTAGGGGTATATCTTCATTACACATTGCCTTGATAGCCTTCTTGAATGTTTGGACAAACCTCTCGGCCAATCCATTAGTGGCTGGATGATATGGGGCAGATGTGTAATGCTTAACACCATTGTTCCTTAAGAACCTCTGGAACTCTTCAGACACAAACTGTGGTCCATTGTCAGAGCAAATCTGTTCAGGCAGCCCATTCCTGGCGAATATGGTTCGTAAAACTGTGATAGTTTTTTCCGTGGTGGTTGAGGACATTTTTATTACCTCTGGCCACTTTGAATGTGCATCCACCGCAATTAAAAACATCGAGTCCATGAAGGGACCAGCAAAATCAATGTGCACCCTTTGCCATGGAGATGAGGGCCACTCCCATGGATGCAGAGGAGCTTGTGGTGGGGCGTTTTGGACCTTCTGGCATCCTGCACAGCTCTTGGTCATCTCTTCGATTTCTCTATCGATTCCCGGCCACCACACAAACACTCTGGCTAAGCTCTTCATTTTTACCCCTCCCAGATGACCCTCATGAAGCTCATTGAGCACTCTATCCATCAACTTAGGTGGAATTACTACTCTGGATCCACACATCAAGGTTCCTCTGCACACTGACAGCTGTTCTCTTCTCTGCGAGAATGCTGGCAGCAGTGGTTCGCCATGTGCTGGCCATCCCTTCACCGTTAAATCATAGACCCGTGATAGTGTCAGGTCATTCCGTGTTTCCTTTTCTATGTTTGCATTCGTCACAGGAAGACATTCGACTATGGTCGAGTGGAATAACTCCATTGGATCCACTGCAAGGTCTTCTTCTTCCACCGTCGGCAACGGTAGACGTGACAATCCATCAGCATTTCCATGCTGTTTAGTTCCTTTGTACTCGATGTCATATTGGTGTGCCCCTAGGAAAAGGGACCATCTCTGCAACCGTTGTGCTGTCATTATCGGTACGCCCTTCTGAGGGTTGAAAATGGAGACAAGAGGTTGATGATCGGTTAGTAGAGTAAATTTTTGACCGTGCAGATAGTGATTGAACTTCTTCACCCTCCACACTAGGCTGAGGGCCTCTCTGTCAATCTGGGCGTAGTTACGCTCGGCAGAAGTTAACGAGCGTGACGCAAAAGCTATCGGCCTCTCCAAACCATCAAGGAATTTATGTGACAGTACCGCCCCAATGCCGTAGGGAGACGCATCACACGCCAGCCTGATTGGCACTGCTGGGTTGTAGTGAGCCAATACTTCCTTTGAAGTGATTAAGTCCTTACTCTTCCGAAAAGCACGCTTACAATCATCGCTCCATTTCCATGCTACCCACGTTCGTAGCAGGGCGTTCAGTGGGTGCAGAATTGTCGACAAATTCGGCAAAAACTTATGATAGTAATTCACCAACCCGAGGAATGACCTCAGTTGCGACACATTTTCAGGCGCTGGGGCCTTAACAACCGCTTCAATTTTGTCAGGGGACTTATGTAACCCCTCTTCATCAATCACGTGGCCACAATACGATATCTGTTTCTTAAGAAATTCGCACTTGGGCCGTTGGCTCGCAGCCCATGTTCCCGTAGTCTAGTGAGCACCTGTTCTAGGTTGTTAAGGTGTTCACTGTCATCTTCACCTGTTACAAGGATGTCGTCCAAGTAACACTGAGTCCCCGGAATCCCTTGCAGGACTTGTTCCATCGCTCTTTGCCATATCGCCGGAGCCGATGCTACTCCGAATACCAATCGATGATACTGGTAAAGACCTTTGTGAGCGTTTATCGTGAGATACTTCCTAGAGGACTCTTCAACCTCCATCTGCAAATATGCTTGTGCCAGGTCAATTTTTGTAAAACGCTTTCCTCCAGACAGCGAGGCGAAGATGTCTTCTATCCTTGGAAGAGGATATTGTACTGTGCGAAGGACAGGGTTCACCGTCACCTTGAAATCCCCACAGATGCGAATCTTCCTTGGCTCTCCGGACTTATTGCTTAACGTTTTCTTCATGACAGGAACGATGGGTGTCGCCCACTCGCTCCAGTCGACCTTAGACAACACGCCCGCCTTCTCCAGATTCTCCAGCTCTGCCTCGACGGCTGGGCGAATTGCATATGGTACCGGTCTCGCTTTGAAAAACTTGGGAACTGCATTCTCTTCTATTTTTATCGAGGCGGTTACGCCTTTAAGCGTGCCCAGTTCTTGTTGAAATACCTCTTTGGCGTTAGCTAAGATTGTTGACAATCGTCCAGGAGTGACGTCTTCATCTTTTTTACCGTCCACCGTCATTGCATGAATGGAATGCCAATCTAAGTTTATCTTCCTGATCCATTCCCGTCCCAATAACGGTGGTCCACCATTTGGCAGTATGTAGAGATACAATTTCTGTATTTTCTTGCCATTGTATTCGACAGGCACCCTTATTTTTCCTCTGGGGTATACTTTTTGCCCTGTATACGTCGTCAAGACGATGGATGTCTCTCTCAAGGGTATGTGTGAAAATAGCCGCTCGTAGTCTCGTCGATTCATGACGGTTAGTGCTGATCCTGTATCCAATTCCATTTTAACTTGGGACCCTGCTATCGTGAGGGTGACCCAAATGGTTCGGTGATCCTCTTTTGCGATTACATTGTGAAGTTTGAGACAGCTTAATCTCCTGTTCTCGGATTCACTATCGCTCATCTGGTCTTCGGAACTACTGTCCGTCATCTTTTGTACTTTCTTGTACGGTTCCTTAGTAGCCTTTTTGTTGTTGCTGGTCTTCTTCCCAGACCTACAAACTCGTGCAATGTGTCCAATCTTCCCGCATTGTCTGCATATTTTGTCTTTGGACCAGCAGTCCTTCTGGTCATGGTTAGTTCTGCCGCAGCGATAACATTTTGCAAATACCCATGTCATTTTGTGGGTGCCGTATTCCTGTGGTTTTTGTTGAATTTCTGCAGCTCCCCTGGCTGCTGCTTCATACGATACTGCCGCGCTGAAAGCCTTATCTAGCGTCAGCTCTTTTTCTGCGAGTAACTTCTTCTGTGTTCCTTCACTCAGGAGTCCACAGACAAATTTGTCCCGTAGGGTATCTGCCAGTCCTGCTCCGAACTGGCAGTGCTTTGATAGCTTGCGTAGTTCCGTAAGATACTCAGCATTGCTCTCATCTTTGTGCTGAGTTCTCCTGTGGAATTTAAATCTTTCTGCTATCAACAGCGGTACAGGGTTTAAGTGTTCCTGTAGGACAGCAACAATTTCGTTAAAACTCTTCGCCTTTGGTTTGGCTGGAGTAATCAGGTCCCACAATAGGCCGTACGTTCTAGCGCCCATTAAGTTTAACAATATCGATGCCTTTTTCCCCTCCGCTATATCGTTAGCCTCGAAATATACCTCGACTCTTTCCACATACGTGGTCCAGTCCTCTAATGTATTATCAAAAGCAGTGATACAGCCAGTCTTCGGCATCTTGCAAGTCTAAAATGGTGCCTCCCGCGCTTTGCCTTCTTCCCCGATTTAACAAAATGGCGCCTCCCGCGCTTTGCCTTCTTCCCCGCTGTTGTTAGCGCTGCTTTCCACGGTTTCTTGCGCGTATTCTTTTTCTTTTATTATTTTCCCGTCGTGGAGCGGACCCTCTGGGACACTTCCCTCCCTCTTCTGAGGTCTGAACGCTGCCCAGCTTCGAAGCACCGGCCACGCCCTGTATGCTCCACCCTCTCTCTCTCTCTTTGCTTCCCGACTCGCTGCCCGGCCCCGTTGAAAAGCCACCCGATCGAGCTTCAGCCCGCCGCAGCCCAGGAAGGATCAGAGCATTACCTGCCACCAGCCCGATTAGCTGGGAAACCACGGACCGAGGAACCCAGCCTGGCTCTGGACAGTCTCTCCTGCAAGTTTTTAAATCAATGATTGACGGTCGACGCCTGTTTCTCGAGTTTCAATGGCCTCTTTTTTTTTCTTTTTTTTTTCTGGCTCCGACCTTCAACAACGTCGTCGGAGCTGCTGCTGAGTTGCAGGTAAGTTCGTTTCTTACTCGTCGCCAGTGTTAAGTCCGTGAATGATTGAGACACGGACTAGCAGGAGAGAAAACAAACACATCTTTACTGGTGAAAGGCATAAACGAAACTAAAAGAACAGAGGCTCTCTAGCGCCTTTTATACAGGGGTGGTCACTGCCAGTACTGCAGGCTGAGACCAGTTATTCTCTTAAAGGTACATACACAACACTTTCCTCTAGAAAATAAAATACCTGATAGAGGTCTTTAAGATTATGAAAGTGTTTGATAGAGTAGACTTAGAGAAAATGTTTCCACTTGTGGGGAGACCAAAACTAGGGGCCATAAATATATAATAGTCACCAATAAATCAAATATGAAATTCAGGAGAAACTTCCTTACCCAGAGAGTGGTTAGAATGTGGAACTTGCTACTACATGGAGTAGCTGAGGTGAATAGTACAGATGCATTTAAGGGAAAGCTAGATAACTACATGAGGTAGAAAAGATTAGAAGGTTATGCTGATAGGGTTAGATGAAGAGGGGTGGAAGAAGACTCGTGTCAGCATGAACAGTTGAGCCTGTTTCTGTGCTGTAAATTCTATAACTTAATTAAGGAAAGCCAGCACGGATTTGTTAAAGGCTAATCGTGTTTAACCAACTTGATCAAGTTTTTTGATGAGGTAACAGAGAGGGTTGATGAGGGCAATGCGGTTGATGTGGTGTATATGGATTTCCAAAAGGTGTTTGACAAAGTGCCACATAATAGGATCACCATCAAAGTTGAAGCCCATGGAATAAAAGGGACAGTGGCAGCATGGATACAAAATTGGCTAAGTGACAGGAAACAGAGAGTAGTGGTGAACGGTTGTTTTTCAGGCTGGAGGATGGTATACAATGGTGTTCCCCAGGGGTTGGTACTAGGACCACTGCTCTTCCTGATATATATTAATGACTTGGATGTGGGTGTAGCGAGCACAATTTCAAAATTTGCAGATGACACAAAACTTGAAAGCATAGTGAACAGTGAGGAGGATAGTGATAGACTTCAAGAGGACATAGACAGGCTGGTGGAATGGGTAGACATGTGGCAGATGAAATTTAACGCAGAAAAGTGTGAAGTGATACATTTTGGTAGAATGAGGAGAGGAAATATAATCTAAAGGGTACAATCCTAAAGGGGGTGAACAGAGAGACCGAGAGGTATATGTGCACAAATCATTGAAGGTGGCAGGGCAGGTTGAGAAAACAGTTAAAAAAGCTTATGGGATCCTGGGGCTTCATGAATAGAGGTATAGGGCTGGATTTTGTGAATGGGGGCGAGTTGGAGGCGGGACTGCTGCTTGTCGTGTCAATGTCCCGCCTCCATCTTTGCCTGACCAATTAGAGGAATTTTCCCCTGATTGAGCTTGTTAAGCCCGCCCTGTGGGTTCAGCAGGCCAATTAGGGAAGAAGTCACTGACAGAGCATGTCAACGTCAGACGTGCTATCTGTCAAGACTTCTTGAAAGAAAAAATGACAGTGTTTGACAGCTCTGTGAAGCTGTCAAACACTGTCATTCTCTTTAGTTTTATGAGACTTTGTGGTGAGGACTCATCAAACCTTTCAACATTGTAAATTTCACATGTCTGTAGGATCGGAGGATCCAACAGCCATTATGTGAAATTGACAAGGAGAATATCGGCTCTCCCCATCCAGCGCGGCTAAAGGCTGTAGAAAGAAAACAAGGTAAGTGCACACTTTTTTAAACTTATCTTACATATTTACCACTCCACACTTGCACCCATCACTCACCTTACTTCCAGGTGCCTCCGACCACAGGCAGTTAAAAGGATTAAATGCCTTTCCCGCCTCCAGGAGACAGGACCTGAAGCTGCACATCCTCCCACCTCCTGGCAAAAGGGCACGGAGGCAGGATGGGGGTGGGTTTGCCTTCCGCCCCCACTTTGTCCGATTTTACCGGCTGTCCCGCCTCCATGGGGCTTGGAAAATCCAGCCCATGGAGTGCAAAAGCGTGGAAATGATGATGAACCTGTATAAAACACTGGTTCGGCCTCAACTGGAGTATTGTGTCCAATTCTAGGCACTGCACTTTAGGAAGGATGTGAAGGCCTTAGAGAGGGTGCAGAAAAGATTTACGAGAATGATTCCAGGGATGAGGCACTTCAGTTACGTGGGTAGACTGGAGAAGCTGGGGTTGTTCTTCTAGAGCAGAGAAGACTGAGAGGAGATTTGATAGAGGTGTTCAAAATCATGAGGGGTCTAGACAAAGTAGATAGAGAGAAACTGTTTCCATTGGCAGAACGGTCGAGAACCAGAGGACACAGATTTAAAATGATTGTAGAAGAACCAAAGGTGACATGAGGAAAAACTTTTTTACTCAGCGAGTGGTTAGGATCTGGAATGCAATGCCTGAAAGGGTAGTGGAGGCAGACTCAATCATGGCTTTCAAAACGGAGTTGGATAAGTACCTGAAGGAAAAAAAAATGAGGGCTACAGGGAAAGGACGGGGGAGTGGGACTAGCTTAAGTGTTCTTGCAGAGGGCCGGCACGGGCTCGATGAGCTGAATGGCCTCCTTCTGTGCTGTAACCATTCTATGATTCTAACATTTAACCATTTATGTAACTCCAACAAGAGGGCAGCCATGGTGTGAAGATCAGCGAGAGCATGTGACAGAGAAAGGTGTTCAAGACAGAATGGAAACAGAGTTGAGAGAGAAAAACAGAGTGATGGTGCAAAGCAAGGTAGAAACAAGTGAAGAGAAACAATATTTTCCTGCGTTACCAGTATCAGTATCCTAAGAGCATGAGAGTTTTTCTTGGAGCCGGTTGTTAAAAAAAAACGTTTTGGAACTACTGAATCCGATTGTTTTAGATTAATTGTCAAGGTTGATATTGTGTGTACCTTGAGCAACGTGGGTTTCAGATGTATATAAAAAAAATAATTTCGCTGCAGAGTTTCAAGATTTTGCTGCAGCAAAATTAGATGTGCCACCCTTCTCCATTTCTGAAGAAAGGTCATCGGCCTGAAATGTTAACTCTCTTTCCCTCTCCACAGATGCTGCCTGGTCTGCTGAGTATTTCCAGCATTTTCTGTTTTCACCTCATGTCCAGTGGCGAGTAAAGCATCCAATGAATTCTGACACGCCAAGGTCACCGTCAGGGAAGGGTGTGTGTGTGTGTACTTGTGAAGATAATAAGGGCAGGGATGTGTGCAGGAAGATAACTGGTGATTATTTTGTACATAACCAGTGTGAAGCGTATGGAGGGTTGGGGGCGGTTGGACACAGCGTTCCAATCACTGCACCGTTACTGGGGTTGCCGCTGTTCACTGCGGCTCTGGAACCCGTTGGCCCGCGCTCCCCCACCCGTCAAGGTCGCCCCCTGGTGCGCAAGCGCGGTTCTGAGGGCGGGCTCAGTTAAAGTACATGCGCAGTGTACGCAACAACGCAATGTCACGTCACTACTTATCTGGGCGCGAGGAGTCAGCACTTACAGAGGCGCGTTGGAAGCTGTGAGGTTTAGGTGGATGTTTACAGCCATCTCGGGTATTTGCCGCGGCGAGGACACTCAGCAGAGGAAATAGAACATTTACTTGATCAAATATGATTTATATCGTCCGGTTTGTCCCTAGAAAGGTAGGTTTTAAGTGGAGAATTTTATTTTACTGGGGGAGGGGTATTTAATTTTGCTTCTCTTTGTGAGGCGCGAAGACTCTCGTTCCAACGACAGCCTAACTTTGCGGCTGCGCTGGCGTGTGGCGGCAGTGATTGACGGGGCGAATGGTCAATTGGGGGGTGAGGTGAGTGAAGCGTGCAACCAATCGGCGAGTTGGAGAGGAGCCGCCCGCCCGCGGGGGTCTCGCGCTCCGAACCAGTCAAGTTTGGTTGAGCCGAACGCTGAAGAACGCAACGAATGAATTTTATATTTTTAAAATGTTAACGGTCGCGGCGCGGGTTCGGCCGGGCCCCGGGCGGCCGAGTTCGCGGAGCCCGCCCGTGGCTGGAGCGCGGGCGGCCGAAGGAAATGAGCCCCAAACCCGGCCAGGTTGCGGTAGGGCCACGTAAACTTTTTTTTAAATTGTCCGTCCCGCTCGCCCCAGGAAAATGATCCTGTTGGCGGGGGGTTGGGGCACACTAGGGAATCTGACCATTTCTCTTTCCCCTTTTTGGTCCGGTTCGCCTCCCGCTGAGCCGGTGAAGCGGCTTCACTTGGTTTGGGTAGCACTGGCTGGATGGGAGCTGATGTCGCACATGACACCGTGTGTGTCTAACGGGGACAGTCGGTGGGATCGGTTGCCGTCCCGTCATCCAGCCTGTGTTAGTGGAGAGGGCGGGAGCCGGCCGCGGATCTGGCTGGCTGCCCGGGGTGAGGTGGTGTGTTTTATTTGAGGGGGGCGTGGGTTATTTGGAAGGGAGATGTAGAAGCGAAGACTGCTCGGCCTTCAGCTAGTCTGAGGGTGGGAGGAGCGAAGCCGTGATTGGAAACCTTGTGGTTACAGTTGGAATTGTTGGAGGTGGGAAGAGGTGCGACTGAGCCCTGTGGGGGCGGGAGAGAGAGAGAAGCGGCGGCTGCAAGCCCCCAGTTACTGGAGGGACCGAGTCGCCGCAGTAGGGAGGAAGGAGGCGGAGACTGCCAACATACGGCAACGGTAGCTTAGTGGTTGGTTATGTTCCTGGACTAGTAATCCAGAGGCCTGCACAAAGAATCCAGAGACGTGAGTTCAGATATCCTGTATCTCCAGGGTATTTATATTCAGTTAATTAAATAAATCTGGAATAAAAAAGCTAGTAATCAGTATTCGCCATGAAACTACTGGATTGTTGGAAAAATCCATCTGGTTTCCTTAATGTCCTTTTTAGGGAAGGAAATCTGCTGTCCTTGGTCTGGCTGATGTTACTCCAGACCCACAGCATTGTGGTTGACTCTTAACTGCCCTTTGAAATGGCCCAGTAAGTCACTCAGTTGTACCAAACTGCAATGATAAGCCAGCACTGTGGAAGTGCCTTCACCACAAGGACTGCAGTGGTTCAAGAAGGTGGTTCACCACCACCATCTCAACTAGGGATGGGTAATAAATGTTGGACTTGCCAGTGGCACCCACATCCCCTGAATGAAATTTTAAAAATTACAGCCAGCATTAGGAAGAGGAAACAGTAAATGATGTGCTTTTAGTTTCGGACGGGGGAGGATGCAGGCTCTATAAATCCTGTGGTCAGAATTGAGGTGGTGTGCAGGGGAAGGAATTAGGACTTTGTCCTCAGATTTTGGATGGGAACTTGCGCACACTCTGGATTGTGTTTTTTGGGGGAGTGGGGGCAAAAAGTACCGAGACAAATACAGAACAGAGTTTGTTTGTGAGCTACTTTTATTTTGAGGAGGAATCAGCAAAAGGTAGCTTTTTTTTTGCCTTGCCACACAACCTGTTTGCTTGAAATATTTCATAATTCAGTGTATTTAGTCTTGTAAACAATTTTAATCTGTTTTTACCTGTATTCTTGAAAGAATTACAGGAAATGTTATCACTTTGTGATAGAATAAGTCCTTAATGAGCAGCAGATGGAATATTCAGGTGCTCAGTGCAATCTGTTTCTTTTCAATTTCTGTTTTATCAGTAATGTGACTAATGTTTTCTGTGGAACAGAAAATATTTAATTACAAAATTAATTTGTTCAGAAAAGTATATTTGCAGAATTGCACTTGGATTGTTGCCTGAGATGGCTGTAAATTACTGGAGCATCAGTCAGAGTTTTTCTAGTGAATAGAACCTGCTCGAGACCAAATTCATTTATTTTCGAGTAGTGAGCAAACATGTATAACGGAGATCATAACTCATTACTGAATGTGGTTTCCAAAATTTGTTTGGGTTGTTTTGGTGATGCTGTCTGCATTTTTTTCTGTTCTGAAATTGGAAATGCATAATTTTGTTAGATGCTGGTGTTCAGTTTTACTGTTTCTACCCCAGGTCAGTTTTTAATTCTGCACGCAGAAGCTCCTCTTCATATCTAAATGGTTGCTTTTTATAAGATTATTCAAGTGACATGAGAACTATGGCCACTTCTTGTTGGGTACTAAAACAAATTTCTATTTAGTATTATTGTGCTAGCAGGTGCCATGAACTTTTATTTTTTTTGTCTTTTTAATTTTCTCCATTATTTAGCTCACATAGCCTGCTATCTTCCACCTGAAGGAGTAGGCAAGCAACCTCTTAAGACATGGAACCTGCATAGGATGATAGAACTGTAGAAATTTTAGCACCAACAATGGACAGGTCATTTGGCCTACCAAAATGCCTATTTTGGAGCTAGGTTTACATGAGAACTATCTAATTCACTTTCTCCATACCATTTATTCTTCTTTGAATCTTGGTTGACTTGGCTCTGTTTTGAACTCTACCTTCCCCACTTGTCTCTTCCAGTGAACACAGTCCTAGTTTTGATTGCCTCCCATTATGATATTCTTGTATTCTAAGTTGCAGCTTTACCATAGCAGCATCCTTCCCATATTAGTGTGACCAGAGCTGTGCACAGTACTGCAACTGTGGCCCAACCAATGTTTTGTACAGATTAATCATCTCCTTTTTTTATTTAACAAATTATTCAATTTATTTCAAATTTGACGACTTGGACTTATTTCCAGATAAATCGATGGGAAGGAATTGAATGCCAAAAGCTTGGGTAAATTTGGATTAAATCAGTTTTAAATGTTTTTATTTTGAGCATTGATAAAATTCAAGGAAGAAAGACTTGCATATATATACATTTGAGCGTTCCAAAGTGCTTTACAGCCAATTAAGTATTTTTGAAGTACACCCATCAGAGCGGGCTGACAGAGCCTCAGTTTAACATCTCATCCAAAAGATGGCACCACCGACCGTGCATCACTCCCTCAGTACTGCATTGGAAGTGTCAGTCTGGATTGTGTGCTCAAGTCTTTGGAGTGGGACTTGTACCTACAGCCTTCTGTCTTAAGCAAGAATGCTATGGCTAATGTGTAAAACATACAAGGCACTGAGAAGTTGCATTAAATGACAACCTAAACTTTCTACAGTTAATGGACACATTTATGGGACTCTCCATCAGACTCAACCCCATGATTTAATTTTTTTTACATGAAACTGAATATTTTTGCTCCAGTTGCCTACCAAAGTTGGAGATTATACACAGGGTAACAGTTGATATCTATCTTTTAACAAACATGCTGTGTTGTCTGACCAGAATCACCCTTTGACCTTAGTTACCTGAAGACTATCAGTGCGCTGCTATCCTTTCTCCATACCTTGCTGGGAATGAGGTGTGCTTCAATATAAAGATCATAGTCTTCACGGTATTATCCAAAGATGATCCAGACCTCTCTGGGCCCACCCCCAAATATAATTTTTTTTTAATCTAACTTGCACAGTCATCTGGTTCTCCTGAAAATGGGGTCCAGAGATGTCTGAATTGCATCGGTGAAGTCTGCACAGCTGTGTGCATGCGATGCTTATATGATGTGCTTGGGTCTCTGGGCCCACTTTGTTAAAAGGGTAGGTAATTTCAAATGTGTTTTTCCTGAAACATGGGGAGGCAATTGGCATTTACCAATTTGCTCCCTGAAAAATTTTAATTAAAAACTGACTTTAGTCATCTCTCTATTAAATGCCTCTGTTTAAACCACCCTATTGCTGTTTCTCTTACACTTACAAATCCCTTTCTGTCTTAAGTTTGTTTTTCTTCAAAATGTGCTACTTTACCTTTTTATACCTTTTTTTAAATTGCTTTCACTACATCTGCTCACTGCCCTAACCTGCCTGATCTCCTGCAGACTCCTGTATTCTTTTGTGCAATTTTTCTTGCCTCCTAATTTGCTATTAGCAAGTTTTGATATTCCTCCTTTGACCATATGCAAATCATTTTCATGTAATGGGAGATCAAGAGGTCTTGCTGTGGAACACCATGGCACATTAGTAGCTGAACTGCCAAACGCCTATTTACGTCTACCTTGCCTTTGTTCTGTCAGTCAGCCTTGTTTCTGTGCAGGTGCTTTACTGTTTATAATGGGCATTAGCTCTTCTGTATAATGCTTATTGAAAGTCTAAATATGCTATGTCCACTGCATTCTCTGCCATTCTATTGATTAAACCATTCCTTTCTAAGTGTGATTATTATGGCTCCAGGTAATGATTTGAGTGCTCCCATTGGAAGTGTGACTGGCTTCTGTTCTGAAGGTATATTGTTTCCCTGCCCATTACATTTATTTTTTAGCATATAGTAAGTGTAATGTGATGTTGAAATTCTGCAGAAGCAAAAACTAAAATGACCTTGCTACTTGGTGCCCTTTTTTCAATGCACTAAATTGCATCTGGCACCCAATGTAATTTTTGTTAATTCAAATTCTTCAAGGAGTGACTATCGGGAATAAAATTCTCAAGTTAGAAACCACCCAAATTCTCAAATTATGTCAATAGGTTTAATAAAATTAGTGTTGCTTTTACCTCAACTTAATGTCATGCGTAGGTTATCGGGAGGTTTTGTAAATGGAATTTGTACTGACACATTGAGTTAAAATCAAATTTCATAACAGCAGAATTAGTTTTTGAAAATTGGATTCCCTCCACTTCAACTTTTATTTATATGGCGCCTTTAACATAATAAAACATCCCAAGGCACTTCGCAGGATCGTTATCAAACAAAATTTGACGCCGAACCCCACAGATATATTAAGATAGTTGACCAAAAGCTTGGTCAAAGAGGCCATTTTTAAGGTGTCTTTAAAGGAGCAAAGAGAGGTTGAGAGGGCATTCCTTGATGTTGCTTAGTTTTTATTTATGCATTAAGATAAGGCCACATCATTAAGCTTACGGATCCACAAGGCTCTGCGGTGTTATTCCCCCAAATGAGTTTACAGGGTTTCTTGTTGTGTTTCTTAAACTCATGATTGGATTACAATGATCTGCCACCTGTATAGCATTAGATTACAACTTTAGCCAGTGAAGTCATTTTCATCCAGTCGAGGGGAGTTAGTAGAGATCGACTCTTGGGGGTTTTGAATATTACTGCTCAAGTGAGAGTAGTGACCTTGTAAGATTAGGGTTACAGTATATGAAATAACATGCTGTTAGTGCATTGTATTAATGAAGAGCTTGAAGTAATTTTTTTAAACATTGATGAGCAGATGGTGTTAAATGCTCCCAAAATGTTTTTTACAAATTAAAAGCTCAGTAAATGAGAATATAAGATTTGCCCTTTGTGAATTCGATCTGGATAAGTTTGCTGCTACTGGAAGGTAAAAATTAATGCCCACATTGTCAATTTTTCACACCAGAAGAATTTGTAGTTAATTATCCACTAGCTGGTTCCATTGAACAAAGAACTATCAAAGCTAGAACATGTTCATGTGCAGTATAGATCTATACACCTATGAGGGCAGTATATATCTTTTCATCCTTGTATATCAATATAAACACTAAATGGTCTGATCTTTAATTTTAAGTATTTCCCCCGCATGCTGTATCAGGTGCTCAAGTATGACAAGTGATGTGCTTTTCTGGTTATGTAGCTTCATAATTACCAGAGGCATGCTCTGACCCAAAGCAGCCCCGCCCCCTCTTGTTGGAAGTGTCATTCCCTAAGCTGACTGAAATCACCAAGCTAGGTCTGAACCCAAGTTGCCGTTTCTGCTACTTGCGTCCTTTTTGATTGAACAGTAGCTGAACACCTCGTGTACTGGGGCTTCAGAAGCTGGGAATCTTCAAATTGGCCCGAGGATATGATGTAGAGAAGCTGCTTGAGCTTTTCAAAATGGGATGTGTTTTTAAAAAAAACAAAAAAAAACATTTTATATACAATATCTATGTCTGTCAGTTGGTCATGTTGCAGTGATGCCATAGAACATCTGTTTATTTTGTCACTTGCATTTGTGGCATCTTTGTAAGTAAATAAACATCCATTGAACTATTTGTTCTTGGAGACTTGTTTGAGCAATGCTTCCTTTGGTGATGAGTCCAGGTAGCTTTCTGCCCATTGGGTAGGTTTTTCTAATGTGTGTAACATACAAGACTATTAGATGTTTTTGCTTAATAATTCAAACTGCTGGTTTGTAAAATAGTAGAAATTTGCCATGCTTTGGGTTTAGGGTTGCAAAATTCTGGGAATTTTTAAAGAGAGGAAACTTTCCATGGGAATTTATGGGAATTTTGAGAGTTTTTGCACACTGATGGTTTTTGTCTCTGACCCTTATATTATCTTTGTCGTCAAAATAGACATACTGTTCCATACAAATAAAAACAGGCTTTCAAAACTTTATTTAGGTTATAATTTTGAACTTTATTGAACCCCCACAAAAAAGACCCATCTAAAATAAAATAAAAAGAGCGTCAGCTTATTTAGCCTGTAATTTGTCCTTATTTTGTCCCTTTTGAGTCTTCTACTCCTCATTGCTCCTCCTGATTCTCTGACTCTGACGTGTCCATTTCCTCCTCTGTCAGTGTCTAGCTGTGTGGTGGACACTTCTGTATCTGGCTCAATAAGTTGTAGGTTCGCCCGGATAGCCACCAGTTTCTCCACTCTCGTTAGTCAGCCTGTTGCACACCTTTGTATGCGTATTCCCAAAAAGTGACCAATTTCGTTCAGAGGCCGCTGATGGAGGTGGGATTTGGAGTATCACCGATGCAATAGGTGACACGGCCTCAGATGCACAAAATCCCTTCCACCAGGTATGTGTACTGATATGCTTGCATGATTCCCATATCCCATCCCCATTCCAAAGACCTTGGTAGAGAACTTTGCCCACATCCAGATTGAGATGGTGTGAGAGGGTAGAAATCACACTAAGCGCTGTTGATCTGTTCTCCAGAAAGTATTGGTCACCCAACATGCTTTGGGTCCAGCATGTATGCTGCAGCATGAATCTGCTTGACACAAAATTCTTGACACGTCCTGTATGAATTGAACAATTGCCTTCTCTGCTTTGAGCAGCAGGGATGTGGGTAGGGCAATGCTGATTTGTTCTTTTAAATCAGTAAAAAGCCTGAGAACATCTGACAAGACAGCGTCATCTCCTTCAATCTGAGCAATTGCAGATGCTACTGGTGAGAGTAATTTAAGGCTGCTACGGTGGCATAGTGGTTAGCACTGTTGTCTCACAGCGCCAGAGACCCGGGTTCGAATCCGGCCTCGGGCGACTGTCTGTGTGGAGTTTGCACATTCTCCCCATGTTTGCGTGGGTTTCCTCCGGGTGCTCCGGTTTCCTCCCACAGTCCAAAGATGTGCGGGTTAGGTTGATTGGCTATGATAAATTGACCCTTAGTGTTAGGGGGATTAAATACGTGGGGTTACAGGGATAGGGTGGAATATGTGTTGGTGCAGGGGTTACGGGGATCGGGTGGGATATGTGTCGGTGCAGGCTCGATGGGCCGAAATGGCCTCTATCTGCACTGTGGGGTTTCTGTGATTCTGTGAACCACTCTCTCCCAAAACACATCATCCAGCAGTATTTTCTTGATGGTGGTTTCCATATCCCCAGACTGGGATATTGCCATTTCTTGCAGCGACTCCTTACCCTCCAGAAGGCTGTTGTACATTATGACAACACCACCCCATCTAGTGTTGTTGGGCAGCTTCAGTGTGGTGTTCTTGTTCTTTGTCATTTGCTTGGAGTTGTAGGTTGCTGCAACTACCTGTTTTCCCCTGACATACTTAACAACTTGCTTGGCTCTCTTGTACAGTGCTTCCATGGTTCTCAAACCCATGATGTCCTTGAGGAGCAGGTTAAGCCCATGAGCTGTGCACCCAATAGATGTAATATGAGTGAAGTTGTTGCATTTGGATAAATGCTGCTGCATCTTTGTGGCATTCTTTACATGTGGCTTTCTACAGTGTTTGCACATGTACACAGTCTTTCCATCTTTAATGCCTGGGGTAAAATGCTTCCACACATCCGACGGTAAACGTAGCATTGTTCTATGCAGAGAAATAAAGGGCATTCGTCTCTGTTGAACTGCGGTCGATCAGCACGATTGCAACAGGGTGAGTACATTTTTGCTGATGCTCCATGTGATGGAAGCATGACCTGTACACACACGACGCTACATCACCAATAGTGTATTATTTTGTATATTTTAAATTGAAGGACAAGAGTTCAACAAGTAACTGGTTTATTTGGTATAAAGTCTGATTTACTTATTGCATCATCACATCAGCAGAAAACAAAATGACTTCCCTCAGGACCCCTAACCTGGATCTTAAAAAAAAAAAAACTATAGCAGTCTTACAGATGCCTGCAGGCCAATCACAATTCGATATGCAAATATTACAAATAGAGGGAGCTAATCGCTCATCCAACCAATCAGGACACATTTGTTCACAGTCACACACAAAACTTGTAATTATTAAAACAAGCCAAGTAAGACGATAAAAGGAATTTCTTAATCAATATATGTTTAATAATTAAGATTCCATCTCTGTTAGTAATTTCAAGAGAGGACCTGTGGGGGGGAAAAAGAAAGAAATACAAAAAAAAAATATTATGCTAGCATATGCTTTTTTTGGGCAAAATTCCCAAGCTAAACTTCCCATGGAAAATTTCCGGAAATTTACCGGAAACTTTCCATCCCTTTGCAACCCTATTTGGGTTGCACTAATATATCCATAGGTGTGTAGAAGACTTAATGCAATTGATGTTTCTGTTGGTTGAACTGTTGCTCATCGCTTATGGTCAGGTGTGTATTAAGTGGTTGCAGCCTATAGCCAGGATAAGGCACCAAACCACAAGATGTCTGGGGCGTCCAAGCAAGATTAAAACCTTCTCATGAGAGCTACATAATGAATTCTAGAATCATCTGAATTTAATTTTGTAGTATTTATGCAGGGGGAAAGAATGCAAGTGCTTAATTAAATATTGGAGTGGCGTAGTAAAATATCCTAATGCGCAAGTCCATGAGGCATTGAAAGTTAAATTTTTGAAAATTCTACTTAACATCTGCATACTCTTACCTTTTTTAGTTGCAATTTACTATTTGGCAAAAAAATTTAACTCTTGCATTTGTACATTTTAATGGCATTACCACAGCTGTGATGATCAAAAATAAAAAAGTTGCATCAAACTGACTTGCAATAGTTCTACTGATCATTTACCGGCCACCTCCTTGCTTCAGTTTCACTGTCATTATTTGTACATTGCCTCAAACTTAGTGTAGTTAATGTTGATGGCTTCAGATAATCAAGTACAGGAAACTTTTTTTTTTTTATCCGGCACCAGTGTGGTGCCGGTTGATCAAAAAGTCCGGATTAGAGAGGTATACGTAGCCCCGTACACGGCCACAGTACAGGAGCCCTGGTTAAAAGGCACTTGTGCAGGTACCCTGGTTACATGGCCACAGATCCAGGCACCCTGGTTACACGGCCACTAATATATAGTAAAACTTGCCTGAACCTATTCTTGAATTTTGCCGGTTGAGAGATTTCCGGATGTTTAGGTGCTGGTTAACTAGTTAGACCATTCCCTTTTGCTAATAATGGAACTTTAAACTGTAAATGAATCATAAATGCATACAAAAGCAAAATACTGCAGATGCTGTAAATCTGAAAAGAAGCAAATGCTGGAAACACTCAGGCCAGGCAACACCTGTGGAGATTGAGTTAATGTTTCAAGTCAATGACCTTCATAACATACAGCAAATGAATGTTGCAGTTGACTTGCTGGTATACATTTGATTACTGTTTTGTTGAGTCTCCAAGATCTGTAATAGTATTTTTAAGTTGGATTCCAGGAGCCCATCAGCAGACTTTGACACTTTTTATGTTGCTGATCTGGGAAACCAGGTTCGCCTGGCTGAACTTGTTCTCGCATTGAACTCCACTCATTTCCTCCAAATCAAAGGTGTTGCTATGGGTCCTAGCTATGCCTGCCTTTTCGTGGGATATGTGGAACACTTTGTTCCAGTCCTACTCGGATCCCCTCTTTTTCTGGTACATTGATGACTATCGGTGCTGTCTCCTGCTCTCGCCCTGAACTAGAAAAATTTCATTCACTTTACTTCCAATTTCCACCCTTCCCTCACCTTCACATGGTCCATCTCTGACTCTTCCCTTCCTCGACTTCTCCATCTCTGGGGATAGGTTATCGACTGACATTCACTACAAGCCCACTGACTCCCACAGCTACCTGGACTACACTTCCTCCCACCCCGCCTCCTGTAAGGACTCTCTCTTCCTTTCTCTCCCTGCCGCATCTGCTCCAACAATGCCGCCTTTTTTCCTCAACCGAGGATTCCCCTTGACCGTGTCTGTTCTATCTCCTGTACTTCTGCTCTCACGCCTGCCCCTCCCTCCCAGAACCACAATAGAGTTCCCCTTGTCCTCACCTTTTCACCCCACCAGCCTCCACATTCAACGGATCATCTGCCACCTCCAGCGTGATCCCACCACCAAACGCATCTTCCCCTCGCCTCCCCTTTCAGCATGCCATAGGGACTGCTCCCTCTTCGACACCCTAGTCCACTCCTACCACCCCCAGCACCCCTTCTCCTTTACCCGGCACCTTCCCGGGCAAGCGCAGGAGATGCAACACATGCCCTTATACATTTCCCCCCCCCCCCCCCCCCCCCTTCCTGCTGTCCAGGGCCCCAAACACCCCTTCCAAGTGAAAGTGATTTACTTCTTGCAATTTAAATTTAGTATACTGTATTCGCTGTTCACAATGTGGTCTCCTCTACATTGGGGAGACCAAACACAGATTGGGTGACCGCTTTGTGGAACACCTCCGTTCAGTCCGTAAGGGGGACCCTGAGCTCCTGGTGGCCTGTCACTTTTTAATTCTCTGCTCCACTCCCCCTTGGGCCTCACCGTCCTCTGCCTCTTTCATTGTTCCACGGAAGCTCAGCGTAAGCTCGAGGAACAGCACCTCATCTTTCGATTTAGGCACTCATAGAGTTCAACAATTTCAGATCATATAATATATATATATATATCATTCTGCCAGTGCAATTCACACCCATCTAGAGCCATCCTTTGTTCCTTAACCTGCCCTATTTCCACCTCCCCTTGCCTTGAATATCTCAATGTGTCTCGATCTCTCCTGCTTTCTACCCTATCACTGACCTTCCCTTTGTTCTTTCATCCCCTTCCCCCTTTTCCCAGCCCCCATACTTGCTTTACATTTCCTGCTTTTTTTTCCTGTTCTGACAAAAGGTCATCGACCTGAAACGTTTGGGTGGGGGGGGGTTTATGATCTGAAATTGTTGAACTCTATATTGAATAACCATGACCCCTATTACATTTTTACTTTTTTTTTCCCCACCCCTTTGTTTTGGATCTTCCCTTCTCCTCCTCCTTCCCCCCCCCCCCCCTTTTCTCTCTCCCACACGGCAGCTGTCTCATCCTGCCAGTACACTTCCCACCTAATCCTGCCATCTTTTGTCTCCACTGTCCTATTACCATCTCGTCTGGTTTTGAATACCTCTTAAAGTCTCTTACTACTTTTCTTCTATCGCAGCCCTGCCTTCGATCTATTTAATTTCCTTTCCAGTTTGAAAAAGGGTTAGACCCGAAACGTCACTCTAATTTCTCTCCATGGATGTTGCCTGGCCTGTTGAGTTTTTCCAGCATTTCTGTTATTTTGGATTTCCAGCATCTGCAGTATTTTGCTATCGTACTAGGATCATTTGGGAGTTGTGCAAACTGATATTACATGTTTATATAGAACTGGATTCACTGACCTTTTTGTATATGAAAATGTTTTTATCTTGTAGAGATTATTGGATTATGACATCAAACCGGTGTTGTATTTGCTGCTGTGGGAACTAAACAGTCACTCTCTTTTGGTGGTGAGAACCACCTCTGCTTGAAGGTAGCATGCAATGTTATTGCTGCTCTGACTTCAGTTGCTAAATATAGTTTCCCCTGCCCTCTTGAAGTGTAGGACAGTCTGCTATCTTAGGCCACTGAAGATTAAAGTGGATCACCAACTTGGATGTATTTCATTTATCCAGATAGGCCCTTCCACTTTAGGAGCTTGGATGCAATTTCAGCTGCGGTGGTAATAACTTCACTCAATCCTAAGCTTGCATGATGCCAATGTTTTGCTGAAAATGGGGCTGGTGGATAGTAGTTGGGTGGAGGAACCCTGACATCGAAATTTCCAGATTAATGCGCAGAATGCTTCTGTGCAGCTTCCAGTCATTGAAATCAGCTTCCGGATCATTGGCAGGAGTCACTCTGAGTGCCTCTACTATTACCATGGCTGACGTGAGTTAACTCTGCAGACCAGAACTGTAACTGGAATCTTCAGCTCTGCATGACTTGGAGCATAATGCACTTGCCACTTCCAGACTTACCATTTATTTTGTCACTTTCTGTAATTGGTGTTATTGTCTGTATACAGACACCAGAGATCTTGCTGTAAAACTAGTCAGGAAAATTCTGAAATCCAGTGATATTGTAGTACTTGGTTCCCTATTGCACAGATGGAACTAATTTAATTTTTAACTTTTCTAAGGTTGTGATTCAGGCAGAACAGAGCTGTCGTTTTTTCCAGCAGCAGTCTTGCTTTCACTCCGCCTTAAGAATGTGCTTTACATCACTTTTATACAGTGTGTATTTGTGGGGGAGTTTCTGTGAATATATCTAGAGCCACTCAGTTGGCTAGCTATAGAGCCATCAAATTTAGTGCAGAGAAAAATTGGAGATGTGGGCGAGGAAAGAGCAGCAGGGAAAATCTTCCATTGTGCAGTGGCTGTGAATAGTCTACTAATATGCTTTGTATAACCACAATTCTGTTTTTCCTCTAGGATAATATGCAAGACCATCACAATAGAAATTCATATCTATAGCCTTGGTGTATTTTGGGACTCCTTTTCATCGGCTGCGAGCCTGATTTTTGTCAGCACCATTTGAGGCTTACCCTTACTGGACTCGTCTCGTCATTATTACCTGCCTACATATTGATACATCGAGTTGTCTTTTCAGAATTTGCTTAAAAAAACTGGATCCAGAGTGCCCAAACACTCCAAGTGCCTTCACTTTTTGAAATTTTATTTCTTCACAATTTTTCTGGCAGTACAGCAGTATTAAGTAAGTTTTTTTTTAAATTACATACATTGTGCATATGTTCTCGTGAAAGCAAAGTTGATGGTAAAGTGACACACTTGAAATGCTTTTCATGCATTTGCATTTTTGGTCAGTGTAACGATTATATCATTGATGCCAATTAACTGAGTTTTATTTAACAAAGGCAGAACTTTGGCCCTTCCATTTCCTAGAGCCTTTTCTAGAGTGAACAGTTTGCAGATTTTGTAGACTGTTGTAGTACAAAGAAGCTACTTTCTCCTGTTCCATTTTCATATTTATAAATTTTCATAGAGTGCAATTTGTCTAAACATCTTTCTTGGGTTTGGTGCGATAGCCACCTTTTTTCTGTTGTACTCAATCCTCCATTCGAGGTAGAATTGGATGCCCCTTTGTAAAAGCATTGCCATTGATCTCTAGTTAGGCATGGAATGGATGCTTGTGTCAAACTAGTTGTGGTGGTGGTCATTTTCACTTCCTGTCAAATTGAAGTTCTAGATCTGTTTGAGACTATCAAATGCTGAATGGAGAATTAGAATTTGTTCCTTGCTACCATGGAATTCATGCATCTTGCCAGTATGTATAAGCCTTTGTATTTGAGTGCAAAGCTATACAACATTCCAGTACACAGTAGTGATTCATGAGAACTTTTCATGTTTGCAAATTGTATGTTTTGCTGTACCTGACGGTAATTGTTCACTTTACGCTATTGATACCTGTTTTAGGTCAGATAAATCTGTAGAAGTTAGGATATTCGGCTTGCAGCTTTTTGTTCACATTTATTGGACAATAGCAGCACCAGTATGTCTCCAGTAGCAGTTACAGTGCTACAGAAATAATGTAACAAATGTGCAGCGAATAACTAATGTTACTAAAGATCATTGGTGCTAACAATTGAGTTTTTAATTGAGTATTTTAAAGGGAGTGCCTATAGTTTTTCACAAATAGAAATGATGAGCTGAGGGGCCATATTATTGATGAATAAACTTGCATTGGAAGTAGATAATTCACTTATTGCAGTACAGTACTCTCCCCTTGTATCCCCAGTACTGGATAAGACATATTCATTTTAGAAATGAACAGTTTGTCTGTGAAGCCTATTGACCAATTCCTTGAAATGAAGCAGCTATACTTGGGTAACATTGTACTCCATGGTATTCCCTGATTGCCAGAGGATATCTGGTTTTTCTTTGCATCTGTATCACTCATAATTGATTCTCATTACAGAACTTATGGTTTCAGAACACCTCTTTTTATTGTGAATGTCTTAAGTACTTCTGTTTTGTGCTCTGTTCTCTCCATGCACCCGGTTCTGATTTTTGAAATATTGCTGATGTACTGCAGCACAAAATTTGTGATAAATTGGATGTGTACTGAACAATCTTGCAATAAATTGTAAAAACAATTGATTTAAATTTATTTTAGCAGGTTTCTCTGCCCACAAGGGAAGGAAAAAAAATGATTCCTAACGGGTATTTAGTTTTTGAAGATGAGAATTTCATTGAGTCATCTGTGGCCAAACTCAATGCCCTGCGAAAAAGTGGACAGTTCTGTGATGTCAGACTCCAGGTATTCATAAATTACTTTACATCTTAAACTTTGAATAATTTTGTATATTTAGTAAATAGATCAACTATATTTTGTGAAGTAATGGTGTATATGTAATCGAACAAAATTGAATTCCCTTCTGGTTGTTTTAAGTCTATATTTAGTACTGACATTTCCCTCCCATTTATCTCTTTTCCTTTACTTCTCCTATCAAGGCATTGACTCCTTGTTTAGGTGTGGTTCCACAGGTGCCCTCTGGTACCTCGCACAAGTGACCATTCTTGTCCAGAAACTAGACAGTTGAGTTTCAACAACCTATTCGCATGGTGGCCTGATGCTGTCCTAATGTCCACACATGCATTGGATAGTAAGCTTTAATTTTCCCCCTCCCTAACTTGAGGGCAGTTGTGTCCTTTTTGCTGTGACATCCCATGCTAGGGGTCGAACCTGAATTCTTCCTGGTCTGTATGAAATGGGGGGAAATACTGTGTTTGAGCTCTTAATTGGAAACCTATAAATTGACCATATTCCATGCTGTTCTGATGGGATGGGATTACCGTTTTGAGAGTTGGCTTGAACTTGTGGTTGCTCATCAATTTGTTGTAGCTGTAAATATCAAATGATCATTAACTTGTTTGCAAGAATGATTGTAGTCATTTTTATTCTGGAAAAAGAGCTGTAGTGTCTTCCTAGAAAAATCTGTGCATTATTGAATGGAATGTGTTTTTGAAATCACTAACTCAAGTGATTCAGAATTTTTCCCCATCTAATTTAAGGTCTGTGGACATGAGATGCTGGCTCATAGAGCTGTCCTTGCTTGCTGCAGTCCTTATCTATTTGAAATTTTCAACAATGATAGTGATCCCCATGGATTTTCTCATGTGAAATTTGATGACCTGAATCCAGCTGCAGTTGAAATCTTGATGAACTATGCCTACACTGCACAGTAAGTGTTGTCCATGTGAAATTACAATCCATTTGTTCTTCAAAATAGGGCTGTAGTCATGCACTGAAAGTTCAATAAAACAAATGGCTCTTTGAATCTACCCTTATAATTCCAGTTTGTAATGCACATTGTGCTCCTCAAGAATAAAATGAACAGGTATGTAAGTGGGTTCTGCAACATGTGAGCAGCAGGTTTGAATTAACTTTTGCAATCTTTAGAAACCCTGGCTTATAACTGGTCTTCCAGGGTAGATTCTCGTGAAACTGCTGTGTTCAGCAGTGTAATTAGCCACTAGTTGAAATTATAAATTGCTGCAGTCTAGGAGGATTTTTTTTTTGCAACTTAGTTGGGGATAGGTGGTTCATGAGTAGCCTTTCTTTGTTTTTCTTGTCAATCTATAATGAAAGAGAGACTTGCATTTATATAGTGCTTTTCATGACCACTGGATGTCCCAAAGCGCTTTACAGCCAATGAAGTACTTTTTGAAGTATTGTCACAGTTGTAATGTAGGAAGTGTGGCAGCCAATTTGCGCACAGCAAGCTCTCTCAAACCACAATGTGATTAATGACCAGATAATCTGTGTGATATTAAGTAACTAACTGGTTGAAGCTTCTCATATTAGTGTTTGGGTTGGAGGGGGCAGTGAAACACTTGTTTTCTATCATTTGATTACAAGCCTGTCTATATATTTCTAGGAGGAATTCTTCACCTTATTTTCACCCCCTTTTGATTTAATATTTTTCTTGGTTTTGAAGTCAAATTGCTATTTCAGTATAGAAGTTGTCTTCCATGTTTGTGCTTCACATGCACTCCTTGTCTTTAATACTTCCCCCCCCCCCCCCCCTCCCCCAAGGCCATGTTCATTTCACTGTTGGTCATTGAATTGACAGTTCTCAATGTTTCTACTTTTTGCTACTGACATTTTCATCACTGCTCCATCCTTTTTTTCCAGTTAGAGTATCTCATTTAAGTTGTATCTAAATTGAGCTTGTGTTTAGAAGCTTTAGCAGACTAAAGGCCAATTATTTTAAAGCTAATTTGTGTTTACTTTGCAGGCTTAAAGCAGATAAAGAACTGGTAAAAGATGTGTATACAGCTGCCAAAAAATTGAAGATGGACCGAGTGAGACAGGTTTGTAGATGCTAATCTGGCAGCTACTTGCATTTGGGGAAGAAGGTTGAGGTTTTGCCAAAATGGAATTATCTAATGCAGTTGCAAACTTTTTTTGATCTAATCAGGAAAAATTCATTGTTCTTGCACAAGTGTGGTTTAAAAGAATTATTATTTTGACATTTTCATACTTGGATCCAATCCATCTTTCTTCCTCTCCAGTTCGGTGTAGATATCTTGATTTGTGACTGGTTTACATCTCGGTTGATCTTGTGTTCAGAGCTAATCAGTCATACTGGCACCTGTAGTGTGATCTTTTTAGTGAGGCAGACAAGCATTCTACTAAAAGTGCCTTGTGGTTGCACTGAAACTGGAGAGCACTACTTCGATGTATATGTAGAGCTCTGCTTCTGGGTGATTAACTTGATTTTTGATGGGTAGGTGGACATGTGTTTTTCCTCCATTTTTTTGATATTAAATATTGCTTCGTGCTGGGCTGGAATTGCACTGCATTTGCTGAGGAGTTGAAACAAATGTGAGAATACCAGCTCATTGTTTTAACTGTTCCTGGCTTCAATATTTGGAGATCAGATTAACAAGATAACTTTTAAATTGCACTGACAATTTTGTGTTAATACACACCACAAACTGCTTTTACATTGAGTGCAGTTATACCATAACTTTTCAATGCTGTTGTGCAGCTCTAAATGGCAGTGTACTTGTACCTTTTTTGGGTGGTGTGCAATTGTGTTTTCCCTCAAGGTGTGCCTTCAGATGTGGCAGTATTTTTAGTGCCTCTTGCTTTTGCTGTGTGCCCCCCCCCCCCCCCCCAACCATTGAATTGTTACAATAAAGTGCTAACTTGCTCTAATGTAACTTTTAGGTCTGTGGTGATTATATACTATCCAGGATGGATGTCCAGAACTGTATTTCATATCGAAACTTTGCCAGCCAGATGGGAGATTCTAGGCTGCTGGGTCAGATTGACAGTTGCATTCAGGAAAACTTGTTGGAGATTTCAGAGCAGGATGAATTTCTGAAACTTCCACGGCTAAAGGTGAACAAAGTAGAAATTGACAACTTCTACTGATTTGTCTAATAAATGCTAAAAGTCTCTTTGGATTTGTAATAGTTTGAACTTGCCATTTTCTACCACAACATGATTGATTTATGTTTACTGTTGGTAAGAATATTCTTTTGGCTATAATACTTGGAATTTTGTTCAATTTTTAACTTCATTCTAGTCACAAACATACTTATTGCATACAGTATTCATGTGGGTACTTCAAATTTTTAAATATGTATTTTTTTTGAGACCAGTTTAATTGAATCTCTTTTTTCTCAGTTGGAGGTGATACTGGAGGAAAATGTCTCCTTGCCAAGCACCAGTAAAGTTTACACAAAGGTAATCAACTGGGTGCAACGTAGTGTCTGGGAGAATGGAAAAAACCTGGAAGCGTTGATGGAAGAGGTTAGTACAACAAACTTTGTGGTTATATGGAGGTTTGCACCTATTACAGTATAAACTATGATCCTAAAGAATTTAAATTTTGCTGTAGGTGCCCCTAAGCTGAGAAAGTGGGGGTGTGAAGGTGAGCAGTATAAATTGTTTAGTCTTTTTTCTGCTCTATGCTGTCTTATTTGTGGAAATTTCTTTTGTTTTGAAGCATTTTGTTTTGCAGTGTAGGAAAAGCTTTAGAGAAAGGGAGAGAAGGTACTTTTTTCTATGTTTAATTGCTTCCTTCCACAGCTAATCCATATGAGTAAGTACAATATTCTAATTTATCTCCCTCCCAATTGATTTTTATTTCCTTAGGTTTAATCTAACAAAACTAGAATACTTCAAGCCTGAAGAAAATGGAAGATACTACGAGGGTAGTGACTCATAAGGAAGCAGCGGCCTTTCCCTAAAAGTCTGCAGAATTTTGCTTTGGGCAAGAGTTGATTTAATGGTCTTTGCTCCTTTTGCAGGATTAATAAGGTTACTTACATTAATATGTTATGACATTGTGGCAGAATCTGACTAAAATTGCTTATTGCTGTTGGGGTAGTTTTTGGTGAGAAACTTGTGATTTATTGTATAAAATGTTGACTTTCTCTAAAGGGCAGAAGGGAGGCTTAAATAAAGTGATAGATGAGGTGACTGGGGATCTTTTAAATTCTGGCTTTATCCGGGTAAGTCTCTGATTTCTAATTGTAATTCTTCCAATTCAAGCTGCAAAGACAAGTGTCACTAGATGACTTCTTACAAAAGCAGTTATTTGGAGAGGTGGTAAATTTCCATGTGATTACTTGGATCAGTGGCTATATGATGGAGGAATATGCACATTTGGTTGGTTGGTTATCTGATACATAGAATTTTAAAGCACAGAAATGAAACAAGCCATTTGGCCCAACATGCATATGCTCCATATGAACCTCCTCCCACCTTGCTTCATCTCATCAACACATCCTTCTATTTCTTTGCTCTCTTACTTATCTAGCTGCTTCTTGCATAACAACATGCTGTAGGGCACTGGTTCTTTACTCTTTCTTCCTCCACACTCTCTCTCTCTCTCTCTCTCTCACTCACAGGAAGACAATCTTGCTGGTTAAATCCAAAATTGTTAGGCATGGTAACTTCACCCTCTGGCAATGGCGATTATGCGAGAACTGGAATGAAGCGTTAATTTTAAAAACTAAACAAAATACACTTTTTGTTAATGTAGAGAACTTATCTAGTTAGATTTAGGTCTAATTGAGCATCTATTCACTGCTGCATATTGGAGGCAGAGATTCCAATCATTTCTGTACATGTTAACCATGCTGCTGTATAATTGTACTGCACTTCAGTTTTGCTTTTGACAGGAAGATGAGCACTTCCCAGGCAATGTTGATCTTTTAATCTGCACAATCAAAATCAAACTTTCCTAATGGATTGGTGTGCAGAAGCTTGTGTATTTTTAAGTAGACAGTCTGCACTCTGCTGCACTGTAACTAGATCTTGAAGTTGAGTCCCACTGGAGTTGATCCTATCACTGAAGTGTTTGTAGAAATTACTTTTACTTTGACAAAATTTTGTGTTTTTTTCAGTACTTTCATATTTGTCTTTGCAGGCTAAAGTGAGAGCATATGTGCACTAAGGTGTGATGCATGACAGTAGCATTGTTGTTTGAGCATCTAGCAGAAATAGCATCACTAGATGCAAAATATAGCTTATTTAATATTTTATGTCCATGGTAACCTGTGTAGAGTAGTGGTGTTTGAGGAGATTCCTACTGACTGGCAGTACTAAGGGTAGAGAGTTTTCTGAGCAGATAAATCTTTGGAGATCTGGGATATTGCACTTTCTAGTCACCAGCTGTTCAGAAGGGCATATTTGAAGGAATGTTTCATTGAAGTGATTTATTGGCCAAGCTAGGTGAAACCCAATTGGAACCTTGTGGTAATGCAGTGTAGCTAGGATCAATCTCTGCTAGATTGAGCGATTTCCAGTTGGGAGATAGCTGCACTACTGGATTATTGTGCTGTCAAGATCTACCTAGGGTGAACATCAGCAGCATTCTAGTTGAGAACAGGCACTGTTTCTCTTGTAACTCCAATGTATCTAGATGTGTGGCCTGTTGGACTCTCTTTGGACTCTAGGGGAATCGAGGGATACGGAGATCAGGTGGGAAAGTGGAGTTGAGGTCAATGATCAGCCATGATCTTATTGAATGGTGGAGTAGGCTCAAGGGGCCATATGGCCTACTCCTGCTCTTATTTCTTCTGTTGCTTGTGGTAAACTGGAAGCTGACCTAGATTAAAGATTGCCCTTTTTGAGGTGTATTTCTAGCCATTGCTCATCTTATGATGTTGATGTCTTTCAACTACTTTAATTCTGTAAGCTGTGATTACCTGTGGGTTCAGGATTAAATGAGCTTGTCCTTCGCACTAATTTGCCCAGATTACAAATTGAAATGGCAGTGAATGACTTTGTGGGTGGTTTGAAGAAAGATGTTTTTTCTACAGACTGGCCAGTATTTTATAACCTATAGTCTATAAATCAGGAATGCAAAAGTAAAATACTGCGGATGCTGGAAATACACAGCAGGTCGGGCAGCATCTGGAGAGAGAAACAGTTAATGTTTCGGGTCGATTTAGCAGTTCTGATGAAAGGTCATCGACCTGAAACGCTAACTCTGTTTCTCTCTCCACTGATGCTGCCTGACCCAAGTATTTCCAGCATTTTCTATATATAAACCGGGTCCCTGGAAAGAGAGAAATTAGATAACAAATTGCCCAGTGAATATTTGTTCACCTTCCAAGGCCAAATATTTATAATCTGTGTGGAAGTGGTCATCAAATCATTGTGTTTTTCTGCATTTCCTGTATTTCTTGCACAATTTCTCCCTAGCAACATCCGTGAAACCTCTACAGTGCAAAAGAATCTTCCTGCCTCATTTTGTCGGAGTGGATTTTCTATGCCTCCGGCTTCCAAAGCAACTGTGCAAAGGACCGATCATCCCTTTATTTAGAATGAGCTTCTACTGTCGTGCAAATGACTCTTAATTTTCTGTCAGACAACTGCAGTCCTCCAAGAAAGCGGAGACCTTCCAGCACTAAGGGACCAAATAACCAGGAGCTTGCGTAAACTAACTTGTTGCTATGGAAACAGAAGCCACATGGGTGTTTTGTTGCTGTTTTGCAGGTTCAAACCTTGTACTACTCTGCTGATCACAAACTGCTTGATGGGAGCATACTAGATGGACAGGCTGAAGTGTTTGGCATTGATGATGACCACATTCAGTTTGTACAGGTACTGAATATTAAGGGATGTACATATAAAAAATTAGTCGGGATGGTGCATTCAATTCCCACTAATTAATTAGTCTAGTACAGTATTCTCATTTTGCCTGTATAGCCAGTGTAGCATATAGAGAAAGTTTGTGAGCTGTTTTTCTTGCATGGTGTATGTTAAGCTACAGAACATGGGATTTAGTGGTTGGGATGAAATACTAAAAAGGTATGCAGTCCGATGTATCCCAGAACTCCTGCATTTTGAGTGTTTTCTCACCCTAACCATACATCCTTCTATAGTGGGCCAAGTAACCGGTCGAGCTTTGGCTAGGGGGTACTCGTAATGTTGCTTCTAGAATTGTCTGAAGGGGATGTTGGGTAATTTCCTCCCTTTTAGGGAGATGCTAGGCATTCAGTTGGCACTACCCTGGATAGTGTGATTTGCAGGGTCCAAGTAGGACATTAATCTTGTCATAGTGTGTTGGAGGTCCAGTGGAGATTGAAGTGTATAAAAACTGCATATCGTGCTGTTTACCCATATGTGAGCATCAACTAGCCAGTGTTTCCCTGTCTGTTGCATTGAGATTTTAGCTGCTTAGTTCTTGGTACAGTTGTTTAGTTCTGGTACTGCTGTTGCTTTAGCACCAATCACATCTGTGTGCTTAACATGTATTGGCAAAGGTGTTAATCAACAAAAATGGGTTGGAGAGTGACTAGGAAGCTATTGTGGGAGTGGCTAGCAGTCAAATTCCTAGTGTCTGATGCAGTAACCTGTGCCTCTGGTAGGATTGTGCTGGAGGTGAATGCAGGTGTGCAGCCCAGCTAGGTTTTCTAGCTGCCCATTTAATTTTGCAGAAGACCTCTCCGCGGGAGAACAGCCACCGGCAGATGTACAGCAGCTCTTCTGGAAATATGTCTACTCCAGTGCAAACCAACAAACATGAGTGGAAAATCATTGCTTCGGAGAAAACATCATGTAAGTTCTTACCATGTGGGGTGCCAGGAGGAGCGGGGGGGGGATTTGCATTTGTTTATATATAAATACCTGCCTACTTGCTAATGAGTCAACTACTTTGCTCTTCAGGCAATACATATCTGTGCTTGGCTGTTCTAAATGGTGTGCTGTGTGTCATCTTCCTTCATGGCCGCAACAGTCCCCACAGTTCACCCGTCACCACTCCGTGTCTAATCAAGAGTATAAGTTTTGAGGTTCGGGCTGAAGATGAAGACGACAAACTCCTGTCTCCCATGCAGTATGCCCGTTCTGGTCTAGGAACAGCAGATCTGAATGGCAAGCTCATTGTTGCTGGTGAGTCCAAATTAAATAAGTATTCCAGAAAGGAATCACATTTTTAATAATTGAAGAAAGAGCACTTTGCCCTTTTGGTTTTTCAGTTTTCTTTTCATTTTATGCACTTTCATCTGAAAGTGGTTTGTGCTAAATTGTCAGTGGTCTTCCAGTACCTCCTTACTCGAGTGGTTATTCTTTGTGTATGAATTTAGGTGGGCTGTTTGACTTGCAGGGGCATTGCAATCACGTTAGATCTGGTCCTCATCCCGTTTTCATACGTGCACTTTTAGTAGTAGGTTGGAGTGCCAAAACGGGGACTTTTTTCCCCCTCCTACCTACCTAGGGAAATTAAGGCCAACTGCAATGCCCTCACTACTGCCCCAACTGAGTTTGGCTCCCTCTGCCCAGACTAGGTCTGTGTATCTGTACCCCATCTGACACATTTGTAATCTATTGAGGGGAGGATATAATGTGTGTGAAATAAATTGTCTAACGTTGAGGATTTTTTGCCCTCTTGCTAGAAGTTTGGCTTGCCAATACACCATTTTGTAGATCTGTGGTGCTCTTCAACCAGTTTGGGGACTGGTTGCAGGTAAATCTTTTTTCCCTTTCCCCTACAAGAGAAGGGCCTCTTGGATATTGGGTACTACCAAATTAAGTTGCATCCTGTCAATAATGACCATGGTTAAATACCAGTCTCCATGTTACCAGAGCATTTCCCATCATTCTTGAATGAAAGTTAATTCAACAGCCCCAATGATTTCCATGTTCAATGATCCTGGTACAATTACTGTTTTTTGTTTATTTCCTCCACTCATGGGCTTTTTTTAACAAAACAATTATACTAGCTGTAATTTGCCCCTTTTTAATATCAATTTGAATAAAGTTGTACTTCTGTAAAGTCATGCCAAATGTGTTCTATTGTGTAGAATCGTGCCTGTAGTTTGGAGTTGCTTTTCCTGTAGTTTTTATGCTTTTTGCCTGAGATTTGTCACAGACTTTGCATTCTTACTGGTTTATTAGGTGGCTATAATCGTGAGGAATGCTTAAGAACAGTAGAGTGCTATGATCCTGCAACTGATGAATGGATCTTCGTTGCTCCAATGAGGACGCCACGTGCACGGTTTCAGATGGCAGTGTTGATGGTAAGTGAACAAAAGAGCCATTTTTGTAAATTTGTTTAAAAACCGGCTTGATCCATTATGTCTTTTTTATGGCTGCTATTTTTAGATTGTTTAAAACTAAAAGCTCAATATAAAAAAAATTAAATTGTGGAAGAGCATGTTTGCTTTATAACCTTTTCTATGTTGTGCTTTCTATCATTAATTTTAATAACTATGTCTAAGCAATTAACACACTGCTCCTGATTTTTTTTAAAAGTTTCCATCTTTCCAAGTGCTTGAAACCTGCCAGATTTTTTGTTTTTAGGTCGGAGATGAATGAGTTTTGTCTTTGTATTGCAGGGTCAACTGTACGTAACTGGTGGATCCAATGGCCACTCAGATGAACTTTGCTGGGGTGAGACTTACAATCCAAATACCGATGATTGGACTCCAGTACCAGAGCTCCGTACCAATCGTTGCAATGCAGGCAAGTGTCTAGTAACCCTTAATTAATGTAATGGTTAACTTAGTGATAAAAGTGGCTAGTAACTGAATTCTGGTTGGTTGGTAGGTGTGTGTTCCCTGAATGGAAAGCTGTATATTGTTGGTGGCTCAGATCCATATGGACAGAAAGGGTTGAAAAACTGTGATGCCTTTGACCCAGTTTCAAAAACCTGGACAAATTGTGCTCCTCTAAATACACGTATGTATAATTCTCAATGTGAAATGCAATCTGTAATCCGTATATGGCAGTGACTAAAAAGTTAGATCAAAGTGCTATTTTATAAAGGTTACTTGCATAACATGAAGATTTTTAGGTCATATGTTTTATATATAAGAACTTCAATTAATTAGTAGTAGAAGGTTAATTTCAGAATATATTAGTACTTGATGCCATTACAAGGAAAATGGCTACTTTTACCTTCCAGTTCTTTGACACTCTGCAAGAAATAAGTAAAGCATTAATTCCAAATGTTGTTGAATATTAGGTAGACATCAAGCTGCTGTATGTGGACTGGATGGCTTCCTGTATGTGGCTGGAGGTGCAGAGTCTTGGAACTGTCTGAACATTGTGGAGCGTTATAATCCTGAGAATAACACCTGGACTCTGGTTTCACCCATGAATATGGCTCGCCGTGGAGCAGGGGTAGCTGTCTATGATGGTAAGAAATGCACTTTTGCTGAGTTGATGTGATTGCAACTAGCAGTTGATGCTTATCGGCATGCCAACATAAAAATTGATCTTTTTAATGGAGAGGGAGGATAAGGAATGGTGTGGGGGGGGGGGGTGCATTTTGAATGTTGGACTTTGTTTTTACAAGTAACTGGCCAATTAAGCACATGCTTTATAGATGGTATTGCTGTATTAAAATTGAGCTTTGTAACTGCAGTAAAGAAGTACTGACTTAAAATTTTCCAGCACAAGGAGACTGCCACTTTGGCCCATCATGCTGGCATCTGCATCTGTCTTGTCCTATTCCCTGGCTTTTCCCCTATATATACTTAAAAATGAAGTTGTTTTATTTTTAAAGCTATTCTGACTCTGCCACCATAGTTTTCTGGTAGGGCATTCAATGTCCAAACAACTCTCTGCCCATAAGAGCTTCCCCCTTTTTTTGATCTTTTGGTGATGGGATCCTCTGGTTTCAAAATTCACCAGTGAAAAATAGCTTTTTCCCATATTACTTTTAAAACCTCAAATCCCTTGTAACTTTGAACAGCTTGGATCTCTAAATTTTGCCAGTAACAGATGCATTTTCTCTAGTCTCTCCTAGCTAAACTACAATTAAAGCCTCATCCTTGCTATTATAGTAAAGGATGCCCAAAACTCGATTTCATATTCTAACTGTAGCCTAACCAATTCTGCATAGGTTTACCATTACCTCTGCTTTTGTACTGTGCCCCAAATTATAAAGAAAACAACCACTAATTGCCACTTTTTTCTGCCTTTTTGCTAGCTTTCTATCCATACTGACCCATTCTCTCTTAATAGTGTTGAAGTTTTTTAAAATAAAAAAAAATAAAATTGCTCTTCGTACTGATTTTTATGACTGCGACCTGGCAGTGTTCGCTGCCGTTTCTCCTTTTGAAACTGACGGCAACTTCAGAATTTAGCGCATGCGTGGCCTAATGTGGAAATGCTGAAGTTGAGGTTTGTTGTTCACTGTTCCTCCACAGGCTCTGCTGTGGAACCCCCAACCAAAGAGCTGGCAATCTGTGATCGGACACCCATTTCTGCTCTTCCGAACAAACATTGCTGTTCAAAACCCCCACAAAAGTTAGACCCATTCAAATGCGGTGTAACTGGGTTTTTAATGGCAATCATGAGTAACAACTACTGATTAAACAACTGTTCTAGCCCTGAAAAGCTCATTTTTAAATTGGAATGTCAAATTTCTCCATTAAGTTCAAAAATTAGACTTTAAATTTTTTAATTTATTCATATTTCAGCTTCTACCTTAACCCAATGTGAATGTAAAAAAATCTTTTTTGCTCTTAAGTGATTAGTGCTTTCTATTTCCTGGTTCCCTATTCTGCATTGTGATTGGCTGCTTAGACAGCTTGTTGACATCACAGCAGCTCGCACTATGGGATTCCCACTATACAAAAGGAAACTTTGCTATCTGGCACCGACGGGACCGAGCTGTTGCCGTCCCATCAAAACTGCTGGACAAACCAGCGCTAATGTTGAAACATACGGAGATTTTGAGCTCTGTATCTGGCAACAAACCCTGTTGCTCAACAGCTTCTAAATAGTCGGCCGTACCTTGCAAGTGTCTCTAGCTTAGTAACAGCTTCAGTGAGACCTTGCAGAGCCTGACTGGTGGGGGGAAAAAAACCCTAATGAAACAGCTCCTGATTTTTGCCGGTGGCTCGAGCATTCTGGACAGTTAACCTCCAGATAAACCAAAGTTTCCTGTACATTGATTTCAGCTGCATATCGGATAAGCTGACCTTGCCATTGAGATCGAGATCTTCTGGGATGCTTACTTCAGGGCCAGCGGCGAACCCCTTTACTTCACTGCTGACTGCAAATTGCAGGCCCATGTGTTGGTGATTGGCTGCTGTTTAACACTGTTCCTTCCCTATTCTATTGTCTACTTTGTCCAGTGTTGTAATATTAATAATTAATTATTTTTGCAGGAAAAATTTTTGCCGTGGGAGGTTTTGATGGAACCCATGCACTCAGCTGTGTTGAGATGTTTGATCCGGCCAACAATGAGTGGAAGATGATGGGAAGCATGACATCAGCAAGGAGTAATGCTGGGGTTGCTGCAGTGAACGGACTCCTTTATGCTGTGGGAGGCTTCGATGGCAATGAGTTTCTGAACAACGTAGAAGTATACAACCCAGAAACCAATGAATGGAGCCCATACACCAAAACAAATATGTCCAGTTTATAAAGTTTAGCTTTTTCTTTGCAGCTCAACAAGTTTAGTGATGTAATTTGTGTTGTACTTGGGTGGGTGGAGAATGATTACATTTTTGGATGTTTATGGTTGGGGTGTAGGTATCTAGAACAATTTAAAGCATGAAGTCTGGGTTTTAATGGTAACATAAAACCTTTGGGTTTGCTTATGATAATTACATTAAGCTGTAAATACTATTGCCCCAGGATGTAGGTATGTTTGTTGTGTATTCCTAGTGGGTTTTTTGGTTAAGTGCAAACCTGGTGCGCAGAAGGTTTTCATTTCAATTTGGAAAATAGGAAATACGTATTTTTAGAGCTTCCCCAGAGTTTTGTTTTGCAGCATTTGCACATTGTCTCATCATGAAGTTATCTGGTTTGAAAAAGTGCGGCATAGTAATGAAATAACATGGCAGATTTGGGGTGGGGTGGTGGGAGAGGCGATGGGGAAGAAATCGATGTTGGAAAGGGTAGAGTTTAAACAAGTCATGGTTAAGCTGACCAGCCTGCCAATTAAAGCATTTTTGTGTTGGATTGAATGTTTTATGATCACCTTTTTTATAACAATTTTTTATACTTGGATGAATATACTATATAAGAGAAACAAAATCGGATATTGTTTGGAAGCATTAAACTGAAAGCTTTTCACTAGAATTTGAGGCACCAGCGTGGGACATACACAGAATTCTCCTTGAAAGAGCTTTTAATGTTTGCCTCTGCTATAACTTATTGTACTACTCTGTAAATGCTTGTTGAACATGACGAGGGTTTTTGAATGTGAAATTGTATTAGGATGGAATAGTGAAAGATTGAAGAGCACCTGTGAGAATCAATTTTGTTACAAGCTATGTAGCTAACATTCCTAAAACAATAGCTGACTTAGAAAATTAAATATTTGAACTCTTGACCTCCATGGGCTTTGTGTATTCTTTCAGCATGTTCTAAAGCCAGAAGAATGGGATTTTAATTACAATTGTGAATTCTTAATTTCTGACCTTAACCAGATTAGCTTTGACATTGTAGATTACAAGTACTTTTAAGGTGTTGTAGCCTTTAATCAAAAGGAGAAACTGTATAAATGTACTGAGACTTTTCCCCCTTCCCTGCCCCCCACAAGGGTTTTAGATGAAAGTTAATTGGTACCTGGTATCCTATTTTCCAATCAGCAAATGGACAATGATGTCTGTTAAGGTGATAATGCCAAAGTCACATTTTCCAATATGGATTTCTCTTAGTAAACTACTAGAGAACTTTAACATCAGTTAAACCAATTCATGTCTCTATCTAATTACATTTATGTTCCCATGCACCTAACTGGCCACATCCACAGGACCAGAACAGGTGCTTGTTCAGGGGTTTCATTACACTGCATACACTGTAAAGCACCTGTGATTATATGAATCCAGTGCAAATTAGTCATGCTGCTGCCATGGTACCTTGGGGTATATTGTGTCTATTTTATACCTGAAAAATGGGTGAGAAACATAAGTGAGAGCAAGTAGCTGACTTTAAATTCTGAATTTATCTGCCCTATGATTGTGCTAAAACCCATTTGGCCAGTGTGTTCTTTGTAAGTTACGTATTTGCATTGAAAGTGTGTCATTTGAAAAAGACATTTGCATTATTTGTCAGGGGAAAAGTCCAGTTTCCTCAACTTCAACAGAGCTTTTCAGTTTAGCATCATATGCAACCAGTTGTTTCTAGAACAAATTAGCAGAATTCTATAAATTTGCAGTTCATTATTAATCTCAAGTTGCATTGTTAATTTAAAATTTATTGAAATGGCAAATATTTGAACAGTGCAAAGCATTAAATTATGAAGTAAAATTTCAGTTTCATTTAGGCTCAAGATTTGCTGGCATCATCTCAATTATTTGGCATCATCCAGCTAATGTTGGTTGTACAATACCATACTTCACAAAAGTACACATTTGGCAGGTGCTAAGAAAAGGTTCAGTCAAATCTAAGCAATGAAGTCAAATTGCAATCATCAAGCTGAGTAAACTTTCCCATAACCACTTATGTTTTGGGCTGTGCTTTGAAACAGTTAAGACTGAATACTGTTTACGATACTACCTCAGAACTCATTAACATTACTGCCAGCTGTGATAAAGGAATGACCTTCAACAGAGGAATTTGATGTGAACATTAGAACTATTTTGAAATGTGTCCAAATACTCCAATGGCACAAGCCCATTGTAATGTAAAATTGTGCAGGCAAGCATGCAGTCATGTTTAACTCTTCCAGTAAATCATATTTCCAACTTATTTGGGGAATAAATGCTACAGTGGGCATCTGAAGTTTCAAGGGGTATCCGGATCCTCATTTGAGAATCGCTGGCCTCTCTGCCCTCCCCAGTAATTATCCAAAGCAATTATCACTTGAGTCCCCAACCCTGCAGATGGTGTGAGATGCCGTCCAGTCTCAGTGGGCACACTCCAATCAGCTCATTCGTAATGTACAGAAGAAGCGAGAGCTGTCCCAGCCATCAACACCATCGGTCTTATCAGCACTCTATGGGCTCCAGTGAGTCTACTAACTTCAGTATAACCCTACCAACTTGTATAACTCTACCAACCTTGGCAACAATCTACTAACTTAAGCAGAACTCCACCAACCTCAGACAGTCTACTTCAGCACCAGCAAAAAGTTTCATTAAGTAAAACATAAGTTTAATTGTATAACTAATTTTTATACAGAAAAAATACTTGTTACAGGGGCTCTGGAGTTTTTAATAACACGAAGGGTCCTCCGAAGCAAAGGTTGAGAACCCTTACTCTACAGGATGGTTTAATGAGGGAAGTACACAGGCTAGGAAACTTGATAAGCATTCCCTGTTTTCAGATCCAGTCAGTCAGCAGCTGAAGATAGATGGGTTAACATTTTGTGTAAGTCCATGGTCAAATGCACTTTTAGTGCCCTATAAAGGTTGTGTTTTCCTCTCTTTCCCTCCCCTTTAGTGCAATCTTGTGATAGAGGCTGGAGCACTGGGTAATAAAATTACAAGGCAATAAGGGAAAAAAGTGGGTGGTCATTACTGAAATGGAAACATTCAGGAAAAGTTGAACATATGGGAATATTTAAACTAAAACCCATACCATAGAAGTTGGCTGAAGTGTAAGGAAAAAAAAATCTTGCATTTATATAGTGCTTTGGATAACCTCAAGTGCCCCAAAATGGTTCATTGTTTCAATGTAATTTATTGGCTGTCAGTTTTGTTGGTGCATATGTTTTATACACAGCAAGGTCCCACAAACATCAAGAGAGAAGCAGTTAATCTGCTCTTGGTTGAGGAATGAATGTTGGCTAAGGCAGCAGTCAAGATGATGAGAAAAAAGTGAAATGTTTACATCAACTTTCCAACTTAATTTATTTTACATTTCCTCCTAAGAAATGACATGGGAGATCTGCTGGCTTCTTGTCTCTCGAATCTTCTCCAGCCCCACAACCCTCCTAGATATCTGCGCGCCTCTAATTCTGGCCTCTTGAGCATCCCCGATTTTAATGGCTCCACTATTGGTGGCCGTGCCTTCGGTAGCCAAGGCCCTAAGCTCTGGAATTCCCTTTCTAAATCTTACAGCCTCTCTACCATCTTTCCTCCTTTAAGATGCTCTTTGACCAAGCTTTTAGTCATCTGCCCCTATATCTCCTTATGTGGCTCAGGGTCAAATTTTGTTTTAGAATGCTCCTGTGAAGCGCCATGGGACGTTTTACTACATTAAAGGTGCTATATAAATACAAGTTTTTTAAATATCCTATTTGAGCTTTAATTGCCTTTACCTGACCTTGGCAGACAGTTTTTAGTCAATCAGGGGCCATTTTAATTGTAAATGGAGTGGATCCAAAACAGGAAGATGGAGGTGGTAGGAAAATAATTTAAAATTGATTTAGATAAAATGTAAAATAAATTGAACTATTTAAGCAACAAATAATACAGAATGGTTAAACTTGTATAGAAGTGAAAGAAAATAGCAAAGTAGATTTGAACAAAGTTTTAATTTTATTTAAAATATAGCTTATTTTAGTATATGGTTAATATATAACATGAGTAAAACTCCTGGCATCACTACAGCAGTATTGCCATTGAGGTGTACAGAATGCATGAGCTGAAACTTAAAATAAGTGACTGGTTCAGTGAGCTTAGAATTCCTGACCTGTAAGCAGCAGTGTAAGGGTTTCATTGTTCACAGGTTATAGTCATAACGGCACAGAAGGAGGCGCTCTGTAGAGCAATCCAGTCAGTCCCACTCAATCCCCGTAGCCCTGCAAGTTTATTTCCCTCAAGTGCCTATCCAGTCTCCCCTTGAAAACATTGAGTGTCTCCACATCCACCACTTCCATCGGCAGCGAGATCCAGGTCCTCGCCACTCGCTGCGTAAAAAAGTTTTCCCTCACATCCCCCCTGTATCTCTTGCCCAAAATCTTAAACCTGTGTCCCCTAGTCCTTGTACCATCAATTAGTGAGAACAGCCTTTCCCCATGTAGCCTATCCAAACCCATTATAATCTTGTACACCTCTATCAAATCACCCCTCAACCTCCATTGCTCCAATGAAAACAAATTCATCACCCTGTCCTTGTAGCAAAGATCCCCCATCCCTGGAACCATTCTGCACCCTCTCAAGGGCCTTCACATCCTTCCTAAAGTGTGGTGACCAGAACTGGACACAATACTCCAGTTGTGGCCTAACCAATGTTCAGCATCACTTCTCTACTTTTGTACACAATACCTCTATTTATGAAGCCCAAGATCCCATATGCTTTGCTAACTGTGGTGTATGTAACCGTTCCACCTTTAAGAGAACTATTTTAAGAGTTGCACTACTTTATCTTGGCTGCTGTATACTGTAATACCGGTGATGACCACACCGGTATATAAGTGCTGTGTAATGATTTATTGGGCAGTTCCGCCCTGACCTTCAACTAGTAAAGACCTGTTAAAGTTTACTCTTGTGGTCTGTGTAGTAATTCACAATATAACACACAGACTTAACAGTGGCGACGAGTACGATCTTACCCTGCGGCAGAGATACGTCCAAGGCATCCACGGGCGTCGAGAGGAGGCATCTGCCCTCATCATTCTGCTGAGAGAAGACTCAGGTCTGCAGAGCAAAGGAAGAATTCTGACACGAAGCCTTCCATCAGCAACAGGCAGTGATCATCCCTTCTATCACGGTGGTGGGTGCGACGAGCAGCCAGTCGGCAACGTTGACTGTGAAGTAGGGGAGGGAAAAACGGAGAATATAAGGGCGGAGAACTCGACCACGGCCGGGGAAAAGAGCCGGACAGAAGTCGGGGCCAGAGGCGCTGAGACTGGGGCAGCGTAAGGCACGGGAGCCGTGGTGAATGTAAACGCAGCCGGTGCGAAAGACCGGGCTGCAAGCGGGCTGGGAGACGCAACAGCGTCGAGAGAGAGCGCGACCGGTGAAAAAGGCCGGGCAGCTAACGAGGCCGCAAGGCGCAGCGACTGGGTCAGCGTAAGGCGCGGGAGAAAATAAAAAAACCGCGGAGAACTCAGCCGCAGCCGGGGGGAAAGGACTGGACTGCAAGAGGGGCTGGGAGGCACGATTCGAAAACCGCTGGGGAGGGCGAATGCAGCAATACGGCAATCGCCATTACAGCCAGCGGGGGAGAAAGGCAAACGCGGGGAGCCGCCATTTTCGTAGGCGGGGGAAGAAGACAAGCGCGGGAAACCGCCATTTTGAAAAACAAAAAGAAAAGAAAAATTTCTTTTTGTTCTCAAGAAGACTGCGAGGATGCCTAAGCGTGGTAACTTCAACGATTTCGATCCCGATGTTGAAGATTGGGCCACGTATGTAGAACGCATAGAGATATATTGTAAGGCAAATAAAATATCGGATGAAGATAAAGCACTAACCTTACTAAACTCAATGGGTACAAAGACATACGGGCTATTGAAGCATCTTCTATCACCAGCTAAACCGGCGGATCAGGCTTTCGCTAAAATTGTTGCTGTTCTGAAAAATCATTTGAACCCCACACCGCTGATGTTAGCGGAACGATTTAAATTCTATGCGAGAACGCAACTGAAAGAGGAAAGCAACGCGGAGTATTTAATTGAACTGCGTAAGCTAGCGAAATACTGTCAGTTTGGGGAAAGTCTGACAGAGGCACTGAGAGACAAATTCGTGTGTGGATTGTCGAAAGAAGGAACACAAAAGTGGCTGCTTGAAGAGAATGATCTTACACTGGATAAGGCTGTCACTATTGCAGCATCGCACGAAGCCACAGCGAGAGGCACTGCGGAAATGCAGCTGAAGGCAGCGGTACTCAGCGTAGATCAAATGGCTTTGGGTACAACGAAATGTTATCGTTGTGGGAAGACAACACACGATCAGAACCAATGCTGGTTTAAAAACCAGGAATGTAGAAAATGTGGCAAGCTTGGTCACATAGCTAAAGTATGCCGGTCAGGAAAGAAGACCAGCAACAAAAAGTCACCGCAGGAAAAGTGCAGAAAGGTACATAAGGTGGCTGAGAAGAGTTCGGATGAACAGAATTCGGATTCAGACTCCAACAGCAAGGAACTGGGTAGTCTGAGAATTCACAATGTGAGTAAGGAAGCTGACCGACAAACTATCTGGGTCACACTTCAGATAGCAGGAGTCCAGGTGAAGATGGAATTGGACACCAGATCGGCGTTGACGGTCATGAATAAGCAAGATTGCAAAAAGTTATTCACACATATTCCCCTACGGGAGACGGAGATAGTATTGCAGACATACACGGGGCAAAAAAGTATACCCCATCGGAAAGATAAAAGTCAAGGTGGTACACAAGGGCAAAGAACACCAAGGAATGGACATATATGTACTACCTGAGGGAGGTCCACCACTTCTGGGACGGGAGTGGATCAGGAAAATAAATATGGACTGGCACTCCCTAAATGCAATAACGGTAGATTCCGGGGAAAAAAAAGATGTCAAACCTGAACGATTGTCCAGAATATTGGATGAAGCTAAAGAGGTGTTCCAACAGGGACTGGGAACACTGAGAGGAATTAAGGCAAAAATCCAGATTGCAGAACATGCAAACCCAAAATTTTTCAAAGCCAGACCGGTACCTTATACGATACGACCTGCTGTGGAAGCTGAGCTGGAAGGGCTTGAACGTTCAGGAGTACTGTCTAAGGTGGACTGGAGTGAGTGGGCCACGCCCATTGTTCCCGTCATGAAGCGTTCATCGAGTAACAAGCCAGGGGAACCGGGGAAGGTCCGCATCTGTGGAGACTTCAAGATCACAGTTAATCCAGTGCTTCACACGGTGCAATATCCGCTTCCGCGGATTGAGGATACCTTTGCTTCATTGTCTGGCGGGAAACACTTCACCAAGATAGACCTGGCGCAAGCATACTTACAGATGGAAGTTGAGGAAGAGTCGCGCCAGTATCTCACAATCAACACGCACAGAGGCTTGTATCGATATAATAGACTGGTTTTTGGAGTGGCTTCGGCTCCAGCAATTTGGCAGAGGGCCATGGAGCAGGTATTACAGGGAATTCCAAGCACTCAATGTTACTTGGACGATATCCTGATTACAGGAGATGACGATGAGGAACACCTTGCAAATTTGAAACTGGCGCTCACCAGGTTGAAGGAATATGGCCTTCGAGTTAATCGCCAGAAATGTGAGTTCTTCCAGAAACGGATCTCGTACTGTGGTCATGTCATTGACCAGGAGGGACTGCACAAGTCACCTGACAAGATCAAAGCTGTTGTGAAGGCTCCCGCTCCAGAAAATGTATCCCAGTTGAGGTCGTTCCTAGGGTTGATTAACTATTACCATAAGTTTCTGCCAAATCTATCCACGGTGCTGCACCCGCTGAATGCTCTTTTGCAGAAAGAAGTACCATGGAAGTGGAGCGAGGACTGTAAGAAGGCCTTTCGCAAAAGCAAGGCATTGATCACCTCAGAGGAAGTGTTGGCTCACTTCAACCCAACGCTACCTATTCGTTTAGCTTGTGATGCTTCTCCTTATGGTATTGGAGCAGTACTCTCGCACAAGTTGCCAAATGGCTCGGAAAGGCCAGTTGCATTTGCATCCAGATCATTGACCTCCGCTGAGCGCAACTATGCTCAGATAGATAGGGAGGCTCTCAGCCTGGTGTGGGGAGTAAAGAAGTTTAACCATTACCTGCAGGGCCAGAAGTTTACACTGCTGACAGACCACCAGCCGTTGGTATCCATATTCAACCCTAAAAAGGGCGTTTCCATTATGACAGCGCAAAGGCTACAGAGGTGGTCCCTTTTCCTAGGGGCACACCAATATGACATAGAATACAAAGGATCAAAACTGCATGGGAATGCTGACGGTTTATCGCGCCTACCGTTGCCAACAGTAGAAGAGGCGCCTACAGTGGACCCAGTGGAGATGTTCCACTCAACCATAGTGGAATGTCTACCAGTAACAAATTCTACCATCGAAAAGGAAATGAGAAATGACCCGACTCTCTCACGAGTCTACGATTTAACGGTGAAGGGATGGCCAGCACATGGCGAACCACTGTTGCCAGCATTCTCGCAAAGAAGAGAGCAGCTGTCAGTGTGCCGAGGAACTTTGATGTGTGGATCCAGAGTGGTGATTCCACCCAAACCCCAGCATAAAGTGCTAAAGGAGCTTCACGAGGGGCATCTGGGTGGAGTAAAAATGAAGAACCTAGCCAGAGCGTTTGTGTGGTGGCCAGGTATCGATGGAGACATCGAAGAAATGACCAAGAGCTGTCTAGGATGCCAGAAGTTCCAAAACGCCCCACCACAAGCCCCTCTACATCCATGGGAGTGGCCCTCATCTCCATGGCAAAGGGTACATATCAACTTTGCTGGTCCATTTATGGACTCAATGTTCTTAATCGCGGTGGATGCACACTCCAAGTGGCCGGAGGTAATAAAGATGTCCTCCACCACCACGGAAAAAACCATCACAGTATTAAGGACCATATTTGCCAGGAATGGGCTGCCGGAACAGATCTGTTCTGATAATGGACCGCAATTTGTGTCCGAAGAATTCAGGAAGTTCTTAAAAAACAATGGGGTTAAGCACTACACGTCCACCCCATACCATCCCGCCACCAATGGATTAGCTGAAAGGTTTGTCCAGACCTTCAAGAAGGCCATAAAGGCCATGGGTAATGAAGACATAAATCTACAACATAAGGTAGATAACTTCTTGTTGGCGTACAGGAATGCAACACATGCGGTTACAAACCAAACTCCCGCCATGATGTTTTTCAATAGAAGACTAAGATGCCGGCTGGATTTGATCAAGCCAAACATCAGAAGGGACGTAGAGAACCGGCAATTTCAAGGCATGAATGAAAGGCCAACTAGAACCTTCCAGATAGGTCAACAAGTTTTGGCCCGGGACTACCGTACCGAGAAATGGCAGCCTGGAACTATTTGCACACGACTAGGACCGCTGATGTATACCGTGGACATTGGTGAAAGCATAATAAGGCGCCATGTTGACCAGATCATAGAGTCATCCGAAAAGGGACAACCTGCTCCACAACTCTATACGCCTAATGATGAAGCAGAGATACCCATAGTATCTACCTCCGATCCGGTGGTACTGGAATCAGATGAACCCGACACTGGCATTCAAGCCAAATCGACCTTGCCAAAAGAACCTACTACACCACCGAAAACTACTACACCACCGAGGCGTTATCCGGACCGAGTCAGAAAGCCTCCAGAGAGACTGAATCTGTGAACTGTGGTACATGAAGTTGTGTATATATGTTATTATTTTATGTTAATGGGGAATATATACTGTTAAGCTAAAAAGGGAGGATTGTGGTGTATGTAACCGTTCCACCTTTAAGAGAACTATTTTAAGAGTTGCACTACTTTATCTTGGCTGCTGTATACTGTAATACCGGTGGTGACCACACCGGTATATAAGTGCTGTGTAATGATTTATTGGGCAGTTCCGCCCTGACCTTCAACTAGTAAAGACCTGTTAAAGTTTACTCTTGTGGTCTGTGTAGTAATTCACAATATAACACACAGACTTAACACTAACCACTCTCTCAATATGTCCTGTCACCTTCAGGGACCTATGCACATTAACACCCAGGTCCCTCTGTCCCTGCGCACTCTTTAAAACTGTGCCATTAAATGTATATTGCCTCTCCCTGTTCTGCAAAAATGCATAACCTCACACTTTTCTGTATTAAATTCCATCTGCCACTTGTCTGCCCATTCTGCTAGCCTTTCAATGTCTTGTTGCCGTCGATTGGTATGATCCTCACTGTTTGCCACCACCAAGTTTGGTGTCATCGGCAAATTTAGAAATTCTACTCTGTATTCCAATATCCAGGTCATTTATATGTATCAAAGTTGTTACCAACTTAATACTGTGTACTTAGATGAGTCTTTGGTTAAAATTTTTTTTATTCGTTCATGGTATGTGGGTGCCACTGGCAAGGCCAGCATTTATTGCCCATCCCTAATTGCCCTTGAGAAGGTGGTGGTGAGTCGCCTACTTGAACCACTGCAGTCCGTGGTGAAGGTACTCCCATAGTGCTGTTAGGGAGGGAGTTCCAGGATTTTGACCCAGCAATGAAGAGGGAACGGCGATATATTTCCAAGTCAGGATGATGTGTGACTTGGAGGGGAACCTGCAGGTGATCGTGTTCTCATGCGCCTGCTGCCCTTGTCCTTCTAGCAAATGATCAATCCATTGAGTTCAGATGAATATCTGAAGTTTAGGAAGAGAAGCTCTTCTTTAAAATCCATGTTTTATTTTGTTTCATTTCATTGCTATTCTGCTTATAAAACATTGCTGCACCCATAGTTTCTATCCTATTTTTGAAATTCAGCAATTCAAGCACACAAGTGCAGTTTGTATAGTATGACGCCATTGCAAGTAGAAACATAGAAGATAGGAGCAGGAGTAGGCCATTTGGCTCCTCGAGCCTGTTCCGCCATTTAATGAGATCATGGCTGATCATCCAAATTCAGTACCCTGTCCCTGCTTTCTCCCCATATCCCTTTAGCCTTAAGAAATATATCTAACTCCTTCTTGAATATATTTAATAAGTTGGCCTCAACTGCCTTCTGTGGTAGAGAATTCCACAGGTTCACCACTCTCTGTTTGAAGAAATTCCTCCTCACCTCAGTCCTAAATGGCTTACCCCTTATCCTTAGACTGTGACCCCTGGTTCTGGACTCCCCTGCCATTGGGAACATCCTTCCTGCATCTAGTCTGTCTAGTCCTGTTAGAATTTTATAAGTTTCAATGAGATCCCCTCTTGTTCCATTCTTCTAAACTCTAGCGAATATATGCCTAATCGATCCAATCTCTCTTCATACGTCATTCCTGCCATCCCAGGTATCAGTCTGGTAAATCTTCGCTGCACTCCCTCCATGGCAAGAACATCCTTCCTCAGATAAGGCGACCAAAACTGCACACAATACTCAAGATGTGGTCTCACCAAGGCCCTGTATAACGAAGGCCAACATACCATTTGTCTTAACCGCCTGCTGCACCTGCATGCTTACCTTCAGCGACTGGTGCACAAGGACACCCAGGTCTCGTTGCACTTCCCCTTTTCCCAATCTATTGCTGTTCAGATAATAATCTGTCTTCCTGTTTTTGCCACCAAAGCGGATAACCTCGCATTTATCCACATTATACTGCATCTGCCCAATCACCCAACCTGTCCAAATCATACTGGAGTTTCTCTGCATCCTCCTCACAGCACACACGCCCACCCAGCTTTGTGTCATCTGCAAACTTGGAGATATTACATCTAGTTCCCTTGTCTAGATCATTAATATATATTTGAATAGCTGGGGTCCTAGCACTGATCCCTGCGGTACCCCACTAGTCACTGCCTGCCACTCGGAAAAAGACCCGTTTATTCCAACTCTTTGCTTCCTGTCTGCCAACCAGTTCTCTATCCAAGTCAGTACCTTACCCCCAATCCCATGTGCTTTAACTTTACACGCCAATCTCTTATGCGGGACCTTATCGAAAGCCTTCTGAAAGTCCAAATAGACCACATTCACTGGTTCTCCCTTATCTATTCTATCAGTTACATCCTCAAAAATTCCAGTAGATTAGTCAAGCATGATTTACCTTTTGTAAATCCATGTTGACTTTGTCCAAACCTATCATTGTTTTCCAAGTGCTCTGCTATTACATCTTTCATAATGGGCTCTAGCATTTTCCCCACTACCGATGTCAGGCTTACTAGTCTATAATTCCCCGTTTTCTCTCTACCACCTTTTTTGAATAGTGGGGTAACATTAGCTACCCTCCAATCCATGGGAATTGTTCCAGAGTCTATAGAATTTTGGAAGATGACCAGCAATGCATCTACTATTTCTAGGGCCACTTCCTTAAGTACCCTAGGATGTAGATTATCAGGCCCTGGGGATTTATCAGCCTTCAATGACGTCAATTTCCCTAACACCATTTCCCTACAAATACTGATTTCATTCAATTCTTCCCTCTCATTAGACCCTATGTTCCCCGAAATTTCTGGAAGGTTATTTGTGTCCTCCTTTGTGAAGACAGAGCCAAAGTATGTATTTAATTGGTCAGCCATTTCTTTGTTCCGCATTATAAATTCCCCTGATTCTGACTGCAAGGGACCTACGCTTGACTTCACCAATCTTTTTCTCTTCACATATCTATAGAAGCTTTTACAGTCAGTTTTTATGTTCCCTGCAAGCTTACTCTTATATTCTATTTTCCCTCTCTTAATTAATCCCTTTGTCCTCCTTTGCTGAATCCTAAACTGTTCCCAATCCTCAGGTTTGCTGCTTTATATGTCCTCTCCTTGGATCTTATGCTATCCCTAATTTCCCTTGTTAGCCACGGTTGAGTCACCTTTTTTGTTTCATTTTTATGCCAAACAGGGATGAACAAATTCTGTAGTTCATCCATGTGATCTTTAAATGTTTGCCATTACCTATCCACCGTCAACCCTTTAAGTAACGTTCCCCAATCCATCCTAGCCAACTCGCGCTTCATACCATCATAGTTTCCTTTATTTAAGTTCAGGACCCTAGTCTCTGAGTCAACTACTTCACTCTTCATCTTAATGAAGAATTCTATCATATTATGATCACTCCTCCCCAAGGGGCTTCGCACAACAACATTGCTAATTAATCCTTTCTCATTATATAATACCCAGTCTAAGATGGCCTGATCTATAGTTGGTTCCTCGACATATTGGTCCAAGAAACCGTTCCGTATATACTCTAGGAATTCCTCCTCCACAGTATTGTTACTGATTTGGTTAGCCTAATCTATATGTAGATTAAAGTCACCCATGATAACTGCTGTGCCCTTATTGCATGTGTCTCTAATTTCCCCTTTAATGCCATCCCCAACCTCAGCATTACTGTTTGGGGGTCTGTATACAACTCCCACTAACGTTTTCTGCCCCTTGGTATTTCTCAGATCTACCCATACAGATTCCACATCATCAGAGCTAATAGCCTTCCTTACTATTGTGTTAATCTCCTCTTTAGCCAGCAATGCTACCCCACCTCCTTTTCCTTTTTGCCTGTCCTTCCTGAATATTGAATACCCCTGGATGTTGAATTCCCAGCCTTGGTCACCCTGGAGCCATGTCTCTGTAATTCCAATTACATCATATCTGTTTACATCTATTTGCGCAGCTAATTCATCCGCCTTATTATGAATGCTCCTCGCATTAAGACACAAAGCCTTCAGGCTTGTTTTTTTAAAAACTCTTAGTCCTTTTAGAATTATTATTTACTGTAGCCCTGTTTGATTTAAACCCTTGATTTCTCTGCCTTCCACTTTTGCTTTTCTCCTTCCTGTATTTTGTTTCTATCCTTGCTTCCCTTTCCTCTGTCTCCCTGCACAGGTTCCCAACCCCCTACCATTTTAGTTTAAACCCTCCCCAACAGCACAAGCAAACACTCCCCCTAGGGCATCGGTCCAGGTCCTGGTCCCGCCCAGGTGCAAACGGTCCAGTTTGCACTGGTCCCACCTCCCCCAGAACTGGTTCCAATGTCCCAGGAATTTGAATCCCTCCCCCTTGCACCATTCCTCTAGCCACGGATTCATCTGAAATATCCTTCTATTTCTACTCTGACTAGCATGTGGCACTGGTAGCAATCCTGAGATTTTTAATTTACCTCCTAACTCCCTATATTCAGCTTTTAGGACCTCATCCTGTTTTTTACCTATATCGTTGGTACCTATATGCACCATGACAACTGGTTGTTCACCCGCCCCCTCCAGAATGCCCTGCAGCCACCCTGAGACATCCTTGACCCTTGCACCAGGGAGGCAACATACCATCCTGGAGTCTCATTTGTGGCCACAGAAACGCCTATCTATTCCCCTTACAATAGAATCCCCTATCACTATAGCTCTCCCACTCTTTTTCCTCCTGTCCTGTGCAGCAGAAAGACCCACGGTGCCAGGAAGTTGGCTGCTGCTACCTTCCCCCGATAAGCCATCCCCCTCAACAATATCCAAAGTGGTACATCTGTTTGAGAGGGGGCTGGCCACAGGGGACCCCTGCACTACCTGCCTATGCCTACTACTCTGCCTGGTGGTCACCCATTCCCTTCCTGCCTGTGCAGCCTTTACCTGCGGTGTGACCAATCCCTAAACGTGCTATCCATGATGTCCTCAGCATCGCGAATGCTCCAGTATGTATCCATTCGCAGCTCCAGCGCAATAATGCGGTCTGTCAGTATCTGCAGCTGGATACACTTCCCACACACATGGTCGTCAGGGACACAGGAAGTGTCCCTGATTTTCCAGATAGCACAGGAGGAGCATGCCACGGGGCCGAGCTGTCCTGCCATGACTTACCCTTTAATTAATTTAAATTAAATTAAATCAAATCAATACCACTAATTACACAACAATTAAATGATATACTCAAGGGCCCTTGGTTACTAGCACTCCCCGATACACAACAGAGACATTAGAAACTATAACCACAAAAATTAAGATCTTATAAATGTTATAATCTATTAATCTTAACTCTCAAACTATATAGTATAAATACTCACCTGGCCATACTCACCCAATTAGCTGCTTCCTCTTGCCCGTGTCACTTTTTGAATCATGACGTGGCTCCGGAACACCGCCGCCGGTCTGTGAGATTGGTAAGCCTCTGAAAGAAAGCCCGCGGAAGTGAGTTTAAGTACTCACTGTACCTCCGCTCTCTGTTCCTCCCGACACTGGCCTCTGTAAAAAAGCTCGCAAAAGTGAGTTTAAGTACTCACTGTACCGCCGCTCTCTGCTCCTCTCAACACTGGCCTCTGAAAGAAAGCCCGCAAAAATCAGTTTAAGTACTCACTGTTCCACTGCTCTCTGCTCCTCCTGACACAGGCCTCTGAAAGAAAGCCCGCGAAAATGAGTTTAAGTGCTCACTGTACCGCCGCTCTCTGCTCCTCCCGATACTGGCCTCTGTAAAAAAGCCCGCAAAAATGAGTTTAAGTACTTACTGTACCGTTGCTCTCTGCTCCTCCCGACACAGGCCTCTGAAAGAAAGCCTGCGAAAATGAGTTTAAGTACTCACTGTACCGCCGCTCTCTGCTCCTCCCGACACTGACCTCTCACTATATGTCATCTACTTGAGCAATTTAAATCTCAGATTACAAGAGCAAATCTCCAGCAATTACATGAGATCTGAATTTGATCAGTCTAGAAAACAGTCCCTTCTATCAGTTATCCATAGTATTTGCAGTGGTTTTGAAACAGTAGGTTAGCAAAATAGTTATTTTCAGAAGGCCTTTAGTCCATCTAGACAACCTATCCACTGTATTCTCTCACTACACTTGTATTAATCTGTTCCACATAACTACCGCTCTTTTAGTTTAAAAAAAACATCACTTCTGCATTCCTCGTCTCAGTATTGTCAGCCCCGTGTCTGGAAGCTATGTGAGATAATGGAAATTTGTAGTGTCATTACTGGAATTTAATGGTTGAAGGATTTATTTTACAAGGCATATGAAGGCAGGGAACAAGATAGCAAGTTGTTTTGGAAGAGAGTACCCAAAGGCAAGGAGGTAAAGGCTGAAAGATTTGATTTCCAATGGTGGAATGGAGTGGTAGGGGACAAGCTGCAATCTGAAATTCAAGCAACGGAGATACAACACGGGAGTCAATCATGGTGGCTGAAAGGTAGAGTTGGTGGGGGGTGCCATCAGTATACATGTGAAAACTGACCCTGTGCTTGCGGAAACATTGCTGAGGGGTACAACATAGATGAATAATAGGAGACCAAAAATGGGGCACATTAATGTGGTGCTGGAGGGGACCCCACTTGAGGAAATTATATCTTTTTTATTATTCAATTATGGGATCTGGGCGCCGCTGGCAAGGCCAACATTTATTGCCCATTCCTAATTGTCCTTGAGAAGGTGGTGGTGAGACGCCGCCTTCTTGAACCGCTGCTGTCCGTGTGGTGAAGGTACTCCCACAGTGCTATTAGGGAGGGAGTTCCAGGATTTTGACCCAGCGACGACGAAGGATCAGCGATATACTTCTAAGTTAGGACGGTGTACGGCTTGGAGGGGAAGTTGGAGGTGGTGGTGTTTCCATGCACCCGCTGCCCTTTTCCTTCTCGGTGGAAGAGATCGCGGGTTTGGGAGGTGCTGCCGAAGAAGCCTTGGCGAGTTGCTGCAGTGTATCTTGTAGATGGTACACACTGCAGCCACGGTACGCTGGTGGTGGAGGGTGTGAATGTTTAAGGTGGTGGATGGGGTGCCAATCAAACGGGCTGCATCTGGAGTATTGTGTACAGTTTTGGTCGCCCCATCTGCGGAAGGATGTTCTTGCCATGGAAAGAGTGCAACGGCGATTCACCAGGCTGATACCTGGAATGGCGGGAATGACCTACGAAGAGAGATTAAATAGTTTGGGCTTGTACTCACTGGAGTTTAGAAGATTGAGAGGGGATCTCATCGAAACATATAAAATTATGGCAGGCCTGGACAGGCTGAATTCAGAGAGAATGTTTCCAATGGCCGGGGAGCACAGAACCAGGGGCCACAGTCTAAAAATAGCGGGCAAATCATTTAAAACAGAGATGAGGAAGAATTTCTTCACTCAAAGAGTGGTGAGCCTGTGGAATTCCCTGCCACAGAGGGCTGTGAAGGCTAATTCAATAAATATTTTCAAGAGAGAATTGGATATATTTCTGAAGGCTAAGGGGATTAAGGGTTACGGAGAAAAGGCGGGGACGGGGTACTGAACTGGTAAGATCAGCTATGATCTCAGACGAAGATCAGCCATGATCTCATTGAATGGCGGAGCAGGCTCGAAGGGCCGAATGGCCTACTCCTGTTCCTATCTCTATGTTTCTATGTCTTGGATGGTGTCGAGCTTCTTGTGTTGTTGTTGCAGCTCATCCAGGCAAGTGGAGAGTACTCCATCACACTCCTTACTTGTGCCTTGTAGATGGTGGAAAGGCTTTGGGGAGTCAGGAAGTGAGACACTCATCGCAGAATACCTAGCCTCTGACCTGCTCTTGTTGCCACAGTACTTATGTTGTTGGTCCAGTTAAGCTTCTGGTCAGTGGTGACCCCCAGAATGTTGATGGTGGGGGATTCGGCGATGGTAATGCCGTTGAATGTCAAGGGGAGGTGGTTAGACTCTCGCTTGTTGGAGATCGTCATTGTCTGGTACTTCTGTGGCACGAATGTTACCTGCCACTTATCAGCCCAAGCCTGGACGTTGTCCAGGTATTGTTGCATGCGGGCATGCACTGCTTCATTATCTGAGGAGTTGTGAATGGCGCTGAACATTGTGCAGTCATCAGTGAACATCCCCATTTCTGACCTTATGTTGGAGGGAAGGTCATTGATGAAGCAGCTGAAGATGGCTGGGCCTAGGACACTGCCTCGGGAGTAGGCCGATATGGATCATCTACTCGGCCCTTCTGGCTGAAGATGGTTGCAAACGCTTCAGCCTTGTCTTTTGCACTCATGTGCTGGGCTCCACCATCATTGAGGATGGGGATAGTCATGGAGCCGCCTCCTCCTCCCATTAGTTGTTTAATGGTCCACCACCATTCACGACTGGATGTGGCAGGACTGCAGAGCTTTGATCTGATCTGTTGATTGTGGGATCGCTTAGCCCTGTTTATAGCACAGCTCTATATGATTGTACAGGTAGGAATGAAAGATCTTTTAAAACCAACCTGAACTGGCAGGTAGTGTCTAGGTTTAGCATCTCATCAGAAGGTTAAGGCCACTGACAATTCAGCACGCCACACCACTAAAACACTCATCCGTGCTATTATCACCTTCAAGCTTGATTTTTCTAACTCTCCTTGCTGACCTTCTGAGCTCTGTAGTGTATGTTCCTTTAAGAGAGAACTACTTTTACAGCTCCTGTATACTGTAGTACCGGCAGTGACCACACCTGTATATAAGCCTTGAGCATGCCTCTGTACCCCAGTCTTGAGACTACCCTACTCCAGTAAATACCTGTTGATTGTTAAGTTACAGCATCTGTGTGGTTATTGAAAAACATCATACTCTCAGAATCATGGATCTAACAGTGGCGACGAGTGTCGATTCGAATCTACCTGCAACTCTGCATTTCCCTTCGAGGATTCGCTCCGGGAGGGCGGTGGAAGAAAGTCGAGGCCAGAAGCACGGGCGTCGACCACGAGCAACCGCCCAGTCGTCCAGCAGAGAGTGAACATTGCAGGGGAGGCTGTGGAGAGCCGGGCTTGGTTCCCCAGCCACGACGATCAGCAATAGACTGACGACAGGTACAGCACAGGCCTTTCCCGGACAGCGGCGGCTGGAGCCGACCGACGGCGGAGAGAAAGCCGAGCAGCGTCGGCGGGGTAAGACAGAGGGTGAAGCGCACAGGGCGCAGCCGGGGGTTGAAAACCGAGCGGCGTCGAGGAAAAACAAAACGGAGAGAGAGAGGGTAAAGCAGCAGCCGGGTTCAGGACCGAGCGGCGGAAACGGGAAAGGCGCACAAAAAAAAAAGAACGCGCAGAGCACAGCCAGGGCTCAAGGGCTGAACAGTATCCGCGGGGAGAATAAGGGAGAGTGTGGGAGACGCCATTGAGCCGCGGAGAAGAAGGAAGAGCGCAGGAGATGCCATTTTTAGAAGCCGCAGCGGAGAAGAGCGAGCGCGGGAAGGAAGGAAAGCGCGGGAGACGCCATTTTGTGCCAGCGGAGAAGAAGGGGAAGCGCGGGAGATGCCATTTTTGACAGTTAAATCACACCCAGGGATGCCGAAGAGTGGCAGTATCTCTACGTTCGACAATGAAGTCGAAGACTGGGCGACATATGTGGAACATATTAAGGTGTACTGCAGGGCGAATGAAGTGCCAGATGCTAGGAAAGCACTGGTTTTGTTAAATTCCATGGGTGCAAAAACTTATGGGTTACTGCAAAACCTAATAACCCCAGAGAAGCCTGTGAACAAGAATTTCGAAAGCATAATAGAAATCCTACAGGACCACTTAAACCCCACACCGCTGCTGATAGTAGAACGATTTAAGTTCCATAAAAGGAACCAACACAAAGATGAAAGCAATGCTGAGTACCTAACGGAACCGCGCAAGCTATCGAAACACTGCCAGTTTGGAGCGGGACTAGCAGATACGTTAAGGGACAAGTTTGTGTGTGGGCTGCAAAGTGAAGGAACCCAGAAACGGCTTCTATCAGAAAAGGATCTTACACTGGACAAGGCTTTCAGTATGGCAGTATCACACAAAGCAGCCGCAAGGGGCGCTGCAGAGATACAACGGAGACCGCAAGAATATGACACCAATGAAATGTCCTATGGGACAGGGAAGTGCTATCGCTGCGGCAGAACAACGCATGACCAGAAGGATTGTTGGTTCAAGGACCAAGTGTGCAGACAGTGTGGAAAAGCAGGACACATAGCAAGGACACTGCCACGGGAAGCCATTGTATTGACTCTGAACGCGGCGCTGTATGTATAGCTGACGCGTCCCTACGGAGAACAAGCATTCCATTGTACTTGTTACATATGGCAAATAAATCTAATCTGAATCGAATCTGAATCTGAATCTGAATCTGAGTCTGCAGGTCTGGGAAGAAAACCAACAGTAAGAAATCTCCACAGGAGAAGTACAAAAAGGTACACAAGGTGATGGACAGTAGTTCAGACGAACAGAAAAGTGACACAGACTCCGGAAGCAAGGAGCTGGGTTGTCTGAAACTACATAAGGTAACCAAAATGGAGGATCACCAGACTATCTGGGTTACACTCAAGATAGACGGAGTCCAAGTGAAAATGGAATTGGACACAAGATCAGCCCTAACAGTCATAAACCAAAGGGACTACAAGCGGCTATTTTCACATATACCCTTGAAAGCTACAGAGATTGTCTTGAAGACGTACACGGGGCAAAAAGTCTACCCCAAAGGAAAAATAAGGGTGAAAGTGATATATAAAGGCCAGGAAATACCTAAAAAGGACATATATGTATTGCCAGATGGAGGACCACCACTTCTAGGACGTGAATGGATCCGGAAGATACAATTAGATTGGCATTCCATACAGGCACTGAAGGTTGAGGCCAAAAAGGATGACGACGTCACACCTGGACGACTGTCAAAAATGCTAACTGACGCAAAAGAAGTGTTCCAGGAGGGACTCGGAACACTAAAAGGCATAACAGCAACGATTAAAATAGAGGAAAATGCAAGCCCAAAGTTTCTTAAGGCCAGACCAGTGCCTTATGCGATCAGACCAGCTGTCGAAGCAGAGCTGGAAGGGTTGGAACGTTCAGGAGTACTGTCCAAAGTAGACTGAAGCGAGTGGGCTACACCCATCGTTCCTGTAATGAAGAGGTCATTGAGTAATACACCTGGGGAACCAAAGGAGGTCCGCATCTGTGGGGATTTTAAGGCGACAGTGAACCCAGTCCTTCACATGGTACAATATCCGCTTCCACGAATTGAGGATATTTTCGCCTCGCTATCTGGAGGTAAATGCTTCACCAAAATTGATCTAGCCCAGGCTTACTTGCAAATGGAAGTAGAAGAAGCCTCGAAACAATACCTTACGATTAACACTCATAAAGGTCTCTATCAATACAACCGGCTGGTGTTCGGGGTAGCATCAGCTCCGGCTATTTGGCAAAGGGCGATGGATCAAGTCCTGCAAGGGATTCCAGGGACCCAGTGTTATTTGGATGACATCCTGGTCACGGGCGAAAATGACAGTGATCACCTCGCCAACTTGGAGAAGGTGCTCACCAGATTAAAGGAATATGGGCTACGAGCTAATCGCCACAAGTGCGAGTTTTTCCAGAAGCAGATCTCATATTGTGGCCACATCATTGATGAAGAGGGGTTACATAAGTCCCCTGAAAAGATTGAGGCAGTAGTCAAGGCTCCAGCACCGGAAAATGTGTCACAACTGAGGTCGTTCCTCGGGCTGGTAAACTACTACCATCAGTTCTTACCAAATTTGTCTACAGTATTACACCCACTGAACACCCTACTGCAAACAGGGGTACCATGGAAGTGGAATGACTAACGTAGATGAGCTTTCCAGAAGTGTAAATAATTGATCCCATCAAAAGAGGTGTTGGCCCATTTCAACCCAGCACTACCAATTCGTTTGGCATGTGATGCATCACCCTATGGTATTGGAGCGGTGCTGTCGCACAAATTCCCAGACGGGTTGGAGAGGCCAGTAGCCTTTGCGTCTCGGTCACTAACCTCAGCCGAGCGCAACTATGCCCAGATTGACAGGGAGGCCCTCAGCCTAGTATGGGGAGTAAAAAAATTCAACCACTATCTGCATGGGCAGAAGTTCACCTTGCTGACTGACCACCAACCACTTGTCTCCATCTTTAATCCTAAGAAGGGCGTTCCAGTGATGACTGCACAACGGTTACAAAGATGGTCCCTGTTTCTAGGGGCGAATCAATATGAAATAGAATATAAAGGCACAAAACAGCATGGAAATGCTGATGGGCTATCACGCCTGCCACTGTCTACTGTGGAGGAAGCACCAGCAGTGGACCCTATCGAGATATTTTATTTGTCAATAATTGAACGATTGCCAGTAACGAACGCGGATATAGAGAAGGAGACCCGCAATGATCCGACGCTGTCTCGGGTATATGATTTGACGGTGAGGGGATGGCCAACACATGGCAACTCACTGTTGCCAGCATTCTCATCCAGAAGAGAACAGCTGTCAGTATGCCAGGGGACAATGATGTGTGGATCCAGAGTGGTGATTCCACCTAAGTTAAGGGAGAGAGTGCTAAATGAGCTTCATGAAGGTCATCTGGGGGGAGTGAAAATGAAAAGCCTTGCTAGGGCTTATGTGTGGTGACCGGGAATCGATCAACAAATCGAAGACCTAACCAAGAGCTGCTCAGGATGCCAGAAGGTCCAAAATGCACCACCACATGCCCCTCTACACCCATGGGAGTGGCCCTCCTCTCCATGGCAACGGGTGCATATTGATTTCGCTGGTCCATTCATGGACTCAATGTTCTTAATAGCAGTGGATGCTCATTCGAAATGGCCTGAGGTGATAAAAATGTCCTCAACCACTACAGAGAAGACGATTGCAGTCCTACGGACCATATTTGCCAGGAACGGCTTGCCAGAGCAGATTTGCTCTGATAATGGACCACAGTTTGTGTCCGAAGAGTTTTGAAAATTTATGAGAAGGAATGGGGTAAGGCATTACACATCCGCCCCGTATCATCCAGCCACCAATGGATTGGCTGAGAGGTTCATACAAACCTTTCAGAAGGCGATAAAGGCCATGTGCGACGATGAAATTCCACTACAGCATAAGGTGGACAATTTCTTATTAGCCTACCGAAACGCGACACATGCAGTTACCAACCAGACCCCGCCCATGATGTTCTTTAACCGAAGGTTGAGATCTCGTCTGGACTTGCTCAGACCAAATGTGCGAAGAAATGTTGAAGATAAACAATTCCAGCACATCAATGAGAAGCCGACAAGGAACTTCAACGTAGGACAACCAGTCTTGGCCCGTGACTACCGAACAGAGAAATGGCAACCTGGAACGATATGCACAAGGCAGGGGCCATTAATGTACACAGTGGCTGTTGGGGAGAACATTGTGAGACGCCACGTCGATCAGATCTTAGCGTCACAGGAACGAGTCAACCCCATGTCTCGCGTCCCTGGGGATGAACCCGACATACTGGTAGCATCTACCTCAGAAACAGTAGCAGTGGAAACGGATGAAATAACCGACAAAAAGGGGCCAGAATCGCCTCCGCACCAAGAACAAGAACCTCAGGAAAGGCACTATCCCAAAAGGATCAGGAAGCCGCCCCAAAGACTGAATCTATAAATGGACTATTGTTGTTTAATGTACATGTTAAAGTGTTAATTGTTATTTGAATATTATGGGTACTACTAATCTAAAAGGGGAGGAATTGTAGTGTATGTACCTTTAAGAGAGAACTACTTTTACAGCTCCCGTATACTGTAGTACCGGCAGTGACCACACCTGTATATAAGCCTTGAGCATGCCTCTGTACCCCAGTCTTGAGACTACCCTACTCCAGTAAATACCTGTTGATTGTTAAGTTACAGCATCCGTGTGGTTATTGAAAAACATCATACTCTCAGAATCACGGATCTAACAAGCTCCACCCTACATGAACTGCAACTTGTGCAAAACTCTGCCATCTGCATCCTATTTTGCATTAAGCCCTAATTCTTCCACCATTTTTCATGTCCTTATTTACCCCTCTCAAATATGCCTCAGAACATATTGCTATGTTAAAGGTTCTATAAGTTATTGTAATATAAGTTATCAGAGAAAGCTATTGAACCAGGCAGTATAAATGGTTGAGACAATTGGATGCATTTCTGGAGAAAGAATGATTGAGTGACACGGTGAAAAGGCAGATACGTGGGGTTGATCTATGATAAAAGGATGGGCTTTTTCTATTCCTAAAAAATAATATTATGAACCAACAAATATTCTACCAAATGAAGAACAATTATGAGTAATACTGACACAATCTATATATTAGTTTATACTAAAAATCCATGCTGCAGGAGTGACAAAAAATGTTTAAAAAAAAAATAAAATATTGAAGTGTCTAGACAGAGACACACACAAAACTTTATTAATGTGAAATGAGTATGCTGCTTTTAATATTGAGCATAATTTCACAGATTAGTTATCTACAGCATCTTGATGGGATATTATGAAAAGAGAACTAGCAGTTACATTTATAATTTTACATATGATGCTGCCCCTGCCCCCCCCCCAACCTTTGGAAGCGATTGGAAATTAGCCATTTATTCACATAGGTATCTATCACTACTGTCAAATGTTGGCAACTGGAAGTGGACATACTTTCTGTAACTGGCTCAGTTATCACCCATCTCTGTCCGGGAGTTACAAAAGCCAATCATACCTCATGTTACAGAAATCTAATCTCCTGATAGTCAGCATGACACCCACGTCAACTGCAATCAGTACTGGGAAAACCCACATGAAAGACTTGCATTTATATAGTGCCTTTCATGACCATCAGGCGTCCCAAAGCGCTTTACAGCCAATGAAGTACTTTTGCAGTGTCATCACAGTTGCAATGTAAGAAATGCAGCAGCCAATTTGTGCACAGCAAGCTCCCACAAACAGCAATGTGATAATGTCCAGATGATCTGTGATAGTGATGTTGATTGAGGGATAAATATTGGCCAGGACACCAGGGAGAACTCCCCTGCTCTTCTTCGAAATAATGCCATGGGATCTTTCATGTCCACCTGAGTTGGTTTAATGTCTCATCTGAAAGACGGCACCTCTGACAGTGCAGCACTCCCTCAGTACTACACTGGAGTGGCAGCTTTGATTTTTGTGCTCAAGTGGGACTTAGGGAAATTGATGGGATTGAAGGCCGATAAATCCCCAGGGCCTGATAATCTACATCCTAAGGTACTTAAGGAAGTGGCCCTAGAAATAGTTGATGCTTTGCTGATCATCTTCCAGCATTCAATGGAATCTGGAACAGTACCCATGGATTGAAGGGTAGCTAATGTTACCCCACTATTCAAAAAAGGTGGTAGAGAGAAAACGGGGAATTACATTGGTAGTGGGGAAAATGCTAGAGTCCATTATAAAATATGTAATAACAGAGCACTTGGAAAACAGTGACAGGATCGGACAAAGTCAACATGGGTTTACAAAAGGTAAATCGTGCTTGACTAATCTACTGGAATTTTTTGAGGATGTAACTGGTAAAATAGATAAGGGAGAACCAGTGGATGTGGTGTATTTGGACTTTCAGAAGGCTTTCGATAAGGTCCCGCATAAGAGATTAGCGTGTAAAGTTAAGGCACATGGGATTGGGGGCAAGGTATTGACTTGGATAGAGAACTGGTTGGCAGACAGAAAGCAAAGAGTTGGAATAAACAGGTCTTTTTCTGAGTGGCAGGCAGTGACTAGTGGGGTACCGCAGGGATCGGTCCTTGGACCCCAGCTATTCACAATATATATTAATGATCTAGACAAAGGGAACTAGATGTAATATCTCCAAATTTGCAGACGACACAAAAGCTGGGTGGGTGTGTGTGCTGTGAGGAGGATGCCGAGAAACTCCAGGATGATTTGGACAGATTGGGTGATTGGGCAAAAGCATGGCAGATGCAATATAACGTGGATAAATGTGAGGTTATCCACTTTGGTGGCAAAAACAGGAAAGCAGATTATTATCTGAATGGCAATAGATTGGGAGAAGGGGAAGTGCAACAAGACCTGGGTGTCCTTGTGCACCAGTCGCTGAAGGTATGCATGCAGGTGCAGCAGGCGGTTAAGAAGGCAAATGGCATGTTGGCCTTTGTAGCCAGATGGTTTGAGTACAGGAACAAGGATGTCTTGCTGCAGTTATACAGGGCCTTGGTGAGACCACATCTTGAGTATTGTGTGCAGTTTTGGTCGCCTTATCTGAGGAAGGATGTTCTTGCCATGGAAGGAGTTCAGCGAAGATTCACCAGGCTGATACCTGGGATGGCAGGAATGACGTATGAGAGATTGGGTCGATTGGGCTTGTACTCGCTGGAGTTTAGAAGGAGAGGGGATCTCATTGAAACTTATAAAATTCTGACAGGACTGGACAGACTAGATGCAGGAAGGATGTTCCCGATGGTCGGGGAGTCCAGAACCAGGGGTCACAGTTTAAGGATAAGGGGTAGGCCATTTAAGACAGAAATGAGGAGGAATTTCTTCACCCAGAGAGTGGTGAACCTGTAGAATTCTCTACCACAGAAGGCAGTAGAGGCCAATACATTAAATATATTCAAGAAGGAGTTGGATATATTTCTTAAGGCTAAAGGGATCAAGGGGTATGGGGAGAAAGCAGGGACCGGGTACTGAATTTGGATGATCAGCCATGATCGCATTGAATGGCGGAGCAGGCTCGAGGGGCCGAATGGCCTACTCCTGCTCCTATCTTCTATGTTCCTATGAACCCACAACTTTCTGACTCAGAGGCAAGTGTGCTACCAACTGAGCCACTGGCTGACACAGAAGGATGTGAATTTTTTTTATTTGGCAAAATAATCTAGTATGCAAGATCACTTTAATATTTTTGGTAGAAATTTTAAGACATTTTATATTATGTTGTATACAAATGAACCTTGCAATAAAATTATCTATAAGCAAAACAGTAATACCAATAATTGTTAAAGAGGCACAGTTGCCATATCAGAGAGATTTCTTTGGGGGCTGGGTAGGTGGAACAACCTGCTTCAAACTCCTGTTCTTAAGCCAGGGAAGTTCACAGTGCACTTGATGCAACATCCACAGTACATACTTCTGCGAGATGGTTTATGTGCAGCAGTTTCAGTTAAAAAAAGACTAGTGAATCTGATGGTTAAGATGACTTGGAAAGAAATTTGTGAGAAATGTGCTCAAGAGAGAGTGAAGTAAGTGGCAAAGTGTTTTTTGATTGATTCCTTGGAAACTTGAGGCCAATCTGGAATTTTGTGGGAAATCTGCACCAACTGGAATATTTTAGTACAATGGGCACTTTGCATGTGCGATGGACTTTTAGGTATATTGTTGTAATTTGTAATATTTATATAACATAATTTGTGTTCCCTGTATACAAGTCTTGCTGGACACTTCAGTGGCAACAATGTGTCTTTAACATTACAATTAAAATGTGGCAATTACACAACTAAACGAGTGTCAATGATATTTTAAAGGGGAAAGGAACTTCAAAATGATGATTCATAGTTGCTTATATACTGTTCTATGTTTCACTTTTACAGTACAGGTTAAAAACAAATGGGTCTTGCCGAAAGCTGGCAAGTTTACTGAGAATTGGCGCCAGCTGCATGAGTTCTGCTCTTCAGGAGCCAGCAGTACCATCACACAAAACCAATATAAAAGCTGCTCATGAACAGCGCACCAAAATTACCTAGTAAACATATGGCATACTTTTGCATGTATTTTAGTGGATAATTTCATTGGAAAATTCTATGCATTAAATATCTGATAGTAATAAGCTCCCAAATATAAACTAACAAAGTTCATCTGTCCTAAGTTGACCCACAAAACTCCTGAGCCATTGGAGCCTGTTCTGCTCTGCCAGCTAAAATGTTCTTCTCTCTACTTGTGTATTCCTCACCACTTTAAGCTATTCACAAAGTCTGGTAATTATCTTTTGTTTCTCTTATCACGTATCCTATTGTTGCGTGCTAATATCACATATGCCATTTAAGTATCTTCTTTTCTCCACTTAAGCACTTCACAAGTCATTCTATTTCTTTTCCTGTGTGTCTGTGTTTGTTCCCTACCCCGTGTTATGTTCCTTTTTAAATGCTGTTCGATGCCTATCTCTGATGGAGGATCCATACTTGAAACATTAACTTCTCTGTTCTCTCCACAGTTGCTGCCTGACCTGCTGAGTGTTTCCAGCAGTTTCTACTTTTATAATAAAAGGTTTGCTGATTTTCTTTTTTGATGGCATCATCCACTTTACTTACTGGGCAGCTAGCAGTATAACTGTTATCCTCTAGGTTGTTAGAGGCTCAAGATGTGATATATTTAGAGATAATTGACAATAGTGGCAGATAGTTAGAGTTTTGGCACCATCCAAACAACCCAAAGACTTTGGTTTCACCTCCGACAGGAAGTGGCTAATGGCATGGGCACAAGTCCTACGAAGGGATTTCAGATAGTAGACTCTGGACCTACTTTAACGATCTTGTCCATGAGACCCACTTCCTGCTCCCTCGACCCTATTCCCACCAAACTAGTGACCACCCAACTTCCTTTTCTGTCTCCCATGTTAGCTGACATTGCTAACGGTTCTCTCTCCTCAGGTACTGTCCCCCTCTCCTTCAAATCTGCCGTCATCACCCCTCTCCTCAAAAAAACCCTTGATCCCTCTGTCCTTGCAAACTACCGCCCCATCTCCAACCTCCCTTTCCGAAGTCCTTGAACGTGTTGTCGCCTCCCAAATCCGTGCCCATCTTTTCCGCAACTCCATGTTTGAATCCCTTTAATCAGGTTTTCGCCCCGCCAACATACCAAAACAGCTCTCATCAAAGTCACAACTGACATCCTTTGTGACCGTGACAAAGGTAAACTATCCCTCCTCATCCTTCTTGACTTGTCTGCAGCCTTTGACACGGTTGACCACTCCCTCCTTCTCAAACACCTTGTCCACTGTCGTCCAGCTGGGTGGGACTGCACTCGCCTGGTTCCATTCTTTTCTAATCGTAACCAGTGAATCACCTGCAATGGCTTCTCTTCCCGCATCATTACATCTGGTGTCCCCCAAGGATTTATCCTTGGCCCCCCTCCTATTTCTCGTCGACATACTGCCCCTTGGTGACAGCATCCAAAGCACAGCGTCAGTTTCCACATATACGCTGACAACACCCAGTTCTACCTCCCCACCACTTCCCTTGACCCCTAAATTGTCAGACTGCTTGTTCGACATCCAATTCTGGATGAGCAGAAATTTTCTCCAATATTGGGAAAACCAAAGCCATTGTTTTTGGTCCCCGCTACAAACTCCGTTCCCTAGCCACCGACTCCATCCCTCTCCCTAACATCTGTCTGAGGCTGAACCACACTGTTCGCAACCTTGGTGTCATATTTGACCCTGAAATGAACTTTCGACCACATATCCGCAGCATAACTAAGACCGCCTACTTCCACCTCCGTAACATCGCCCATCTCCGCCCTTGCCTCAACTCATCCACTGCTGAAACCCTCATCCATGCTTTTGTTACCTCTAGTCTTGACTATTCCAACGCACCCCTGGCTGGCCTCCCACTTTCTACCCTACGTAAACTTGAGGTCATCCAAAACTCGGCTGCCCGTGTCCTAACTCGCACCAAGTCCCGTTCGCCCATCACCCGTGCTTGCTGACCTACATTGGCTCCCAGTTAAGCAGTGCCTCGATTTCAAAATTCTCATCCTTGTTTTCAAATCCCTCCATGGCCTTGCCCTTCCCTATCTATGTAATCTCCTCCAGCCCCACAAACCCCCCCCGAGATATCTGCACTCCTCTAATTCTGCCCTTTTGAGCATCCCTGATTATAATCGCTCAACCATTGGTGGCCGTGCCTTCTGTGCCTGGGTCCTAAGCTCTGGAATTCCCTGCTTAAACCTCTCCACCTCTTTCCTCCTTTAAGACGCTCCTTAAAACCTACCTCTTTGACTAAGCTTTTGGTCATCTGCCCTAATTTCTCGGTGTCAAATTTTTTGTCTTCTAATACTTCTGTGAAGTGCCTTGGGATGTTTTACTACGTTAAAGGCGCTATTTAAATACAAGTTGTTGTTGTTGTCTGGAGTATCTATCCTTCGATCTGCTTCAATCAGAATAGCTTTTGTAGGAATGTGGCAGTGCCTTCTGCGGTTAATTTACTCCATGGGTGTGGGGTACTGACTGCTGTGATCCTTCTCAATATCAAATCCTCCAGTTTTTAACATGATAAAAACTTCTGGTTCTGTGACTGGTTTCTAAAATCGATGGGTCAATTCACACCAAAGTTGGCAGAGGCTGAGAAGTCTTGATCAGAAGCTCTACAAATTTTGTAATTTGTAAAATCCGCACAAAATATTGTCTTGCAAATATACACCAGTGATGGATTTTAATGTCCACACAGTAGGTAAATAAGAAATCCTGTCAAAACATATTTATAAAAAAAGTGCAGCTAATTGACAAGGACATTATCTAGGTAAAGTATCCCTATAGATTCCCAACTGAACTATATCAAAATTTGTATATGGAGAATAAAAACAAAATCAGATTTTTTTATAATTGTTATAATTTCTGAGAACATTTAAAATGCAGGTTAATTAATTAAAATGAAAATATGGCTGAACATAAGTTGCAATAACTTTTAAAAAAATAGTTTGTATGCTGCTGGAAAGAGCCTGTATCTGGATAACTTGGCTAAGTAAACACAAAGTCCCTGGAAATTTTGTTGGCGATTTAATGTACTATGCCACTCAGATTTCTTTCCTAAGGCCTCTGTACAACTGGAAATGAGGAGGACTAAGTGGCATTGTAGATGGTTCCAGATCCTAAAGCAATTCAGAATGAATGCTCAAAAATACATTCAGTTTTACACTCCGTACAGGATTTAAGAGAGAAACATTAGACCTAGTGCTCCTTTGATAAATTTCTTGCATGCTATTAGACAGTGTATAATTTGTTTACTTTATTTAAACAGCACCTTAACAAAACCTTTTACATTTTTACCTCTGATACAGAGAATTTTACTGTTCTCACAACAAGAGATGAGCATTAGTAAAAAATAATGAACTAAATCCAGTTTTTGGAGAAATATTAGAGTATGATTGTTGAGCAGTGTTAAACTAAGCCTCTGTTTCTGGCCTCGAGACACACTGCTGCATTGCATTGCTCCAACCCGTAGGTTAACTCAGCCAACTGGCTGTAACCGACTGTCAGCTTCTTCCTGAAAAGGAAAAAAAAGATTAATCTTTAAAAAAGAACACAACTTACTGGAAACTTCTAACACCCTGCTGACATGTATGTGGTGAAAATTACATTTTATGAGCCTTGTTTTAACAGCAATATTTATATAATTTCATGCAATCCAACAAAATCCATATTTAGATATTTGTACTTTCCATCCTAATGCTTTCCGACCCAAAGAAAATAAAATCGACCAGTTTATTTTCTTTGGTTTAAACTAATTTAAGAAACCCACAATCTACCCAAAGTCAAACTGCTGAGAGATCCTAAAAAAATGTTTGAAATCTCTTTGTTGTACTGTCAACAGAATCATTTTATTCATCTCCACAAAACAACTCTAACTATTTACTTTTACACTCACCTGTACTGTAATCTCCACATCTCTCTGGGCTGTAAAGTTTGAATGCACAAACTGAATACAAAAATATTTAGACAGCCAGCTAACAGATTGTAATATATATTAGAAAAACACTGGTACATCTGATAATCTCGATGTGATAGCTAACAATGCAGACATGACGGAACAAACTGCCTTTACCCGTATGAAAATTTCTTTTTTAATATTATGCAAACCTATAATTAATGGAGCAGCTCTACTTTCATCAATAAGATGTGTTTTTAAGAAGAACATAAGAAGTAGGAGCAGGATAGGCCATACGGCCCCTTGATCCTGCTCCGCCATTCAATGAGATCATGGCTGATCTTCTGCCTCAACTCCATTCACCGGCCCTTGATGCCTTTACTAGTCAGAAATCTATCGACTTCTGTTTTGAATATACCCAATGACTGAGCCTCCACAGCCCTCTGGGGTAGAGAATTCCAAAGATTCACCACCCTCTGTGTGAAGAAATTTCTTCTCATCTCAGTCCTGAATGGCCTACCCTTTATCTTGAGGCTGTGGCCCCTGGTTCTAGACTCCCCAGCCAAGGGAAACATTCTCCCAGCATCTATCCTATCAAGCCCTGTAATAATTTTGTATGTTTCAATGAGATCCCCTCTTATTCTTCTGAATTCAAGAGAATACAGGCCTAGTTTACTCAATCTCTTCTCATACGACAGTCCCGCCATCCCAGGAATCAATCTCGTGAACCTTCGTTGCACTCCCTCTATGACAAGTATATCCTTCCTTAGGTAAGGAGACCAAAATTGTACACAATGCTCCAGGTGTGGTCTCACCAAGGCCCTATATAATTGGAGTAAGACTTCTTTACTCCTGTACTCAAATCCTCTTGTAATGAAGGCCAGCATACCATTTGCCTTCCTAATGGCTTGCTGCATCTGCACATTCACTTTCAGTGACTCATGTACAAGGACACCCAGGTCCCTTTGAGCATCTGCATTCCCCAATCTTTTACCATTTAGGAAATACTCTGCCTTTCTGTTTTTTCTACCAAAGTGGATAACTTCACATTTATCCACATTATATTCCATTTGCCATGTTCTCGCCCACTCACTGAACCTGTCGAGATCCCCTTGAAGCTTCTTCACGTCCTCTTCGCAACTGACACTGCCACCTAGCTTTGTATCATCAGCAAATTTGGAAATGTTACATTTAGTTCCCTCATCCAAATCATTGATATAGATTGTGAATAGCTGGGGCCCAAGCACCGATCCTTGCGGTACCCCACTAGTCACAGCCTGCCATCCTGAAAAAGACCCGTTTATCCCTACTCTTTGTTTTCTGTCTGTTAACCAATTCTCAATCTATGCTAGGATATTACCCCCAATTCCATGTGCCCTAATTTTGTTCACCAACCTGTTGTGTGGGACCTTATCGAAGGCCTTCTGAAAATCCAGATACACCACATCTACCAGTTCCCCTTTGTCTACTTTACTAGTTACATCCTCAAAGAACTCCAATAGGTTTGTCAAACAGGATTTCCCTTTCATAAATCCATGTTGACTCTGCCCAATCTTACTATTAGTTTCTAAGTGCCCAGTTATTGCATCCTTTATAATAGATTCCAGCATTTTCCCAACTACTGATGTGAGGCTAACAGGTTTGTAGTTCCCCGTTTTCTCTCTCCCTCCTTTCTTTAATAGTGGGGTTACATTTGCTATCCTCCAATCTGCAGGAACCGTTCCAGAATCTATAGAATTTTGGAAGATGACAACCAATGCGTCCACTATTCCAATGGCCACCTCTTTCAAAACCCTAGGATGCAGGTCATCCGGTCCTTGGGATTTATCGACTTTTAGACCCATTAATTTTGCTAGTACTGTTTTTTTACCTAATAATAATTTCTTTGAGTTCCTCATTTTCGTCATACCCTTGGTTTTCTCGTATTTCTGGGAGGTTTTTTGTGTCTTCTTCCGTGAAGACAGAAACAAAGTATTTATTTAATTTCTCTGCCATTTCCTCATTCCCCATTATAAATTCTCCCGTCTCTGACTGTAAAGGACCTACATTTACCTTCACCAGTCTTTTCCTTTTCACATACCTATAGAAGCTTTTACAATCCGTTTTTATATATTTCACTAGTTTGTGCTCATATTCCATTTTCCTTTTATCAATTTCTTGGTTCCCCTTTGTTGATTTCTAAAAAGATCCCAATCCTCAGGCTGACCCGCTTTTTCTGGCAACTTTATAAGCTTCCTCCTTTGAGTTAATACTAGCTTTAATTTCTTTTGTTAGCCATGGTTGGATCACTTTTCCTTTTGGGTTTTTATGCCCTACAGGAATATATGTTTGTTGCATCAATGCACAAAAACAGTATAACAGAAACTGGCATGAAGCCATCTTTATAAACTTTAAAAATAAAATACATTCTAGGTAGTCTCTGCTGGGGCTATGTTCTTCAGTTTTTAACGTCAGTAAAGAGCCGAACATTAAAAGCGAATACATATATAATTTAGTGATACTGATTTGCACTGCATTAAAGCAGCCATCATTCGGTACTTGAGGTATAAATATACTGCAAGTTTGGTTTAAGGTGTGCAAAATTTTTTTTTATAAAGTAAAGGATGAAAAAAGACCTCCTTGACTTGTAAGGCCTATGACGTATTGTACCTAGATTTCCTGGCTACTAGTTAAGATCTATTCGGGATTCAAGGTAAATTTTTAACTATGGATAAGAAATTGGCTTTAGAGTAGAGAATGACACATACTTGTTAGAGGAGTTACGTTAGGTTGGAGGAAGTGCCAAGTAGGGTCCACCATTTACGTCGATGATTTGAATTCAGAAACCCAATGCAAATTAGTCTAATTTGCAGATGATACCAAACTAAGAGTGGCAGTGCAATCGAAGGGGGCAGCTCATAAATGACAGAATGAGCTCGATAAAATATGTAAATATATAGAAAAATGGCACATGAAATTTAACGCAGATAAAATAAAGTCAAAAAATACCTAGGAATCTTAGTTGGCTTTAGGATCAAAATGACTAAACCAATGCAGAGCAGCAAATAACAAAACCAAGAGAATATTGAACTACACAGCCAAAGCAGTAGAATACAACTCTGAGGAGGACGTGACCAAACTGTGTAATGCTCTGGTCAGACCACACCTTGAGTACTGTGTCCCATTCAAGCCCTGGAGATTGTGCAAAGAAAAGCCATAAGGATGATCCTAGAGGTATGCATTATGAGGAAAGAATGGAGACACTTGAGCTGTTCAGCATTTAAAAGACATGTCTAAGAGGTAATCATATAGAGGTATATATGGTTGTAAATGGTACTGAAAAGGTAAGGCTGGAAAATTACTTTAAATTGTGAGAGCAGGACAAGATGTCAGTTTAATCTAAAGGGCAAATTTAGGACTGTAATCAGGATTTTTTTTCTTCACATAAATAGTGATTAACACTCAAATGAGCAGCCAGATAAAAGAGTGGAGGAGAAACCCAGTGGATGCTGCAATGGGTGGTGGGAGGGGGAATCTTTCTAGATGAATGATCGCTCAAAATGGCCTTTCTTATTTGTAATTATCTTGTAGTACTCTCCCACCTTTCCACCCAGCTGGTTTTCTAATGTTTTTGTTTCTCCTACCCTGCCTTGCAGATTATTCCAACCATTTAGCCCTCTTTCAATAAAAGAGATCTTACTGATATGTTGGTTTAAAATTTATTTTCACCAATCTAAATTTATGTCACTTGGTCCTACTTTCCTTGGTTACTCTGAATGAATATCCTGCTTTACCTTATGTATTATCATTTAATATTTGATATACTTTGATGAGGTTCCCTTTAGCCTTTTTTTCTAGACAGTGCAACTTGAGCTTTTCTAATCTTTCCTCATAGTTCATTTGCTTTACATTTCAGATTAGTCTTGCAGCTATTCCCTGTATCTTTGCAATACACATATATCTTTCTTGTGATATGGTAACAAGAATTGAGTCCTCCAAATGTTCTCTAATAAGTACACTGTAAAGCTTTGGCATAACCTCCACCTGCTTGTACCCTAATAGAATAAATAGTAAGGACCAAGGATGTAGTTAACGATTTGCAGAAGGATTTGCAATTGCAATTGAGAAGACAATATAAAGCTGATAAATGTAAAGTACTGCATATTAATTGAAAAAGTTTGCATCGAAAGCATAGAATGAATGGAATTGACTTATCACAGAGTGAGACCTGGGAGTAGTTGCTGATGAATCACTTTGAATGTATAGATGATGTGGCAAAGCTAATTGTGTGGCTAGCTGGCCAGAACAGTTCAGAAGAACATAAGAAAAAGTCAAAGGGGAGAAGAGGTCACCTGACCATCAAAGCTCCGCTGCTGCTCCAACTCATCCAGCCAAACATCCAACAGCATTTTGAATTCTCCTAATGTATTTGCTTTACTTCATTCCTCGACAGATTATTCTAAACATTTATCTCCCTTTGAGTAAGGGGTTTTCCCCTCAAATATTTGCTTTAAATTTACTTTTTACTAATTTAAATTTGTGTTCTCTGGGCTTATTTTCAACCTCACCATTTGGACAGTAACCTGGCTCAGCAGATTGTCTGTCCTTTATATAAACTGCCCGATTTCCATTTCATTGATTTCAATGGAATGACAAATGGGCAGATTCTACAACTGGTGGGCGATCCATGCCGCCAGATTATCATCCAGGCGGCAAAGTTGAAAATGACCCCCCCTGTTGTTTTACTGAATTTAGGGCTCACCTTATCTATACCACTAAATTCTTTACATGCCTTCATGAGGTCCCCACTTAACCATCTCATTTCCAGATTTAAGCTTTATACTTGGTATAATTCTCATTACTCCTCTCTGTACCCTCGACAATGCATGTATGCCCCTGAAGTATGGTGACTGTGCACAGTACTCGAAGTGTTGTTTGCCCAGTGTACTATAAAGCCTCAGTATAACCTCTCTACACTTATATTCTACTGCTCTGACTATGAATTCCAACATTCTATTTACTTATTCAATTTCTTCAAATTATCCCAATCCAAACCTCATTAATGATCCATACAATAACCTGGCTTTCTGTTAACTATGTAAAATGGTATCAGGGAGCTCTTCTAGTTCCTAATAGCATTAGCCCACAGCAGTAAACTGCAGCTAATTTAAACCTAATTAGCAAATTCAGTCAGAAATCACAAGATGGTTGGTGCAGGAAATGGAAAAATGTCACTTTGGTGCAATAGGAAATGTACCTCTGAGGTTGGGGCTGAGATACATTGTTGGGTAAGAAGTGGGGGAACTTTACTCTGAATTTAACATGAGCTATATCTGATAATGGATACTGAGTACCCAAAACAGCAAGCATTCTATTCCCTAGAAATAATGTCCATTTGATTTGTAGCAAAATGCCCTGGAAATACGTCCCAGTGCTTGTTGAGCTTTACACGGACTGGGTACTTTCAGCCTATAGTCAATGATTACATCCAGATCCTTTCCTTTTTCCACTTTTGTTAATACATTTCATTAATAATAAATATTTAATGTTGCTTGTTCCAGTGTGCAGAACCGTACATTTATCAATAAGATTAATCTGCCATTCCCTATCCCATCCAATTAATTGGTCCTTTGAATATTATTAACCTCTCTTGTACCATTTCCAATTCTAAAAAACATAACTATCACAGTTTACTTAAAATAGACATAAAAACTGTAAGGGTCAACTAATGGCTAAAGTGCAAAGCCAATTGAAAACACTCAGCTATTACAATATAGTTTAAACAGCACGGAATCATAAGTCCCACCAACAGCTTTCCCATTCATTTCTTCACAATGACACTACCCATTGTTAATATCTTGAATACTACTGAGAAATATTTGTGGGGCTTTACTAGCCATGTGTAATGTCACTGGAGATTGACTAGTATTAAAAGAAATGAGCGTCTCAGCTACTGTGCCTTTACATATTACGGACATACAAAAAATGAAGGACAGGTAAAGACCTACTGGTCCATCTAGCCCTCTCGTCCAATTGTGATGCCTTTTGCATTACAATAAATGCATTCCCTACCCCACCCGCAGCCATGTAATTTCTTAGGAGAGGCGAAAAACTAAATAAAAGCCCAGGCCAATTAGGGGAAATAAAATCCGGAAATTCCTCTCCGACCCCCTTAGGCAATCAAAACTAGTCTAGATGATCACCCTGGTCCTGATTAATGTTACAGGATACCTACCTCTTGTATACGATACCAGTGGGCCACATCTTCCTCTCCCCGCCACCCACCCCACCCCTCCAGTCCCCCCAAAAAATAGATAAATAAAAATTCAAAACTGGCTTCCAACCTGTAGGTTGAAGATCACCGCAGAAATTATGGGTCAACATCTGCTACAATGTTCGTGTCCTGTTTTTGTGGTGATTTGTAGAAATAGCCAAGAGTAACTGCTGCAATGAAGTAAAATTGATGCAGTGGTCTAAGTCAATAAAACTCTGTACAGCTGTGACTGCTTCAGACTCGAATCAACAGCAGATGAAGTGATGCAGCTGAGAGAAAGCCAGCAGCAGATTTTTGTTTTTACATTTTACTAATGGTAGAATTGGTGTAAATAAAAAATCTTTTAGGGCATCTCTAAAGGTAGCATTTGTATACAGTTTAAAATCAGAATTAATTAATTTTTAAGGAATTCCCTAAGCTAGAAATTCAATCAGTAGATTAAAAAAATCTATATTTATGATTTAAAAGATAATATTCTGTTCCAGCAGAAGAACAGCCAGCTGTATCAAATATAAAAATATAGACCAAGAAAAGAAACACTACTTTAAATGTTCTAATTGTTAATGTCATTTAGCACAGCTGAATCTAGCTGTTTTGTTCCTGTTATTTTATTTAACTCAGGAAATACATTCAAAATGAGACAGGAGCTGCAACATTCTGCGCATGAAAAAAGCAAGTTCCACATGTGCGGGATTTTGTCAGTGACAGGCAGAATACAGGAAACTTTTGTTTAACCGGAGGTTAAAAGTCCGGAAAGCTCTATCTACCGGCAAAATTCAGGAGCCGTTTCCTATAAGTTTTTTTTACTTCTCGTTGCTTTTTTTCCCCCCAGTCAGGCTCTGCAAGGTCAAGCTGAAGCTGTTGCTTAGCTACAGAGACGCTTTTAAGCTGCAGCCGACTGCTTTGAAGCTGTTGCTAAGCAACAGGGTTTGTTGATTCACACGGAGCTGAAAAGCTCCGTATGTTTTAACATTAGCGCTGGTTTATACGGCAGTTTTGATGGGACGGCACCAACTCGGTCCCGTCAGTGCCGGATACCAGAAAGTTTCCTGTAACATCATGGCTGGTTTTCAATCACTTTTGCTATAATAGTTACTATTATTACGTACACAAATGCAGCAGCCAGTAAGGAACCACAAACAGCAAATGAGATTAATGTCCAGTTAGTCTGTTTTTTTAGGGATCAGTGTTGGTCAGGACACTGGGTGAACTGCTCTTCAAATAGTACCAATGGGATCTTCTACATTCACCCAAAAAGTCAGACAGTTTTACACATAAGTATGCAGCTATATACAGTACATGGTAATGAATTTTCTTATGTCATTGTAAAAAATGTCCTACTATTACTGGAGGGTCCACATCACGTAACTATTTTTCCTTGAGGTCCTATACCATACTAAAGAGGCTTATCAACAGCATAACAACCAATGGAAGTACAAGTAACTCCATATTTCACAATGTCCATTTGTTTATGTATAGGTAGAGACAGGTTACCATTGATAGTTCTATCAATTTAAAACAAAAATCCAATCTCTCAGTGTTGATCATGGTCAGAAATCATGAGCTTTTTTCTCCTTTTCAATATTAAGTAGCACACAGGGTAGGATACAGAGGGAGACAAGTGTGACAAGGAGACTTTGGTGTTTGCTGGGAACCATTTATAAGGCACCTGAAACATTGATCTAATAACAGTCCTTTCGTTTACTAAGACATATCCTATCCAGTATCTTCTATGTATCTGTGTCTACATTTACTGTGCAACAATAACCAGCCAAGTACTGCTGCACTCGGGAGCTGTAAGTGTTTTTCCTAAACATACAGCACAAGATAACAAGACAAGGAATTAAAGGGTACAGAATAATGAATAAGCTGTAGTACACAGAGGCTGATTATGCAGCCCTGTCGCAGTGCTAGCATGACTGCAATGCATTGCATGCAAGTAGCAAGAAAGTTTATGAGGTTAGCCCATCATAATAATTATTAATATGCTCTCTGTGCAGACTGAATGATGCATGCTATTTGCATAAGTAGAATATCTGGCAACATGATTGATCTTAAAAAGGTTGCTAGTCATTGAAGTTTTGCTGTAGCGGTTGAGGATGGAAGCATGGACGGACAGGAGCAGGACTGCCCCTTTTTGAAGATGCTGCAAAGAAGGTTTACCCACTTCACAGCTAAGGGCCAACCTGTGGTCAGAAGCACCATTAAAACTCCTGGGAGGAGGTGGCAGAGTGAATTGGTACAACCTCCCATGCCCATACGTTGTGGCAGCAGATGGATAAGAAATATTCTAGACTCTGAAAGGAACCACCACCACCGACTTTTAATAAATGCCCTTACAATGAATGTAAGCATGCTTGCCTCCGAGTCAGAAGGTTGTGGGATCAAGTCTCATTCCAGAGAATTGAGCGCATAGTCTAGGCTGACACTCCAGTGCAGTACTGAGGGAGTGCTGCACTGTCGGAGGTGTCATCTTTTGGATGAGAAGTTAAACTGAAGCCCCAGCTGCCCTCTCAGGTGGACGTAAAAGATCCCATGGCACTATTTGAAGAAGAGCAGGGGAATTCTCCCAGGTATCCTGGTCAACATATATTCCTCAACCAACTTGACTATAACAGATTACCTGGTCATTATCTCATTGCTGTTTATGGAAACTTACTGTGCGCAAATTGTCTGTCGCATTTCCTACATTACAATGGTGACTACATTTCAAAAGTACTTCATTGGCTTTAAAGCACTCTGGGACGACCTGAGGTCGTTAAAAGTGCTATATAAATGCAAGTTCTTTCTTTCCTTATACTTCTATTGCAATTCATCATACAGGGCAGTGTTATTGTTAGTTACGTATTTACGAGCTATTTTTATTTGCTGTGCTAAAGGCATTGTGTAATCATTCTATTAATCAAGCCACCTTTTTCAGCTGATTAAAAACCATGTAGGAGGTTAAAAAGCAATCAAACACAGTCTATCACGTGAAGTTTCCAGATCAAGGATCATCTGTTTATCACAGTTAACCATTGGTTCCTGCAGTTTAGGAAACTAATGATCTTGGGTGAATACAGGTAAAATTAATGAAAGCCACTAATTTGTATTAAGCTCGTGGATCAACCAATCAAATGTCAGAATCATAATATACACTCTGGTTTCACTTAATACCAGTATCTTTAGCGACAGAATGTGAATTAAAAAGTACATGTTCATTTCACTACATGATAAGTGATGCTTTCTCAAGGTTAAGAGAATGTGTCAAATGCAAAATTTAAGAAAATTACAATTTCAAAAATGGTGACTTTTCCCCCTCAGTTAATAAACTATTTCCTTGTCACATTTATCCTACAAAGAACAAGATTAGCGCTTAACTGTCACCAAAATCATGTATACGCACTTAGGATTATACATCTCTTCATAGCAATCTGCTTACCAATGCAGCAATGTTAACCTAACATCGAGTGTTACATCCAACAATAATGGTGTTACTGTGGTTAGTCACAAAGAACATTTGGATACAAACTTACTAGATATACACCATGGCTCAATAGACAGCTGTAAGTACAAATTATAACACATTGTCATTATATTTAAAACAGTATTATAAAATATTCCATATAATGCATTTTAACATGGGTGTTCTTAATCTCAGAACTGCAAAGGGGCTGTACATCAGTACAAGTAAACTTTCACTACTTGGCATAAAACTGATGGGTTTGTTTTACATGTTTTTTAGGCTATTCAGTAATGAATTTTCTGTAATGGTACAGTATGCCAACACAATCCTACTTACCTGGTCAAGAGTGCCATGACAATATTATATCAGATTCCATGAATCTGCATCATGCAATTTTATTAGATCTTTTGATGTATGCAAGATCCTTAGTGCCGTGTTCATAAAAGAAACTGTGAGTTGTTGCATCACAGAGCAATGAGTCCACAGTGATGCAATTAAAATCACAGTTGAAAGCAGGAAATATCTAGAAAATGCAGAGCTGACAGTTATCATCTGAGAACTGTGCAGTAACAAATCAGGACGCTTAAAAATAGATTGGCTTACCCTGCTGGTTTTTACTTACTTACCTGCCTGCTCTAGGGAGTATTAAATGCTGTTATACTTTGAGGAAATATACACAGTGTATTAAAAAAAGTGGTTACAGAATTAAAGAAACTATTGAACTGCAGTGGAATGTTATCAAATGGTAATAGATGGATTATATGGGTTCAAATAACAGGATAGAGCACTCATATATACTCATTCATGCACCAACAAAGTGATGTGCAGACATTTTCAGCTCTAATTATAATGTTGCCTACACTCAAGATTTCATTAACAATTTATTGATTTTGCATTATTCAGTTACTATGTACGATTCAGCAATCAGCAACATCTATTAGAACATGATGTTGCAAGCAAATGAGATTGTGCAAATAAACTTTTACAAATCAGCTATTCAAAGCATGCATATGCAAACTTAAAATAGTTTCTAACAGAAAGAATTCTGCCATCATAACACTATTTGGGAATGAGTACCTTGTGAGCCACCCAGCAGGAAGATCATAGGTTCAATCTGCAGTCTGTGCTGAGTTAGCATCTCAGTCCAGGTAGCATGGGGTACAAATGGTCTCAGTGCCACAGGACTAGGCGGGCGGGGTGTGGTGGAAAATCAGCTTCTGCAGGGCATGTTAAACTATCAAGCTGCCTCAAGTACTGAGTTTCCAGTTCCATGTAAAAATGGGAGGAGACTCTGGGGGGAATTTTCCCAGCCCTGGAGAGGCGGGACTGCTGGGAAAATGGCAGAAACTGGGAGCGGGTACTGACCCCGCTCCCAACCCGCCTCTGTGCCATCTTCCCGGGAGGCGGGTCCCCGACTCGCGCAGGGACCCATCTCCTCGAGGCGGGAAGGGGATTAGAGCCAATTAACTGCCTGGTAACAGGTAGTTAACAGGCAGTTTTGAGGCTTATCCCCATTTTACCAACACAAGTGCGGGCTTCCCGACGGCTGCGAATCTCGCCAGGGTCAGCGAGGCGAGCAGTGGGTCTGCGGGGATGAGAGGGATCGAAAAGTCCGCTGTGGAGGTGAGTGATGGGTGCAAGTGTGGAGAGGTAAGTATGAGAGGCGAGTGTAAAGTGTTGGAAAAAGTTTCCTTACCTTTGCTTCTTCCTGCAGGCTTCAACCCTTGGGGATCCGGAGGTGCCTCAACTCAACGGCAGAGATGACAGAATGGCTGCTGCATTCTCAGATGCAGCAGCCGTCTGCTTTCTGCTGAGGAGAAATTTTGGTGAGCCTTCTGTGCAAGGGTTTGCCTTAGAACAGAGATTGTCAGTGTTTGATAGCTTCTCAAACGCTGACAATTCATTTGTCAAAAATTTTTCGATAGATGAAACCGGCTTTCCCTTAATTGGCCAGCTAAGCCCACAGGGCGGGCTTAACAAGGTCAATCAAGGGAAAATAGCATGGGTTGGTCAGACATCGTTGGGGGCGGGACTGAAACCCGAAAACCAGCAGTCCCGCCCCCATTGACAAAATCCAGCCCTTAGTGTTTATAATGTCTAATGCTGCGCAAATCCAAAGCTTGCTCTATAATAAGATTAAAATAAACAAATATAATTTACACTGGCAATTGATTTGCAATATACTGGAATTTGCACCTGTACTGGTTTTCAGTGCAAAGAAAGCAGTGTCCGAACAGCAGTATAGTAGATCTGTTACTGCATCACTTAAAGATACAGTGCTACAGAGAAGCGGTCAGTTTTATTGACAGACCTTCTGGCGAATTACTACGCAGAGGAAGTCAGTGCTTCTGGTTGGGGATTCAATGGGCTACATGTGCAGACAGCTGGAGGCCTGGAGTGAGAAGTTAAAAAATTAAAGTCATTTTTGCAGTTAGAAGTAGTCTGAAAGAAAGGTAATGCCAAAAAACAAGTTAGTCAGCCCATGAAAAGGACAGAACATGTGATTTCTTCTTCTTCGTCCATGTTTTTGAGGAAAGAAGTGAAACTGAATGACAAAAGTGAATTTGTTTTGACTATTACCCTGTACATTCACTTACTGTCTGTGAAATAAAGCGGCTTAATCATTTGTATCCACCTCCTTACACCACATGTTTCAGTCCACCTGAAATGCACGTTATCAATTGAGATCACAATTGTTACACCACTAGGTTACACTATTCTATAGTTAGATATTGGGGACCATTGCATACTCTTAAACTTAAGACATCCAAGACCACTAACTGGAGTGACCAGCATCCCTGTACCCGAGAGAATATCTAACGCATACCTTAAACTTGGAATACCAGGATATTTGGAAATCCTGGGTTATCCAAACCCAAATAATACATCAAATTACTATATTTGTGGCAGCTTAGCTCAGTTGGTTGAACTCTTGCCTCTCAGTCAGAAGATTGTGCACTCAAGCCCTGTTCCAAGCCTTGAGCACATAATCTAGGCTCACACTTCAATGCACTGCAATACACAAATGATTTGGACTCGGGAATTGGAAGTACAATTTCAAAATTTGCGGACGACACAAAATTGGGGGATGTAGTTAATATTGATGAGAACTAAGACAAAATACAGGACGACGTTAATAAATTTAGAGCATACCGTGTAATTGGCAAATGAACTACAATATAGATAAGTGTGAGGTACATTTTGGTAGGAAGAATAATTAGGCCACGTAATCCTTAGAAAATAAGTTTGTAAATGGGGTAGAGGAGAAGAGGGATCTGCGGGGGGGGGGGGGGGCGGTACAGATACACAAATCACTAAAAGTAGCGACATAGGTTAAAAAGGCCATAAAAAAAGCAAATAAAGCACTGGGATTCATTTCTGGATGGATAGGATTGAAAAGCAGAGAAGTTATGTTAAACTTTTATAGAATCTTGGTTAGACCACATTTGGGAGTACTGTGCACAGTTCTAGTCTCCATATTATAAAAAGGATATAGAGGCACAGGAGAAGGTGCAAAACAGATTTACTAGAATGATACCAGAACTGAGAGGTTACACATATCAGGAAAGATTGAACAGGCTGGGGCTCTTTTCTCTAGAAAAAAGACTGAAGACTGATAGAGGTCTTTAAAATTATGAAAGAGTTTGATAGGGTAGACGTAGAGAAAATGTTTCCACTTGCGGGGGAGACCAGAACTAGGGGCGATAAATATAAGGTAGTCGCTAATAAATCAGTAAGTGAATTTAGAAGAAAATTATTTATCCAGAGTGTGGTTAGAATGTGGAACTTGCTACCACATGAAGTAGCAGAGGCAAATAGCCTAGATGCACTTAAGAGGAAGCTGAATAAGCACATGAGGGAGCAAGGAATAGAAGGATCTGTTAATGGGGTTTGATGAAGACGGGTGGGAGAAGGCTCATGTGGAGCATGGACATGTTGGGCCCAATGGCCTGTTTTTGTGCTGTAAACATTATGTAACTATGTAATACTGAGGAGGAGCTGTTTTTTGGATGAGACATTAAACTGAAGCTCACCTCCTGTTCTGATGGTTCAGGAGATTGTAAGAGAACCCATGGCACTATCAGAAGGAGAACAGAGGGTTCTCTCGTGTCATTGCCAATATTCCTCACTCAACCAACACCACCAAAAACATAGTCACTGGCCATTCATTTCACTTATTGTTTGTGGTTTCCTGATGTATGGAAATTAGCTGCCATGCTTGTCTACATGTCAAAAGTGATTGCATTTCAAAAGTAATTAGTTGGTTGTGAAGCCTCAACATGCCCTGAGGACATGATTAGAGGCCATGGAAATACAAATCCTTACCTATGCTTGCATTTCTTATGACCAAATACTACTGAAACTTTAAGAAACCAAATTATACATAAAGCTAAATTAGACATAAATGCACTTCATGTAATGATGGAACACAAATGGAAATGAACTTCAGTGCTCAAATGAAAACTGAAAATGTTGAACACCGTCACAGCAATAAAAGAGCAACAAACTCAGACTAAAGACAGGTTGTCACCTACAGTTCCTGTCTATTTGCGATGGGAGCTTCAGACGCCTGTCCCACGGCCAACTCAAATATGGCCAGAACTTGGCAGGAATTTTCATTCCTCTTCTGTCTCGTAACCACCTGAAATCGGGACGGCAGAGACACAAATATCGCCCCCTCGTCTTGTCTGATCTATTTTTAATGCACATTAAACTGATTCAGTATCTGAGCCTCACATATCTTTTTAATCCTGAGGCTGTCGGCATGCCATGAAAATAACATATTGTGATGCCCATAGTGTACCTTATTAAGTGATGTATTTTGGAGATATAATTAATAGAGACATGAGGTCTGTACAGCAAACTATTTTAGAACAGTAGAACTCAGTACCAAATTAAGAACTAGAACAAAAATACAATTTTAATCAGAGAACAATAGAAGTATTGTTTTACAGTACAATAAAAGGTTATTACACAAGATTAGGGCTCACGGGGTTGGGGGTAATATAGTAGCATGGATAGAGGATTGGTTAACGGACAGAAAAAAGAGAGTAGGGATAAACAGATCTTTTTCAGGTTGGCAGGCTGTAACTAGTGGGGTGCAGCAAGGATCAGTGTTGGGGCCTCAGCTATTTACAATCTATATTAATGACCTAGATGAAGGGACCAAGTGTAATGTATCCAAGTTTGCTGATGATACAAAGCTAGGTGGGACAGTAAGCTGTGAGGAGAACACAAAGAGGCTGCAAAGGGATATAGATAGTCTAACTGAGTGGGCAGTAAGGTGGCAGACAGAGTATAATGTAGGGAAATGTGAGGTTATTCACTTTGGTAGGAAGAATAGAAAAATAGAATATTTTTTAAATGGTGAGAAACTTTCAAATGTTGGTGTTCAGAGAGATTTGAGTGTCCTCGTGAAAGAAACACAGAAAGCTAGCATGCAGGTACAGCAAGCAATAAGGAAGGCAAATGGCATGCTGGCCTTTATTGCAAGGGGGTTGGAGTATAAGAGTAAGGAAGTCTTGCTACAGTTGTACAGGGCCTTGGTGAGACCACACCTGGAGTACTGTGCACAGCTTTGGTCTCCTTATCTAAGGAAGGATATACTTGCCTTGGAGGCGGTGCAACAAAAGGTTCACTAGATTGATTCCTGGGATGAGAGGGCTGTCCTATGATGAGAGATTGTGTAGAATGGGCCTATACAATTAAATTATCCAATTAAAATGCTTTATTGGCACTCTCTGGAGTTTAGAAGAATGAGAGGTGATCTCATTGAAACATACAAAATTTTGAGGGGGATTGACAGGGTAGATGCTGAGACGTTGTTCCCCCTGGCTGGTGTGTCTAGAACTAGGAGGCATAGTCTCAGGATAAGGGGTAGGCCATTTAAGACTGAGATGAGGAGGAATTTCTTCACTCAGAGGGTTGTGAATCTTTGGAATTCTCTACCCCAGAGGGCAGTGCATGGTGAGTCTTTGAGAATATTCAAGGCTGAGATAGATAGATTTTTGGACTCTAGGGGAATCAAGGGATATGGTGATCGGGCGGGAAAGTGGAGTTGAGGTCGATGATCAGCCATGATCTTATTGAATGGCGGAGCAGGCTCGAGGGGCCGTATGGCCTACTCCTGCTCTTATTTCTTTTGTTCTTATGTAAGACAATTCTTTAATTCTAGTTTATCATATAATGCATATTTATGGACCGGGCAACACAGTGAATTAGCACATTGTACTTCCACCCCTGTGACCCAGCTTTGAGTCCAGCTTCGATTAATGAGATGAAGGTCTTCTCTCTGCTGGTTGAATGTTTCCAATGAGTTTGGGCATTTCCAACTTAATCCTATTTGGCACAGGGCCACAACACAAAATTCCCCACAAATTAATGTGAAACTGGCAATTTCAGAAAGGCAATGTAGGATGCGAAAAACATTTACTGGGACAAGTGGGAGTGTTCTTAGCTTGGGTTTAAAGCATATTGTTGGAGAAGAGTAGAAAGATCTTTAGTTTGCATTCACCATGTTATACTTGACCTTGATGCTGTCACTAGGTACCAAAAAAGGAAAAATTTCCTAGTCCCCACAAACGACATCCTTTACCGGAATGCGATTTACAATTTCAAATTCCTTCAGTTGTAGCATGTGAGAGAAGCACAGAGACAGAAACTCGGATAGAGATATATACACAGACAGATAACTAAATGCTGAGGAAGCTGCTGCGGTCTGGATAGATTAGGGTCGGCTAATACTCCAGTTTTGTCAAGGGTCTTAGAAACTCTTCACTCAGAATTTTAAGTGTTTTGCCATCCAGGGTGTTTTTTGTGATCACTTATGCCATATTTAAAACAAAGTTGGAAGCTAATGAAGTCTATTCGATTAATCTGAATCAACAACCATGAACTTGATTTTGAGCCTTAAAGCCATTAATATTTTGTATGTAAATGATTAATGAATGGCCCTGCAGATGGAGTTTGGATTTAAAACCAGCTTCTCCTTAACTGACCCAGTTCTGTGTGTTCTCTCCAAAGTTTTAAATAATGCATTAATGTTAGCTTTATGTTACTGTAAAAAGGCTCTGCTCATGTACTAAATAAAGAAAATCATTCACATATTAAAAGTGACATCATTGAAGTCAGGCAGCAATTTAGTGACTCAATAGCATGCACGTTGAGATCAAATTGCACACAGCATGTTAGTTTGCATTGTCAGACAAACCAAGTTTGTAACTCACCTATACTCTTCATGAGTAAAGCATTCATGCAAATCCTGTGCAGAGATCCTGGTAACAGAAATATTTGTCTGCATAGAGAAAGTAAATAAAATAACTGAATAAGGCTTCTTGATGAAAGTTAAACAGGTAATATAGAAAACAAACAGAAACATGAGCAATCGCCATGGTAACATTTCTCATGCAAATAGGTATCAAGTAACTACTTGGTTATGCAGCAGCCTTTATTGTATCATTCAATGTAAAACGTAAGTGAGTAACTAAGTGAACAGTAAATATAAACATTCTAGCTATTTTATGAGAGTTACTGTTATACCTCTTCATTATTGAGAAAGATGTACAGAACCTCCGTGAGCTTTTGAAAATCTTGAACATTGCTATCAGATGACAAAATTCTGAAACAACAATCATAAACATCAGATTAGATAAAGTCTAAGGGCCGAATATTAAACATGCTGCCCTTAAACAAACTCCCCTCTGTGGCAAAGTAGAAATATAACGAACAGTACTGAATGGATAGTACCACCTGAAATTACTAGGTCATTGGTTCTCTTAATATCCCATGCAATCAAAACAGTTGCCAGATTTAACTTTTTTTTATTGTGAAGAATCTTGGTGATTTTGTCACTAGCGATGAGAGTCTCTTTAATACAGTACATTGCATTCACAGCTATGTACAACTGCCTGAGATTTGGGGTTTAATTTATTTTGTAATGTCAGTACTGGGGAATGGAACATTTGTCCTCACCCAGTGTCAGCAATCAATCCAAAATCAGGTATATCAGATTATGTAGAGTCATAGAATTTTACATCACAGAAAGAGGCTATTAAACTCACCACTCGTATTAGAGGTTTGAAAAAAAAACACCCACCTAGTCCCATTTTTCTTCCCTTTCTCCATATTCTTTTACATTTTTGTTTTTCTTTTCTAAGCTTTTATGGATTCTGCTTCGACTACGTTTTCTGACTCCATGTTTCAACAACGCTCTGCATGTAAATAATTCTCCTTTCATTCTTTTGGTGAGGATCTTAATTTTTATGCTGCCGAGCTACCAACTTACCAACAAGTAGAAATAGTCTTTTCCTAATTACCTTATCAAAACCCTTCTTAATTCTGAACATCAGATGTATAGGGTAGTTTTCTCTACGCTACTTCAATAATGCACTTTAACCTCATCTTAAGAAGGGCATTTCCCACAATTACCATCCTTGTGAGGTAAGAACAACAGTTTTCAGACTTTAAAAGAGAACTAGTGTCAAATTAAGGATATTTTACTGTTGCAGACTTGTGGCCACTAGGATTCTTATTGAGAATGCTTAAATTCACTTTTCTTAGAACCCTTACAGCAGCCAAAGGGCCCTTTCATCCCAATAGCCTGAGCTAGCTTCAAATCCAGGAACCAGAGGGGTAAGAACAACATTCTAAATTACTCTTCCATTTAGTTACCCCAGAATGCTGGGTCTTACTCAGATCACTCAGTTATTTTTAAATTCTATTTGAGGACAAGAAATTATATTAATCTGTTTTTATATCGGTGATGTTTTAATTCAGATTCTGGGGAACCAGCATCTGTGAGCCAGCTCCCTTATCTCAATGGCAGACTAGTACACCAACAAAAAACTTTATGGGGTCGATTTTCCTGGAGCCGTCAGGCGGGGTTTCAGGCGTGTGGGGGGCGGGGGGGGGGGGGGGGGAGAAAAATCCCGATTTCAGGGGTCCCGACACCATCCCGCCCAAAACCCGCCTCCACGTAAGTTTCAGGGGAGGTGGGTACCTGCCCCGCACTGGGACCCGGCGACCCGAGACGGGAAGGGATTAGTGCCAATTAACTGCCTGTTAACAGGTAGTTAACAGGCAGTTTTTAGCCTAATCCCTATTTTGAGGGGTGTCGTGTGGGATTCCCGATGGCTCCAAACCACGGCAGTTTAGAGGAGTCGGGCCGTCGGGTTGAAGGACTTGGAGGGGTCGCGATGTCGGTGTTCAGGTGAGTGATGGGTGCATGAGTGCAAAGGTAAGTGTGTTTGGTGTGTCTAAAGTGTGTAAAGAAGTTTAAATTACCTGTACTTACCTTAACAGCCTTTCTTCCTCTAGGTTTCAGGAGTCCATCACTCAGCCGGAACTGAAAGCAAAATGGCTGCGATCTGTCAAAAGTGACAGCCTTCAGCTTTCATTGCCGGTGAGACTTCTAACTGAGTCTGTGTAGAAGGACTCAGGTTAGAAGTCAGACTGTCAGTGTTTGACAGCTTCAAACAGCTGTGAAACACTGATATTTCATCTGCCAAGACCTCTTGACAGATGAAATTTCAGTCTGTGCCGTCACCTGTTGCCGGGTGGCCCTTAATTGGCCTGCTGACAAGGTCAATCAAGGGAAAATCGCGTGGATTGGCCGAATGTCAATGTAGGCGGGACTAAAACCCGAAAGTTGTAGACCCGCCTCCTTCCCGACAGCTTTATGAAAATTGACCCCTATGAGTCTCTTGGCAGGATGAGGGAGCCAAATTTAGCAGTGGGAACAGCTCGCAGATACTGCTCGCCCAGAATCTGCACTGAACAGCAGCACTGAATTCAGACAGTAAATAAAAAAAGATCAGAAATAGCATCATAGAGACCAATAAAAACATTGAAAGCCGTTTGTGAACACAGTTACTTTTCTTCAAAGCGACTTTGTCTGATGACGTTCAAGGTTTCTTGATGCCAATAATGTATCACTATCTATAACCAGGATTTAATTTTGACCATATTTGATCAAATAGCTGATGTTGTGGGCAGCAGAGAGATATGCAGAGACAAATGTAGAATATAAATTTTGTTTCATCACAAAGAAGATCTTGAAAACTCCAAAGACAAAAATCTCAAGTGAGTTCTCAATGTCTTCCTTGTGAGTACAATAAATTCTGTAATCTACAATGAGCATGTTGTCTGTACCAAAATCTTATCTACAATGGGTTCAGTTCTGGAAGTTTGTGAAGTAGAAATCAGGTCTACACTGTAGGATTTTTAAAAATTAGATAACATACTATTAAAAGTCATTATTGAAGACATTTGCATGCCATTATATAAATTCCAACTTCAATCAAGAATTTGAACAGCTCCCTTTTAACTGTTTTGCACAATTTGCATTATTCAGTCACAAGTACAAACAGGAGTTTTCACATATTTATACTCATGAAGCCTTTATTTGATTGGCAATTGAATAAGATAGATTATGCCCTCAAGTGAAACTGGCTAGACATCCCACGTATTAAGTTATATTTGGTCATCATCAGGGAATGTAATTTCTTCCTTTGCTGCAGTACATTCATGAGTAGGCTGGCACTGCTGTGGGTTGATAACTCAATAATTCCAAATAATTTTGGCTTGTAGAAGTAAGCCAGCATGTATCATTTTATAACTGAGCCAAAATTGTGGACAAAGTTCTCTTGTTCTTGAACAAAGCCTCCACTGCCCCATTTTGTCATCCTTTTATGAAAACGTAACAGGGAGGTTATTTTTAGTAATATTAATGGATGGGAAATGTGGGAACATGAACAGCCACTGCTTTATACCAGAACCCTATTTTGCCATTCGGGAAGTATCAGTTATTTCACAACCACTGCTCCAGGCTCAGTTAAAATAAAAAACAGTCTGGCTAGAAAGATTCAATTAGAAACTAAACTTGTACAGTGTTTAAAATTTAATAGGCAATGGAATCAACTATGGCAACTAGATTAAAAACAAAATTTAATCAATACTTCAGTAATGGAATTTCAGAACCTCAGTTAAGAGCATACAAAAAAGGACAGCAAAGACCAGCTGGTCCATCACACAACCCTGCACAGTTTATACATGTTCGGAGTTACCCACACTTATCTCGATCTTTATTCAAACCAAAATCTGCCCACCAATCCCACAAGATTCAAACTTGCTCTGTAGCCTTTTGTTTAGCATTTTGCAAAAGGATTTTTTGAAAGTCTACGTAACCAATGTCAAAAAGCCTTGCTGAGATTCCTTAATAATCTATTCTCTTTCAAGGTTAATCGTATCGCGTATCTCTAATGATCCCTTCTGGCAACTTGTCTACAACTGAAGTCAAACTAATGGGCCTATGGTTTCCCACTTTTGATTTTTTTCTTTTTTTAAATATTAGTACCACATGAGTCTCTCTCTATTTCATGGGAGGAATCCTAGACCTATGAGCCGTTAAATATATAATTGAGGTGATCTCAGAGCACAGCCCCCATTACTTTAAGCACTTCAGAGTGAATGGCGTCAGGGCCAGCAACCCAGTCCATTTTAAGAGCACTAATTCTAGCAAGGACTACTTTAACACATCCAATTATAGCATTGACCCCACTAACTCAGCATTATCTTCAGTAGTGAAAAGTGATGCAAAGTACCCATTGAAAACCTCTGCCATATCTTGAGACTCTACCAAAATCTGCCCTTTTCTTCAATGGCCCTATACAGTCCTTAATTGCCTGTTGACTCTTAGCATAGCTGAAAAAGACCATGTTATTACTACCACACCTAGCCACTATCCTCTTCTCCAGTATCCTTTTGGCTGCTCTGAAAGCCTTGAGCCCTGAGCTGAATTTGATCCCTGTTCACTTGATAGTTATTCTCCTTAAACCTGTAAAAATATTACTGCTTTAGTTTAATTCGCCTTTGGACATGTTCAGTTAGCCTATTTGGTTTTGTTTTACCATGTGCCCTTCTTTTAACTCAAGGGACATATGTGCAAAGATGGTTTTAAAAGCAATCCATTTTTTTTTAGTGTTGCCATTAACCCTGCCTAGTAGGACTAGCCAATCAATCTTACTCTAGTCGTCTGCCATCTTTGCAAATTTAGCGGTTAGATTTACTGCTCTCTCAGAATGACCTGTTATTATGCACACATCCAGCGAACACTAGCCTAAAAATTGTTGTTGACAATATTAGTGGGCAAACTCTGTGTTCATAGGGCTTTCTTTGTCCAAACTTTTAGCATAGTTCCTTATCACAGTGTAAAGTCAAGTCAGTTATGCAATTGCTCTTTAATTGAAAAAGAATTCACAAAAATAGTGACAATGCATTATAGTATTGCTTGTATCACAGACAGTGTATATTATCCTGTCTGAGAAATCCCAAAGTCACCCTGAACAGTGGCTCACTTTCTACAGAAGTCCCATTAAAGAAAACACCATGGGATTAGCCTACAGACATTGTACAGTACATTTTGTCACTATAGCTCCTGTAATTAGAAGCATTCAATCCATGGGAACAGTGAACTGGAAAACCATTTTTGCACACCTTTGTCACAGGTGCTGTTTATAGAGTATGGATATCACTGCACATACTTAAAATAGGTAGTCAGTGAATTTTATTAAGGATGTGAAAAATACAGTACAGTACAGCGTCGTGTGGCAGAAATTGTTCTTTCAGATGCAAAACCATTGAAAAAAATAGGTTTATAAGGCTCATTGCTACAAATTACTCAACAATAGAATTTAGTTTATAATAGGCAGAACCTTCAGCAATTTCTCAACTACTGAACAAGTGCAGCTCGACAGGAAGGTTTTTCCCTGGATGAGAAAAGGTGGATAAGCTACTTCCAATGTTGGCAGTTTATCCATTACTACTTAACATTTCCTCTTAGAGGTAGTGTTTAATGTTCTTATACTCAAGTGTCCTCTGAATGGACTTTGCATAGCGTGCCAGCCATTTTTCTTGTCAGCTGTCTGAGTGCATTTGGTCCACTTGGACAGTAAAGATCCTAGAGACATGTGTACAAATGCCTTTTTTTATTGTAATGCACAGCTGGGGTCTTGTTCCACCACAGACTGGACTGCAGGAACAGAAATAAAAGGAAAAGTATACAATAAACAAGCCTCGAGCAAGACTTCAAATTAGAAGGAACATGCTCCCCCACAGCATTGGATATGTTAAGAGGTTTCCAGCTAAAAATTTGGTACTATACAAATTAACACCTTAAAAAAAAAAGAACTAGATGACTATCTGGTTATAAATTGTGCTGTTATGGTTAACTTTGTGAATCATTTGTCTTTGCTTATTTAAATATAGCAACGACGGATTAAACGTTCATATAAAACTAACAGTTATCACAATAAATACAGTACTAAAACCCCAAAATGCTGGAAACACTTAGCAGATCAGGCAGCATCTCTGGCAAGAGAAACATAGGGTTAACGTTTCAGGTTGATGACCTATTGTCAGAACTGGAATATATTACAGATGAAATGGAACAGAGCCAGGGAAAAGGGGGCAGGAAAAGAAAAAAAAGAGAGGTCTCTGATTGGGTGGAGGACAGGAAATGATTAAATGACAGAAGTGGTGATGGCACAAGGCAAAAGGAATTAATGAGAGAAAATAGAGAAACGAAGGATGGGTCCAGAGGATATGTGAATGGTTACAGTAGAATAGCAGAGGGGGAAGGAAGCAAGGGACATCTGGCAAAGCGAAGAAAATGGGAGCGGTGGTTAAGGTCTAAAGTTATTAAACTCAATGTTAAGGCCAGAAGGCTGTAAAGTTCCTAGAGCAAGATGAGGTGCTGTTCTTTGAGCTTGCATTGAGCTTCACTGGAACAGTGCAAGAGTCCAAGGACATATTAGAAATGGGATGGAGAATTAAAGTGGCAAGTGATCAGAAGCTCAGGGTTGCACTTGCAAACAGAATGGAAGTGTTCAACAAAGCAATCACCCAATTTGTGTTTGACCTCCCCGATGTAGAAGAGACCACATCGTGAGCAGCGAATACAGTATACTAGCTTGGAATAAGTACAAGTAAATCGCTGTTTCACCCGGAAGGAGTGTTTGGGGCCCTGGATAATGACAATGGAAGAGGTGAAAGGGCAGGTGTTGCATCTCATTCGCTTGCTTGGGAAGATGCAGGAAAAGGACACCAGGTGTTGGGGCGATAGAGGGGACTAGGGTGTTACTGAGGGAACGGTCTCTTTGGAATGCTGAAAGGGGAGGGGAGGGGAGGGGAAGATGTATTTGGTGGCAGGATTGGGTTGGAGGTGGTGAAAATGGCAGAGGATGATCAGTCGAATGCAGACGCTGGTAGGGTGGAAAATGAGGACGAGGGAGACCCTATCATGGTAATAGGAGGGAGGAGAAGGGGTGAGAGCAGATGTATGGGGAAAAACTACAATAATGATAGATCTTGGGTTTCAGGCTGTTTTCATAATTTACAACAATGTCCTTTGATGAATTATTGCCTCACAACACAATGGGCAAAAAAGTCGATTATGCCCGAAAAAGGGCGCGGGGATCACGATCAACGTTTTCACTAAGCTGCGCGGCCGGGCGTCGGTCTGAAGGTCCCACACAGGTCACTTGCCAGCTTCTACAGGGAAGAAACCGCGGATGCATGAAAATCTGAATGGGCCGCGCACTCAGTTTAAGGGACTGCACGTTAAAATAAAAATTAGAGAGAACATTGATCATGATGCGCAATGCGACCTTTGTGCTGCCTGCCAATTACGATTGATGCGTGCAGCCCAGCGCTGAGCGCTCAGCAAGGGGCCAAAATTTGTGCGAGTCTAGCTCTATTTAAAGCTAACCTCTACTTTTAAAGACAGTCTACACCTCTTAAAGGTGAGGTGTATTCTGCATTCAGCAGCTGCTGGAAGTGCTTGTGAAGGCAACTATGAGTAATGGCTCAACAGGACAGAGAAAAGGCACCAAGGTTCTCGGTCACTGCACTAGAGGCCTTAATGCAGGGCTAGAAAGGAGGAGACAGGTTCTCTACCTGTAGGGGATCAGGTGGCCCTACAGACACAGTCAGAAGGCAGTGGGAGCAGATAGCCGAAGCAGTCACTGCTAGCAGTCTTGCCCCAAGGACCTGGATCCAGTGCCGAAAGAAGTTCAATGGCCTCACACGAGTGGTCAAGGTAACTGAATGCATCTTCAAAAGCTGTCTCCCACCAACTCCACTTACACACTGCTCAATGCACCACACCCCCATCACTCACCTACCAACAATCTCTATCAATCACGACTCATACCTCACATTCATAACTTCACCTCACCCTCACACACTTACCATTGCTGCAAGCCTCACACCTTGCACACACTGCCAGCTATTCAACCACGAAAGGCACATCATCCAAACACATTGCCCCACACTCAGTGACACACTTCACTTTCTCTTGCAGGTCAAGGTGGCTTATAACTGCATGCAACAGCAGCAGCCTAATGGCAAGCCTGCATATCCTGACCCAGCTAGAGGAGACTGTGCTCAACATTATTGGAGGGGCCATCACTGAGGCCGTGGCGATCAGCGAAGCTGAAACCATTGAAGATGACGGTATGCTCATACCTAATCCTCCTTCTCACATCCCACTTCCCCCTCACCCCACAATCTCTCCTCACTTACAAGCTGCTGATGGTGTAAGAATGCACATCTTGCTCCCCTTCCCTCACCACAACCCTACCCTTGTGCCTTTCTCCTTTCTGATACCCAAGAACTCCAAACTGGCCAGCCAGTGCAGGAAGAGCACGAGGCGAGTGATGGAAAAGAGACACCATCACTCGATCTCACACTCGCAGGCATTAGCTTAGAAACTGGCACTGAGCGTACTTTAAAGGATAGTATAAAGGTGGGATCTGCACGTGGTGAGTTACTAGGCACGAGTGGCCTGCAGCCAGGGCGGGGGAAAGGGTAGCGCAGGTGCCAGCTCCCCGGAGGGCGAGGTCACACGAGTTCTGCTGCAGAGGACTCAGATGAGGACTTCGATGAGGACTTTGATGGGGCGGCCTACAGAAGAATGCTGATGGCTATGCTCAACGAAATGGCAGGCTTACCAGAAAGCCTGTTGTCACTGTCAAGGAGCACGGAGGAGTCCGGCACCAACTTTGCACAGGGCTTTGTGCAGAGCTTGGAGCCCATAATTTCCAGAATGGAAGTGATGGGCAACTCCATTAGGGCACTTGTGGACCCAACCACGATGCAGGGTCTGATGGCTGATGTCTCAGCTTCCATTGCAGCACAAGCAGAAGCCACCCAATGTCTGTGTGCTGCAGTGGAATCTCAGACTTATGTCATGCAAGCTCAGGCTGCTCTCATGCAGACTCAGCTTGCTGCCACGCAAGCTCAGACTGCTGCCATCGTGGCTGCGTTTACCAGTGTGGAAAGGGGCCTGCAGGGTGTCATAGCAATCTGTCCTCCAACAGATTACTAGGATTGCTGAGTGGCAGTGGGTCCGTGGAGCACGAACCTGTTGTCCTCTCTCAGGATGACAGGATTCGTACCCCCACCACTGCCACTCTGCCAGTGCCCTTGTTGCCGGTCAGCCAGCCAGCCCAGACTGCTGCCGCCCATGCTGAGGTGGTGCAATCTACAGCCGGGCTGCCGGAGGTCGTCCTGCAAGGCCCTCTGCAGTCTTCCCCACTGAAAGTCAGCAGGCTTCCACCAGCCAGGCTGCAGCCAATGGGGTAGCACTTCGTAAGTGCACTAAAACAGACAAAGGCACACAGAAGATAGGCACTAAGGAAATTCACAACATAAGAACAGAAGAAATAGGAGCAGGAGTAGGCCATTCGGCCCATCGAGCCTGCTCTGCTATTCAATAATATCATGGCTGATCTTCTACCTCATCTCCACTTTCCCGCACTATCCCCATATCCCTCGATTCCCTTAGTATCCTAAAATATATTGATCTATGTCTTGGATATACTCAACAACTGAGCATCCACAGGCCTCTAGGATAGAGAATTGCAAAGATTCACAAACCTTTGAGTGGAGAAATTTCTCATCTTGAATGCATTCCATGAACACGTCCTCTGCACTATTACTGCAAATTTGGTCTGCCCAGTCTATATGAAAATTAAAGTTCCCCATGATTACTGTATTACCCTTGTTACATGCATCTCTAATTTCCTAATTTATACTGTGCCTGACACTACAACTACTGTTAGGGGGCCTATAAACTACTCCCACCAGTGTTTTCTATCCCTTGTTGTTTCTTAGCTCCACCAAAAGTGATTCTACATCTCCGAGCGAAGATCCTTTCTCCCTACTGTCTTTATCCCATCCTTTATTATCAGGGCTACCCCACTTCCTTTTCCATTCTGCCTATGTCTTCTAAAAGTCAAGTATCTTGAAATACTTAGTTCCCAACCTTGGTCATTCTGCAACCACGTCTCCATAATGGCTATTAGATCAAACCCATTTATTTCTAACTTTGCTATTAATTCATCTATTTTGTTGTGAATGCTTCGCACATTCAAATATAGTGCCTTTAGCTTTAACCTTTTTCTATTTTTCCTTGATGCCACGTTAGTCACTGATGCCCTGTTACCTTTGTTAAGCTCTCTGTCCCTTCCTGACTCACTCTGCTTATTTTTACTCAATTCACTACTCTGCTCTATAACCTTGACTTTTCTCTTACTGCTTTTGAATTTACCCTTTTTTGGATCGTCCCACCACGCCTCCTCCCCCCCCTCCCGCCCACCACAGCTATACAAAGCCCAGGTTAGACCACACCTGGAGCACTGTGAGCAGTTCTGGGCACCTAACCTTAGGAAGGATATATTGGCCTTGGAGAGAGTGCAGCGTACGTTTACCAGAATGATACCCGGACTCTTGGGGTTAAATTACGGGGCGAGATTTCACAAACTAGGGTTGTATTCCTGGAAATTAGAACGTTAAGGGGTGATTTGATCGAAGTTTTCAGGATATTAAGTGGAACAGATAGGGTAGATAGAGAGAAACTATTTCCGCTGGTTGGGAGTCTAGAACTAGGGGGCACAGTTAAAAATTAGAGCCAGACCTTTCAGGAGTGAAATTAGGAAACACTTCTACACACAAAGGGTGGTAGAAGTTTGGAACTCTCTTCCGCAAACAGCAATTGATGCTAGATCAATTGTTAATTTTAAATCTGAGATTGATAGATTTTTGTTAACCAAAGGTATTAAGGGATATGGGGCAAAGGCAGGTATATGGAGTTTGGTCACAGATCACCATAATCTTATTGAATGGCAGAACAGGCTTGAGGGGCTAAATGGCCTACTCCTGTTCCTACATTAGTTTAAAGCCCTATCTACAGCCCTACTTATTTGATTTGCCAGGAGACTGGTCCCAGCCTGGTTTAAATGGAGCCCATTCAAATGGAACAGCTCCCTCTTTTCCCAGTACTGCTGCCAGTGCCCCATGAATTGAAACCCCTGCCTCCCACACCACTCTCTTAGCCACACATTAAACCTTCTAATCTGCTTATCCCTATGCCAATTTGTGCGTGGCTCAGGTAAAAATCCAGAGATTATTACCTATAAGGTTCTGTGTTTTCATTTCGACCCTAGCCCCTCAACCTCTGTCAGCTGAACCTCATTCGTAGTTCTACCATTGAGATGCAGTGTCCACAAAGCCTGATATCCTGGCAAAGCCACGTGTACGCTCCTCCTGTTTCTCTCTGTTTAGAGAGAAGACAATGAAATCCCCTATCCTAGCGTACAGAGCCTCTGTGACCTCCCGGATGCAGCGATGGAGGTGAACTGCGAGATGTTTGCTATGTCATCTATTCCAGCGTGGAAAGATCTGCTGGTGAAAAATTTCAGGGCCACCGTCACCTTGAGGGCCACTGGCAGCGCTGTTGCGCCCTGCTCTGAGGCTGCAGGTCTGGTTCCAAGAGGTGGCAGAGTTCTGTGACCACCTCCTTGGTGAAGCAGAGTCGCCGAACATACTGCTCCTGGCATAGGTGCAGGTAGAAGTGCTCCCTGAAGACCCAAGGTTAATAAGGCCTCCTGCTGAGAGCCCTCCTTCCTCTGCAAACAGCTTGTCTTCTTTGCTGCCTCTGCTCCATCTTCCTGTCATGCTGCAGTGCAAAGGGGACTGCAACTAGAGCCCTCTTGACTGGAAGCAACTGGTATACTCGGAGGCCTTCCAGTAGCAGCCAACACTTTCACAATGCCCAGCAGCACTCCCTGGACATTTTAATAACTTTTGAATGCATGTTCAGCTGTGCGTGTTTAGGAGAGGGCGTTGAATGGAGCAGCAACATCAAAAATGGCAGGTCGTGTATCAAATCAACGTTACACGCTGACTGATGTCACAATCTGCCTACTCTGCATACTGCTGCCGCACGCACTTACCACCCTCACCAAGATGGCGAACATCGCGGGCCGTGGCAGAAGTGAGGCAGACGCTATTTTTTATTAAAAAAGGCCAGAACTACCACCGCCACAGGGGTGAATTTCGCGGCCAATATTCAATGGTTATTATGCCAAGCAAATGGTATAAACAGGCCATTAAAATGGTAATGGTCAGTTGAAGCAATTCTTTCACAAGTTTGGAAGCCCCATAACTTCCTTGTTCCTGCTGTGCTCTGGAGTTATAATGATTTTTCGCATGACTGAAAGAATACTTAGAATTCACCGTCACCAGTGGGCTGTTCTGTTTATTGTATGGGTACTAAGATCTTGGTGTTAAGTATTCTGCGTGCATTAACACTGTCACTTGTAACCATAAAATAGTAAACAAGGTCCATTTTATTTCTCTACTTTGAATTGGTTTACTGAAGCTCAGACCCTGTCTCTGATTTATTTTGGCAGTGCATTTGTTAGCCATGATATATTCTTAAACTAAAGAGAGAAAAAAAATGAAAACAGATCTGATAATCAGAAATAATCAGTTTTTACAATTTATATTAAAAGCTGTAAGGTTTAAGGAAGACAAAATTACATGAAGTGTTTAACTGTTTTGCACCTATGATCAAATGTTTTTAAAGCAGTTACATCACAATTGTGAGCCGTACTAATTATTTTTCTCTCAATTTCTCTTCTTCCAATCTATTCTGGCGAATGCTTCCAAAGGCACCTTCCCGTTCCTCACTAAAGTAGCCATTATTCATGGGTGAACCTAGACAGCAAATGTTGGCAGGCTATTCAATCATGTGAGAACGACAACCACCCCTCTTCCACCCTCAGCAAATATTCACACATACACACAAGGATGCAAACAAAGAAACATACACACACTCTTTCAGCAGGGGGGTTGCAAGATAATGATCAGGAACAGGAACCCCGACTAATTGTCATCTTCCTAACAAGGTATAGCCCAGGAACGAATAAAAAAAAAGTACAGTAAGGTGAATTGTAGTACTCTGCTGTTGCCCAAGATGAGATCAGCTAACTTAGCATTGACTGTGGGACATTTCTGGTCTGTGTAGTTCAGCTATTTACTATATTAACCATCAAGACAGCACTGACCTTTAAAAAGGCAACATACTTCTCCAAAGGAAAATTATGAAAAAGTAATTTCTGATGTATGATACTAAGTTCTAGGATAGATGAATTCCAAAATGATTAAATCTTCCACTGCCCACTAGATTCCTTGCTTTGATAAGGACACAATAAAATGATTTTAAATACTTGTTATTAAGTTAAATTCATTTTTTTTTACAAGAAAATAAAAGATTATGTGAACTTAAACTATAGGCGAGAAGTTGATCAAAGTTGCAACAGGCTGTAGAAATCAGATACAGTGAGAAAGCAGAAAAAAACTATTAAGGATTGAATATGAAAAGACATGGGCCCCGATATTTATGGGGATGCAGCGGTGGGAAAGAGTAGTTCTGGACAGGAAACCCGGAAGTAGGGGTTTCCCAGATGTCCTGCTGAAATTAACAGCAGGACACCTTTTACATTTTTTCACCAGACAGCCCACCAGATTGACAGGCCTGTCTGGCGTGAAAACCTGTGGCACAAGGCCGCAGCTGGGGAGCAGAGAGAAGGAAGGGATCGATCGCGGGTAGGGGAGAATCGTGGTTGGGGGGGGGGGGGGGGTGGAGAAGAGCGTGGAAGTGGAGGGGGAGTCAGGGCAGATCAGGGGGGAGATTGCTGGGATCAGAGATCGTGGAGGTGAGGGGTTGGCCGATCGCGGGGAGGGAAAAGCAGATAGGCTTGTTGGGCCTGGAGGAAACATTCCTGCTCTTCCTGGCCCAAAGGCAGTAGTGTAAAATGCACTTCGTTTATGGAACAGGTCGTTCTCGCCTCCTTTTACCTGCCAGGTTTCCCGAGGCCTGGGAAACCCAGCCGAAATGGGTAAAAAATAAAAATCTGTAAAAATGGAGCTACGCAGCCTCCTTAAAAGGTTTTACCGTCTGACCCACCTCCTGAAAGTGGATTGGTCACCCGCCCCCTACCTTGATCCCCCTCCGTTAAAACTGGAAGTGAGTGGGTTGGGGTCGGGTTTGAAATGTTAAATCTTTCCCTTCTTACCCGCACCCAACCCGCTGCTTCTTGGGGGGTTAAAATGACCCCTTTGGTATCCATTGTTTGCAAGCTGGTGAGTTGCTTTTTTATGGTTTGCAGTTACTCCAAGATAGTTGCCTTCAATGCTAGTTGGTTAGTAGAATTGTCACTCATTTTATATTTCCAGTCGGTATGAAGACATTTTTTTTAAAAGTCTAAGAAACAACAAAATTTGAAATAAGTATTTCTGCATTCCCAATCTGGCATGATAGAATGAAATGCCCACAAATAACACCTAAAATAGATTAATTGGTCATTCATTGCAATGTTGGTGTGGGGTTTTGCTGTCCAGAAAATGGCGGCTGCATCTGCCTACATAAGTCACTGTACTTCCTTGTATGTGTAGAGGTTTGAGACATTTGAAAGACATGTTAAGGTGTCATATACATGTGCATCTAGCTTTCTTTTAATGACTCAAAACCTATATGATTAAAAGTGTTGTAGCTCTGTAAATGTGTCTGTGTGATGAAGTGTTGTAAAATCTCTTTGATCAATCAGATCAGAGAAGCAGAGACCACCATCTCCAACCATTCGTGCAAGATCAGATCAGCTGCTTTTGCAAAAACAGCAGGTTTTGATAAGATGAAAGTTGAGCCTCACTGAAACTTCCTGCTCATATTTTACACACTCCATGCTTCAGATCAATAAAACCCTTAGTTCATCCATGGGAAATGCACTAGTGTGTGTGTGTGTATCTCCTCATGTGAATTTTAACTTACTCTTTACAAGAAAGTGACATTATTTGCAGTAGCCACCTCTTTCTATTTTTTTTAATCGAGTTTGTCTAAATCTCCAAATCTAGTATGTAGACTGCCATTTTCTGATCTTCCAAAAATAGGAAATTGTTTATATATCACCTAACTCCCACATTAGTGCACATTGGTGATGTGTGTACAAGGACAAAAATGAAAATAGTTGGAACAAGAATAAAAACAGAGTAAAGCAAGCAGAGCTGTGGGAAAGGTTAGACAGTGTAAGCAGCTTAATCAATTAGAGTAGGAGGAACAAAAAGAACTAGCAATATAATTTTGTTAAAACAGCGCGATAAACCTAAATGGAAAATTAAGTTGAATGATCGGAAGCAAGGTTGCACAATACTATAATTGTAATATGAAAAAATGACACCACAGCAAAACACAACCAATCAAAAATTACACCATAGACGCAGATTGTAAATAGAAACACTGCACCAATAAAAATGTCAGACATGAGTGTACACTATTCAGAAATGTTCTTCATGAGGTTTCACACAGGTGGATGAGACAGCCACAAAACATTTTGATGGACAGGTGATCACTAATTATCTTTTTGACAAGATGTGCTGGTTTTAATTTTAGATTTATGGCTTTGAATCAAATTCTGTAAGACCTAGCATCACCATCTAAGCCTCTTTTAAATTGCTAATTTGGTGACCAACTGCAACAGATTTCCTGTGTTATAGAAAAAAAATAAAGAATTGCACTTATATAGTACCTTTCACGACCTCAGGACGTCCCAAACGCTTTACAATCAATGACGTACTTTTGAAGTGTACTCACTGTTGTAATGTAGGAAACGTGGCAGCCAATTTGGGCACAGCAAACTCCAACAAACAGCAATGAAATAAATGACCAGCTCATCTGTTTTAGGTGTTGGTTGAGGGATAAATGTTGGCCAGGACACCGGGGAGGACTCTCCTGCTTTTCTTCAAGTAATGCTGTGGGATCTTTTACGGGGCCTCGGTTAAATGTCTCATCTGAAAGATGGCACCTCTGACAGTGCAGCACTCCCTCAGTGCTTCACTGCAGTGTCAGCCTAGATTATGTGCTCATCTCTCTGGAGTGGGACTTGAACCCACAACCTACTGACACATCTGCTTTTGTATTCTAGAGACAATCCAGGTCAGTCATGGCTCAGTGGTGGCACTCCCACCTCTGAGTCAGAAGGTTGTAACACACCGAATCATTCGAGGGATTGTTTTTGTTTAAGAATTTGAGACTGCTTCAAATTCAGATCTTTTAGCAAACAGAACCTGCACCGAAATTCTGAATCAGACAAAGAGAATAAAGATAATCCATTAGACAGGTCAGCACTTCAAACGGCAAGGAGCACAGCATTATGCCAAACAGATTTCATTCTCTAACATTAAATTAAAAAAAAGTGCCTAAACTGCCTCTGCTGTGCTTGTAACTCTACTCTCAACATTGAGGCAATGGAGCTACCACGGGAGTGGTGCATCGGTGACTGCCAGCTCCCCGTCTTGTACGCCCGAGGTAGCACGTAGAGTTGTTGCTCAACTTCCTGATGCGGTTAACTCCTTGGACTAGCTCCAGTGCCAATGATCTCATTCTTCCAGAAAGGCCTTTCAATGTTTTTTCTCATCTTTCCAGATCTGGCATGAAAATCCCTTCTTACTTTGGAATTTGTCTTGAATCAGAGGCACAATCCATGCCCATTTACATTGAAAAAAGGTCTGTACCATTTGCAGAACTTGAAGCTGCATTACTTTTAGCATAAAAACAATAACGAAGATAGACAGGGCTTTAAACTAAAAAAGGGGGTGGGAGGAGTCAGGAAAGAGTAAATTTAAAAGCAGCAAGAGAAATGTCAAGGCTCCAGAGCAGAGTAAAGTTTTGGGTAAAAATAAGCAGAGTGGGTCAGGAAGGAACAGAGAGAGTAACAAAAGTAAACAGAGAGTAGGAGTAAACGGGTCATTTTCGGGTTGGCAGGCTGTAACTGGTGGGGTACTGCAAGAATCAATGCTTGGGCCTCAACTATTCACAATCTATATCAATGATTTGAATGAGGGGACCAAATGTAATATATCCAAGTTTGCTGATGATACAGAGCTAGGTGGGAATATAAGCTGTGAGGAGGATGCAAGGAGGCTTCATGGGGATATAGACAGGCTAACTGAGTGGGCAAGAACATGGCAAATGGAATATAATGCGGAGAAATGTGAAGTTATCCACTTTGGTAGGAAAAATAGAAAAGCAGAGTATTTTTTAAATGGTGAGAGATGTTGGTGTTCAGAGGGACCTGGGTGTCCTTGTACACGAACCACCTGAAAGTTAACATGCAGATACAGCAAGCAATTAGGAAAGCAAATGGTATATTGGCCTTTATTACAAGAGGATTTGAGTATAAGAGTAAAGACATCTTACTGCAATTATATAGGGCCCTGGTGAGACCACACCTGGTGTACAGTTTTGGTCTCCTTACCTAAGGAAGGATAAACTTGCCACAGAGGGAGTGCAACGAAGGTTCACCAGGCTGTTTCCTGGGATGGGGGGGCGTTGTCCTAGGAGGAGAGATTGAGTAGGCCTATATTCTCTAGAGTTTAGAAGAATGAGAGGTGATCGCATTGAAACATACAAATTCTTACAGGGCTTGACAGGCTAGATGCAGGGAAGATGTTTCCCCAGGCTGGGGAGTCTAGAATCAGGCGTCACAGTCTCAGAATAAGGGGTCGGCCATTAGAACTGAGATGAGGAGAAATTACTTCACTCAGAGGATGGTGAATCTTTGGAATTCTCTACCCCAGAGGGCTGTGGAGGCTCAGCCATTGAGTATATTCAAGACAGAGATCGATAGATTTTTGGATATTAAGGGAATCAAGGGATATGGGGATAGTGCAGGAAAGTGGTCATAAGAACATAAGAAATAGGAGCAGGAGTGGGCCATTCGGCCCCTTGAGCCTGCTCCACCATTCAATAAGATCATGGCTGATCTGATCTTGGCCTCAACTCCACTTTCCTGCCCGCTCCCCATAACCCTTGATTCCCCTGTTTTTCAAAAATCTGTCTATCTCCACCTTGAATATATTCACTGACCCAGCCTCCACAGCTCTCTGGGGTAGAGAATTCCAGAGATTCACGACCCTCTGAGAGAAGAAATTCCTTCTCATCTCCGTCTTAAATGGGCGACCCCTTATTCTGAAACCATGCCCCCTAATTCTAGATTCCCCCACGAGGGGAAACATCCTCCCTGTATCTACCCTGTCAAGCCCCCTCAGAATCTTCTATGTTTCAATAAGATCACCTCTCATTCTTCTAAACTCAAATGAGTATAGGCCCAACCTGCTCAACCTTTCCTCATAAGACAACCCCTTCAACTCAGGAATCAACCTAGTGAATCTTCTCTGAACTGCCTCCAATGCAAATACTGTATATCCTTCCTTAAATAAGGAGACCAAAACTGTACACAGTACTCCAGGTGTGGTCTCACCAACACCCTGAACAGTTGTAACAAGACTTCCCTACTTTTATACTCCATTCCCCTTGCAATAAAGGCCAATATTCCATTTGCCTTCCTAATTACTTGCTGTACCTGCATGCTAACTTGTGTTTCATGTACGAGGACCCTCAGATCCCTCTGTACTGCAACATTCTGTAGTCTCTCTCCATTTAAATAATATTTTGCTTTTTTATTCTTCCTACCAAAGTGGATAAGCTCACATTTTCCCACATTATACACCATCTGTCAAATTTTTGCCCACTCACTCAACCTATCTATATCCCTTTGCAGGCTGCGTACTCCTCACAGCATGCTTTCCCACCTATCTTTATATCGTTTGCAAATTTGGCAACAATACACTCGGTCCCTTCATCCAATTCATTAATATAGGTTATAAATAGTTGAGGCCCCAGCACTGATCCCTGTGGCACCCCACCAGTTACAGTTTGCCAACCTGAAAATGACCCATTTATTCCGACACTCTGTTTTCTGTCAGCTAGCCAATCCTCTATCCAGTCTAATATATTACCCCTAACACTGTGAGCTCTTATCTTGTGCAGTAACCTTTTATGCGGCACCTTATCGAATGCCTTCTGGAAATCCAAATACACTACATCTACTGGTTCCCCTTTATCCACCCTGCTCGTTACATCCTCAAAGTACTCTAATAAATTTGTCAAACACGATTTCCCTTTCATAAAACCGTATTGACTCTGCTTGATTGTATTATGATTTTCTAAATGTCCTGCTACTAGTTCCTTAATAATGGATTTGAGGTAGAAGATCAGCCACGATCTTATTGAATGGTGGAGCAGGCTCGATGGGCTGAATGGCCTACTCCTGCTCATATATCTTATATATATGTGCATATGTAGACTGAAGAATCAAAGAATGTTAATCTTGAGAACGTGGCAATACAGGAACTTTAAAAACTTCTGATTTAATGCGCCAAATTAACTGCAAGTCTGCGCAGGAATGCTGCCCAAATCATGTCGGTGACATCCTGATGGCACATACCTTAAAGTATTTTTTGTCATGTTATTATTTCCCATTCATTCTTTGTGCTTAATCCATTGATACATACAAGATGCAAAGTAAAAAAAATGAGCATGTCATCCATGAATAAATATTCATGAATATAGGTTTAGTACTTTAAAAAAAAGTAACTGGGCAATGTGTATACATCTGGGTAAGGTAGTGTAGTGGTTATGTTGCTGGACTAGTTATCCAGAGATCTGGACTAAAGATCCGGAGAACGTGAGTGCACATCTTACCATGGCATTTTGAGAATTTGATTTCAGGTTAAAAAATCTGGGGCAAAAAGAATCTGTAAAAAGTGACCATGAAGGTTTTGGATTGTTGTAAAAATCGAAGTGGTTCACTACTGTAATTTAGGGAAGGAAATCTGTCTCACCGGCAGGACAGACCCACCAGAGGTGGTGGCACAGTGGTAATACAGTCAGGAAGGAGTGGCCCTGAGAGTCCTCAACATTGACTCCAGACCCCATGAAGTCTCATGGCATTAGGTCAAACATGGGCAAGGAAACCTGCTGATTACCACTTACTGCCCTCCCTCCGCTGATGAATCAGTACTCCTCCAGGTTGAACACCACTTGGAAGAAGCACAGAATGTACTCTGGGTGACGGGCTTCAATGTTCATCACCAAGAGTGGCTTGATAGCACCAATACTGACCAAGTCCAGAAGGACACAGCTGCCAGACTGGGCTTGTGGCATGTGGTGAGAAAACCAACGCAAGGGACAAACCTATTTGACTTCGTTCTCACCAATCGACCTGTCACAGATGCTGGGTATTCTGCGGTGAGTGTCTCACCTCCTGACTCCCCAAAACCTTTCCACCACCTGCAAGGCACAAGTCAGGAGTGCTTTGGAATAACAAAAGCAGTTCTGATGAAGGGTCCCAGACCTGAAACGTTAACTCTGTTTCTCTCTCCACGGATGCTGCCTGGCCTGCTGAGTGTTTCCAGCATTTTCAGTTGTTATTTCAGATTTCCAGCTTCCGCAGTATTTTGCTATTGTATTAGTGCTTTGGAATAACCTCCACTTGCCTGGATGAGAGCAGCTCCAACAACACTCAAGAAGTTCAAGACAATCCAGGACAAAGCAGTATGCTTGATCGGCACCCCATCCACCACTTTAAAATACCTTCGCTCCCTCCACCGTCGGTGCAACGTGGCATCAACTGTGTACCAGCTACAAGATGCGCTGCAGCAACTGGCCAAGGCTTCTTCAACAGCACCTCCCAAACCCGTTACCTCTATCACCTAGAAGGGCAAGGGCAGTAGGCGCTTGGGAACAACTATCAAGTTCCCCTCACACACCATCCTGACTTGGAAATATATCGCCGTTTCTTCATCGGTGCTGCATCAAAATCCTGGAACTCCTTACCTAACAGCGCAGTGGGAATACCTTCACCTCACGGACTGCAGTGGTTCAAGAAGGCGGCTCACCCTTCTTAAGGGCAACTGGGGTTGGGCAATAACCGTTGGCCTTGCCAGCGGTGCCCACATCCCGTGAATGAATTTTTAAAAAGACTGTGGACTCCAAAAGGCATCCTAGCAAATGACATCAACCAGAGGCACATGTGAATATGAGGTTTAGATCATTAGTGGAATTTTTTTGCTTTTAAATAATGTGTAGGATTTGAATCTCAGAAATCACATTTATTTTGAAACTTCATCTGGTACCCTTCTAAAGATTGAGATTAATGAGGAAAGTGATATATCTGTGTGTATGTATCTTAATTATCCATAAACTGCCTTATTTAGACCTCAGGAACAGTATTCAGGAATTGGAGGAACTCAGGTGTCACGTGATGGGGAGAGAATAGAAGGGGGAACAAGAAACAATGGCCCAGAAATTCGGGTCGGGGGTTTCCCACAGGTGCAAGCCCCCGACCTGCACTTACCTTGCGCGCCGGCAGTTGAGCTGTAGGGCCCCGTGGAATTCTGATCCGGGGCCTGGCCCAGCTGCCGGCGCGCAGTGCTTGCATGTCCCAGGGGCGCAGTTAGTTCAATGCGTCCCCTGGGATCACGTGGGCCATGGTCAGCCAATCGGAGCAGGGAATGCTCCATTCATAAGTCTTGACAGGAAGAGCTGTCAAGACTTATAAATACTACGGCCCCAAAATAGCAGTAAACCTTCAAATAAATGTAAACAAAATCACATTTTTAAAATAAACTATAAATTACATTAAATAACTATTTTAAACAATAATTTAAATATTTGAAAAAAATAATTTTATATTCTAACGGGGCTAAAAATAAACTTACCTTGCTTTAAAGTATTTAAAAATAATAAACCTGTGGAAAAAATGTTTTAATTTTAATTAATTGACCACTTACCTTGTAAAAAGCAGGCCTTACGCCTGCTTTTTAAATTTCTAAATTCTAAAGACTTACCCTCACGGAAAAACCTGTAAAAAAAATGTGAGTTCAAAGCGCACGTGCAGACTCCCTCGCGCACGCGTTCGACCTCTGAACCCCTGCTTTCAGAGGAACGGAAGTGCAGGTTTCCCACGCATGCGCAGTGCATGCAGGAAACCGGCACTTCCATCAGGCCTACGGGTGAGTACCCCGTGCGTACTCACCCGTGGAGACCCGAATTTCTGGGCCATTATACTTGCTGTTCTTCTCCAAGTCACACACCATCTTGACTTTGAAATATATTGCTGTTCCTTCATCATCGCTGGGTCAAAATCCTGGAACTCCCTACCTATCAGCACTGCGCTCCTTTAATTCTGGCCTCTTGAGTATCCCCGAATTTAATTGCTCCAACATTGGCGGTCTTGCCTTCAGCTGCCAAGGCACCAAGCTCTGTAATTCCCTCCCTAAACCTCTTTGCCTCTCTACCGCTTTCTCCTCCTTTAAGACGTTCCTTAAAACCAACTTCTTTGACCAAGCTTTTGGTCATCTGTCCTAATATCTCCTTATGTGGCTCGGTGTCAAATTTTGTTTGACAATGCTCCAATGAAGCGCCTTGGGACGTTTTACTAATTTAAAGGCGCTATATAAATACAAGTTGTTGTGGGAGTACCTCCACCACACGCACTGCAGCGGTTCAAGTAGGCAGCTCACCACCACCTTCTCAAGGGTAAATAGGGATGGGCAATAAACGCTGGCCTTGCCAGTGACGCCCACATCCTGTGAATAAATAAATAAAAACAAAATTGTTCAACTGCCATGCCTGTGGGGTTGGCAACAACACCAAAGTAAAATTGCAGCAGCTGGGAAGACTGAGCAAAAATCCCACACTTTGGGACCGGGGGCACAACAGCAATATAAAAGCAGCTCACATTTACTTTAAAGAAAGCCTTACTTGCTGGAAAAAAACATTACGCCAGGATCTTTCAATCAAGATTTTAAAATGCGAGTCCCAGGACTTTAAAAGGTGCACACTGTACTCCTATTTCTAATTCACATTTAACATATGCTACTTCGCAGCAGCTATTGCTACTGCTCTTCTTTCTCATGCTCCCCCAAGACTAAAACTGTCAACAAAAGGTGTAACTAAATTATTTAGAATAAAAAGTTAAAGAAAATTCTGCCTCTGAAACCAACAACTACTTCATGTTCTGACGCCAGAAACGGCCCAGTCAACAGCCAAACCTGTAATTACACGTTAAATTCCTCTTCCTCTAAGACTATGTAATTCAGGTTAGCGATTAGTGAATGCAACTGAGTTTGTGGGGAAAAACAAGATCCTGTTAAAACATATCGCCACAAAAAGCAATCCAGGACTTTTTTTTTTAACTAAAAGCAGCATAAAGTGTGCTTAGGTATATATTATATTTAAATGAATACAATATATTGAAGTGATACATTTTGGTAGAAAGAATGAGGCGAGGAAATATAAACTGAAGGGTACAATCCTAAAGGGGGTGCATGAACAGAGAGACCTGGGGGTATATGTACACAAATCATTGAAGGTGGCAGGGCAGGTTGAGAAAGCAGTTAAAAAAGCTTACGGGATCCTGGGCTTCATGAATAGAGGTATAGGCCTAGAAATTGAGTTTGCGCTGCGCCAGGGCTTTAGCGCCGGAAGTTAGCGCCGGCGCTAAGTCCCTTTGCGCACGCCAAAAATTCAGTAGCGCTGCGCCCAAACGGCTGCCGGCGCTACTGAAGGGTTTTAGCGCCTGAAAACTGGCGCAACACGCCGCATTGCGGCGCTATTCCGGCGCCCGCTGCGGTGCGGCAGGCTCGGGAAGTGCAGGCCTCCTCCTTCCGTTAAGGAGGAGCTGCCTGCACCCGGCCGCGGCCCGCGCAAATCTCTTCAAAAATGAGCCCGGCACCTCGGACAAGTGCCGGGCTTGCATCTGTTCCGGGGGGGGTGGGGGAGAAGTCCGGGGAGGGAGCTGCGGGCAGGCGGCCGGCGGGAAAGCGGCCGGCCGCCGCGCCTCCTTAAAGCGCCGGCGCAGACTCTGGCAGCACTCGTTTGCCGGAGTCTTAGTTGCGGCTGCCACTGGCGAGGCGGCCGCAACTGAATTTCGGCTTGGGGCCGGGTTACCACGGCAACCGGGACGCTGCGCACACCGATGACGTCATCGGTGCCGGCGCAGCGCTACCGGTCTACCGCCGCGGAAGGGCCCCAGGCAATTTAGGAACCGGCGCCAATTGCAGCGCTAGGCCCTCTAGCGCCGCAAAATCGGTGCTAAGGGCACTGAATTTCTAGGCCATAGAGTACAAAAGCGTGGAAATTATGATGAACCTGTATAAACCACTGGTTCAGCCTCAACTGGAGTATTGTGTCCAATTCTGGGCACTGCACTTTAGGAAGGATGTGAAGGCAGAAAAGATTTACGAGAATGATTCCAGGGATGAGGGACTTCAGTTATGTAGATAGACTGGAGAAGCTGGGGTTGTTCTCCTTAGAGCAGAGAAGATTGAGAGGAGATTTGATAGAGGTGTTCAAAATCATGAGGGGTCTGGACAGAATAGAGAGAGAGAGAGAAACTGTTCCCATTGGCAGAAGGGTCGAGAACCAGAGGACACAGATTTAAGGTGATTGGCAAAAGAACCAAAGTCGACATAAGAAAAAACCTTTTTACTCAGCGAGTGGTTAGGATCTGGAATGCACTGCCTGAAAGGAGGCAGACTCAAATCACGGCTTTTAAAAGGGAGTGGGATAAATACCTGAAAGTAAAACATTTGCAGGGCTACGGGGAAAGGGCGAGGGAGTGGGACTAGCTGAGGTGCTCTTGCAGAGAGCCGGCACAGACTCGACGGGCTGAATGGTCCTCTTCCGTGCTGTAACCATTCTATAATTCTATGAAATTGTAAATATTTTATGCTCCATGTACTTTGCTTGTAGTAATGAGAACTAGTTTCCAGCTCTGATGAGCTGGAAACCAAAACAGCTTGCTAGCTCAAATAACTCAGGAGAAGCTGAATACTCCACTTATAGTAGCATGACTTTGCTGTTATTCACCAAGCGAATCAGTAGAAACAACTTTAACAAAACACACCTTGATGGAATAATTCCGAAAACTAGAGGTGCCAGCCACAATCTTTGACTTCATTTTCTTACAAATATAAATTGTACCATCTCCATTCCACATGTACAATTTACTAGCTATAGGGGGACTTTTTTCTTGTCCATCATTTACTCTATAACAATAAAGTAGCAACTTGAACAACATTAACTGAGGAAATGCAAAAATACAAAGTCACTTCCAAGATTGGCCCTGTACAGTGCTGTATTATTTTGACGATAGACTGATATCGACCATAGTTAGTGCTCCACCTATGCAAATACAAGTACTTTACTAATGCATTTGAAGTGTACTTTGTCTCAGGGCTGTAAAATTCCACTCCACAAAGGGGACCTTTCTTGACAGATTTATTCTTTCTGCTTCCTTGCTTCATTTCCTTCTTTGTAGCTGTGGCTGCTCTATCCAGCTTCATTAACCACCTTCTCATCTATACCAGAAGATGTTTATTATCTCTAGATAAAATTCAAGTATTAGATTTTTTTTAAATCTGTGAATGCTGAAATATAAACAGAAGATGCTGGAAATACACAGCTAGTTCCTTCAGCACCTGAAAACTGGTGGGGCGGGGCAGGGAGGAGGGGGTGGAGATGAGTTAATGTTTCAGGTAGAGACCCTTCAGCTTTACTACTTCTGATGAAGGATTCCTACCTGAAACATTAACCTGTCTGTTCTCTTTCCAGATGCTGACGGACCTACTGTACTAGGTATTTTCAGCATTTTCTGTTTTTATTTAAACTTCAAGTTGCAGTTCCTGGTGAATGAAGAGTTAACATAGGCAATTAAAAATAAAAAAAATTCTGGTCATTAACCAGCAAGTAGCTTTACCATTTGTTCTAGCACAGGTTTTTACAATAATAGCAAATGTGCCTTAAATTAGAATACGAAAACAAAAAAAAGGTGTTGCATGTTTTAAAGTTTTTCTCACTTGCTAATAAGATAACCCATAAGGTTTGTTACATTATAATATACCTAGGGTTTCTGCATGAAGTGAGTGGGCATGGATTGATGCAATGTTCTGCAATTCTGTTTGTGCAATTATTAGATTTCATCACTGGGAGAATGGATGAGTTATGTAAAACGCATTCATGGCGGTAGTCAGATAATGTACTGCTTTCAATATAATCGTTAAATGACACTTGAGAAACTACATTAAATGAAAAGACTTTCCAACTGCTTTATGCATTCCTCTTAGGGCAATTAGATGCTCACCTTTCAATTCCTGCCAGCAGTTCTTTTACAGCAGGCATCAACCTCTGCAGGCTCTGAAACGCTTCCTCAGGAAGTGGGAGCTTGCTGTCAATTACAACAGCTAATGAGTTGTGAGGAAGGTTAAAGGTTGCAAAAATTAACGAGCTGGGGAAAAAATATTCAAAAAAATATTAATCTCAAAATCTCATGTACTGTCATATATGATCAAAAAACTAACATTGATTTACAAGCAAAAAATGTTCCTTTATTATGAATATTTTATTTACAGGATTTCTAATTCAATTAAAAAAAACCCTCTCTGTTTTAATTTGTGAGCAAGTAAGCAGATTGTAAGTTATTTGAATTCCAGTTTGGTGGTCTATGTGAGTTTGTCACAGTCATTCAGTAGATACTGTTAATAGCTGGTCTACATTTCACAGATTTCAAATATATGCAACAATCTCCTCAACTTTATCTACAATATAACACAGTCTTTGTCATCTCTAATACCCAAGTTAACACTTCATCATTCAGTTTCTCTAGCCCAGTCAACATCTGCATATCCTAGCAGTGTAAGGAGTAAAATTACTGTTTTGGAAAACAGCCAAGAATTTGTTTATATCAAAACTGTACTATTTTGACTAATATATATACTTATATATATATATACATGTATGTATCAGTACACAATGCCTTTTTATACCTGTATTTGTTTATTATATTCCAGACGTTCTCAAAGGTGGCCCAGATTTGTTGACTTTTGCTCACATCTTGAGAGTTTCCCATCTCTGACGTGGGGTATCCAGTATTACAGTTGAACGGAAACAGAGTTACATTTCTCCCTGGATCAGGGTTCAAAGGTGACTCAACTGAAATTTCCAACTTTTCAGAAGACCCTTCTGACTTTTCTGAAGATTTTGAATGTAGTTCATTTTTGCTGCCACCCTTCATAACACGAGGGAAGAAAAAATGTTGGTTGAGGGATAAATATTGGTCAGGACAGTGGGAAAGCTTCCCTGCTCTTCTTTGAATAGTGCCATGCACCCGAGGGGGCTGACAGGGCCTCTGTTTAATGTCTCAGCTGAAAGACAGCACCTCTGAAGTGTCAGCCTAGACTACGTCAGCCTAGATTATGTGCTCAAGTCTCTAAAGTGGGGTTTGAACCCGCTACCTAATAACTCAGACGCAAGAGCGTTACTACTGAACCAAGGCTGACACATTGAAACTGTGTTTATCATGAACACTGCATCTCATAATTTCAAGTGTCAAAGCCAAGCAACACAGGTGGTTTACAAGAGCTAGGAGACTGAAAACAAGAAACAAATTAGTTTGGATTCCTTCTTGGCCTCCCAGCCTCTAACTTCCATAAACTCCAACTTACCCAAAATTCTGCTTCCTGTATCCTGTCGTGCACCAAGTCTCGTTTACCCATCACTCCTATCCTTGCTGACCTACATTGGTATCTCATGCCCTAACACTTTAAATTAAAAATTCAGGTCCTCATCTTTAAATCCCTAATGGCCTCAATCCCAGTCTTAAACTTCGCCAGCCCTATAATCCCTGCTCCTCGAACACTCCGTTCCTCTGACACCAGTCTCTTATACACACCCACCTCCCTTCAGCTGTCTAAGTCCTCTGTGGAAATCCCTCATTAAATCTCTCTCTTCTCCTTTAAAAACCTCCCCAAAACCTATATACTTGACCAAGCTTTTGGTCACTCCTCCTAATCGATCCTTTTCTGGCTCATCATCCATTTTTGTAAACCTATCTGTGGGCATTTTTTATGTTGAAAGATGCTATGTAAATAGGAAGTCGTTATTGTTTTAATTAATTACTAGTTCATTCAAATTCCAACTTAAAGGAAAGCTAAAGGCTCATTACAATAGAAAGAATACTCTTTCCTAACTATTCTCGGCCACTTGTCCTCCCATCATGATGCCCTCTTACCTTCCCCACTCTTCTCCTCCATCCCATCCAGTTCACGGGGCTAAACTTCACCCTTCCACCCATCCTGTCAGTGGCACTCCTCTCTCCCAGTTCAGAGGCATTCTTTTCACCACCCACCCAACCAGTTGACAGAACATCTCTTCTCTACCCTCACACCCACCCAGTTCACAAAGGCACTCTATTTACCCCTTCCCACCCAGTTCAGAGGCATCTTTCTCTCCATTACTCATCCCACCAGTTCATGGGGGCACTATGCCGCCGTTGCCCTGCTCACCACTAGTGCCAACTCCTTCCTGCCACTTTGCTCGGGGATTCAATGTTGTGCGCAATGATTCCTGATTATACAAAGCTATTAGATCAGGAATTTCCATCCAGTGTTATACCCATGAGTAAAGCAGCAGTTCAAAGTAGGGAATAACACTACCAACATACAAAAAAGGACAAAAAAAGGCCAGCTGGTCTGTCGAGCCTGTCCCATCCCACATGGTGCAACCTGCTCACACCATTAATCCCATCCCTTTCCCCCATATCCATGCAATCTCCTGGGAGAGGCAAATCAGAAAAAACCTTGTATGGGGAATCAGGGAACAGAGGGTGTCGACTGTCATGGGGAAACTGCAGAGATGCAGTTCAGAGTTAATGGCTTCCCAGTTCCGATATGGCTCGCAGTCTGCCACTTGAGTAGCCCCAGTCTAAAATTTCACCATATTTGGTACTGTTAAAAATGGACTGTTAATGATTCATGCCATTGTTTTCATCAAGAACAGTATGAACTTTTACCTACTATAACAGCTATGCCAACATTACTTGTAACTATACAATTAAAAAAAATAAGGTACCTCAGAAACCTTATTAAGCAACTCATCCACAATAGCCAAGGTGTGTGGGAGAACACCGCCATAATCTGATCTTGAGCTGAAGGCTTGTAAGAGCTTTTGGGATTCTAGCAACATCCAGGTAAGAGTAAAACGATTATACTCTGGCCTCTTATCTAGATGGTTAAAAAGACAAATTAGGTTAAAGGCAGTAAAACAGATACTCCTTTTAAATAAATGTTAGCCCTGGGGGCTGACTGTAGGGAGAGGCAGAGGTGCTGAAGTGCTCACCCATTGGCTGGAATTTTAACTTGGAGGCAGGTAGGGAGCGGGAGGGCTGGAATGCGCTTGAAAAACCTGGGAGAATGGGTTTCCCTCAGGCCCTGCCGAATTTAAAGGCAGCGCCTGATTAACATTTTGATTCTCTGTTGCCCACCCAAAGCCAGCCAGATGGAGAGGCTGGCTGGCTGTTGGGCGGATAGGCCTGTGGAAGAAGGCCACAGAGAGAAGGGAGGGAGGGATGAGGGGGGGATTGGAAGGCTGAAGTTTGTCGGCGGAGTCGGGGACTGAAGATTGTCAGCGAGGTCGGGGGCTGAAGATCATCAGTGGGGTTGGGGGCTGGAGTTTGTCGGCGAAGCCGGGGGCTAGAAGTTGGGGGGAGGGGTTGGGGGATGAAGATTGTCAGAGGGGATGATGGCTGGAGGTGGGAATCAGAGATCGGAGGCCTCGTGGGGCTGGGGGTCGGAGGCCGGGGGGGGGGGGGGGGGAGAAGAGGGGAAATCAGAGGCTGGGGGTGGGGGGAATCGGGGGCCAGGTGGGGAGATTGGAGGGAGGTCGGAAGAGTCAGGGGGTGTCCAAGTGGAAAGGCACTTACCTCCTGGATCCAGCAGTCCTCGCCTCCCTTTAGCTGGCAGATTCCCCAAGGCCTGTGAATCCCGCCAGCCCACAGTTAAATTTAAAATGCTAGATCACCATGAGGCACGCCAGCCTCATTATAATATTTAAAGTGCCAACCTGCCTCTGGGAGCGGATTGGCCGCCCGTACCCGTTAAAACCGGGAGTAGGCGTGTTGGTGTCAGGATTCAGATTTTTAAAACTTTAACCTCAAACCCGACCCCAACCCACCTGTTTTATGGGGTTAAATTCCTCTCATTGTGTCAGTGCTTGGTAAGCTTTGGTTAAACCACCAAAGCTGTGACTGTTACCCTATTTAGATGGGCTGGAGTGAGCTCCAGGTGACTGGTGTGCGACTTATGTAGGAGGTGTTGCTGACATTTTGTCCTACTGTCGGCAGTAAGTTGGACCAGATTGCAAAAAAACAGCCACTCAGTAAAGCCCATTCACTACCAGAATGCAACATGCACAAAAGAAGAACAATGGCAGTGTTTAAAAATTAGTTCAATAGCCTTTTTCAGTGTTTTCTTAACATCTAGGCAACAGTTTCACCAGCAACTCACAAATGGCTCTAAAGCACCTCGAGATTTAATGCTATTAAATAAAAATGTATATTTATAACTACAAAATTATTTATTGCTATAATTTTTTTTAGATGACATATATATAAATGTCTAGGAATAAAATTTAAAACAAATTGAGTGGGAATACAGCTTTAATCATTTCCCATTTGTGGGTTTAACTTCTTGGCTGTCATGGTAAACAGACTAAAATTAAATCTTAACACAATGCTGCATCAGCCTAACATTCAACTATGCCTTGTAAAACTTTCTAATTTGTATTTGAATGAGTTTTGTCTATATGCAGAATTCCAAAACAATTATTATTTACATGTAATATTTGGTTATACAGTTCAGTGGGAAACACTTTATTCACTTTCAAGGAATTTTTTCGAAATCTGTGGGCAGTAACACAATTAACGCCCTTCTTTCCAAATTCTTTCACTGGTGAAGTGTATTCTTCCCTCACTTTCACACCCCAGCAACCACTATACCTTAGCATTTCTGTTTAAATGCTACCAAATTCCAGTAATCCAACTGAGATTTGCCGAATGCCAGGATCCCCCACCGAGGATTATATGTTTGTTGCCTAAAATCAACCAAATACTAGCCCAAAAGTAGCCCAATATTATGTTGCCTAATTAGCTCAAACTCCAATAAACATGGTACTTGAAGAACTGGGACTGTAGGAGGGTTCAGTCCAATCAAATTAGTAGTGTTAATACTGATGAATAAAAGATTTCTACTAACACAGCTGCATGATTTCAAACTTCTATTTTAAATTTAGCTGGATTGGATTTTTTTTTTTAAAGAACATCATTAATTTGTCAAAACCACACCTCTGCATCACCGAGGTCAATTCAATTCAATTTTATTTGTCATATATGCAGCAAACGTGTGTACTGCACAATGAAATGTTGATTTTTACGAGTCCTCCCAACATTGGAATAAATATGGCATAGCAATGATAAAAATACTAATAGAAATACAGTAATAAATAAAAATAATAAATAATAATAATAGGTCTTTAATGCATTCAGTGCATTTATACAGGTTAGCAACTTTCTGGAACTGCAAATGAAAGGGAAAAGTACCATTTTGAATTGACAATAAAACGGATTGCCTCTTAAAGGCTAGCTTTGTGTATTTGGCCGACAGAAATGTTGTAACCATGCTGGTTCCCAATATATTTATATATGTAACAAAAAGATAAATATGCATCCGGTATGAAACAACATTAAATTAACCATTTGCATCTCATAATCTATATTTTAATATAAAAAACAAAATAGCAGACTAGTTCCAGTTTATCCCTAAAATATCCTTTTTCAGAAAAAATGAAGTGTCAACACTTTTTGCAGCCTATTCTCTCAAGCAATCCTGTAATTTCTGGCAAACTTTCAATAGAAAATAACCAAAAAAATGCAACTTGAGATTTTTTTAATATTTAGAATTCCCACTGCAATTTCAGCTGAATAAATGAAAAAGTTCTCAGAACTGAAACATTTATTCTAAAATTAAATGACGTGTCCAAGTGGAAAATGCTGAACTATTCATTATTACTACTAATCCAGATCCAAAAGGTTGTACAAAAAGCTGACGCTTCTGACAGAAGTTCCCTGCAAATCCACAACACTGTGCAACTAAAAAATGCAGTCACGCAAAAAGCCAACTTGAAATAATATCATGTAAAACTTAAGCAAGTGTTCTGATCAAAACTATATATTACACCAATCAAGGTCTTTAAAATGATAAAGGGATTCAATAGGGTAGTTACAGAGAAACTATTTCCTCTGGTGGGGATATCTAGAACAAGGAGGCACAATCTTAAAACCGCAGCTAGGCCATTTAGGAGTGAAATCAGGAAGCACTTTTTCACACAAAGGATAGTGGAAATCTGGAACTCTCCCCCAAGAGCCTCTGGTTTCTGGGTTAATTGAGATTTTTAAGACTGAGATGGATAGATGTTTGTTAGGTAAGGGTATCAAGGGATATAAAGAAAAGGTGGGTAAATGTAGTTGATGTATAGATTAGCCATGATCTAATTAAAAGGTGGAACAGGCTCGAAGGGCTGAATGGCCTACTACTGTTCCTATGTTCCCATATGTGAAAATATGCCAAAGCAGTGCAACAAATGTAACTTTTGTGTCTTTACTCTATTTTGTAAACACTCTGATTGTCCAATAAAATAATAGTTATTAATCCTCTCAAGTTGCAGCCCATTTTTGCTCTGATTTGTGCCTAAGCCTAGGTCAGGACACTAGGTTCTGTGATTTGGCACAAGGTATTATTTTTGTCTAGGGGTCTCGAGGTATTCCCGAGTGCTCCCTGATCTTGAACTGGGCTCTTTGTATCAAAGCTCCTACCGACTCCTAGTTTATTTATCTGATGCAGGGTAAAGCCATCACCTACCAGCAGGAGAATCTAGTGCATGTAAAGGAGCCACAGTGTTAAATACTCCATTACACCAACCACATATTACTATTGTCAATAGAGATGCCAACATTTTAAGTATTGAAATTAGTGATGTAGCCGCTCCAAAATTTGCCAGGGGTCAGGTGTCCAGGGGCAGAGTCAGTCCAGGGGGCAAACTTTTAGCATTTTGTAAGAATGGCTTACCTTGTTTGCACACCCTAAACCTTGTTTTGAAAACGATTAAATTAAAAGTTCTTTAAAAAATGTTGAATGTAAGAAATACACTCGGGGGAAAATAATATTGATTCAATTTAATTGTACACCAATCTTTAAAAAAAATTATACAAGCAACCTAGACTGTTCTTTTAGGTTAATAACTAATGTATATACAACCAGGCTTTGTGAGAGATTTGTTTAGAAAATCATTTAAACTCAACCTGCAGCCAGATCATTTCTGCTTCATGTATTCGCTATCTAAAACTTTAATTCTAATTCCCTTCACCATCACTGCGTTACCTAACATTAAAAGCAACCCATCTGTCAAAATTTAGCTGAATAAAATAAAAATGATCACTGGAAGTGATAAATTCATCAATTATTACCTGGGCTCCAGGTACTACACAACCTACACCAGCAGCCCAGACAATAATGCAAAGCTTAAGCACGCCACTCAAGCCAAAATCAACACAGTCATCAATTGCTTAAACTCTCGTGATCTGAGACTTCTCCTCCCCACCCCGCCTTGCACCGTTGCCAAGTTTATGCCCTTGTGTATGGGCCAACCAGTCCCCATAGCAATGGGGTGCACTTGTGCGACGTGCAGATGGGATTCAACGTTCCAATTGTGAGTTTAGCAGCAGCACATTTAAGTGAGACCTGGAAAGAAATGCCACTTTCGGTTAACAAACTAGCCCAAAAATTAGGCACCTGCCCAAAGCCATTGTTCCCCACACAGCAAGAAAAAACCTAACCTAATTGTCTTGCCAAATCTGGCAACACTGACCCCAACCTAGTGCTATCAAATCCCAGGCTCATCCACTCCACACTACAAAATCCAGGTTGCTTATCCCTATATTACTAAAACCCAGGACCTCCCCCTTACCAGTGCTGCTAATCAATTAGGTACTGACTACTATCTTGCTGTGTATCCTGGACTTTAAAAAAAAAAGTAAAAATTGAGAGCATAGGTAAAGGTACATATAATAAAGAACACTGTTTTATAGTTTTTCATGGAAAACTGCAAATTCAATCCCCAAAGTACTGGTAAAAATCCCAGAATACCATGTAATGAAATCACTCTTTGACTTATTTATTCACTAAGTTGGTGTCTCCGATATACTACATGGCATACTATCCCTGGTTGTTAAAAAACTCTGATTCACTTTGAGCAACACCATAGGAATGGAACAGGAGTAGGCCAGTTAGCCCCTCGAGCCTGTTCTGGCATTTAATGAGATAATGGCTGATCTGTGACCTAACTCCATATGCCTGCCTTTGCCCCATGTCTCTTAATACCTTTGGTTAACAAAAATCTATCAATCTCAGATTTAAAATTAACAACTGACCTAGCATCAACTACTGTTTGTGGAAGAGAGTCCCAAACTTCCAGCACCCTTTGTGTGTAGAATTGTTTCCTAACTTCACTCCTGAAAGACCTGGCTCTAATTTTTAGGCTATATCCCTAGTCCTCATGCATATACTGAGAGGCGCCTAGATTTTTCAGCCCCTTTAACTCAGGATCTGACTTGCACCTGCCATGGAGATGCATCCCTGACCCTGGCTAAAATTGTGGCATTGGTGTTTGGTGCCATTTAAATACAGGAAGCCGTCTCCCAGACCTCTGCTGGGAAGTCCGTCCGAAACACGGGCAGAGTTTTGTTGCAGTAGCCTTTCCTTGGAGGCCTCCCGCATCATAAGGGGTGCCAACAGTCTCTAGGCAGCTGGTAAAAGGGCAATTTAATTTTTTTCACATCCTTCCTCTTGGGGCATATGCAAGACAATGCTCCAAGAGCAACTGGATAGTCCCTGCAGTGGGAACATTTTTTTAGGCCCACCTGAGTCAATCTTTGAATATTGAACATCTGGGCCTAAGCATAAAAATGATGCAAATAGTGGAAAATATTGTACTGTTGAGCTCAGGATGAGGCAAGTCACTAAAGTGGGGAGGCACAGAAGAGCATATCCCAGAGCAATTTCTGTCCCCACCCACCACAGATCCAATGAAAAATCGGCGGGGGGGGGGGGTGCGTGGGGGTAGGATGGGTGGAAAATCTAGAGTGAGACAGAGGGAAATCTGTGTAATGCATGTCCATCACACTTCAGGCATCATAATTAAAAGTGTGAAAAATATTTTTAAAAGTTAATCATTTCCTGCTGGTTTTCCTGATCTTGACAATCTGACTTTTCTCTAAGGGATTGACAAGCAACTGGAAATTTACAGAAACGTTCCTTGGAATTACCCTCTTGATGTGCCTTTTTAGACCACTTCCCTGCAGAGTAGTTGATCAATGGTCTTAAAGGGACCCAGCTTCAACTTAGCAACTAAATATTACAGCTGTACTCCATACTTTGAAATATCCTTGTGTAATACCACAATTTAGTATATTATAAAAAGTAAAGTAAAAAATGTAAATAGAAATCCCCATAAACTTAAATTAGTTATTGCGAACAAGTAACCTATGGATAAATTCCAGGCTATTAGGATTTCAAACAATTGCTTTCTGTGCTGCAAATCTTGTTAATTTAGTACTGGATCTGTACCACTGTACAATAATCTTTCCTCATAACTATTCATGTCTGCACTAAGGTCTCTAATGAAGACTCAACAGTGTAATGTCTCCTCTACAAGGATAACATTTGGAGAATTCTGAATTCAGCAACTGCCAAAACTGCCGTTCCTTTACACTTACAATTCTTTTTTATATGTCATGACATCACAGTTCTAGCAAATTCAGATGTGCACAGAAACTTGATGCTAGAAATGTTACTCATGACAAGCCATTATTACAGAGCTAATGCTATATTTACCAGAAAAGTGAAATATGCAAAACAGATGGTGGCAAGTTCAGTCAGAACAAGAGGCCATCGCTCTGAGAATGATGCAATGGAACAATATGGGGTAAACTCAGGTTACCTCAGTTTAAGATTATGCAATGGACAAGCCTCAACTGACAGAGGGAATTAACAGTTCAAAGCACAATTACACGTTTAACAAAGCCTTTGTTGCAAGATTAAAGCAGCACCAGTGGGGTGGCTAAATGCTCTTAAACCAGCAATTTAAAAATAGATGTCGGTACCCCAAGCAATCAAATTAGTGCTGCTTTTGTAGCCACAATAAATGTTATAACACCAAGTGAACATGTAAACTCTACTGGATCTAAATAGAAGGTAATACAGCCAAACTATTAATTCTATAGGAAATGTCTTATATGGAAGACATGTTGGAAATCAGTGAGGTATGAAAACTAGTCATGAAATGCTGGTGGGTTTCATAACTCACAAGCACAACAGGCACAGCCAACCTGTTTTCTGGACTCGCTTAAACCCTGCAGTGCATGCTGGTTGTGTTTCTACTTGCTGTCTTTGGAAACTATGAACTGGCCTGTGCTGTCACGTGAAGCAGCCCAGTAAGGCTACTGAGAAAAATCACCAAGTCAGCTGAAATCTAGTCACTAAATAGGTTAGAAGTATAAATACTGCAGCTAGAAAGGTTTACAACACCGTGTCATTTGGAAGCTATTGAAATACATGTGGTATATACACTATGAGAACGTTTAGCTGTTTGGAGAGTTTTAGATGTAAAGCATTTCTTTTAAAACAGATAGTTTTCTTGCCTATATTTGTCAAAATGTGGAGGGTCTATTTATGGTGCACACCAAAATATCTACAGGTGGTGCTCAGTAGAAAGACTTTTTAAAACACTGCTTTTGCAGTAACGTTTACTACATGCTTTATTGAACAAGTACAACCTGCATTTATGTAGCACCTTTAACGTAGCAAGGCAGCATTTGATCAAGTGTGGCATCAAGGAGCCCTAGCAAAACTGAAGTCAATGGGAATCAAGGGGAAAACTCTCCATTGGTTGGAATCATACCTAGCACAAAGGAAGTTGGCTGTGGTTGTTGGAGGTCATTCATCTCAATCACATGACATCACTGCAGGAGTTCCTCAGGGCAGTATCCTAGGCCCAACCATCTTCAGCTGTTTCATAAATGACCTTCCCTCCATCATAAGGTCAGAAGTGGGGATGTTCGCTGATGATTGCACATTGTTCAGCACCATTCGAGACTCGTCAGATACTGACGCAGTCCGTGTCCATATGCAGCAAGACCTGGACAACATTCAGACTTGGGCTGACAAGTGGCAAGTAACATTCGCACCACACAAGTGCCAGGCAATGACCATCTCCAACAAGCGAGACTCTAACCATCTCCCCTTGACATTCAATGGCATTACCATCACTGAATCCCCCACTATCAACATCCTGGGGGTTACCATTGATCAGAAACTGGACCAGCCATATAAATACTGTGGCTACAAGAGCAGGCCAGAGGCTGGGAATTCTGCGGCGAGTGTCTCACCTCCTGACTCCCCAAAGCCTTTCCACCATCTACAAGGCACAAGTCAGGAGTGTGATGGAATACTCTCCACTTGCCTGGATGAGTGCAGCTCCAACAACACTCAAGAAGCTCGACACCATTCAGGATAAAGCAGCCCGCTTGATTGGCACTCCATCCACCACCTTCAACATTCACTCCCTCCACCACCGGCGCACTGTGGCTGCAGTGTGTGCCATCTACAAGATGCACTGCAGCAACTCGCCAAAGCTCCTTCAACAGCACCTTCCAAACCCGCGACCTCTACCACTTAGAAGGACAAGGGCAGCAGACGCATGGGAACATCACCACCTACAAGTTCCCCTCCAAGCCACACACCATCCTGACTTGGACCTGTATCGCCGTTCCTTCACTGTCGCTGGGCCAAAATCCTGGAACTCCCTTCCTAACAGCATTGTGGGTGTACCTACACCATATGGACTGCAGCGGTTCAAGAAGGCAGCTCACCACCATCTTCTCGAGGGCAATTAGGGATGGGCACTAAATGCAGGCCTAGCCAGCGACGCCCACATCCCATCAATGAATTAAAAAAAAAGAAATAAAACAGCGAATTAGAAGCACAAATTCAGCTCAAAGTGTACAACATAGTAGCCATTGCAGAGACCTGGTTACAAGCTGGGCATGAATGGGAGCTTAATGTTCCAGGTATAGTGTCTTTAAAAAGGATAAAGAAATAGGGAAGTAGGTAACTTTTGTTAAAAGTTTTGCATGTTGTGCTTCATCTATGATCTGTTTTGGTCCAACAAGATCCCATCAATAAATGGATTTATTAGTCTCCTAATTTTGTACGCCAATGGTTGTGCTTTGTGCCAACACTAACCAGATTTGGGACTTTGCACATTTATAGCTCATTAGAAGGAATGTAGAGTGCATTAAAATATTTTCTGAACATACTGTCATGTGTTGGCTTTAATTGTTCTCAGTATGTTCAATTGCATATGGCCACATATTAATCTGCTACAGGAAACTTTCAGGTATCCGGCACGGATGGGACCGACGTGTTGCCGGTTCATCAACAATTCTGGATAACCGAACGCTATAGTAAAAGATACGGAGGTCAGAGCTCCGTATAAAGCAACAAACCCTGTACAGCTTCAAAACAATCGGCACAAGTTGCAAGCGTCTCTGTAGCTTAGCAACAGCTTCATCTACACCCTTGCACAGCAACAAATCAATTAAAAAAAGTAACTAAAAGTAAAAAAAGTTACCTGAACCGACTCCTGAATTTTGCCAGTGGATAGAGCGTTCCGGTTATTTAGGGGCCGGTTAATCGAAAGTTTCCTGTATTAGGTTTCACTTCATTTTTCTGCAGTACACTTCAAGTGCTCATGTCTATTTTTCTCCATGTAAAATGCCCCCCCCCACCCCACCCCCCATGTGAATGGTTGTTTGCCTTGCCAAATGGTAACAATGGCCCGGATGTTGTGGTGGGTAATGACGGCGAACTGTCAGCATTCGCCGTCATTACCCCTCTGAAACTGATGGTAACTTCAGGAGATAGCGCATGCGCAGCTAAACGCGGAAATCCTAAAGTTGCGGTCAGTCATTCACTGCTCTGCCACAGGCTGCATAGTGGACCCGCCCCCCTCATAGCCGGCAATCAGTGACACTGACGAAAACTTAAGCTTTTTCGCGTTAATATCGCTGTTAAACACCACATTAAATGTTGATCCTTGTTGGAATAGGTGTAACTGGGGTTTTACCGGCGTATTGACTGCTAAACAACTGTTCTCACCCTGAAAAACTAATTTTATATTTGTGGAATGTCAGATTTCTCCATTATGATAAAAAATTATTAGATTTAAAAAAAAAATGTTTTTTTTAAAGTTTGTTCATGATATTTCAGCTTCCACCTGAACCTCGTTCGTATATCCCAATCTTTATTTCGCTCTCTAACATTTTTAAAAAGTGTAGATAATCAGTGCTCTTCATTTCCTGGTTTGCTGTCTGTGAGAATTCTTTAATGTGATTGGCTACTTAGACAGATCAATGACATCACTGCTGCTCTTCCCCTTTTGGCAGCGCTACAATCAATTTCACGTCGAGGAAACTAAAGTTCTCGCCAGAGATCGCGAGATTACGGGCCATGGTATTTAGTCACAGAGTAATTCATGCTTGTACAATGTGATGGTCCAATTGTCCCACAAAATAATCTTGCTATTATCTCATCAACCTGAAACGTTAACTCTGTTTCTTTCTCCACAGATGCTGCCTAATCTGCTGAGTATTTCCAGCATTTTCTGTTTTTATTTCAGATTTCCAGCATCTGCAGTATTTTGCTTTTGCTTACCATTATCTTGTCTGTATTCAGCCTTGTGTTTTCCCCCATCTGTTTCAGTTGTTCACTTTCTAAAATCAAGACTATTGAATGAAGAAACCATTTCACAGGAAATCACACAGGAACCCCACAGTGCAGATAGAGGCCATTTCGGCCCATCGAGCCTGCACCGACCCATATCCCACCCTATCCCCGTAACCCCACGTATTTAATCCCCCTAACACTAAGGGTCAATTTATCATAGCCAATCAACCTAACCCGCACATCTTTGGACTGTGGGAGGAAACCGGAGCACCCGGAGGAAACCCACGCAAACACGGGGAGAATGTGCAAACTCCACACAGACAGTCACCCGAGGCCGGATTTGAACCCGGGTCCCTGGCGCTGTGAGGCAACAGTGCTAACCACTATGCCACCGTGCAAATCCCAAGGCGCTCTCGTTTTCATCAGTTGAGAGCGAGGTGTAGTGGTTCTCTGGCAGATAGTGTGAGATGCAACCAATGTCCCCCATAGCAGCCCGGATTGATCCACACATAGAAATTCAGAGCGGTGGTCACCTTCACAGGGCATGACTCTCAGACGCAGCAGTCTGCAGATCTTGATGCATGAGGTCGCAGAGGCCAATAATAACCTGCCTCAATCATTCGTCTAGCCTATCTGTGTCCTTCGGTAGTTTTTACAAATCTTGTCACTATGTGCCATCCTTCCCATTTGGTGTCATCAGGAAATTTCAATACTGCTCTATAATTCCCACGTCCAAACCATTTTTATATAGATTGACTAAGAATGGGCCTCTGTGAAACACCACGAGGGGAATTTTAAACCTCCCCATCGGGTGGGAACGGGGTGTGCTGGTTTGGCGCAAAATGCATAAGTCCTATCTATTGGCGAGTCCACTAGGTAAGACCTAACGGGATTTGTGGCAGATTCAGCAGGTTGTAGGATATAAACTGGTAGGGACCTGCAAGCACTCAGATCATTGGCATTGGCTGCTGAGATTTTTGTACTTGCAGTTACTTGTGACTTTCAATATTGCTTATTTCCAAGTCTCTTTTGTTCACTGACCCTGAAGCTGTCAAAGTTTATAATGGGTGCTGCTCTTGCTGCCTTATGCTGGGTGCAGGACGAGGAGGAGGAAGAGCAGTAATAACAGCATCCATCAGAAGCAGTAGGTAAGGGCCTGCTCAAAGAATGCCTTACCCTTCCAACAGGGTATACAGGCCAAGGGTCACCTTTTTTGACATCTGAGGAGCAGTGCATGAGGGGGCTGTTCTTATTGAGGCAGGTTATTATTGGCCTCTGCGACCTCATGCATCAAGATCTGCAGTCTGAGAGTCATGCCCTGTGAAGGTGACCACCGCTCTGAATTTCTATGTGTGGATCGATCCGGGCTGCTATGGGGGACATTGGTTGCATCTCACACTATCTGCCAGAGAACCACTACACCTCGCTCTCAACTGATGAAAACGAGAGCGCCTTGGGATTTGCAGCAATGGCTGGCTTCCCTAGCATGCAAGGCGATATTGACTGCACTCATGTTGCTATCAGGGCACCGCAGGACCAGCTAGGAGCTTTAGTTAACCACAAAGGGTTTTACTAAATCAATGTCCAGCTAGTATGTGATCACACTAAGAGAATCATGAAGGTCTGTGCCAGGTACCCAGGCAGCTGCTATGATTCATTCATCCTGTGGCAGTCGAATATTCCCCCACTCTTCCACCATGGCATATCCACATAAGATCCACACATATACATTTCTCAGTTGGAATCACTTGATATCGGTCAGGAACAAAAATATTGTTTGATTTTTTTCCCCTTCCCTACCCTAGTGATGCTGAGGCATTCTTACTTCAACCCATGCTAAGATCAGCTAACTCTTCTACATGAGTAGCGCTATATTAATCCACATATCTATTGCAAATTATATCATCGATGGGTATTACCCAAAAAGTTGCTCATTGATCTTAACTTTTTTTAATCATTTTTAAATGGTCTTAAGTTACATAGCTCCTCTGTAACACAATGGGATGGTACCAGCCAGGGGAAATCTCCATCATGCTTACTCCATAATCAATGATTATCGTCTTAATAAAGACTGATCTGGGTTGATCACATTGTATTGGCTAATATTAAAGAGGAAGAGGAGAACTAGGCAGGGGACAATAATCTGAATTAGCATACACAGGAAGACTCTGTTTAAAGATTTGGAAATTATGACCATACAACATTTTAAGAATGTTCAAAATGGAATGACAGTATATGAAATTTACCCCAGCAAACCATTTACATGAAGTTAGCAGAGCACCATCTGTAATAGAATGAAAGACAGAAAGACTTGTATTTATATAGCACCTTTCACGGCCTCAGGATGTCCCAAAGCGCTTTAATGGGGAGGTTACATAATCAGCAAAAAAAAATTAGTTGGGGATGGGTAGGGCTTCCAATTATTTTTTACAAAATTATACACTTAAAAATGTGCCATGAAATAGGGTATAGGTAAGACTGAATTAGTCATACTACTGTATCAGGAAAAATCTGAAAACATGACCAAGAATGGAAAAGACCCCAAAAAGATGAACAGATTTTTGGAAAGTAAACATCTATTTACTGTACTCAGTCATGCCTGAAGTTCACAATTTTTGATCCAGACTAAACATGTGCTTTTTAGAACCCTAATCCATGAAAAGGAAATACTTGCAGTTATAAAGCAGTTTAACATGTCACTGAAACATCTCAACTGTTTGCAGGGCATGGGCTATTGTTATGTAGGCACATATAAGCTATGTTACATTGATAAGAAATTTAGTAAAAGTAAACTAGCAGCATGTGTCACTTTGAAGGATTCAGGAGAATGAGAGGCGATCTTATCGAAACATATAAGATTGTGAGGGGGCTTGATCGGGTGGATGCGGTGAGGATGTTTCCACTGATGGGTGAGATTAGAACTAGGGGGCATAATCTTAGAATAAGGGGCTGCCCTTTCAAAACTGAGATGAGGAGAAACTTCTTCACTCAGAGGGTAGTAAATCTATGGAATTTGCTACCCCAGAGAGCTGTGGAAGCTGCAACATTAAATAAATTTAAAATGGAGATAGACATTTTCCTAGCAGATAAGGGAATTAGGGGTTACGGGGAGCGGGCAGGGACGTGGACGTGAGTCTAGATTCGGATCAGCCATGATCCTATTGAATGGCGGAGCAGGCCCGAGGGGCCGTATGGCCTACTCCTGCTCCTATTTCTTATGTTCTTATAACACAGTGGCCTTAATGTAGAAGTAAATTTTGCTGTCAGTTATGCGAATCTGACTGCTGCTTCACAGTAACACCTATTAAACTTATATCCTGAGTTTATGTCATTAACTACACCCCTCCCCCTCCACAACTTACCAAATTCAGAAATCTAATTCTCTGCACATACCTGTTTGAAAACAATCACTTATGATCTCCACAGATGACAGCAAATTTCTTTTCACAATTAGGCCAAACACAGCGATCCAGTGTTTCTTCATACATAGTAATATGTCTTCCAAGGACCAAGGAGGCTTCAGAAACAGTATCTAATATCAGGATCAGAAACAGATCACAGCAATTACATCATCCTTAATTTGACCTGTTACTATTTAACCATTCTAAGCACTTTGGTAATAGTTCAGCCATAACATTTAAAAGTAGTACATTTTGGTTAATTTATTTATTTGGAAAATACTATAAATAAACACATTTATAATGTTTCACACAAAGGCTAATACTGTATTAGTTATAATCCTCGATATAAGACATGTCAGAATAGCTCTGATCAAAACATGGATATCTGGAATTCTGCAAAAGGATGATTCATTACCAGAAGGGTTAAATCATTCTGGGCTTAAAGTCAGAAAATATTTAGGGGTGGAAATGTATGTAGTTTCCACCGGTCTCCCACCATAACTCCGGTGGAACCCCTGCAGAAATTCAGTCCTAAATGTTTATCTGAACAGTTGACTATCGGATTGTCGTAAAAACCCATCTGGTTCACTAATGTCCTTTAGGGAAGGAAATCTGTCCTTACCCGGTCTGGTCTATCTGGGACTCCAGACCCACAGCAATGTGATTGACTCTTAACTGCCCTCTAAAATGGCCTAGCAAGCCACTCAATTGTATCAAAACCACGATGAAAAACTATAAGAAAAAAACGGACGGACCACCCAGCATCGATGTAGGCACTGGATTCGGACACGACAAAGGCACACCCAGCCCAGTCGACCTTGCATAGTCCTCCTCACCAACAGCTAGGGACTTCTGCCAAAATTGGGAGAACTGTCCCACAGACTAGTCAAGCAACAGCCTGACATAGGCATACTCACAGAATCATATCTTTCAGCCAATGTCCCAGACTCCTCCATCACCATCCCTGGGTATGTCCTCTCCCACTGGCAGGACAGCAGAGGTGGCGGCACAGTGGTATAGTCAGGAGGGAGTGGCCCTGGGAGTCCTCAACATTGACACTCATGGCATCAGGTCAAACATGGGCAAGGAAACCTCCTGCTGATTACCACCTACCGCCCTCCCTCAGCTGATGAATCAGTACTCCTCCATGTTGAACACCACTTGGAAGAAGCACTGAGGGTAGCAAGTGCACAGAATGTTCTCTGGGTAGGGGACTTCAATGTCCATCACCAAGAGTGGCTTGGTAGCACCACTACTGACAAGAGACCTGAAAGACATATCTACCAGACTGGCCTGCAGCAGGTGGAGAGAGAACCAACATGAGGGAAAAACCTACTTGACCTCATCCTCGCCAATCTACCTGTCACAGATGCATCTGTTCATGACAGTATTGGTAGGAGTGACCACCAGCAACAGTCCTTGTGGAGACGAAGTCCCGTCTTCACATGGAGAACACCCTCCATCATGTTGTGTGGCACTGGCACCGTGCTAAATAGGATAGACTCAGAACCGATCTAGCAGCTCAAAACTGGGCATCCATGAGGCACTGTGGGCCATCAGAGCAGCAGAATTGCATTCCACCACAACCTGTAAACTCATGACCCAGCATATCCCTCACTCTACCATTACCATCAAACCAGGCGACCAACCCTGGTTCAATGAGGAGTGTTGAAGAGCATGCGAGGAGCGTACCTAAAAATGAGGTGCTAACCTGGGGAAGCTGCAACACAGGACTACATGCATGCTAAACAGAGGAAGCAACATGCTATAGACAGAGCTAAGCGATCCCACAACCAACCGATCAGATCAAAGCTCTGCAGTCCTGCCACGTCCAGTCGTGAATGGTGGTGGACCATTAAACAACTAACAGGAGGAGGAGGTGGCTCCATGAATATCCCCATCCTCAATGATGGCAAAGCCCAGCACGAGTGCAAAAGACAAGGCTGAAGCGTTTGCAACCAACTTCAGCCAGAAGTGCCGAGTGGATGATCCATATCGGCCTACTCCTGAGGTCCCTACCATCACAGGAACCAGCCTTCAGCCAATTCAATTCACTCCACGTGATATCAAGAAACGACTGAGCACACTGGATACAGCAAAGGCTCTGGGCCCCGACAACATCCCAGCTGTCGTGCTGAAGACTTGTGCGCCAGAACTAGCCGTGCCTCTAGCCAAGCTGTTCCAGTACAGCTACAACACTGGCATCTACCAGACAACATAGAAAATTGCCCAGGTATGTCCTGTCTACAAAAAGGACAAATTCAAACCAGCCAATTACTGCCCCATCCGTCTACTCTCAATCATCAGCAAAGTGATGGAAGGTGTTGCCGACAGTGCTATCAAGCGGCACTTACTCACCAATAACCTGCTCACTGATGCTCAGTTTGGGTTCCGCCAGCACCACTCGGCTCCAGACTTCACTGCAGCCTTGGTCCAAACATGGACAAAAGGGCTGAATTCCAGAGGTGAGGTGAGAGTGACTGCCCTTGACAAGGCAGCATTTGACCAAGTGTAGCATCAAGGAGCCCTAGTAAAACTGAAGTCAATGGGTATCAGGGGGAAAACTCTCCACTGGCTGGAGTCATACCTAGCACAAAGGAAGATGGTTGTGGTTGTTGGAGGCCAATCATCTCACCCCCAGGACATCGCTGCAGGAGTTCCTCAGGGCAGTGTTCTAGGCCCAATCATCTTCAGCTGCTTCATCAATGACCTTAGCTCTATCATAAGGTCAGAAGTGGGGATGTTCGCTGATGATTGCACAGTGATGATTCGCAATTCCTCAGATAATGAAGCAGTCCATGCCCGCATGCAGCAAGGCCTGGACGACATTCAGGTTTGTCTGATAAGTGGCAAGTAACATTCGCGCCACAAAAATGCCAAGCAATTACCATCTCCAACAACAGAATGTCTAACCACCTCCCCATGACATTGAATGGCATCACCATCGTCGAATCCCCCACCATCAACATCCTGAGGGTCACCATCAACCAGAAACTTAACTGGACCAGCCACACAAATAATGTAGCTACAAGAGCAGGTCAGATGCTGGGTATTCTGCGGTGAGTGACTCACCTCCTGACTCCCCAAAACCTTTCCACTACCTACAAGGTGTGGTAAACCACTGTTGTTGTTGTTGTTGTTACACACCGTTGTACCTATGCATGCCTCAACATGTCTCGGCTGGCTCCACCCACACAGGCCCAGGTATAAAGGTGATTGACCTGCAGCCCCCTGCCTTCTTGGAACCCAGTCAACCACGAGAGGCATGCTCTGTTCTTTGCTAATAAAAGCCTTTAGTTACTCTCTTAACTCTCAGTCTTTTATGAGTAATTGATAGCGCATCAATTTTATTAGCAAAAACAAAATGTCGACATTTGCTGAACAGCAGGCTGCTGCACCAAACGCTGAGCAACAGGAGCTGCTGCGAGCCCTCAGACCAACATGCCTGGACCTAGACCCCCAGGAAGCGGGTTCGGCTACCAAATTCGCGCATTGGCTGCGTTGCTTCGAGGCCTACCTGCAAGCCTCAACTGTGACCCTGGACGAAAACAAGCTGGAAATCCTGGCCTCAAAGGTGAGCCACCAAGTTTATACAATAATCCAGGACGCGACGACCTACGCGGCGGCTATCGGTCTGCTAAAAGGGCAATACGCACGCCCGGTAAATACGGTCTATGCCCGGCACCTCTTAAGATCCCGCAGACAGCAGCCCGGGGAATTGGTGGAGGCCTTCCTACGGGCACTACGGATACTCGGCCGAGACTGCGATTGCAAAGAAGCATCAGCCACAGCACACACGGAGGGACTAATCCGAGATGCTTTCGTTGCGGGTCTAAGGTCCGACTACTCCCGGCAGAGACTGTTGGAAAAGGGAGAAATGGACCTGAGAAAGGCAGTGTTCCTCGCGCTCTCGCTCGACGCGGCCCACAGGAATATGGACGCCTTCTCCCCTAACCGCTCCGCAACGTGGACGCCACAACCTTGGGTCATGGGACCGCCACCTTCAACTGCTGCTGCGATGTCCAAGGCACAGAAATGTTATTTTTGTGGCCAGGCAAAACACCCCAGAGCACGCTGCCCGGCGAGAAACGCTACCTGCTCCGGCTGCGGGAAGAAAGGACGCTATGTCAGCGCCTGCAAAGGTAAAACCGCTAACGCCAGCAGCGCCGCGTGCGAACCGTGGGGGCAGCCATCTTGTCCGCCATCTTGGGCTCCCCCAGCCGCGTGGGGATCGGGACCATGGGCGCCGCCATTTTGTCCGCCATCTCGGCCGTCTCCAACTTCAACCACGGGGGACCCGGACTCAACCACCGCCTCATCTGACGACCACATCGACTCGCTCGACCATACGCTGGCCTCCGTGACGCTGGACCAATCTCTCCCTCATCAACTGTCCAGGTCCATGATGGACATTAAGGTAAACGGCCGCGCCACTACCTGCCTTTTTGACAGCGGGAGCACGGAAAGCTTTATCCACCCCGACATGGTGCGCAGTTACTCTCTCCCGGTCCTGCCGACGCGACATCGGATCTCTTTGGCTTCCAAAGCCCAACCAGCGGACGTCGGTGGCTACTGTGTAGTGACCCTTTCAGTAAGGGGCACAGAATACAAAAATTTTAAACTCCTGGTCCTGCCCCATCTTTGCGCTGCCGTTCTACTGGGGTTGGATTTTCAGTGCAACCTTAAGAGTGTCACATTAGCGTACGACGGACCCCTCCCCCCACTCTCAGTCTGCAGCCAGCAGCTTTTAAATTGCCCGCCGCGCACCATTTGCAGCCTCTCCACCCTTAAAGTCCCCCCCCCCTCCTTGTTCGCTAACCTCACCCGCGACTGTAAGCCCATCGCTACCAAAAGCAGGCGTTACAGTGCCGGGGATAGGAGCTTCATTAAATCCGAGGTAGCAAGACTCCTGAAGGAAGGGATTATTGAAAGTAGCACCAGCCCATGGCGAGCACAAGTGGTGGTAGTGAAGACTGGCGAAAAACAGCGCCTAGTTATTGACTACAGCCAGACGATCAATCGCTACACCCAGCTAGATGCATACCCACTCCCCCGCATATCTGACATGGTCAATCAGATAGCACAATACCGGGTGTTCTCGACGATTGATCTGAAGTCGGCATACCACCAGCTCCCCATCAGGGCTGAGGACCGCCAGTACACAGCTTTTGAAGCTGACGGTCGTCTCTACCACTTCCTCAGAGTTCCCTTCGGCGTCACCAACGGGGTTTCAGTCTTCCAACGGGAGGTGGACCGGATGGTCGACCAGAACGCGCTCCAGGCCACTTTCCCCTATCTAGACAACGTCACCATCTGCGGCCGCGACCAGCAGGACCATGATGTTAATCTAGAGAAATTCCTCCGTACGGCCCAGCGGCTGAACCTAATATACAACAAGGACAAATGTATGTTTCGTACCAAGCGCCTTGCCATTCTTGGCTGTGTAGTGGAGAACGGAGTCATCGGCCCCGACCCCGACAGGATGCGCCCCCTTATGGAGCTCCCCCTCCCCCACTGCCAAAAGGCACTGAAGAGATGCCTAGGGTTTTTCTCGTACTATGCTCAGTGGGTGCCCAACTATGCGGACAAAGCCAGACCCCTCATCAAGTCCACCTCCTTCCCCCTGACAGCAGAGGCCTGTGCAGCCTTCACTCTCATAAAAGGAGATATCGCGAAGGCCACAATGCACGCAGTGGATGAGTCCATCCCTTTCCAAGTGGAGAGCGACGCATCCGACTTTGCCCTAGCTGCAACCCTTAACCAGGCGGGGAGACCCGTGGCCTTTTTCTCAAGGACCCTCCAGGGCCCCGAGATTCGACACTCCTCTGTCGAAAAGGAGGCCCAGGCCATTGTGGAAGCTGTGCGACATTGGAGGCATTACCTGGCCGGAAAACGATTTAGCCTGCTCACTGACCAGCGTTCAGTAGCTTTTATGTTTAATAATAAGCAGAGGGGCAAAATCAAGAGCGACAAGATCTTGAGGTGGAGAATCGAACTCTCCACCTACAATTACGATATCTTGTACCGGCCCGGGAAACTCAATGAGCCCCCAAATGCCCTATCACGTGGTACATGCGCCAACGCGCAGGTCGATAGACTGAAGACCCTCCACAATGACCTCTGCCACCCGGGGGTCACCAGGTTTTTTCACTTCATCAAATCCCGTAACCTGCCCTACTCCATCGAGGAGGTCAGGACCATGACCAGGAACTGCCAAATCTGTGCCGAGTGCAAACCGCATTTTTATAGGCCAGACAGAGCAAGCCTGATCAAAGCCACGCGCCCCTTTGAACAGCTGAGCGTCGATTTTAAAGGGCCCCTCCCCTCCTCCGACCGCAATGTGTACTTCCTCAACATAATTGATGAGTACTCCCGTTTCCCGTTTGCCATCCCTTGCTCAGACATGACCAGTACCACGGTCATTAAATGTCTGAATGACCTCTTCGCCTTGTTCGGTTTCCCTAGCTATATTCATAGCGACAGGGGCTCATCCTTTATGAGTGACGAACTCCGGCAGTACCTGCTCTCGAGAGGTATCGCTACAAGCAGGACCACCAGCTACAACCCCCGGGGGAATGGCCAGGTGGAAAGGGAGAATGCGACGGTCTGGAAGGCAGTCCTTTTAAAATTGAAATCTAAGGGCCTTACGACCTCTCGCTGGCAGGAAGTCCTCCCTGCGGCGCTCCATTCCATTCGGTCACTGGTCTGTACAGCCACCAATGCCACCCCTCACGAGAGAATGTTCTCCTTCCCCAGGAAGTCCACATCGGGGATCTCGCTACCGACATGGCTGACTTCTCCAGGACCCGTCCTACTGCGGAAGCACGTGAGGTCCCATAAGACGGACCCCCTGGTCGAGAGGGTGAGCCTCCTCCATGCCAACCCTCAGTATGCTTACGTGGTGTACCCGGACGGGCGGGAGGACACAGTCTCCATACGAGACCTCGCACCTTCGGGTGCTCCCGAAACACCCCCCTCGCCATCCACCACTACCCACGCCTACCCCCAGTACGCTTACGTAGCGTACCCGGACGGGCGGGAGGACACAGCCCCCACACGAGATCTCGCACTTTTGGGTGCCCCTGAAACACTACCATTGCCATCCACCACTACCCACAACCCAACCCCGCTGGACGGCATGCCGCAGCCCCAGGACCCGTCATTGACCACCCAACCACTCAATGAGATGCCAGACTCAACGTTGGATGCTGCACCATCACCACCGCCACCACGACGACGATCAGGACGGCATACAAGGCCACCTGATAGACTTACTTACACGAACCTTTAGTACACTTCACCCCGCTGGACTCAATTTTAAACAAGGGGTGAATGTGGTAAACCACTGTTGTTGTTGTTGTTACACACCGTTGTACCTATGCATGCCTCAACATGTCTCGGCTGGCTCCACCCACACAGGCCCAGGTATAAAGGTGATTGACCTGCAGCCCCCTGCCTTCTTGGAACCCAGTCAACCACGAGAGGCATGCTCTGTTCTTTGCTAATAAAAGCCTTTAGTTACTCTCTTAACTCTCAGTCTTTTATGAGTAATTGATAGCGCATCACAAGGCACAAGTCAGGAGTGTGATGTAATACTGTCCACTTGCCTGGATGAGTGCAGCTCCAATAACACTTAAGAAGCTCAACGCCATCCAGGACAAAGCAGCCCGTTTGATTGGCACCCCATCCACCACCTTAAACATTCACTCCCTTCACCACCAGCACTACAAGATGCACTGCAGCAACTCGACAAGGCTTCTTCGACAGCACCTCCCAAAATCACACCCTCTAGAAGGACAAGGGCAGCAGGCACATGGGAACACCACCAGCTCCAAGATTCCCTCTCAGTGACACACCATCCTGACTTGGAAATATATTGCCATTCCTTCATCGTCGCTGGATCAAAATCCTGGCACTCCCTACCTATCAGCACTGTGGGAGTACCTTCACCACACCACTGCAGCGGTTCAAGAAGGTGGCTCACCACCACCTTCTCATGGCAATTAAGGATGGGCAATAAATGCTGGCTATGCCAGCGACGCCCACATCCTGTGAATTAATTTTTTAAAAATCAAATTTTTACCTCTGTCCAGAGATCATCATATACTGTTTTCATCTCTGTTTCTAAGATGGCTGACAGAGCACTTCCTAGTAATTTCTCTAGCTGAGTGATAATGCCAGTAACGTCCAAAGCTGACTCTTGTGCTGATAGATGCTGATTAACTGTTCCATTTGGCTCTTTTACATTGATCACTATAAGATACAAAAAAAACAAAAATGTCACGTTCTAGTTTAACCAAACAGAACAAGCAAAGAAAGGTAACGGATAATAAACCAGGCCACGAATAAACAGACAATTTCTGCCTGGAATAAGTTACTTACTGTTGTATTTATAGTTAGTAATGTAATTATTACATAGAACATTTAACAACACAAACACAGCACCTTTTAAAATGTAAAGTTAGTTAACCCTGTAAACATTATGAGAACCAAGAATGTCACAATTTAGAAGTCACTAATACAAAATGGCTGCCTTGCTTGCCAACATAATAAGTCACTGTACTTTAAAGCAATTCACTACATGAAGCACTTTCAGACATTTCGATGTGAGAAGGTAGAATATAAATGCAAGGAGTAGAGTAACAATTTGTAATCTTCTTCACTGCAGACCGGATACGTAGAATTTTTGACGAGATGAAATATGGGAGATTATTTTTAGTATGTTGTATGATCACAAATTCATAAGTGGAGCTAATATTCTCCTAAGCCAACTCACAAATCTATTTCTAATACTTTAGTGTAGTAAAATTTTTACAATTAGAAATGATAGTAACAGGTTCCATCAATGGAGGAGTTGAGAAGTGCACTGCCCAGTATGGAACTGAGCCACACAAACGAGGACAGTCCCAGATTTCATCCCTCATCTGTGCTGAGTTAGCTAATCTCAGCAGGACAGTAGTCATGCTTTAATTAGCTTCAGCACTAAGGAGGGAAAGGAAAATCAGCCAGGGTTTTCGACTCCCACCCTCTGATTACTTCCATAAATGCTTGCCTGTGGGCACTGGGTGAGGTCAACATCAGTCAGGGCTGCGATGCATCCTGCCTCCTGGTCAAATGGCCATCTAACACTCCGTTTAGGCTGAAAGATGAAGAATAGCCATTTGTAGGAGATACCGAGTTACAAGGGTTCTTTCACAAGAGTGGAAAGCCTCTCGCAAGAGCAAGTCGGTGATGTTGTTTCACAGGATGGAAAAAAACACCTAAATCTCACCATATGGTTTCTACTTGAATGCACAGTTCCTGGTCAAACCTAGAAACATTGCAAGCTGCTGCCACCAGCCACAATATTATTGTGCAACAGTGAATCACTGTTCCAGATATGGAAAAATGCTAACTGCGTGGGTAGTGGAATAACCAGTTACGCCCACACAATAAGCAAAGTTCTGTAAGGCTGCATATGTTCTTACTTAAGATTCAGCGCAAGCACACCTGATGGAAGGAAGCACTAAAGGAAAAAAAAAGTATTCTGAAAGTCGCAGAGCAGTCTTGAAAAGAATATGTTTATACAGTACATTCTTTTCAGTCACCTTAAACTGTTAGCTATTTTTATAACTACATTTGCTAAGGTCAGGAGTAGAATGGCAGAGAGATTCTAATGGGTTAGGGCAATGGCCAAAAGTAGAATTAAATATTTTCATATGCTTATATTGGTAATGAAATATACAGTGGTTCTACAACTGCCAAAAGCACAATACTTGGAAATGAATACTGTTGAACTCTGCAGGCTTCCTACATATACAGAGCCTTTCTAAAGTTCAATTGGATTTTTCAGTAATTTGCCAAGCCTGCTCTTGACTACAAGACGCCCCTTCTTGCCTTAGCCAATATTTTCCATTGAATGTGTACTCATTGAAGTGTGGGAAAAACCATACACTGAGCCAAAGAAAAAGGTTATGAAGGAAAGCCAAAGGCTTGGCCAAAGAAATGGGTTTTAAAGAGGATCAGGAGTCAGAAGGTTTTGGGTTCAAGCTGTAATTTAAGCTGTAGGTATACCCAACATTTCTTCACATTATTCAGAGAGAAAAAAAAGGTAAATGAAAGCCTGAAGGGTGAAATCCAAATCTTGAAAGCAGAAGATTGGTAACATGTTTCTCAGGGATCTGGGAGATATATGCCCCATGGAAATTCTGAATTTTTACATTCAAAATGATGCATTCTAGTTAGTTTTAAGCAGTTTCATATTTCACAAATTATAGATTTTTAATCTACTTAAAAAGGAAAACTAAAGTGACATTTGAATTTTAAAACAAGAACATCACATCCCCAAAAGTCACCCAACCCCCTGCCCCACCATTCCAGTTCACTATGAAATTCCCAGCCTTCCATGATCACCTTATCCAACCCTTCCATGTTGCCATTGGAACTTTTCTCCCACCTCCACTCAGTTCAACCTGGTATTCTTCTGCCCTCCAACCCAGGTCATACTCTTCTTCCACCTCCCATTTAAGGTGGCATTATTCCCCCCCCCCCCCCCCCAATTCAAGTTGGCACTCTTCTCAACTATCTTCCCCAGTTCAAGCAGGCACTCTTTGTCCTATCCAACTCCCATTTTTCATCTTGCCCCTCACCCTCCCATCAGTTAATGCAGGCACTCTCGTTCCCCACAAAGTCTCGTTAATGCTAGCATTCTTCTTCCTCCCTCATCCCCCTGCTCCCAAGCTTTTGTCCCCTTCTCGCACTAATTCATGGTCAACCATTTTCTTCCCCCACTCATTGCCATCCACTTCATCCCTTCCCTCTCCTGTTCTCATACGAGTTCCTGCCTACGCTATACAGCGGTGGGGATCACTTCTATTAGCAGCAGCACTGGGAAGTGGTGCTGAGGTGAGAAGTGCTGGTCTATTAGTGGCTGCAGCATTCTGGAGTGGTGAAGGGAGAGGCATCAATAGTAATGGCAGCAACACTGGGGGGAGCAGAAATGAGAGCAAAAGCACAAGCCACTGTTTTCAGCGGCTGAAAAGCATATGCGCTCTCCTGACGTTAAAAGTGGGTATACTGTAGGTACACTCTAGGTTTTCCCCAAAGTAACTAAACTGGAAGGTGTTCCAAACCTGGTGTTCTAAACCTGAAGGCCTCGATTTTAACTGAGCCATGGAGGCGGGCTTGGAGGCGTGCGGGGGGTTAAAATCGCAAAAACTGGCGGGCGGGACCCCCCCGCCTGGTTCCCAACTCTGAGCCATTTTTACTCAGGCGTGTCTGATGGTCCCGAATCCGTCCCGCATCCAACAGGCGGGACTGGTCTTTAAGGCCCTTAATCACCACTAAATGGCCTCTATAATGCCATTTTAACAGTCCCTTGCACTTTTAACCCTTTTCCCATGTAAAACACGCCTGGTGGGAATCACGACTGTGAAACCTGACGTGAGCACTTATTGGCTTGCTGACTATCAGCTGCAGGTCAACCATTAAAAAGAGGAGATTTGATCAGCCATCATTTGCAGGTGGCAGGATTTTTTGTCTCAGGCCTGGGGCAACTTCTACCAGGCTTAACCACACCTGTGGAAGGTTGGAGCCTCACACACATCTCCAGTGTGAACTCCTGGGAAACCCCTCTCGCCACCTTCACTCAGCGCTTCCTCAACGGAGGCGTATGCCAGAAGCATGGGAGCCATTTTTTTCCTTCCCTTCTGGGTATTAGAGGAGCTTGAGCACCAGGCGCGGCAGCAGCAGAACCAGGAACAACAGCAGCACCAGCAACAGCAGCAGGAGCGACAGGCTGCGGCTCACCCACCTGAGGCAGCACAGGCCAGAAGAAGCCAGCGCCTGGAAGCCCGTCGGCGCAGGAGATACCCCCCAAACAGGGTCTACAGACACAGGGTCAGCTACCCCAACATGACTGAGCAGCAGTGCCAAAGGCGGCTCCAACTTTCGCGAGAGGTAGTGACTGACATCTGCGCAATGCTACAGCAAGACCTGCTGCCCAGAGGGCCAGGTGGACACTCCTTACCAGTGGCCATCAAAGTCACCACCGCACTCAACTTTTTTGCCTCAGGCTCATTCCAGGGATCATCAGCGGCATTTCCCAGGCGGCCGCACACAATTGCATCACGCAGGTAACCGATGTCCTCTTTGCCCTCGCGCACAATCATATCCATTTCACCAAGGATCGCACAAATGTGTGATGGCGCGAGCGGTTGAATTAGCTCATCTGGCAGACTTTCCAAGGGTGCACGGCGTCGTTGACTGCACACGTGGCCCTTAGGGCACCCCATCGCAATCCAGGTATTTTTGTCAACCGCAAGGGCTTCCATTCCCTTAATGTTCACCTGGTGTGTGACCACAAGAAGGAGATTTTGCATGTTTGTGCCATGTACCCTGGCAGTTGCCATGACCCCTTCATACTGCGCCAGTCTAGTGTGCCTCCGCTATTCAGGCCGCCAGACCAACTTCACGGATGGCTACTTGGAGACAAGGGCTATCCCCTGAGGATTTGGCTAATGACGCCATTGAGGAGGCCAGCCAACGAAGCTGAGGAGCGCTACAACTCCAGCCACATTTTCACCAGATCCATTATCGAGCAAACCATCGGTTTGCTGAAGATGTGCTTCAGATGCCTGGATAGATCAGGTGGAGCCCTAGAGTACTCAGCAGCCAGGGTCTCCAGAATCGTTGTGGTTTGCTGTGCACTTCACAACATGGCACAGCGTCGTGGCTTGCAGATTCCTGAGGACCAAGTGGCTCCTCACATACCCTCCTCAGATGATGATGATGATGATGATGATGATGAGGAGGAGGGCGAAAACGACCATCCTGCAGAGGACCAACAACCAGCGGCAGCATTACGCCAGAACATTGATGCCTGGGATGCAAGGAACGCACTCATCCTCGCCAGATTTGCTTAGCCGAGCCAATCAAGCACTTTTGCCTCACAGTTTCTAACCTGAGCATCGACAATGGCCAAGACCCCGCGGATTCCTAGCTATTTGTCCAGCATACTGACAATTGCAAGTAATCCTAAGACCTCAATGTGAAAGTCCCATTCGCGAAATGACACACGCCACAAATACAGCAGTAGCCGTCGGACTTTTTATTGACAGAATTCATCTGATGGCTTTTTTTAACAATACATAAAATTTCACCCAAGTGGCTACCCTTGTGACCACTTGTGCTTTATTTTCCTCTTATGCGTGCTCCTACGTCGTGGTTCCCCTGTGGCTTCAGCAGATGTGGAGGCCCCTTGCTCACTTTCCTGCTGCTCCTGTCTCGACACCTTTGGCGGGTGTCCTCTGGGGTGGCGAGCCTGTGAGGGCTCGTCAACAGTCTGCTGCTCCTGCGGCTGTGCAGGGGTTGAGACGTCTATCTCACTTGGGTGTGGACTCCGGTGGGGCTCTGACCGAGGGCTCTGCAGTGGCATGGAAGTGTGAGCGCCTGGAGAGGAACCTCCACTTCCTTGAGGCCTGCCACCAACCTCCCTCTCATGGGTCAGCTCCCCCTCCGCGCCTGGAAGTGGCTGGAGAGCACCTTGCTGCACATCAGGGGGGCCATGGGGACCCGTATCTGCAATGGCAGTCCTACTCAGAAGGACTTCCATGAAGGTCTGGTTTCTATGTTCAATAGATGCCCATCGCTCCTCAAGAGATGTCATTCTATTCTGAACACTCACCATGTTTTCCATACCCTGGCGACTAACCTCCTCCATGGCCGTAGCCCTCCTCTCCTCTACCGTAGCCAGCCTTACCACGGAGGCAGCAATCATTTCCACGTAGGTAGCCATCCTTTCCGTGTTGATGCGTTCATGCACCAATGACTCCACAAAGGCTCTGCTCATGTTCGCTATGGACTCCTCCATTTGCTCCACACTCGCAGCGACCCTAGAGACAAAACCTGCCAGAGACTCCTGCATCTGTGCATGGAGTTCCATCACCTCTGATCTTATGGATGGACCCAGAGGCAGAGGGTCGACATGCAGCTGAGCCGAGCTGACAGAGTCCTGCGCCCTCTGACGAGGACTCTCCACTGCTGTCCCTGTCTCCACAATCTGCTGATGCTCACTTGTGAGCTGTGATACACCAGGTGACAACTCTATTCTATGTCCCGAAGGTCCCACCGAGGTGTCTGCGCTGGTGCTGGGTGCGCTTATTTCTGCTGATGCTGCGCCCTCAGAGGTTGCAGATTCCTCTGAGGTTGCAGATTCCTCTGAGGAGTCTGGAAGCTCAGGCTCTTCCTCCTGGACAGTGGGGACGGGGGCTCTCGATGGTCCTGTGGGGGAGTAAAGGAAAGAGTTAGAGATGTGAGGTCAAGGTTACATGCATATTGCATATTGCAGATGATCATAAGTCCATCTGTTATAGCTTCAGAATCATTATCAGCGACTCATGCAATGTCAATGAGAGAGATGGAAAACTATTCTGTCACCAGCTTGCTGTGATGCACCAGTCTGTCCGTCCCCAACGTGCGCATCTTTTTCAACCCGACAATTTCCAGGACGGCTTCCTCCCAGGAGGTGAGCCTCCTCCTGTCCTGGCTCTTTCCCTTTTATTATGAGCTCTCTTTTCCTGCAATGAGGGAGACAAGTGGGGGTTGAGTGAGAATGAAGGAGTGAGTGTAGAGATTGCATAGCATAGATACTTAGAAGGAGACAAAGATGGAGTGAGGTTGCAATACCAAGGGCCCTCCCTGTGTGTTGTCAGTTGTGTTCAAAGCATCAGAGTGATAGGGAGTGTGAGGGCTGCATGGTGGCATAGTTATGTGATTGTTAGCATAGAGAGAGAATGGGTAAGGGTGCATGGATGTGAGTGTCAAGTGGGATGTGGAGGAAGAGATTGCTAAAGCTGAGTGCTGGTGAGGAAAGGCAATGGGGATCAGATTGAGGTTGATGGAAACTTCATACTTACTTTTCCAGTGCGATGAAGGTCATGGAATCTTTTCCTGTACTGCATCCAGGTGCGCCGTGTGACCCCCAAGGAATTGACCTCCCCAGCCACCTGTATTCTCGCAGCCTTGGTCTGACTGGGAGGCCTCTTCCTCCCTGATGAAGGGAACAGGTCCTCCCTGTGGGCCCTAGCCCCATCCACCAATGCCTGTAGTGCTGCCTCGTCAAACTTAGGAGCTGCTCTTGGCCTCCCGCTGGCCATTGTTCCTGTAGGTTCCTGTGCCATCAAATGGAGAAAGCTTGGCAGTCTGCAGAAGAAGCAAGGCTTGCTGTGGACCTTAAATGCAGCAGCAATGATGACGTCATCGGAGGGGACTTTCAGCCATGAGAAACCCATTTGCAAAGGCTTCCCACACGTTGGAAATCAATTGGCCAATTGAGTTAAAATTGCATCAATCTCCCACAGCCATTTAGATTCGTGTGGGAAACACGAAATTCAGGGAACACGCCAATAGCCCGCAGCTGAGTTAAAATCGAGGCCGAATAGTGTTATTTAACCCCAATCTTTTAATCCACATTGTTTTTCATTTTGCTAAACCCTTACATTTCATACCTTTCAACATTTTACAACCTCACTATTTTGTAAACCATGATCATAAGGCAAGGAGCGCAGGTTCAAACTGGTGAGGGGAGAACTTGCGATTGATTTTAGGGAGAGTTTGTATACTCGTAGCGCTCAGTACTTGAAACAGATTTCCATGTAGTGAAGGCAAAGGTTATTCAAAAGCCAAGTGGATGCTGTGATGGGGGAACAATAGATTTTTCTTTCTGGGCGGGTGAGTGATGTTGTGATCTTGTTGAGCTACTCATTTGATTCCACTAATTATGCAGTTTCAGCAGTGCAGCTCCTTTTAATCCATAAAACTATACAGTATTATGAAAAACCTTTACAGTGTTTGGCGTCAGTTGTAGTTGACACGCTCGGTTGGTGGCAGCTGTGTCACAACAGCAGCCATCTCCCTCAAGTCATACTTTCAAAACTAGGGGCAATAAGTATAAGATAATCACTAATAAATCCAATTGGGCATTCAGGAGACACCTCTTTACCCAGAGTGGTTAGAATGTGGAACCACTTACAAGGAGTAATTGAGACGAATAGCATAGATGCATTTAAGGGGAAGCTAGATAAACACACGAGGGAGACAGAAATAGAAGGTTATGCTGATAGGCTGAGATAAAGAGGGACGTGAGGAGGTTCATATGGAGCATAAACGCTGGCATAGACCAGTTGGCCCGAATGGCCTGGTGCTGCGCTGTAAATGCGATGCTGACCTGTATGCTTCACCTGCTAAACAATATCAGCTCCTTCATCAACTGGCTTTGAAGAAGCTCTGTGTTCTAAGTGTTAATAGTGTTGATATTTACAAATAATATCTCCTATTACACTGAACATAGCTTTGGTATTAGATTTTCCCATATGTCTTTAAACTAAACAAGGGGGGGGGGGTGAGGGGGGCAGGTTCCCGGCGGAGAGAAATCTAGAATGCTAAAGAGAAAAGACAAGGAAGCAGTGCTGGAAAGTGATTGGGGTAAGGATAACCAGATTGTGTCAGGAAGGGACAGAACGTACAAAGGAGTGCACTAACAAATAGGGTCCAGGTAAGAAAAAATGGTAATAAGACAAATAGGGCAATAGTACAAAAAAATGTTAAGATATCTAAAAATGTTAAAAAGACAAATCTAAAGGTACTGTATCTGAATGCACGAAGCTTTCGTAATAAGGTAGACAAATTAACAGCGCAAATAGATGTAAACGGATACGATATAATGAAAGGATTCGCAAATTTCATGTCTCCCCCGAAGATTTACTTTTGATTTATTAAAGAAACCCTGGTTGGACTGAGTTTAAAATCCAGGGCTCCAGAAGATGGCTGCGGTCAACCTCATGGCCAAGGCCTGTAAGTTTCAGTTTGGACTGACAAAGAAGGAACTTTCCAGAAATTAGAATGCAGACAGACCATCTGCATTTATGCATGAGAAGCAAACCCAGTGGCATTCGGGCCTCTGATTAAAGCCCATCATGGTTGTTTGCACAAGCAATCAAGAGCAAGCAAGGCCTATTCAATATGTAATGGGACAAGCTTAGCTGCATTTCAGACCTTCGTTAGAGAACATCGACACTGTTTACAAACGATCAACGGGGCATTCAGTCTGGAATGGCCCCATCACGAAACCAGTGGGACAAAGGGGAGCACTGATGAGACGTTTAAAACCGATTAACCGGCCATCCAGGTCGATGGGCCCAGATCGGTTTCCTTTGTGTGAGCTTAAACACGTCCAGGTCAGACAAAGAAATGAGCTGATCTGGCGGGAGATAAGGGCTACCAGGAAGGGTATAACTAGTCCCTCAGGAAGCCATCTCTCTCTCTCTCGCCTCCAGTGCCCTGCCGTATCATCAACCCAGCGAGAGGATCGTTGACGAAGAGCCCGTCCAGTGAAGTAGGACACCCGCAGTTATGTTTGAATTACTGGGGTATCTCTGCTCTGGGGCGGTGAAAACCTAAAATCATCGACAGGCAACAGGGCACGGAGCAGGCGTTTCAACATCCTTGACTGGTGAGCATCAATTTTCTGGCCCATCACAAGGCAATCTAGATAGGTGTAAAGGGTGGGAGTTAAGGGGAATTGCTAAAGTGTCATTTTAGTCATTTTCCCTCGATTTCTCCTCCCCCGTTAAGTGTAATTGTGTTGCATCCATAGTGATTTTCTCTGTATAGTAATTGTTTCTCTATTTTAATAAACATTGGTTTTCTTTGCACCGAACCACTGGTCTCGTTTGTCTATATCGCTACTTGTAAATAAGTCTGGTGCTCAGAACTAAAAGGGGGAAGCGATTCGAACCGCACGGGGCTGGAGCAGCTCAGACACGACTGACTGGCCAGACACAAACCCCAAACCAAAACCCCCTACAATAATTGTGATTACGGAGACATGGCTGCAGGGTGACCAAGGCTGGGAACTGAATATCCAAGGATATTCGATATTTAGGAAGGACAGGCAAAAAGGAAAAGGAGGTGGGGTGGCATTGTTAGTAAAAGATGAAATCAGAGCAATAGTGAGAAAGGATATTGGCTCAGAAAATCAAGATGTAGAATCAGTCTGGGTGGAGCTAAGAAGCACCAAGGGGCAGAAAACATTGGTGGGAGTTGTCTATAGGCCTCCAAACAGTAGTGGTAATGTAGGGGATGGCATTACACAGGAAATTAGAGATGCATGTAAAAAGGGTACTACCATAATCATGGGTGACTTTAATCTACATGTAGACTGGACAAACCAAATTAGCAATAATACTATGGAGGATGAATTCCTGGAGTGTGTACGAGATGGTTTTTTAGACCAGTATGTTGAGGAGCCAACTAGGGAACAGGCCATCTTAGATTGGGTATTGTGTAACGAGAAGGGGTTAATTAATAATCTTGTTGTGTGGGATCCTTTCGGGAAGAGTGACCATAACATGATAGAATTCTTCATTAAGATGGAAAGTAAAGAAGTCCAATCCGAAACTAGGGTCATAAATCTAAACAAAGGAAACTACGAAGGTATGAGAAGTGAGTTGGCTATGATAGATTGGGGAGCTTCATTAAAATGCATGACGGTGGACAGGCAATGGCTAACATTTAAGGAACGAATGCATGAATTGCAACAGTTATACATTCCTTTCTGGCGCAAAAACACAAAAGGAAAAGCGGCCCAACCATGGCTAACAAAAGAAATTAAGGATAGTATTAGATCCAAAGAGGAGTCATATAAAGTTGCCAGAAAAAGTAGCAAGTCTGAGGATTGGGAGCAGTTTAGGGTTCAGCAAAAAAGGACCAAGAGATTGATTAAGAGGGGAAAAATAGAGTATGAGAGTAAACTTGCAAGGAACATAAAAGTGGACTGCAAAAACTTCTACAAGTATGTAAAAAGAGTAGTGAAGGCAAATGTAGGTCTCTTACAGTCAGAAACTGGAGAATTTATAATGAGGAACAAGGAAATGGCAGAGCAATTAAACAAATACAGGACACTTTCGTTTAACCGGAGGTTAAATGTCCGGAAAGCTCTATCTACCGGCAAAATTCAGGAGCCGTTTCCTATAAGTTTTTTTTACTTCTTGTTGCTTTTTTTTTCCAGTCAGGCTCTGCAAGGTCTAGCTGAAGCTGTTGCTTAGCTACAGAGACGCTTTTAAGCTGCGGCCGACTGTTTTGAAGCTGTTGCTAAGCAACAGGGTTTGTTGATTCACACGGAGCTCCAAAAGCTCCGTATGTTTTAACATTAGCGCTGGTTTCTACGGCAGTTTTGATGGTACGGCACCAGCTCGGTCCCGTCAGTGCCGGATACCAGAAAGTTTCCTGTACTTTGGTTCTGTCTTCACGGAAGAAGACACAAATAACTTCCCAGAAATGCTAGGGAATCAAGGGTCTAGTGAGAAGAAGGAATTAAAGGAGATTAGTATTAGTAAAAAAAAGTGCTGGAGAAATTAATGGGACTGTGTGGTAAACCACTGTATACCTGTCTGTATGTGTAATGTGTATTCCACTAGGTGCAGGTCTGGACATGCCTCGGCTGACTCCTCCCACTATTCCAGGTATATAAGTGACTACCTCCCAGTCCCTTAGTATTCTGGACGGGTCGACCACTCGAGACAAGACCTTCATTCTTTAGTTAATTAAAGCATGGTTGTTACTCGCTTAACCTCAGTCTTTTGAGTAATTGATGGCGCATCAATTTTATTAACTAAATTTTTTATAATGGAGAAGATCCTCACACCAGCATGCCTGGACCTGGACAGTCGGGAAGCGGACGCTTCCAACAAGTTTGCTCACTGGCTCACGTGCTTCGAGGCATTCCTGACTGCCTCCACTGCGGTCGAAACGGATGCGGACAAACTGTCTGTCCTGATCTCCAAGGTGAACCACCGAGTGTACTCAGTCATCCGGGACGCGACCTCGTACACAGCCGCCCTCCAGCTCCTCAAGACCCAGTACACGCGCCCTGTGAATGAAGTATACGCCAGGCACCTTCTGGGGAGTCGCAAGCAACAACCTGGGGAATCGACTGAGGAATACCTCCAAGCACTGTCCGTGCTTGGCCGGGCCTGTGGGTGTAAGGCAGTAACGCCCGCTAAGTACACGGAGGAACTGATCCGGGATGCCTTCGTAGCGGGCCACAGGTCCAACTACACCCGACAGCGACTGCTGGAGCAGAGTGACCTCACCCTCGACAAAGCCTCCGAAATCGCTCCTCTGTGCTCCCGGAGTAGAGGATGCCTACTCCTCTACACCGTGGACAACGACAACCTGGGACACGGTAGGACAGCCCCATAGCACCGTGCCACCCCAGCCACAGCCCAACAATGGCCCAACTACCGCAGCAGTGTCCCAAAGCCAGACAGCAGTACCCCAAGGCCAGAAATGCTACTTCTGTGGCCAGGCCAAACACCCCAGAGCGCGCTGCCCGGCGAAGAATGCGACCTGCTCGGGCTGCGGGAAAAAGGGACACTACGCCAGCGTCTGCAAGGCCAAAGCCACCCCGAGCGCCAGCAGCGCCGCGTGTGGGCCGGGCGAGCCGCCATCTTGGGCCCCCAACAGCGCCGCGTGTGGGCCGTGCGGGCCGCCATCTTGGGCCTCCCCAGCCATGTGCGAACCACCGCAGCAGCAGCCATCTTGGACGGCTCCAGCCACATGGACGCCGCCATCTTGGACACCAGCCGGGACGCAGCAGACCGCCAACCCCCCCCCCATCTGATACCCGCAGCGACACACCGACCCCTACGCTGGCCTCTGTTACGCTGGACCAAACGAGACCGCACCAACTAGCTCGGTCCAAAATGGACGTTAAGGTAAACGGCCATGCAATAAACTGCCTTTTTGACTCCGGGAGCACAGAGAGCTTCATCCACCCCGACACGGTGCGGCGTTGCTCTCTCCCAGTCCTGCCTGCGCACCAGCGGATTTCTATGGCCTCCGAGTCCCAGTCAGCGGACATTGGCGGCTACTGCGTGGTGACACTAGTAGTAGACGGGACTGTGTTCAATAATTTTAAACTCCTGGTCCTGCCCGACCTCTGCGCTGCCGTCCTACTGGGGTTGGATTTCCAGTGCCACCTCAAAAGCGTTACGATGGCGTACGGTGGCCCCCTCCCCCCACTCACAGTCCGCAGCCAGCAGCCTCCAAATTGCCCGCCGCGCACCAGATGCAACCTCTCCACACTCAAGAGTCCCACCCCACCCACTGTTTGCTAACCTCACCCCCGACTGTAAGCCCATCGCCACAAAGAGCAGGCGATACAGTGCCGGGGACAAGGTTTTCATCAAAACCGAAGTGGAGCGGCTCCTGAAGGAGGGGATTATTGAGGGCAGCTCCAGCCCCTGGCGAGCCCAGGTTGTGGTCGTTAAGACCGGCGAGAAACAACGCCTGGTCATCAACTACAGCCAAACAATAAACCGCTACACCCTGCTGGATGCCTACCCACTCCCCCGCATAGCTGACATGGTCAACCAGATCGCGCAGTACCACGTCTTTTCGACCATTGACCTGAAATCAGCGTACCACCAGCTCCCCATCCGCCCTGAAGACCGCCAGTATACTGCTTTTCAGGCAAACGGCCGCCACTATCACTTCCTTAGGGTTCCCTTCGGCGTTACCAACGGGGTCTCCGTCTTCCAAAGGGAGATGGACCGGATGGTCGATCAAAACGCGCTGCAGGCCACTTTCCCTTACCTAGACAATGTGACCATCTGCGGCCATGACTTGCAGGACCATGACGCAAACCTCGAGAAATTCCTCCGCACCGCCCAACTCCTGAACCTGACATATAACACGGAGAAGCGCATATTCCGCACAGACCGCCTCGCCATCCTTGGCTGTGTTGTGGAACACGGGGTCATCGGTCCCGACCCGGACCGGATGCGTCCCCTTATGGAACTCCCACTGCCCCACTGCCTAAAAGCCCTGAAGAGGTGCCTAGGGTTTTTTCCTACTACGCCCAGTGGGTCCCCTACTATGCAGACAAAGCCCGTCCGCTGATCAAATCCACCTCTTTTCCCCTGACGGCAGAGGCCCGCTTGGCCTTCCACCGTATCAAGGAGGACATTGCCAAAGCCACCATGCACGCAGTGGACGAATCCATCCCCTTCCAGGTGGAAAGCGATGCGTCTGACTTCGCCCTGGCCGCCACCCTTAATCAGGCGGGGAGACCTGTGGCATTCTTCTCACGAACCCTCCAGGGCCCGGAGACCAGACACTCCGCGGTCGAGAAGGAGGCCCAGGCTATTGTGGAGGCTGTGCGTCATTGGAGGCACTACCTGGCCGGAAAACGATTTACCCTGCTCACTGACCAGCGTTCAGTTGCTTTTATGTTCAACAACAAGCAGAGGGGCAAAATCAAAAATGACAAGATCTTGAGGTGGAGAATCGAACTTTCCACCTACAACTACGAGATCTTGTACCGGCCTGGGAAGCTCAATGAACCCCCAGATGCCCTATCGCGTGGCACCTGCGCCAGCGCGCAGATCGATAGGCTGAGGGCCCTCCACAATGACCTCTGCCACCCGGGGGTCACCAGGTTCTTCCACTTCATCAAGGCCCGCAACCTGCCTTACTCCATCGAGGAGGTCAGGACCATGACCAAGAACTGCCAAGTCTGCGCTGAGTGCAAACCGCACTTTTATAGACCAGACAGAGCCCACCTGATAAAAGCCACCCGCCCTTTCGAACGCCTGAGCGTCGATTTTAAAGGGCCTCTCCCCTCCTCCGACCGCAATGTGTACTTCCTCAACATCATTGACGAGTACTCCCGTTTCCCGTTCGCTATCCCCTGCTCGGACATGACCAGTGCCACGGTCATTAAATCTCTGAACAGCCTCTTCACCCTGTTCGGTTTCCCCAGCTATATCCATAGCGACCGGGGCTCATCGTTTATGAGCGACGAACTCCGCCAGTACCTGCTCGCTAGGGGTATAGCCACAAGCAGGACCACCAGTTACAACCCCCGGGGGAACGGACAGGTGGAAAGAGAGAATGCAACAGTTTGGAAGGCCGCCCTACTAGCCTTAAAGTCTAGGGGCCTTCCGACCTCCCGCTGGCAGGAGGTGCTCCCCGATGCGCTCCACTCGATTCGGTCACTGCTCTGCACTGCCACCAATGCCACCCCTCACGAGAAAATGTTTGTCTTCCCAAGGAAGTCCACATCGGGGACATCGTTACCGCCATGGCTGACGTCCCCAGGGCCGGTACTACTGAGAAGACACGTGAGGGCCAATAAAACGGACCCCCTGGTCGAGAGGGTCGACCTCCTTCACGCCAACCCCCAGTACGCTTACATTGCGTACCCGGACGGGCGGGAGGACACAGTCTCCATACGAGACCTCGCACCCTCGGGGACCGCTGTAACCCACTACCCATTACCACCCCCCCCCCCCCCACGACCCGATATCCAACCCCAGCAGCCGGCTCGCCTTGGACCGTCACCCACGAGGACCACACTCCAGGGCCTCAGCCTACACGGGACGCGATGCCGGAAGCTCCACCACCCCTGCCGTCGCCACGTCGATCACAGCGGCAGACAAGACCTCCGGAGAGACTCCAATACACGAACTTTTAAATACACTTCACCCCGCCGGACTCATTTTTAAACAAGGGGTGAATGTGGTAAACCACTGTATACCTGTCTGTATGTGTAATGTGTATTCCACTAGGTACAGGTCTGGACATGCCTCGGTTGACTCCTCCCACTATTCCAGGTATATAAGTGACTACCTCCCAGTCCCTTAGTATTCTGGACGGGTCGACCACTCGAGACAAGACCTTCATTCTTTAGTTAATAAAAGCCTGGTTGTTACTCGCTTAACCTCAGTCTTTTGAGTAATTGATGGCGCATCAGACTGAAAGCTGATAAATCCCCAGGGCCTGATAATCTGCATCCCAGAGTACTAAAAGAGGTAGCCATGGAAATAGTGGATGCATTGGTTGTCATCTTCCAAAATTCTATAGATTATGGAACAGTTCCTGTAGATTGGAGGGTGGCAAATGTAACTCCACTATTTAAAAAAGGAGGGAAGAGAGAAAACAGGGAACTACAGACCAGTTAGCCTAATATCAGCAGTAGGGAAAGTGCTAGAGTCTATTATAAAGGATGTGATAACAGGACACTTAGAAAATATCAATGGGATTAGACAAAGTCAACATGGATTTATGAAAGGGAAATCGTGTTTGACAAACCGACAGGAGTTTTTTGAGGATGTAACTGGTAGAATAGATAAGGGAGAACCAGTGGATGTGGTGTATTTGGATTTTCAGAAGGCCTTTGTTAAAGTCCCACATAAGAGGTTAGTGTGCAAAATTAAAGCACATGGGATTGGGGGTAATATACTGGCATGGATTGAAAATGGGTTAACAGAGAGCAGGGATAAATGGGTCATTTTAGGGGCGGCAGGCGGTGACTAGTGGGGTACCGCAGGGATCAGTGCTTGGGCCCCAGCTATTCACAATATATATCAATGATTTGGATGAAGGAACCAAATGTAATATTTCCAAGTTTGCTGACGACACGAAACTAGGTGGGATTGTGAGTTGTGAGGAAGATGCAAAGAGGCTTCAAGGTGATTTAGACAAGTTGAGTGAGTGGGCAAATACATGGCCGATGCAGTATAACGTGGATAAATGTGAAGTTATCCACTTCGGTAGGAAAAACAGAAAGGCAGAGTATTATTTAAATGGTGATAGATTGGGAAATGTTGATGTACAAAGGGACCTGGGTGTCCTTGTACACCAGTCACTGAAAGCAATCATGCAGGTGCAGCAAGCAGTTAGGTAGGCAAATGGTATGTTGGCCTTCATTGCAAGAGGATTTGAGTACAGAAGCAAGGATTCTTACTACAGTTATACAGGGCCTTGGTGAGACCACACCTGGAGTACTGTGTGCAGTTTTGGTCTCCTTACCTAAGAAAGGATATACTTGACATAGAGGGAGTGCAGCGAAGGTTCACCAGACTGATTCCTGGGATGGCAGGACTGTCGTATGAGGAGAGATTGGGTTGACTAGGCCTGTATTCACTCAAGTTTAGAAGAATGAGAAGGGATCTCAGTGAAACGTATAAAATTCTGACAGGGCTATACAGACTGGATGCAGGGAGGATGTTTCCCCTGGCTGGGGGGCCCTAGAACGAGGGGTCACAGTCTCAGGATACGGGGTAGGATATTTAGGACTGAGATGAGGAGAAATTTCTTCACTCAGAGGGTGGTGAACCTGTGGAATTCTCTACCACAGAAGGCTGTGGAGGCCAAGTCACTGAATATATTTAAGAAGGAGATACAGTAGATAGATTTCGAGACACAAAAGGCTCCAAGGGATATGGGGAGAGAGCGGGAATATGGTATTGAAATAGAGGATCAGCCATGATCATATTAGAAACATAGAAAAATAGGAGCAGGAGTAGGCCATTTGGCCCTTCGCGCCTGCTCTGCCATTCAATATGATCATGGCTGATTTTGAATGGCGGAGCAGGCTCGAAGGGCCGAATGGCCTACTCCTGCTCTTATTTTTCTATGTTTCTATGAGATTACAATAATTTATACCCCTGTTTGTTTAATCAAGCACACGTTGTGGAATGCAATAACAGTTGGTTACTTTGTCAATAAGCATTGGGTTCACTAATACTTTTAAACATATTAGTTCACCAGACTGATCCCTGGGATGGCAGGACTGTCGTATGAGGAGAGATTGGGTTGACTAGGCCTGTATTCACTCAAGTTTAGAAGAATGAGAAGGGATCCCGCTAATTTTTTTGGGGCCATGCAGCCCCTTTAAGAGGCATGCATGGTTTTTGCATTTAAAAGCCAGTGAGCCAGCTGTGTGGAAGGTCCAGACAGCTACACAGCTTAAAGGGAACATTGACTAGGAGGCAGAATGTTGTGATTTGAAATGGAAAAAATTAGTTTGAGCTGTACTTTTAATACTTAGGCTCTGCTCTAAGAGATACAATTGCCCGGATTTTGCGGTAAGATTAATGGTAAGGCTATCAGCGTTCACCGTTATTATTGAGTAAATCGGACAGCATCTGCACGTGCACAATTAAACACGGAAATCAGGAAGTTGCTGTCAGAGTTGCCCTGCTCCTCCAAATGCTTCACTCTAACAATGGCCCGTATTTTCCGATCCCTACGGGTGTGTACGAGGTGTGTACACACCCGTAGGGACATCGGAAATGCCGGTTTGAGGCATGCGAAGTGCATGCGCTAAAAACCGGCATTTCCGATCTGTCAAGAATGCTCTTGACAGATCGGACGCCTGCCCTGGAGAAGGGCCTTTGCGGGGGGAGAGTTCCGCTTTCTGCAGAACCTCCGCCTGCTGAAACCACTTAAAAATCTTACGCCTGCTTTTACCAGCATAAGAGTTTAAAAAAGTAAAAAAAATATTTTTTCCCCACTCATTTATAATTTAAAAAATACTTTGAAAAAAGGTAAGTTTATTTTTAGCCCCATAAAAAACGAATTATTTTTTTCAAAAAATTAAATTTTTGTTTAAAATATTTAATTTAATGTCATTTTAACTCATTTTAAAAAAGTGATGGTTTAAAAATTTTTAATTTAATGTTGTAGTATCTTTTTTCAGTGATCCCCATTCATATATTTGACAGGTCTATCTGTCAAAAGTATGAAGGGGGATTCCCTTCTCCCATTGGCTCGCCTGGCCCACGTGATCCCAGGGACGCTTGCGAACTGCATGCACCCCTGGGATATGTGGGCCCTGCACAATTCGACTGTGGAGAGGCCCAGGATCGGAAATGGCCGCACCTCAGAAGCCCTCAGGTAAGGGCGTAGATTTTTTCCCGATGGGAGGCATCCGCACGCAGGAAGCCTCCTATCGGAAATTGCGGGCCAGTATCTCGCCGAGGAACTCAATATTCAAACACATGAAGGGTGTGAAGTTGCGGTACTTACCCGCTAGATACCCACTAAACATGCCAGAAAAAGGTTATGGTTTGTCCATTCAAGTGTAAGTGAATTTTTAACGGCATGATAAGTCTTTATTACTGCCAAACAACCTGTCTGGCACTGAAAATTTACTTTTACAATTGTGGAATCTCATTTCTTCAGATTTTAATTATTGTTAGAGATTATAAAAAAGTTAAAAATTAAAATAACTTTAGTACTTTTCCTTTGTGCCTCTTTTATCTCTATCTCTTAATCCCATCTTTCTTTCCCACTTTTTATTTCTCTTTCTGTACATGATTTGGCATTAAATTAAATATTCTAACTTACACTTCCTGGTTTAGACTCTGCGTGCCTCAGTTAGGATTTGTCAGTCTGATTGGTTGAAGAGACACGCTGTTGCTTGCTTGCCTTGTTCACACAGGTCTCAGATCCCCTGTAGAGGGCGCCGCACTGTAACGGACTCCCGATGACTGTATGTTGCTGTGCAAAAGCCCACGAAAAGTTTGTGGGCAGCTGCAAGCGTAACGAATGGCGAGCACCGTTCGTTCGCCGCTGACCGCAAAATCCGGGTCAATGTTGAAAATACCAGCACTTTTAAATAAAAAAAAGTCACCTGTTATGCTAGCTGCTACTTAACACAAAAGAGACACGAGTAGGTGTTAAGTGCCAACTATTATGGTTAACAGCTAAGTAATTTTGAAAAGCAGTGTTTTAAAAATACTGATTACATTGAAATGCCCCTCAACCTGGACAGATTTGCCATAGAATTCTCATATGGTAGAATTTGGTCGGGCTTGTCGCAGAAATTGCCTTTGAACTGTCTTTTAAGCTCCTGTAATATTGCAGTGTGATTTCAATTCATTAGGGTCTTAAGTGTTTGGGGAAGTTTCAACCCAGATCCTAATGGAAACAGGCCAATAGAACAAAACTATGCATAAATCATCAATCTCACTCAGAGAGGGCACAAGAACAGCTGGTGTGAAAATTTAAAAACCAATTCAAATTTAGTTGGGAGCGCTCTTCTAGCCTTGTGGTCAAGGCAGACTAGAGGGTGCTTTAATTTTCATCTTATTTGTGCTATACCTTAGACGGGGGTACTTGATCATAACACTGGATCCCAAATTGGAAATGTATTCCATTCCCCAAGTACCAACATGAAGAGCTGAACAAAAGGCACATCTTTAACAAAACAAGAAAATCTTGAAGGGAAAGAATAGGCGGTTCTCAAGAAATACTTTGTACAGAAGAAATGGGTATGGTTATAAGCGATGGAAATCACAACCTATTGATATTTAAATTCGGAGCTTTTACAGAGAAGCAGATAAATATTTGAAAAAATAAAAACATAAAAGGGTATTGGGAAGGGCGGGGGAATGGGACTAATGGACAGGTCCTTCAGGGAGTTGACAAATAGCCTCTTTCTATAAGAATCTATGAGTAGGTTCATCACACTTAAAATAAGCTAGGCTACCAGACCCCGACCAATGCCCACTTCAGCATGTCACAAGGTGACAGATTCCTTTCAGGCAAGAAAAAACTGTCCACATTTCCATACGTCTTCTGCCTGATAGGTCGGTCTGATCAGCACTGAGCAGAATAGTGGAACTGAACTTGTAACCCTCTTAACTCCTTGGCACTGAGTGTTGTGAATCACTACATTACCAACATGCTGCTTGACATCTAATTCTGCACAGAGTGGGTATATGTGCTTCATGGTAAATCATCCCAATAAGTCTACGCAACTCCTGAATGTGGACCTAAATGAATGAGCAAGCTGGATGTGCTATACCTTAAAATCTCACAGCACTACTTACAACTTAACGAGTACAAGTTTTAGGAAAACAATTATTATGTAGTAAAGCACTTAAGCAAATTATAATACTAAACAAAACACTTGCAGACAACGTCATAACAGTAGAATATTAAATAGCAAGTCATCCCAGTTATAAATGTACAGTACATAAGTAACAAAGTTGCAGTTACAATTACACAGTTTGTGTCTACCTGAACTCTGAGGCTGTTCTTCTACAGAGGTGATAAGGAAACAGCATCTACATTGCCTTGTTGCAGCTTATTCTGGCGAGCACACGGTACTTCATACACTGACAGCTAGAATATTCTAGATCTTTCAAGTTTGTTAAGATGTAATTTGCATTTGGACTGTGTTGATATAATTGTTTTTTAGGTCATGCGATGGCAAGAGCATGAGAATACAAATATTACTAGGGAAATAAAAACAGAAGATGTTTTAAATGTACAGCAGTTCAAACAGCATTTGAAAGAGAAAGGTTAATGCTTCAGGTGAGATTTTTCATTAGAACTGGACAGAGTTCCCGGAGTTCTGATTAAGGACCCAATTCTAAAATGTTAATTTCCTTCCCTTTCAAATGCTGTGCATTCAAAGAGTTTTCTGCTTTTTCTAAATTTTGGATTCCCAGCCGCTCTTATTTTCATCATATTCTCAGAGGAATAAAAATGGACACTAAAATATAAGTGGGGGAGTTAGGAGAGGCGTAATCAAAAAGTAGGTTTTTGAGAAGATGTTTAAAGGTGGAGAGAGAGGAACTGAGGCAGGCAGTTTAGGAAGGGAGTTCCAGAGAATAGGGCTGAGAGAATTGATACCCCTCTGATATTTCAGTGATGCTGAAATAGAAGGAGGTGCACAAGAGGCCAGGGTTAGAAGATCAAAGGACTCAGGGTGAGGCATAAGGGTGGAAGAGGTCAGAGAAGGGGTGAAGTCATGGGGGCATCTGTAGATGAAAACAAGGGCATTGAAATCAAAATGTTGAGATTTAGTAAGCCAATGAAGTTCAACAAGGACTGGAGTGATGGGCAGTGCGGGTGGTGCAATTTTGTTGAGATTGGAATTTATGGAAGGTGGAGTTTAAGAGATCCATGAGGAAGGCATGAAGAGAAACTAAGTTTATCCCTGATTATGCACTTAACAGAACAATTTTAAGTGAAACATAATATACTGACTAACCTGATTGACGTTGTTTGAAGGTACTAAGATCCTGAGTGTTTAGGTCATCACTGATGGATTTCAAGTTGCTTAATTCAGTCAAGAGATCAACTTTCCTTACAGCCTTGACACTGCTCACCAGGGCTTTACTGCAAAGGTTTTTATCATCACTGCAGGAGATAAACTTACATGTTAATAAAAGGCATTGTTTCACACAGACATGTATTATCATATAACATTTTGAGTTGGTTTCAAATAAATGATTAAATAATGAACATATTTTTACCATTAAAAGACATAGCTGAATGAGCCAAATAAAACCTTTAGTGATTATATAATTGATCTGCAATAATACCTAAGTATTTCATATGAAGGAACTCTAAAAAGATAAAGCTTCCCCAGGTACCTCAGATTGTAAATGCATGTACTGTATAACTCAGCCATACAGACCAAAAAGCCAGATTTCATTCCCCAGTCTGTGCTGAGTTAACTGATCTCAGCTGGGCTGGGCAGCAGAAAAATGGCTACAATTCTGCTTGTGATTACCATTACTGATCCATCTGGGAAATATACTTGAGGATGACGGGTAAGAATAGGACTGGGCTTGGCTTTGATACCCTCAAGGGTCAATTGGCATACTGACACTTACTGGTTTTGATTATTCATTCACAGGGTGCGGGCAATTATTGCCCTTGAGAAGGTGGTGGTGAGCCGCCATTTCAGAGGGCAGTTAAGAGTCAACCACATTGCTGTGGGTCTGGAATTACATATAGGCCAGACCAGGTAAGGACGGCAGATTTCCTTCCCTTTCACATTAGTGAAGCAGATGGGTTTCTTGGTGACTGTCTTATATTGATGGCCTCTAGTTTTGCTCTACCCCACAAGTGGAAACACTATCTCTGTATCCGCTCTACCAAAACCTTTCATAATTTTATAGATCTCTATTGGGTCACCCTTCTCTTTTCAAGAGAAAAGAAAGTCAGCCTATTCATCCTTTCCCGGTATAAACTTGCATTTCTGGTATCATCCATGTAAATCTTTTTTCCACCCTCTCCAGTGCCTCTATATCTTTTATAAAATATGCCGACCAGAATTGTACACAGTACTCTAAGTGTGGTCTAACCAAGATTCGATACAGGTTTAGCATAATTTCTCTACTTTTCAATTCTATCCCTCTAGAAACAAACCCTAGTGCTTGGTTTGCTTATTTTATGGCCTTATTAACCTGTGTCACTACTTTTAGTGATTTGTGTATTTGTACTGCCAGATCCCATTGCTCTTCTACCCCATTTAGATTCTTATTTTCCAGCGGGAACGGTAGCATAGTGGTTATGTTACTGGACTAGTAATCCAGAGGCCTGGACTAATGATCCGGGAGATCTGGACTAATGATATGAGTTCAAATCCCACCATCAAGCCAGGGGACCAACCCTGGTTCAATAGGGAGTGTGGAAGAGCATGCAAGGAGCAGCACCACCAGGCGACCTAAAATTGCGGTGCCAGCCTGGGGAAGCTGCAACACAGAACTACATGCATGCTTAAAAAGTGGAAGCAGCATGCTACAGACAGAGATAAGCGATCCCACAATCAACCAATCAGATCAAAACTCTGCAATCCTGCCACATCCAGTCGTGAATGGTGGTGGACCATGAAAAAACTAACGGGAGGGGGAGGCTCCATGAATGTCCCCATCCTCAATGATGGTGGAGCCCAGCACGAGTGCAAAAGACAAGGCTGAAGCATTTGCAACCATCTTCAGCCAGATGTGCCGAGTGGATGATCCATATCGGCCTCCTCCTGAGGTCCCAACCATCACAGAAACCAGTCTTCAGCCAATTCGATTCACTCCACGTGATATCAAGAAACAGCTGAGCGCACTGGATACAGCAAAGGCTGCGGGCCCTGACAACACTCCTGCTATCGTGCTGAAGACTTGTGCTCCAGAACTAGCCGCGTCTCTAGCCAAGCTGTTCCAGTACAGCTACAACACTGGCTTCTATCCGAATCAATCGCTTCGTATTCTCCCTCGTCATGCTCTCTCCCCTGTTGTCCATGTACTTAGTGTATGCCTCTTTCCTTAACCTCAATTTTTTCCCTGATGTCTTTATTCATCCATGGTATCTCATTAGTGTTTAGCTTGTTCTTGCCTTTTAGCGACATATATTTTTCCTGAACTCTGTCGAATACCGTTTGAAATGTTTCCCATTGCTGTTCTACATCATTGTTTGCCAATATTGTTGTCCATTATATTTTCCAAAGTTCTATTCTCAGCCCCTCAAAATTGGCTTTTCTCCAATCTATTACCTTGGTCTTCATCATACTTATGTCCTTATGTCTGCAGACTATCCCTATTTGTGTGATTGATCCTTTATTATCTTTTATTATCTATGTCCACATGGATTCTATTTCTGACTTACTTATAGCTGCATCACTTTTTTCTACTGCCATTACGTTATCTCTAATAAGTACAGCTGCTCCACCTCCTCTTTTTCCCTGTTTATCTTTTCTAAATATGTTGTACCCTGCAATGTTTAATTCCCAGTCCTGATTTTTCTGTAGCCATATCTCAGTAATCCCTACTATACCTGGTTCCTCGTAACATATTATTGCCTCCAGTTCCCCTGTTTTGTTACAGATAGTGTGTGCATTGCTGTTTATATTCATCAACTTGTTTTATATTTCTGGTATATTACATGTGCCTTTTTTAAAACATAAGACTTTATAGACAAATGCACACTTTTAGAATCAGATAATGTAATTAACCAAAAAGAATTAAGCACAAATTTTCAGCCAGGAACAGTTTAAATAGAACTTTACTGGAAGATATCACCATGGTTCAGAGAACCACATTGGGCTAGAATTTGATGGCAAAATAACAGGGATTTAAATGTGCACGCCGTTATTGATGTGTAGATAACCTAGCAATTTGTGGCGAGGTGGCGATACGCTGTAAGTTGCAAATCGCCAAAAACTGCTGGACAATTTGCGCCATTAGCATCATGAAAACAGGAGCTCGTCGTCAACCTCCCCTCAAGTTTCAAGAAATTGCTACATTTGCGCGTTAAAATGGATTAAACTCGGCAAGAAAGTTAGGGCTGGTACTTAACGATGTAAGGAGCCTTTTGATGATGAGATTTATGTTCCTGCAATGCCACTGAACTTCTCCAGCTCAGAAAGGGAACAATTAAAACTGTGGAGTCTCATTCCTGCAGGTAGTAAATTGTTCTTAGCGATTAAAAAAAAAAATTGTTCTCTTATTTTTCCTTTCTGTCTCTTTTTTTCTCTCTTAATCCAATCTTTCTTTCCTTCTCTTTCTGTACTGGGGCTCAGATCTGCAGCTGTATTACTTGGGTAAGAGAGCATAGGAAGGAAGGAGAGAGGAAGGGAGAAGAGTAATTGCTTGAAGAAAGTCATTAAACATATTTAAAAGTTTAAAATATTTTACAATAAAAAACCTAAAATTTAAGTAATTAATGTAATGCAACTTCCTAATTTGCTTTGACTGTGATAATATCAACAGCAGGATTTTAGAAACAAGTGAAAGTAGTGCTTTTGAAGCATCAACGGTAAATAATCCTCCTCCTGTCCATGAGGTGGCTTCTGCATTGTGGAAGTTATTTTACTGTCTGGTGTCAAGCCAGCGGCATCAATGTGTACGCTTTGCCGGAGGCTGATGAGAACTGGGAGGAGCAGCAGCCTACAATGGGCTGGTGGCTGAACCAATATCACTGAGCAGTGGACATGCAAGGCAGAGCAGCTCACCAGCAAGGGCAACGGCATCAGCGTGCACAGGGTGGGAGTTTAGAGGAGAACCAGTTGAGAACCGGCCAGTGGCTAAGAGCCAGCGGAACTAAGTGGAAGTGAAAAGAGAGGTAAGCAAGAGCTAATTAGGACTGCTAGCTCAGCGACTGGCAGTGGGGAGCAGAGTCACGGATCCGGCAGAGAACAGGCTTGGCAGGCAGCTCAGATTACACCTTTATTTATTTAAAAAAATTAAATTCAAATTTAAATTGAGATGCCAATGAATGGGATAAAAAGCAATGGTCATGGGGAGGGAGAGCAAGAAGGCATGATGGCCGCCAAAATGATCTATTTTTTAATGATTATTTGTATTATAAAATTAAAATGTTGAAATTATTTATTTAAAAAAAAAATCAAACTTTAAAATACTGAAGAAATACATTAATACTTAACTTCTGCAAGGACAAACAAAGCCAACATGGTTTCAGAGCTGAGAGAAAGTTGAGAAATTTCCTCCACAGTGCTTACCAGCAGCCAGATTGTTTAATTGCAGTGTGCCTAGTTTACACAGGTAAAACCCATTATAAATGATAAAAGTTGACATAAAAAGTGTAACAAAAATGTGACAACAGAAAGGTTCTGTAGAGAGGAAGTGTGTGCAGATGTAAGTTTTTAATAACATATAAATAATAAAAGATATAGTTTTGTTTACAGTATAAAGCTTGTTGTGGGTTTCCAAACTGGAAAGTGCATTTTAGGGAGCACTCGCTCACAGAGGGCTTGAAAAAGTTTCAGGAAGAAAAAAATGATTTCCCCTATTGTGTAACCTATACCTAGCAGATACCACTTCTCTAGGAACTTGAGGGGACAAGGAAGGGGGTGAAGCAAGTCAAGTAAGCAGCACTCAATGGGTGCAAAATTGGGCTCGGTAGCGCCCGTTGTTTGGGTGCTACGGGTGCTGTTCGGGGACTAAAATGGCGTCCGATGCCCGCACGCACACACTTCTGCCAAGAATTGCGCCGAGCGCCATCTTGGCACATACATTAGCAGGTGCGCAGCTAACATCGGCCGGAAGTATGCAGAGCAAGTAGGTCATGATGTCAATCAGTGTGCAACACTGATTTGACACAGCGGTGCCATTTTTGAGCTCAACGCTCCAGCCAACTCCCCCTCTTAACCTCGCACAGCTGAGCACATATTAAGCAGCAGGAAGGACCATCCACACCTGTGCTATTTAAAGGGATCATCAACTACTTACAGGTTAGTTGCTGGTTGAATTCTTCTGGCTGTTGCTACGATTGTACAAGTGTTTGGTGCTTTCCATAGTTCTTTTAAGGTTGCAAAAGTGGAGTGCTGAAGAACTTTTTCCTGACTTCAAGGCTTCTGCACAAACCGGTTGCTCTCAGACATGGGTGCAGTAGTAGGCATTCCACTTGGAATGCAGCATGACTGGGAGAATGAGCAGAGGCAACGGAGAGCAGGACAAGCTGCTGGAAGAGGGAGGAGGAGGAGGGGGAGAAGGGCTCTCAGCAGGAGTCTATATCCGCCCAGGGTGTTCATGGAGCAATTCTCCTACCGGAACCTCAGCGAGGAACAATGTGTGAGACATCTGCACTTCAATAAGGACATCTGCACTAAAATCTGCCTTCCTGCTGCAGGCACAACTGCAACCTCAGAGCAGGGCAAGGACCACATTGCCAGTGGCTGTGAAGGTGACTGTGGCGATGAACTTTTAAGCATCTGGGTCCTTCCAGGCTGGAGCTGGAGATATTTGCAACATCTCGCAGTTTGCCGTCCACTGTTGCGTAAGGAAAGTCACTGAGGCTCTCTATTCAAAGAGAGCTGATCACATTTCATTCTCTCTTGCCACCAGGCGGAGTGAGCACGCAGCTTTGCTAGGATTGCAGGCTTCCCCAGGGTGCAGGGTGCCATTGACTGCACGCACATAGTTTGTGGGCACCGCATGACAACCCGGCCATATACCAAAACAGAAAGGGATTCCACTCCCTCAATGTCTAGCTGGTGTGCGACCTTAGGCAGCAAATCATGCAGGTCAATGCCTGGTATCCTGGCAGCAGTCATGATGCCCTCATTCTGTGGCAGTCCACTGTGTCATCTGCACTTGAGTCGCCACAGCAAACCAAAGGGTGGTTACTGGATGACAAGGGCTATCCGCTGACGACATGCTTTATGGCTTTGGTGCGCAACCCACGCACACGTGCGCAGTACGCATACATTGAAAGTGATGCTGCCACACGAAATGTGATAAGAGCATACCATTGGCATGCTGAAACAATGCTTCCGATGCCTGGACTGCTCTGGAGGAGCCTTGCTGTACTCGGCAGTGCGAGTGTCAAGACTCGTGGTGGTCTGCAGCATGCTGTACAACTTCGCCATCATGAGGAAACCATCTTTGCCACCAACTAAATGGCGCGCAGCCGAGGTGCAGGAGCATCACTGCATCTGCTTGGCCACAATGCAAAATTAAAAGCTACCACAAAATAAATATTCCAAACCAAATTTATAAATGAAATCATGCCATACTGCATACAAAAGTAAACTAATCACACTTGTGCATTCCTTTAGTGCCCGTCTTCCGTGTGCCTTTGCCTGTCCTCGTGCTACTACGCAGTGCTACCCCAATAGCTGCAGCCTGGCTGGTAGAAGGCTGCTGACTTTCAGTGGAGGAGACTGCAGATGGCCTTGGAGAATGACCTCGAGTAGCTCTGGGTCTAGAAGGCATGGGCGGCAACAGGGCAGGCTGGCTGGCTGACAAGCAACAGTAAGGGCACTGATGGAGTGGCAGGGGTGGGAGGACAAATGCTGTCTTCCTGAGAGAAGAGAGCAGGTTCGTGCTCCATTGAGCCACTGCCACTCCCCCGGGGCAGCGCCTCAGCAATCCTAGTAATCTGTTGGAGAACAGATTGCAGATCTGCTGTGACACCCTGCAAGGCCCTTTGAACACTGTAATCCATAGCCATGATGACAGCAGTCTGAGCTTCCACTACAGCATTCAGACATTGGGTGGCTGCTGCTTGTGCTGCAATGGAAGTTGCGACATCAGCCATCAGGCGCTACATCATGGTTGGGTCAACAAGTGTGCGAATGGAGTTGGCCATCACTTCCATGCTGGAACGGATGGGCTCCACGCTCTGTGCAAAGCCCTGTGCCAAGTTGGTGCTGAACTCCTCCATGCTCCTTGACATTGAACACAGGCATTCTGGTAGGTTTCCCAAGCATTTTATTGTGCATACCCATCAGCGTTCTTCTGTAGGCTGCCCCATTGAAGTGCTCATCTGAGTCCTCTGCAGCAAAACCGTGTGCCACCTCGCCCTCCAGCGAGCTGGCACCTGTGCTATTCTTGGCCCCTGCGCTGGCTGCAGTGCATTCGTGCCACCTCTAATCCATCCTCTAAGATACGTGCAATGTCAGTATCTGAGTTGGTGGCTGTGAGTGTGAAATCAAGTGACGGTGCTGTGTCTTCATCATCATTCTCTTGGTGTTCCTCCACTGCCTGGTCAGGTTGCACCTCTTTGGCATCTAAAAGGAAAAAGGCATGAGGGTAAGGTTGTGGTGAGGGGAGGGGGGGAAAGTAAGAGGTGCATCCTTACACCATCTGCAGTTTGTAAATCAGAAGAGATTGTGGGATGAGTGGGAAGTGGGATGTGAGGAGGATTAGGTATGAGGATACCCTCATCTTCGATGGTTTCAGCCCCGCCACTAGCCACAGCATTGGCTGTTCCAATAATGGCCAGCACTGTCTCCTCTATGGGGGTTAAGACATGCAGGCACACCTGTCACCTTCCGGTTAGCTCCTGCTGCCTCCAGTTTTGCGGCAACTTGTCCTGCAAAAGAGGGGGAAATGCGTCAGTGAGTGTCGTGCAATCTGTTTGGGTGATATGGCTGTCATGGTTGAATAGCTGGCAGTGTGTGAAAGCTGTGAGATGCGAGTGTGAGGCTTGCAGCAGTGCTAAGTGTGTGAGGGTGAGGTGAAGCTATGAATATTAGGTATGAGTCCTGATTGATAGAGATTGTTGGTAGGTGAGTGATGGGGGTGTGGTGAATTGAGCAGTGGCTCAGTTGTAAGAATATGACATTTGAAGATGCATTCAGTGACCTTGATCACTCGTGTGAGGTCATTGAACTTCTTGCAGCACTGCACCCAGTTCCTCAGGGCTTGACTCCTGGCACTGACCTCCACAGCTATCTGCTCCCACTGCCGTCTGTCTGGAGGGCCTCCTGCACCCCTGCGGATACAGGACATCTCTCCTCCTCTACCAAGACCTCCAGTGCAGCGTCCAAAAACCTTGCAGCCCACTTTCTCCCATGTTGTGCCATTCCTCAGTTTCCCAGGACATATTCACTTCCTGCATGACTCCCTGCACCTGCTGCAGCCATAATGCACCTCCCCTTTAAGAGGTGCAGGTTGGGTTTAAGCAGTGCAGGCTAGCTTTAAGTGGTGCTAGGAAGTTATGATCTTGGGCCCCCTGCTGATGAGTTCAGCCGACGAACAGCACGGTTAGCGCTGGCTGCATGCAGAAATCATTATAATGAACAGGCAGGACGAAGTTGGCGTGCTGCCTGCATTTCAATCAACAGGTGCGTGTTAATCGCGCATCACGATCCCCACACCCATTTTTGGGGGCCATCTAATTTAGCCCCCTATTTCTTTTACCATTGACAAACTTTCACCTCTAGCTACTCTGGCAATGGATTCAGCAGCACTGTCTTACCTGCAAAGGAGAACATGGGCACAAGGGTACAACTGCTGGTACTGCATACAACACTGCAACACACGGTCATCATTGTTTTCTTCCCTTAAACCACCTGCTCAGAAAAAGAAATCAAAATGGAGGTACCCGACATATCAAATGACTATGCAACAGCATGGGGGAACAGTAGTGGCTAATTTTTGTTAATGGAGTAGAATAAAACAATCCAGAATAATTTCACATGACTTTTGTGTTATTTTGGCTTGCTTAAACACTGTCTTTAACTCAGCTTGCTTTCAATGCATGTGGCCAAATTACCATATCACAACAGTGTCACAGAGCATTTAATTTGAGAAAAAAAAAAGCTTTTTGGTCAACAGTTTGCTTTCTCACTGATGGGACCATCAGCATTTACTTTTGTCTACAATGCAGCAAGACTTATAGAATTTTGATGTATTTATTTTATATATCACTATTTCAATGTGTATGCTGCATAAAGTTTTAGTTGGTGGCAGGGCAAAATCTCTATTTCCAAATATATGCCCTCTTTTATCCCCAAGGCTCAGATATTTTGTTTTCTACTCTTATGGTCCTTCTGCGATGTGCACTATTTCCAGACAGGAAGGAAGATGAGTGGCCAGTATTTTGACCTGTAACAATACTCCGCTTGCTGCTCTTTCGTTGAACTGTTAAACTGAGTTCAAATCAACTAAAACAGAAATATCTTTTAAAACAAACTTCAAGCCAAGCTACCAAGCTTTTGTTATCTCACAGAAACAGTAAAGGGCAAAATATTGTGCCTACTTATCTTTAATGTTCCGGTGAGTACAGCGCATGTTGTCGAGCATAGAGTAACCAGAGGGCATTGCATTCAACACCACCCACTGGCACATTAAGCACTCTGAATTCTAATTTTAAACAATTTCTCAACAATTCTGTGAGAAAGCAGCAGCTCTATTTAAGTAGCTTGGCTTGATGTTGATTTAA